>NC_083612.1:24172083-25372083 GCF_963584025.1 Labrus mixtus | reverse complement strand
AATATTCTGCAGTGATTTTCTAAGCTAACCACTGTAGAATAAATGTTCACTCAAAATGATTCCCTTTGGGTGCCTTGCTTAATGAGCTCTTCATGAAGGAAACTAGGGATTCGTTGTATGTTTAATACATGATGGGGCTTCTTGAAACCTTGCCATTCATCATGTATCACCAAAAGGAGACACAGGATGGGAGCAAGACGCACAGATTGCAAGTGTCAGGAAGAGCATTATCTCAAACAGGGATGATGATCCGTGCTTAGTACCTATCCCCAAGAGATGAGCAACTGTAGCGACATAGAACAATAAACTTGAACCTTCGTTTTTATGGGGCTAATAGCATTTCATGTTCAATTAGATAAGTTGATGCTAGTGCATCTCCTGACATAGTCTTCTCTCTGTGAAAGTCATTCTCTGACTGGGAGGGGGGGGATGAATACCTTTGACTGGGTTGACAGACTGGGTCAAAATCAGCTCTGGAGTGGATTAAATCATTCTGACACTGTCTGCCTGCCAGTGTAACCAAGGTGAGCCACAATATACAGTGCCCGGAATCATACCAAATTGATATTTTGCTTTTGAAACAAAATAGCAGAGGCATCACTTCCACCATTGGACTCCATCCTAAAGCTTAAATGCAGAGGTACATTTCAGATCAGGATGAGACAAGTCAGTAGGGGTTGATGTCCCTGAAAATGATTTGATAAAATAGGAGACTTGACTGGTGAGGCGTGTGATGCAAATTAAATTTCTCTAACAGAGAATCTGATTGAAGTCAGAGAGGAACTGACCATGCTGAACACAGACCACACAAGCTCATCATCCCAGCCTCCAGCTCCCCTGGCTTGTGGCAAGATCTAGTACCCTTAGCCAAGAAAACACAGAGGTGGCAGCCTCATTTAAATACCTTGCACAGGAGGCTACAAACCCATCTCTAGCAGAAAGCAACCAGAAAGCAAGGGACATTTTAGTGTTTACAGAAATTGCCTGTTGTTTCAATTCATTGGTTTCCATGGTTTTAGTGAACACAAATATCCTTGAATGTGTAGACAGTCTTGATTTGTTTTTAGAGAGAAATTTGATGAAGTAGCACACATCAGGCTCAGAAAAGGCATTGCTTTGTTCAGAGAAAGAGAGGGAAAACCCCTGTGATCACAAACTACAAAGGAGAGCCACGTTATGGTTACCCTGCTCTCTATTAAGCAAACCTGAGTAAAAACAGTGGGGAATAGAAAATAAAAATCAGTGTGCCTCTGCCAGATGGAGCCCTGTTTGGTAGATAATGCCCATCGCCAAGCCCCTGAGGTACATTAGCAATGCTTATTTAAACAGCTGGGCTGGATATTGCCCTTTTAAATGGAATGAAATAGTCCCATTAGTGGGCCATGCACTCTACTCCTTCTACTTTTTTCTCCCGCTGATGTAAAACTCCCTCAACATTGAAGAAAAGTTGATTACCATTAAGTGAAGCTAAATGGGTGGGGGGGTGTAAGGTGGCAGCAGAGCAAAACAATACTGCTGGAAGTGTGATCAAAAAGACAAAATATGTTGTAGACATATGCCTTGCTCAAGGGCACCTCGGCAATGCTCAGGAAGTGATCTGGCACCTCTCCAGCTACCAGACCAACTTCGAGATGAAATGAATTTGTTACTGGGCAAGAAAAGTAGCTGGGGGGCATTGAGGATTATATACAGCATATGGTAAGTCTAAACCTACATTTAAGCCTGGCAATTGTATGTACGATATGTGATGTATGCTTGAAAGTATCTAGTGAGATTGATAGCATGATAGCATTAAAATACTATCAATTACTTTATTATCTGCACATGAATAGCACCATAGCATATCTTATTCACATATGATATCTGTTCAAATGTGTCCATTAACCTTCGCAGTTCAGCAATTTTGTGTGTGAGAAACAAAGGGTTAAAGAGACAGAGTGAGAGAGTTCAGCTTGCATCTTTTCATTTATGGCAAATGTGTTTGGTCTAATTCTGCACAGCCTTATTTGGAATGCATTTACGTTCTTTAGAGTGCCAGGTGTTCTTGTAAACTTAGTGAAAGCATAAGATAAGATATTAGATTGTGTAGTTGTACTGCAGGTTTCACAACAGGTTGGCAGCGACTAGAAATAGCCATTATTGCAGGGTGCACTATTTCCCCACTAGCAATCACAATGGCGATGGAAGTAATGATTAGAGCTTCTAAGTAGGCGGTAGGTGGGGAGAGACGGCAGGATGGGATGCTCCTCCCAACAATTAAAGCATACATAAATGACATTACACTGGTAACCACGACAGTGCCAGTGTTTTGTAAATGAGGAAGAACTTTCATCCATAAGGGAAAATCAGTGAAGAGAGAAATAATGCGGACCTGAGTGACAAGGAACAGATAAAACAACTTAGGGAAAATGCAGCTGGGATACGGCGGACAGATAAGTCAGGGCTTGCAGTAAGTTGAAGTTGTGGTTTCTGAAGTTTGGACTATAGGTTGATGTTGCAACTTTCAGTCTATATCTGTCAATAACAAAGGTGGAATAGATGGAAAGGTAAGTTAATTTATACATTAGGAAATGGTTTAGAGCCCCTCTGTGTCTTATCAGTGTGGCACTGTATGGGAAATGCAACAGCTAATATCTAGTCTAACAGAGGAGTTCAAGTGTGCGAAGGTCAGGACAGAGTTGTAGGAAAGACAGGGTAGTAAGCAACCTGATCGTCATTTGTAAATTTCTCGCTTGCTGAGATGTTCAAAATGCAACGTTTTATTATTTTTGTATCATCACATTAACCTCTTCTGCTAATTAAACTTAGTTTTTTTAACAATTGGGTGAAAATATGAATTGAAAACATTTTAATTTATAAAAATCTCAAATATTTTTCTAAACTGTCGACCTTCTCCCCAAAACGTCTCACTGGCTGGACTAAACCTGCTGTTGGGCTGAATTTCACCCGTGGGCCATAATTTGACCCCTACAGTATATGGGTGAGTTGTGGGGGGCCTATATCATCTTTGTCACTATCTGGCTAGCTCACATAAAAAGAGGCTGGGTCTGTTGAAGGTGGCAGTGCTGTTTTCTTTGCGGCGGCAACTAAGAGCCATAGAGTTGCTGATCGTTTGCTCTTTGCACTGACATTGTTCCCTTTTTTGTCTAGATCCTTGCTTGTGTTGTACTTACTCTCTGATGTACGTCGCTTTGGATAAAAGCGTCTGCTAAGAGAATTTTAGAATTGTAGAGTTGGTTAGTCACTTATCAGTGGGGCACAGGGGCCTTATAGGGACAAGGGGTTTCATCACTGAGCACTTATGCTTTCATTAGGGCACAAATATCTTGTGTTTTATTCCTAACTCATATTACTCGAATGTGACAGCAGAAAATTGGCACCCTGATTGGATTGTTAACATAGCGGACTGTTTTTTTATTTTCCTTCTGAGCCCTCGTACAAAAATAAATAAACAAATAAGACCTGAGCCTGCTGCTCTCCTTTCAATTCTACATACAAGCTATTCTGAGATAGACAAAAATGCCACATCCACAAAAGGATTGCGCTGCTCTTGCTTGATTTAAACCTGTGCAAATGATGGAAAGAAATAGCATGGAATCCACAAAGCACGCCCCAAAAGGTGAAATGCCCCAAAAGGTGAAATGCACCCAAACTGCACTGCCAAGCCGATAGTTTCCTGGGTATAGGCATGTAAATTAGGGAAATTCAAAAATTAAATTGCAAATAAGCCTTGTTGGAAATACCATCTTCTCTACAAAGACCAACACTAATTGGCAGTTAGGGGTGCCATTTAATGGCACTGAGACCTGTGTATTAAATCGGCGGAATTTACCCTTGTACCTTTTTTCTCTCTCTCCACTTACTCAAATAAAGGTAAAAAACAAATGACACATTGCACTCAGCAGGTAGTTACTGTGACGCTGTATTTATAGGAGAAGTCACGTGCAACTTTCCAATGATCAGGAAAACAATTCCGCCTTTGTATGAGTTAAAATTAATGATCTATTAAAGTTTGGGAATACGCAGCGCTGGTGGTGCAGTGGTTGGTGTGCACGCCCCATGTATGGAGGCTATAGTCCTCCAAGCGGGCAGCCCAGGTTCAAATCCCACCTGTGGCTCCTTTCCCACGTCATTCCTCATTCTCTCTCTCCCTGATTCCCTAATCTATCCACTGTCCTATCTCTTCAATAAAGGCACAAAAAACCCCAAAATGAATCAAAAATATTCTGAAAATATAACTTTGACATTACTATTATTAACACAATCAGGGTTTAAATCATCCTAAGACTGTCAGCGACTCGAAACTTCATTCACACCAGTGGAAAAATTTGGAGATGTTACTCACAAGGAAGCTAGTCTCTGATATATTCAGCTTAAAATGCTTGAAATTACTAAAAATAGTGGTCATCATCCTATAGTTAAAAACTACACAGAATTCACAATAAATAACAAGTTACAATTGTAATTTTAAATGATGATGAAAATAATGAAAAATCATCTTTACAGGTAATACAGTTAACATCACTAAAGATTATATTCAGGTTTTGTTGGGCTATTGGATATTTTGCAGAATTCACTGCCATACATACATATATAATATATGTATTCATTATGTATTCGCTGGGAGAGTTTTCACAGTTATGTTTATATAGTCTTCCTTGGATGAAGCAGTAACGTGGGAGAAAAGCTGGATTGGATTGACCACTCCAAGACAATCCTGGCTCCTACACTATAGATAGAATGGAATTTTAGACACTTTCTTATTTGGTCCTATTTGAGCTGGATGGCCATATCACTGAGTGACAGGGAAGTGGTGGTGTCAGTGAAAAATGAGTTCTCCCCTTCTCAAATATAAAACTTGGCTATTACCTCAATAGCGATCCCAACTGATTGTGCACATTTTTCATTCCTTTTGACAGAGCTTAAATAACATATAACCAGCTTTCAGACACATTTTACTCAAAACATAACTGCCTGAGCTTTTTTCAGATCATTTTCCTGTCAATATAAAGACTGATTGATTGAGGCAATAAACAACCCCCCCTCCAAGGTTAACTGCTCTACAGTGATGCAAAGTTTTCTAAACTGCTCTAGTCTCTGTATGGTTTTAGCTGCATCCCTTAGAGCTCTGCCACTTTGTGTCTGGAGTTTTGGCTGAGAAAAACCGGTCTCCAGACGGACAGGGATGATATAGTCACTCTTCCTAGGCCCCCAGTACTCTAATCGGCTTTGAAAAAAGAGAGACTGATAGAAGACATCATTGTCTGTTGCTTGGTTTTTCAGCCCTGAAGGCCTCAGCTCCTATGAACCTAGGCCAAGCATCTCTCTGGCCTCACGCAATCCAGCTTGTGTGAAGCATGATCTGTTTGGTGCCCCAGGGAGCTCACCATCGCTGGAGCTCACCAAAGTTTGTGAAGTCATCCCAGACTCACTTCTTTCATGTCTGGATGTGCCAGTGTCTGCAAGATCCCAGTATAGCTATCTGTAGTGACTTACTCTTCCCAAGGCTCTTGTCTGTGTTCACCATAAAGGTAAGCATTTATTTTTCCTTTATTTCACCTGTCTCTGAGAAATGGAGTTGTTATATCAATGCACAATTCCTCAACAGTAAAAGGTTTGTTCTTTTTATTGAATCTTTCGAACTGCCCACAAGGCTCAAATTAAGTGTCTCATAAAACTTCCACTTAAATTGTCCTCTAAAGCGTCTGCAAGATACTGCAGATTCTGCCATTAAAATCTGTATCAACAATTCCCCTGGCTTTTAAAAGTTGCAATGGCTTTTAGAAATACAAAATCCCACCATAATGAGGGGAAAAAATAACAAAGTCCCAATGCACCAATAGTAAAAAAAAAAAAAAAAACCTTTTCATCCATTATTAATTTGTGATTTTAACACATTTTACTCAAAGAGTCTTTTATGTCACCTTGTATTTAGCATAACACCACATTGTGCCAATGAGAGGTTTGCACTTTTTCTCAGATTACTTTAATGTGATCTGTGTGGTTTCATTTAATAATGCATGCTTTAGCAGTTTAGCCATGCATCTTGCTGTAATGTAGCAGAGGTTTCTTTTCACAGATTAATTATTAATACGTCCGACCTTGTCTTTGAAAGACACATTGCATTGTCTTATTATGAAGAAGATGTAGCCGCATTAGTTTCATTTTGGGCACCTGAGAGATTCAGAGATTCAGTACACCTCATGTTTTGGCCCAAAGTAATGAGAGGGATGTATTTGATCAATAATGCATCATCAGGATAAATGCGGAGCACTCCAGTTGTTTTATCAAAGCATACAAATGCTTTCACTATAAAGGGCGATTCAATTACCATTCATTGTAATGTTAGGTCATTCCATGAAAAAAAAGGCGTCAAAAGATGGTATAGCAAAAAAGCTAGGAGCCATCCATTAAAAACCATTCAGATGGATTTAAGGTCTATCAATTATGAAGGTACTGAATGCTACAAAGGCCTTAAAATCAGTGACCTCAAATAATATTTGATGTGTCGATAAAGATGAGTGATGTTGAGTTTGACATATTAAGGGGAAATTAGGAAAGACTCCAGTAAGTACATAACAATACCATATTATAAAACCATGGAACATTTGGGATTAAGCTTTTTAATAACTTTTTACTTTCTTCTGGGCTTTTATCCTTTTATGAGTGGGACAGAGGTAAATATTAATTCAGACAACATGACGTTAGAGTTCTTAGTGCAGGCACGGGACAGACTTTACTGTTGATGGGTCAGTTAATACAACCAATACAAATGCTGACTGCTCACTTCAGCAAAAAATCTGGTAGGGAAAAGCTGCTACATGTGATATGAAGCCATTGAAAAGCACCTTTGACCAAGCTGTGCTGACTATCACAAGTAAGTTAATGAGAACTGTAACTAATTACCCTTTCTGTTGAGCACAGTGTAATGTAATCAGTATTTAATGGTTAATATACAATGAGTAATTGTTGAAATATATATACAAACAGACACTTTTACTGAATATGCTGATGCAGTTTTTGCTGCTACAGCAAATCCTTTATTAAAAACAAAAATCACATTCATCTCACTACATGGGTGCCTGTGAAAGTGTTTGAAAGGGCAGTCCCGCATGTGTTCAAGCTTGTCTGTGGATATTTATGTCTCAGTGTGTATGCATGTGTGTTAGTGGGTATGCTGCTACTTTGCATGGTGACTCAATTCCAAGGCTGTGGCTGAGCACAAAGCTGTCCTTGGCTGTCACTTCTCATCATTTGGTGGTCAGTGAGACAGCTGAAAGGAGGGCAACGTATGAGCAGCGAGGAGACGGAGGGAGTCCTGGTGCTGAGTGACAGACTCTGTCACTGAGTGACTGTGTCTTGTTAGGACCCCTGTAGACTTCATGTGGAGCCTAGCCCCAAGTGGTATAATGGGAGAAATTATGCTGCACATGTACAGTACACATCCACTGGTCCATGATTCCCCACAAACATGCAAATAGAGAAACCAGCAGATGCAGAGGTAGTGGAATATATGCATTTAAATATACCTGCATGTATGCAGAGACTTATACAGCCACACATGCAGCAGCAAGAGGCAGAAATGCATATATTCAAGTATCCAGAAGAAGTAATTCAAACACCTACAACTACACACATAGACAAACAATCACAGTGTTGTCTCGTATCAAACTATTGATATTCCTCATGGCTGAGGCCTTCATGCACAAACAAGTCATCATAGACTTCAGCCACCATATGTATATAATGGAACTCAGCAGCACTTCATCTCTCTATCTTTTTCCTCTTATAAAGGAGTGTGCTTGCAATAAATGTGCTTTTTCCAGCACCTCAGATTCAGGTGACTTTATTTGTACCCGTAGGTAGATTTGTTTTCAGCAAGCGAGATGGACGTCCATTATGACAAAACAGATTACAAAACAGATGTAACAGAGATCAATCAATTGTTACACCTGTAGATGAAATGATACAACATAATGCAGCTAGTTTGGCAAATTTAAACCAAATCAGAAATACTCATACTGACCCAGAAATGTATGCATGTATTGCCTTAGCAACCAGATAAACCATTTTAAAACTGCAAAGACATTCAGACAGAGAGGTTTGTGATTAATGCAACGAATATATAAAATTCACAGAGCACCATAACAAATGGTTCCTCCTTGGGAATATTAGACAAAAGATAAAACTAGTTTCACCCTGTGTATCAGAGAGATTCTCTTAAAGCCCAATCTCTCCCGACAGAAAAAACCATCAGCTTCATCAGCGAGGAAGCTGTAATACACAGAGGACTGAGAAAAGGAAAGGCAGCAGTGCTTGTCAGAGATTTAGTTGAAGTTTAGAAGGCTGACAACAAAGTAAAAGCACGAACATCCAGGCTTTAACTTTCCCTGCATGATCCAGATTTGGATAACCCTGTAGTGCTGATGTTAAAATGTAATCATCTCTGATTGGTTAGTAGTTATATGTGGGGAATAAGAACGAGGTGATGGATATTTCAGATATAAAATGAAGAGGTCACTGAATATAGTAACAAAAAATGGCATCCAAATTCTGCTTCTTCTTCTCTTTTTTTTTTGGTTGCAATAATCCCCGATGCTTGATGACAGGACAATCAAAAGTTAAATACAGCCCTGAGCCTGTTTTACGTAATATCAAAGGAAATTAATTCATCTTTTACATGAATGACAGGGTAGTTAATGCTGCAATGTTTTACTGTGCAAAAGTGTGTATGGATATTTTCCATAAATTCTTTGTGTTGTGCGATAGAGCTGTGTTCCCCCCCCTTTGTTATAGAAAAACACCACCAATTCCATACCCAGATTGGAAGCTGTGACTGTGTTTTGTGAGCTCTGCAAAAACATCTTAATAAGTAATTTGATTTTGTATTCTGCCCTGAGAATGATTTATGAGTAAGTAAGCACACAGCCAGTGGAATGAGCTAAAGTCACCTTCTTTCCAATTCCATCTCAGTTGCCTCGAGTCGAGACTATTCAAGAAAATAAGTCTTTTTAAATAAATCAGGGCCAAAAGATTAATTTTAAGCAGAACAATGATAAGAGTTTGACAAATGTTTTCTATACTGTCATTGTGCAAAAATGTTTTTTTCTGACCAAAAAAAACAATCTCCTTTTGTACTTTATCAAACACCTAAACTTGTATCCTCCCTGATAAACCTTATTGAAAGCATGATTTGTGATATATTTTAATCTTAACTTAAAGTAACTTTCATTTCATGTGGATTTATGTGACCCCTGTGGACAAAGCAGTTCCTCTAATCTCCTCCTGATCCTCTTGATCCCAGTCCTCTACATTCCTAAGTAGTATTGTGCAATGAAAAACCTCTCCTGCTGTCTTTTAACTGTATCACTCACTGTTAATCTATTCCATGGAATTAGGAACAAACGCTTTTGGGTAAGCGCACTTTAAATAGCTTTGGCAAACCAACCAGGTGGCAATGGTGATGAGAAAAAAATAAAAATAAAAACAATCAATTATTTTCCTGATGATCTTGTTTGTTTTAATAAGCATCAGTCTGTTTAATAACCAGATAAAAACTCATCACAGCACGTTTTAATTATTAACTACTTTCAGCTCAAAACAAGAAATGAAAGGCCTTGACAGTTACTTGATTACAAGGTAACTAACTATTACCACCATTCCAGTACTTTTAAAAAGAGGTGGGAACAGTTATGTTGATGTTCAGAGGTCATGATGTCTTAGAAAACTCAAAAATGACACGCGTGTCTGTATTGAAAATCTACAAATAATAGAAACGTTTCCGGCGCTCTGGAAATACCTTTATGTAGGTCAAGTAGCATTTCACAATAAAACAACTGGGGCAGAGACCAGCACTTTGGCTCAATGTTCAATAAACTTAGAAAGTCAGTAAATAAGTACAGGAGGCAGTATTCTCTTGCTCAGGTCTTGCTCATGATCCATCTTACCATGTAAGAGCAGGGTTTGGAACTTAACAGAAACCAAATTTACCGAAAGTTAAAGGTTTAGATAATAGTTTTTCTAATTAACGTCAATGTTAAAAATTCAGATGCAAGAAATGAACGCTGATATTTAACATTTAACAGATTAAGAGACGTGTGCACAGCTCTGCCTTTAAGCAAAACAGATTTGTTAATGCACTGAAATCTTCATGAAATGCACAGATTCATTGCTCTTGCATGACTTCTGCCAGGAGTTTGGTGATGGTTAAAACTCAGCATGTTATAAACTAAGCTGTAGTTTTGTTTCAGTTTCGCACGACTAAGCCCAGAGCCGCTTCTTTGTGGCGGGCCAAATTACGAAGAAGAAACATAAATCTGTATTTCTTTAATAATCCTTTTTAAAATAATACTCAAGCACCATTCTTTAGCATGGACACTTCTTTTCAGCAGACTTTCCTGAGCCACATGCTTTCTTGTCCTTTGCTCCTTATCGTTGCCCATGTTTTTCACGCTCTCATTAGCACTGACGATGGAGGCATAAATGTCTGCTCCATGCATACGGATATTTTATAAACCCAATCCCTAAAGACAACACACAGTGGGTACTAATCTTTTTGTGGTTTTTCGCTCTGGTTACCTGCTGAGATACTGCGTGTGAGCTGTGTATGTATGTAAAAGTGAGAGAGACATTGAGTCAGAGGCGGTGGGTACTGCATGGCGTGAGAGATCTTTTTTTTCCGAAAGCCAGCTGTGAGCAATTGTGTTAAGTATTTAAGAAAGGTATTTTTTTTTAGTAGATTACATTTTTCCCTCTTCTTTCTGAGGTTGTTAAATTCCCAATGGCAGTGGCTTCATTACACCTTAAATGACCTTATTCTATAGGTAATAAAACGATAAGCATGATCATTCTGGGGCATTTTACCAAATGCAAACTTTTATAGAGAGAACCTATGTATGTTTTACTGATAATACATTTCAAGACAGAAAACAGCTTTTCATGCAGACACATACAGTATCTGTTTATCTGAGTGGGCATGTATGTACTTTTTAGGCTTGTGTGCATTTGTTCTTCTATATTAAAGAAGCCCGACTTCATGTCAGCATGTGGCTCAGGATGACAAATCTCCTCTCACTATCTACAGCAGCACAGCTCTCCACTGTGTAGCTGGGGCCATGTTTCCCAGCCTCTCTGACACACAGGCAAGCAGCCTGCCTACTAAACTACCCCATGCTCCCCAAATGGAGTTCTCATTTTCAAGGGGAACGGCTGCATGGCATAACGCACTTTGTCTTGGGAATTACTTTTTCTCTGCCTGTGTGGCTCTTTGGAATGGACATGGCTGGCTGGCTCCAGGGGAGACAGATGGAGGCCGCTGGCTGGCCTGACACATGTTGAGAGGCTGTGATGAGCCTGTGACGAGGGGTGGGCAGGATACGGGGCCACAGCACTCTGTCTATGTGATGTGTTGATGAGAGTGAGGAGGATCTGAGGGCAGAGCATAGACTGTAAAAATAATGGACGGGACAAGCTCCCCGGTGGAGTGAAGCTTTTATTTTTAGAGCTCCCCCTGCTGACTGGCCGCAGTATAGGTCATAAACCCCGCCTCCTCAAGGATAACAGATGGGATGTGGGTCAAACTGTAAAGTTAAAATACTCGTCACATAATTTTTTTTGTAAAACTCTGCTGTGATCATTAGTTATTATCACACTACATTGTGTTCAAGTGCAACTTTTTCGGTGAAGTTTCTTTTAAATAAGTTATTTAAGGTTGAAAAACGGGATTTTACGTCATATTTGACGATGATTGACAGCCACCGATCTTGCGTAGCTCTCTTTGGGAATAGCAAAGCTACGTAGCGAAGGAAAGCCGAGACGCCATTGAACTTTCCCACTCCGTGTTTGTCTCTGTTGGACTGACAGAATGAGTTGTTCTGCTGTAAACACATCTAACCAACCTGTGGGATTTAAGGATATCTGCGTTAACTTGGTAAGTTGAAATGTTTGTTTAATGTGCTATTCGGTGGTAATTTCGTTAGCTAGCTAGCTAACACTGAAGTAGGCTAACGGAGCTCATGTTATGGTGGCAATAATATGTTACTGATAGCTGGCTGTGACGGACATTATTTATCTTTTTATTTCAGTAAAGAATCGGGGGGGTAGTATGCTTCATGATAGCATAACTTAACTGTGCTCGAGATTCATATTAATGAACGATCAGATCCGTAGTCAAATTCAGCAGATAGTTGCGCATCACCGACAATGACTTTACTTTACTGTCTGTTAAAGTCAAATAGAATATGTCCTGATGGTCTGTATTATTAATAACATTAACAGTTGGTCAGTCTGCTCAGTGTGCACAGACTGTAAGAATAACAGGCTCGACTTTCTTCCGCTCCCCGTGATGCTGCTGCGGGGCTGAAATTTAACATTAATATTTGGAACAGAACGGACGTGTTAACATCAGCAGCCGACGGTGAAATGTAATATGAACCAAACATGATTTGTATCTGTCAGGTAAAGAGCTAGCTCACTTTAAAGTGATATAAGAAGGTGGAGTATTACAGACTCATACTAAGTAAGCCATAGTCGGTCTAACACTGAGTTAATGTAAACTCTATGTATATTAAATTATACAAGCTTCTGATTTCTGCCTCTCAGGTTGATTCTGCTGTTTCAGTTTTTACCTGTTAGCTCACATCCCTGGCTACTAAGTTATAGGCAAAAGTTAATTATTGTAACCCTGTTTATGTCATGATTATATGAGAATATTTAACATTAGTTTAATTTATCAGGCTGGCCCATGTGATGACAGTTTAAAATAATAATAGCAAAAATGCCAGACTGTCTGACAAGTGTGTGATTGAATAAATGGAAATGGAATCTCATGCATATCTTGCTATGCTTATTGGCTTTAAATGTTTAATATTAAATAGGTTTGAAGGCCATTTAACTCAGACGAGCCCGGCTGTGACAAGTTGAGCTCATCTGTTAGCTTTGCTGTTGTCTTAGCTGTTGTTGGTCAAGAAGAAATTAATGTCAGTTCAAGGCCTTTTCAAATGTGAGCTATAAACTTAACTGCTAAATTATTTTACTGTGACCAACAATTTGTCGTACTCCAGTTAATCAGAGACAGTCATGTCAGATTTTTTAAAAGTTTATTTAAACATTTTATGAAAAAACTTAATTAAACAACCCCTGGCTTCATTAACCATGTGGAAAATAAGTAAGGGAGACCATCAGGTCGAATTGCTGGGATATAGGAGAAAGTATTAAAAATAATTTAACAAAGAAATCCCAACAAAAATCAAATAAAGTATAAAGATCCTGGATGATTTTTTGACTGTTAAAATATGATGGAAAAGCAAATCCAACACAACCCTCCAGCATCTGGCCTTTCAAACACAGGGCAAAATCATGTAAAGAAAAATAGCACCATTGAATATTGACCAGGATCTCTGTGTTTTATCTGAGGATGACTATGGTAGCCTTCTCACTGTCACAAAGCACCAGACTCTGTCCACCTTCTTCAGTTGTGCAGACGTTGATCAGCTCCTCTGGGTGATGGCAGAGAGGACTCTTCATCTGGGAGAGCTGCTGGTGTAAGGTCATTTCTACCACAGTGGATGAGCAGGGCGTCTGGCACAGCTCTTAGTCCAAGCACAGGTGAAAGAAGGGAGGAGGTTCCTTCAAACTATGTGACCCCAGCCTGACCACTGTACACGGGCGTGCAGACAAAGGTTGAAATTAGTAGAGTCATATTTAGGTTCTGTTGATTGTACAGTGGAAAACAAAACATCACCTTTCTATTTAACATTTAGCTGGTGTATGACTCAGTGTGATTTTTATTTTATCTTAGAAGACTGTATTGTTAACAATAGCTTGTTTTTACAATCCTCTTGTGAAAAATCACAGGATATAAACTTTTAACAGATGATTTTAACTTACACTTGGCCTCAGTGGAAGATGTCAGACCAGCTGCTTTTATCTCTTCTTTGTCTAAATGAAGACACAAAAAACAATTTATTTACTGTTCACTTAAATATATTAGAGAAGCAGACATGAATCACATTGCAAACTACCAGTTTCTAACAAAATACAACATATCTTACCACCTGTAACCTACGGTCTCTGGTGCTAACCTAGCGTAAATATAGCTTAAATATAAAACGATTTCGGCAAAAACAGAGGACCCAGCAGCCCACGTATTTTCAATAATGATCAAAATAGCGGGATTTGTTAAAACACAGTGTGTTTAAATATTAGACTTTGAATACGGTGGTTTGTTGTACTTACACATTTCTTCATAAGACTCGTAGACCGGCGGAGCGCTTTCGGCGTAGCTGGGCTGCGTAAGTCATCAGGGCAGTACGCTAAATGGGCGGGGCGTCTTACCAGGGCTCCTCCCGCCGGACCCTACTGCGCAGACTCTGGCTCCAAATGACGTCAAAATCGCAAGATGGAAGCGCCCGTTAGGGGCGTATTTTGGCTTGGGGCAGAGGCTTCGCTTGGTCTGACATGGGCTGTACGGAGACTACTTAGTGCTATTTACTTTGTATTTAATATTATATTATGTTTAGATTTACTAACATTGTGTTTTTTACTCATATTGTGTGTTGGATAACCTGCTGCTGTAACGCCACAATTTCCCAGTTTGGGATCAATAAAGTAATTCTATTCTATTCTATTCTATACAGATAGCAGCTGCACTCACCTAAATAGTAAACGTGATTAGGATAGGAATAAGGACAATCATCGCTGTTGGGAAAACAAGAAGTACACAGAAAAATGTGTTAACCTATAAAGATGTGCTGAAATTACTTTATGTATCGCTGCTATTCATTTAAACACACTCATGTTTTTTCTTATTTTTTGACATGCAGTGCCTCAGTAAGGCTGTACTAAGGAAAAGCAAAGTTGGAGCCAAATGCGCATGTTAACAGCCAGCATGACTTAGAAATAAGAACTGACGACAAAGATGTGTGACTTCTGCCTGTACAAATAAATTAATTTATAAGCTATAAACACTCTTCACATATCTTGTTAAGTGTTGTCACATTGTTATTCAATCAAAACTGATAATAGTGCAAATCAAGGTTAAGGTATTATATGTGATTTCATTGGTAAAACTGGTTTACACTGGTTGAGCCTGGTTTATATGTTTGTATCTCAATTTTAAAAATCTACAACCCCAATACCTGAAAAGTTGGGATGCTGAGTTTAATGTAAATTAAAACACAACGTGATGGTTTGTAAAACATTGGAACCCCATATATCACAAAGACAAATGTTGAAACCAAGAAATGTCAATGTTTTTGGAAAAATAATATTTGAAGTTGATTCCATCAGTGTTTCAAAAAAGATGGGACAGGGTCATGTTGACCACTCTGCTGCATTTATCTTTCTTTCAAAATCACTGTAAGTCGTGGAATATTTTACCATTCTTTAAACTGCAGCATTTCAGCTGCTCAACAGTTCAGGGTCTCCTTTGTCTTATTTTACACTTCATAATGGTCCAAACATATTCTATGAGTGACAAGTCAGGCTGCAGGCAGGCCGACTTGGTTCATCACTTAGACCCTTTTACTACAGAGCCATGTTGATGAAATGCATACAGAATGTGGTTTGACATTGTCTTGCTAAAATAAGAAAGGCCTTCCCTGAAGAAGTTGTGTATTTGGCAGCATATGCTGCTCCAAAACCTGTATATATGGTTCAGCATTAATGGAGCCTTTTCAAATATGAAGGGTTACCAATGCCATGTGCACTACTGCACCGCCACACCATCACAGACTGGCTTTGAACTATGCACTTGAAACAAGCCGGGTGGTCCCTTTCCTCTTTAACTCAGAGGACACAGTGTCTGTTATTTGTGAACATGATTTCATATTTGAATCATCAGACTCAGGACAGTTTTTAAATGTGTTCCTGAGCTGATACACTGATGTCCATTGTCCACCAAAGAATCGTGTCTTTTTTGTATCCTGCAATTCTCTGAATCTTTATAATGATAGTATGAACTGTAGCTGATGGCATCCCCAAATTCTTTGCAATACATTTTTAAAAACCACTGTTCTCAAAGTGGGACCCTCCCATCTTTAGTAAATAAAGACTCAAGAGAGTTCCAGAGCTGGGGAGCAGAACAGCTGAAAGCTTTCATGATGTCTTTGTGCTGTTTCAATCAAATATGGGGTTTCAATGTTTTGCGACAAACATTTTATTTTTTTTATACAACGACCCAAGTTTTGTCCAAATTAGGGTTGTACAACTTTCTTGACAGACAAAATATTTGCTTCTGAAACAAATAGGGCAGCGTGTTTACTTTAAGTGTGTTTAAGGCCTCTATGCTGTGTCTGAACTGTTTCAGCCTATGGCTCTGTGTGGTTGAAGTACCTTTGTTTTTCACTTGAGCTGTGGATTTTCGGTATGTCAGTGTTATGATGTTTTTCCATTGTGTATCTGTTGTGTCTTGATGTCTGCAGCATATCTATTTTCTTTCAGGATAATAATAAAGTTGAAGTTAGAAAACTGGTCCATTAATTCACGTCATTTGCAGTTCCTTACAACAAACATGACAGTTGCTCTACAAATGCTAACTAAAAGAAAGCAGCTTTCCTATGCTGTGTTCTGGTAGATACCAGACTGTGGCGTTGAGAGAGTTACTTGGGCTGCCTTCGGCTATGAAACACGAGTGGCAGTAAGCATCAGGGTCGAGCTGAATAATTCAGCCCCTGGATCACAGTACGTTTTCATATTCATATTTTCACTGGCACATTTATCTGAGCGATCCTCCCCTCTTCTGCCTGAATGCATCTTCCTCCTCAAACCCCATAAATATCTGAATCAACTAATGACTCCTCTTGAGGAATTAAAAAGGCATCATTAGCCGGCACCTGAAGGTTGGGTCTGATGTTGTGTGAGGACTTTGTCGATGCTGATTAAGAAAACAGTCTCAAGGGTTGATCTGTTTCACAGCAAAGTCATGTGTAATGAGTAAAGGCGTACATTTAATGTACAGAAATTCCCATTTGACTCTTAACAATGCAAGGATTAAAGATGAATTACTGTATTTTCTGTTGAATAGGAAGCAGTGGCAAATCTTTGCTGGTATTATGTACAATTAATTAAAAGTAAACAGTGTCCAGGCCATCCAAAAGAAGGTAGAGACTCATAGAAAATAATTCAATGTGTTTTATCTATGACAGACATTTACATCACAGACCGTGTATGGTGACTTTATAAATGTATAAATAGTAAAATTTCCTTTTATGAGTCCATTAAACATAAAGAGACTAATGAACAGAGTTAATCTAATGAAATATTGAAGATGTACATTTCTATTCCCCCCCGGTATTGTCATTTCCGCTTGATGCTGTCATCATGGAAATCACAGGTTTGTCACAACAGCTGTGCGTTGTCGCTCTTGAGGTTACTTCACATCCCCAGACACAGAGGATTCTGTATGTTTCACGACAAATCAAACAGTTTTGACACAAGAGAAATGGCAATAATTCTCCAAAGGTTTCTTTTCTGTATTTTTTTCTCAAAAATATCCTACTGTTCTGGGCTCTAGTTCATTGATCCCTTTCTCTCTCTCTCTCTCTCTACACCACACGTCTTATACGGTAAAGTGCATCCATTTCCTTTTAGTGAAGAAGACTTTCAGGAGAATGAATTTTATCCAACTATGCTTGTCAGATAGACAACAGGTGTGCAAAAAAAGCATGTAGGGAAAAGGTGAGGAAACAAGTAAGAAGTAGCAGGGGTGAAGATGACCCACATCGCTGGATATGAATTTGCAATGAAGCTCTTGGGCTTGTTAGCACATGGCCTGGGAGCTAGCGTTGATGGGAGACGCATGGCTATCTCAGCTAACCCCTCTGCAATTCTATTACACTTGTTTATAGCTCTTGGCAAGCAGCAAACCAAAGATACTCTAGCTTCTGAGAGAAGGGCAGGGTTAAAGGGGGACGACTGCTTAGCATTTCACAAGGAGACAGAGAGGGCACCCTGAGCAAAGTGAGCACGCAGGGGAAGTAAGGAAAGAACAGATAAGATACAGATAAAACTGGGCTGACTGTTAAAAGCACTGATGCATGGTAATGGGACCAAACAGCACAAAAACACTGTGGGATTAAATGTTATTATGGATTATCTTTTTTTCATTTTATAATCTTTCTGTGGATTTGACCCTTTATGTCCTTGCCTAAGCACAATTTGAGAGGATTTGTAAAATTCTCCTCAGTTTACTTCAATATTTTGACTATTTTTGAGAGACATTCTCTCATCCAGTTTTGAGTGCTGTGCAGGTTTGAGAGAGACTGTCACCAAAAATGTAAACCCAGAGTTGGTTACACTATGATCTTTGTTCAGAAGTGGGGATGACAGTTGCACCTATAACAGCGATACACAGCAAAGGTTCAATGCTTGTGTATGGAGCATGTGTGTGTTTGGAAGTGATGAAGTGAGGAAAATGGAGTGTTGACTGTGTTATCACATGGAAACTGACCTAACAGGTCCTCATAATACCAAATAAGTTAACATCTGTAAATTCTACCACATTCCATGCAGATGAATCGGGTCTTATACTATAACACCTGCACAGTGCTGTGTTTAAATCAATTGCTGAATAATTTATACACATGTAGGTTGCATAACCTTGTATTGAAGATTTTTGTACGACTTGCTGCTTTGAATTTTTCTGCTATATCTCCTTTATCTTCCTGATCAAAGGCCTGATTTCGCTTTGACAAGGTGTACATCTGATGAAATACTTTTTCATCCTGCCTCTATGGTACAAGATAAATGCATTTCCATTGCTTCTTAGCAGCTCATAATTTTAACTTTTCTATTCTATACGTTATAAGGGTTCCTCCTCATTTGTTAGACAGATAGGTGTTAAAAATAATAATATTGCTATGGGGTGTAAGAAGCTGCTTTTGACTAAATTACAACAGAAGCAAGATGGAACCACCAAACACAGATAAATATCATGAAAGGGGGAAATTTGCTTGAGTAATTGTAACAGCAGCATAGATTACAGGTACATCAATTATTAAATGAATGAGTGATACATCACCTAGTGGCAGTTAAGGTGATGGAAGAATGTGGACTCATTTTGGATTCAAACTGCATATGGCGTTCTATCCTTGGGGGCAGTGGAAGCATATATAATGGAAGCCACAGCATGTCTTGCATGCTGTGGCTTATATTCCAGCTCATTTCTATCGCATCCTTACAGCAGGAGATAACCACACTGCTCCACAATGAGAAGGGCTGAGCCGTGACAGCGCTTGACCTCGTCGTGCGGTGTTGATGTCACAGTAAACTGACTGTCTCACCATGTTTGTGTTGATGGTGTTAATGGGTGCTGAGAACTTCTTGCTGCGCTTTCACAAAGGTGTAAAGCAGCAACAGGAAGTGTCATCCTAGTTCATCTCTCATCTACATCTAGTTTGGGACATTTTTTTTATTTTTTTGGTACTTGTCTCATGGATTGAACTGATATTATAATAAATGACAAAGATAGTTTGAAGCTGTTTGCTCAGCCTTAACATCTACTTGCATAAAACAAACAAGTTATCCGCAAACTAATGGTGTTCAAGTTCCCATGTTTTCCTGTTCTTAAATGGCTTTGAGTCATACAACATTTAAAGAGAATGATAGGGAGAAAGTGTCAAAATGTAAAAAAAAGTTTCTGATCATTGAGCCTATTGTCCCACTACTATCGAGTGGTTTGTCTCTTATTAATTAGCATATCGACCTCTGGGATTTGATTAAAAGTGCTCACTCATGGGGAAATACGAGATGCATTCTATTTCAAGTGTAGATGGATGTACTCAGAGATGTCCACTTGTGATGGAATAAACCAAGACCCTTGTTATAACAGGTGTAAGAAGTGCCTCAGTGAACAGAGTATAGATTCTCTAGCTACGTGAAATGTTTGTTTCTTCAAATCTATGATGAGGATAAATGTGTTCAGATATAAATGTTGTGCAATTCCACTCGATTGTGATTTCAAAAAGAGCACAATAGAAGCATGATAGAATCACATACAGACACAGATATTAAGGTAACCCTATGCCATACTCCACATCAGAGAAATTCACATTGATATACAATGAGGAGAATGACGACACTTAAGTAATGTATGCTCAGAAACATGTGTTGACTATGACACAGGAATAGCCTTCACAATGACACAACACCCCCTCTCAGACCAAGACCCCCCCAGTGTGGCTTTACACACTGACTTTATTTCTACCACTGTTGAGGAAAGTAAATGAGAAATCAATCCAACACTTAAGTTTCATTTCATTGTGTAAGAGTACTGATCCATCACAGGGTGCTATGGTCTGAGACAGCCTCTGCATGCTGCGTGACTGCTTAAATAAAACACACACACACACACACACACACACACACACACACACACACACACACACACACACACACACACACACACACACACACACACACACACACACACACACACACACACACACACACACACACACACACACACACACACACACACACACACACACACACAGCAAGTTGGATGCAGACTGAAATATCAAAAGGTCAGTAGACAGGCAAGTGAAGAGGATGGTGTTGTTGTAAGACAGGCTGGGCCTCTGAGATCTCTGTCCCTTAGCGTTTGTCTGTGGAATATCAAGGACATAACTGGAAATCATAAACAGTTCCTGATGTCTGTGTTTGGTCATGCATATTGTAGATGCCAGATGTGCCAACTGATTCCTTTGGTCCATAAATCATCATTCAGTCTCAGTCGTCATAAAGCCAAAAATTCAACTGCGGATTTATGATGGCAGAGATTATATGGAAAAATACTTAATCCTCTTAGTGAGAGTGCATTTTTATCAGTGGGAATCATTTGACTATACATACTTTTAAATAAATGATGCCAGAAATGAACTCTCTGCCAAGAATCTTGTAATTTATTCATGAGTATGTAGTGAATGTGCATTAAAAACTGCAAATAATCCGCCTTTGATTCTGCACCACATAATCCTGTGATTTCTTCTCACACTAGAAGTGTCATGTAACAATTAATATTTCAGTATTCATATTACAAAAGCATGCAACTTTTCTCTGTCTGTCCTCCATTTTAGCCCTCAGTGAGAGCAGAGAAAAAAAAGCAAGTCACAACTACACTACAGTGCCACACAATGGCCAGGAGAGGGAAAACATAATGGAGGCAGATTAATTAAAGGGAGCATTCCAAAATAGAAGCTTATCTCCTGACAAAACGCTAAGAAGGTTATGTTATTACCCCTCCTAAAAAAAAGAAGGATAATACAAACAGATTTGGCTGCATGTCGCTGGTAAAATGGCCCAGCAATCAGAAGATTAGATTAAGATGAAGAATATGGTGGGAAACTTCAGTTTGTGTGCTGTGACAAAAGTCCATGATGCAACTACTACATCTACAACATTTTAACAAATGTTAAAAACCTGCATTAAGTCCATCATTACATTTTCTGTAATCTGTCATAATATGTCAAATCAGGAGATCAAATCAGCCATGTTTAATACTTGATTCTGATTGGTGCTTATCAATGTTCTGCAATCTCTCCATGGCCCACCCTTTGTTAAGAGGAACAAACCACCACCATGCAGAGCAGGTGGTTGCTAGAGATGTGGCTCTAATCACAGATTTTAACCCTGGTAAAACTTTACAAGTAGTCTGTTTACTGTGGGAGAAAAAGAAAGTAGAAAAAAGCAGTGGCAAACAGTGGTCAAAAGTTGCTCAAACTTTATGCTATGACATATAAATCTACAAAATTGAAGATGGCACATGAAGTAACCACATAATGGGAAGTGGTATGGGATATGGTGGGGCTATCGAGAAAATATCATTGGACTTCTGCAGTGATTTGATAAGCAGAAGAAATGTATAATTTCCCCATTAAATACTTTTTTGTTATAGATTTAGAAGTAGGGAGCTGTGTAATAAGAGGGAGGATGTACAGTGAGCATGTTTTATAACAGAATGGAACCTCTTCACTCTGTCAGTGTTCCATTCCGTAATAACAACATGCTCAGTGTACTTAACAGACTGGTTAACACTCACCACTAAGCATATGGTTAATATATGTTTCAGACATTGTGCATTTGAACTCTACCTTTAAGTTTTAGAATGGATGGTGGACAATTGTTGAAATTGGGAGTTAACTTATAAAAATGGTTTTGTTTAAAGCACACAGTAGCATTGTTTCCTCCGCAGACAGAAAGAAGTCTGTGTTTGCTGCTTTTTGAGCGATGAAGGGAATCAGGAGTATTGAGGACTGAATGAGAGCTAATTAGTGGAGAGGGAAGAGTGATGTATTGCTAGAGGAAGGGTGGTTTGTACTGTTGGGATAGAGGGAATAGTCCCACATAGAAATTGCACAATGAAAAGCTACATTATATTTCCTTGTTGCTTGTAATTTGTAAGAAAGTATAGGCTTTCCTTTTCAATCAATTTTTATCTTCTTGGAAATAATGCAGTTTTTATTCTTAAAGTGCAAAAACAACTTCTAGGCAAACATTTTTATTTCTAAAAAAAAAGTAAGTAACCTTGAATATCAAGCAAGGATGGATGCACTTTTGGATCCTGTTTTATATACACATTAAACAAAGGAGTTATATAGTCAGAAATGTTGCATACAAAGGCATTAAGCTTCTCTGCAAGAAAGAACATTTCCAAATGTGTCATCCTCTTTCTTCTTCAATCAAATTTGGTGTTGTTTGCTACTATTGTGCATCACTTCTTTTCTACATTTCAACTGAATCCCATTGTAGAACTTTTGCAACCAGAGGGAGCACACGCCTGCTGCCATTTTGACTTATTTGTCTCTGGTGTGAGACATTATTATTATTTTATTTTGTGTTTTCTACGAGGGGTTTCCAACATACACTACACTGACTCAAGTTGCCCACAAATAAATAAATGAAAATGCCCCAGAGTAATTTTTTGTTGTTTGTGTAACCATACATGTGGATGCTGTGTGGACATAGGGATGATTGAGAGTATCTGTATTGATCTCAGTTATTCACCTCCCTTCACTTCATAGTAAAAAATAAATCCTGTGCACATCTTTCATCAGTGGATGTTCAAGCAGACACTGAGAGGAAGGTAGCTGAAAAAGAACACTAATAAAAAGGACTGTTGATCCCTGATGTATCAAATAAGTAGGAGTATGATATCTTATTGGGAGGTAAACAATGCAAGCCTTATAAAATCTCTATTGGGCTTTACCATATCACCAATATAGTTTCCTCTGGACTGGATAGGAATGCTCAGCCAGGTTTATGTGAGTGTATTTGATGTGTGTGTTTCTGTGTGCCTCTATGTATTGTTGTTTATGCACCTCTGTGCTTCTTTGTGAGCCTGTGCCTGACTAGAAAAAAAAATATGTTTGATATTACGTTGCCATAAACCACATGGAACAATAAATCCAAGGCAGAAATATTAAGCAGAACCAATATTTGGCTGGACCCACTCCAGATTGCTAGTAAAACTCACCAGTCAGAATGACCTTAGTATTAAAAATATATTTAACAGGGGGAAATAATCCAATTCCCTCCCAATGAAGGCATCATGGACATAGAGCTATATCTATGCTGTGCACCTGGGCCTTTCTACAGAGAGGTCATTTAGTATATGACACATTTGTTCTTATAGGGAGAGCTCGAGTAAATACATCATGAATATCCAGGGGGTAGCAGTATTTTTGCAACGTCAAGAAAATAGGAAATGATGGCAAAAAAGAAAAGTAAAATGAAACCTAAAAATAAGTAAGTCAAACTGTTGCTTTGTTCTAAGAAGGGAGCCTCCCATATGTGCAGAGAGACTAAGAAGTGCAGGTACAAAGGAAACATGCTCAAGGACACCTGTTTCTTGACAGAAGCAGTTTGTGAGAAGCATCTTTTCTGCTCAGAGATGCAGCAGCCATGTGTGAATGCAAGGAAATGCCTAAGATCCCCTTTGCAATCCCCATTCTCCACATTGAGCCACTACGTGCTTCAATATTTGAAAACATTTTCTAAATTTGATGAAGTTCTAAGCTGACACAATGCACATGTGTACTTAGAAAAGGCTAACAAAGAATATGAAGCATTCTTTTTTATTATATTTGTTTAAAGCCACACTCAATCTACTATTAATTACAGCAAACGTGCAAAATATTATTTATTATATTGCAAAATGTCCCCCAACTAGCTTTAAAGCATCAGCATAAGGTCTGGGATCCTAGTAGGGAAAAAACAAAGAGGACAAAAGAACATTCATCAGCAAGAAAGATCCACCTAACCTGAATCCACTCTGCATTTCCCTTTACAATTATGCTATGTAATGCACAGAGCCTATGGCTGCCTAGTACAGCTATCTACCAAACCCCTCTGGACACTCTGGTGCATTGCTCAAGAAGTTGTCATTATGCATTTGCTTTACTGTTACATTATTTTGTTTGGCAAAACTAAAACTAATTCTTATTAGGACAATTGACTCTGGTGGGGTTTTGGAGGGCTGTTGTCCTAAAAAGATGCTGATGAAGAGAACAGGGATGAGAAAAAGTCATGCTGGCCCTCCCTCCCTATTTCTGTCTCTGTCAGATGAGGTCATCAAACGCCAACCTTCTTTTGTCTGTTTGTGATGTCACAGAAAGGGATTTTTTTTGTGGACACCCCATCCCTAGAGACTGCTTGGCTCAAGGCAGAGGAAGACTTCATCTTGATTTAAGAGAGCGATAACATCCTCGATAGCACTGTGACAAAGGCTAGATAGGCAGAGTAAGAGGGGATAGTGAGGGGAGAGTGTAGATGCCAGCAGTGAGAGAAGAAGAAGACAGGAGAGGAGCGAGTCAGAGGAGGGACTGTGAGACACACTGTGCCTTTAAAGCACCAAGCCCCGCCTCCACAGAGCCGAGCAGAGCAGCGGAGTGGTGCTGGCAGGAGCCTGAGCCCTCACGATAAACTCTGGCATCAGCTTCCCTTCATCCGACAGTCAGCGAGGACACAGAGAGGGCGCAGGGGCAGAGAGACGGGGAAGGAGAAAGGGAGAGAGTCAGAGTGACAGAAAGAGGTGAGGGAGAGAGACGATAAACAGGCAGAGAGACTGAGAGGGAGAGGCTGTCATAGGAATCACATAGCTCCTTTTTCTTTTTACAGCAGCAGCAGCCCAGCCAGTTCTGACTGCTACCTCCCGAAGTGGGCGAAAGCTGACGCGGATGACGGGTGGCATGTTTTCAGCAGAACAGTTATCTGAGTGATGGTAGCAGCGGCCGCGGCGGCATCACAATCCAAAGCAGGAGCTCTCGTGGCTGTTAGTTATCCTCAGCCTCCTCTCTCCACTCTCAGAGTGCTATCAGGGCCATTCATCGTTCCCATCTCATGCCTCCAGCCTCCTCCTCTTCCTCCTCCTCCACGGCTTCATCCTCCACTTGTACTCCTCCTCTGATGAGCCACAGCCTCAGAGTGAAATAACCCTGCTGATAGAAGCTTCTCTCTCTGTCAAGACAGTAAGTAGGGGAGGGAGAGGACTGTGTGTGTGAGAGTGTGTGTGAGGATGACAGAGAGATAGTGACAGAGTGAAAGGGAGTGTGTGTGTGTAAGAGAGACAGAGAGAGGAAGAGAGTAGAGCAAGGTGGCGAGTGGAGAAGATGTTAGTGCGACCGACAGAGGGACTGATAAAGAATCAGCAGGTTGTGTGTAGCTTGAATGATCCTGCTGTGCGTGGACAGTGAGCTCTGGGCATAGCAACAGCAAAGTGATGCACAGGAAAGGTGAGTAGGTGTGTGTTCCTGCGTGTATGTGTGTGTGTGTGTGTGTGTGTGTGAGAGTGTGTTTGTGCAGGTGAGGCAAGTACTCAAGGAAGGAATTTCAATTTCAACAACAGCTAAAATATTGTCAACGCAGTTCATCTTTTTTCAAGTCCTTCACTTTATTTGTGTTATTTTTTATGCTGGTATGATCCAGATAAACAAGAAGGAAAAAATAAATGATGGTAGGATGAGAGACTGGAGAATAAGTGATTGCTTTCTTTCTCCCTCTGTCCAGGTGCCATGTGTGATTGGCCAACGCATCCCGTGGTAGAGGCATCGCCTTGGATTTGGCGAGAAGCTCTCCCCCCTGCTTGTTCTCTGGGGTTCCTCTGGGAAGCTTTCATAGGATTTATCAGGTCCTGCTGGATGGCACGGAGCTCTGTGCCTCTCTGAAAAGAGTCCACAGAGAAAACCAAACACTACACAGATAAGAAGTAAAATAATTATCCAATCACAGCACAAGGAGGCAGACCGGGTTCCCTTAGCAACAACTGAAGGAGAGGAGAGAATCCTTTTCTCTTTCTGCTCTCTTGGTTTTTGGGCACACCCCTGTGGACTGCTGTGGGTCAGTGTTTTTCTGAGAGAACTTGGATAACACCGTTGCATGAAGACAGGCTGCCTTCCAAATTCCAGTGGAAGGTTCTCATTTTCCTTCCAGCCTCCCTTGTAACTGTCTCATATCGACACCATGAATTTTGGTTATCCCTCCACAAAATTCTCATCACAAGTCACAGTCTGCTGGCTTGGAAATCAATTCATTCTAATCCCAAGCCACCTGGAATAAGCCCTGCTTCGGGGGAGATTGGACACTCTGTGAAAGGACCCACGCCTACCTTTCTTTGCCTTTCATGGACGACAAGTGAAGGACGGCATGAGTAAGTCATCATCTGCAAAGAAAATGGATGTCAAGCAAAGTTTATTTTGATGTGAGTTCCTACTGACAGTCGTTTTATTTTTCCTGGAGGAGGAAACGCCACACTGAACAGAGGAATATCCCCTTTTTTCCAAACAGGATCAGTCCTTTCTATCTGGAAAGACAGTAGTCCTCACTGAGATACTATATTTAGAAGGAAAATCTTGTCCCAGTTGGCCGATAATGTAGAACACGACCGTTTTGAAAATTGAGCAACTACTGGGAGTTCTATTTTTCTATAGCTTTGTCTATAAAGGGGTTAATATGAACCCATTTTCTGCTTTCACTTTTGTATATTAATCTGCCATTATGTTATTATGTTTCACATGTAAAAAAGATTGTACAGGAAAAGTGGGGTAAGGGAGAAGTCTTTTTCCTCTATAGACAGGCGTTTTAAATAGCATCTCCTGGGGAACAATTTCAAACATACACACTGACACATGAGATGAGTTGGCTCAACATGGTTATGTAAGAGTTTCATACCAGCTTTAGTCCATGTATTTTGCCTCTTCTTTCTCAATGGATTTACAGCGTTTGACATTTCCCATGTTCATTTTCTTGTCGTTTTTGGAAGTGTCTACCAGAGGGCATGGATGTCAGAGTGTGACCCTGTGCCGAGTGTGCGGGCAAGGCAAGGCGTTTTGGCTGCCCAGGTGCTTTTAAGATGTTGAGGTCTCCCTGTGTGGCCGGGGCCCCTGTTCGGATCAGTAGCACTGAGGCTCCTTGTAGCCAAAGACATGGACCCCGACTCGGCTCCCCCACGCCCTCAGCCTGTTGGCCACTGGCCCCACGTCGCCCTGTAAAGGATGTCCCTCAGCAGAGCTCCGGCCCGGGACACCTCTGAGACCCCCAGCCCGAGAGAACGCATCCGCAGCCACATGAAGATGGTGATTAACCAGCTGGAAGGTATCCTCATTGAGCTCAAGGATGTGGCAAAGGAACTCCGGGAGGTGAGGTTCAAATTCAGTTTACACATTTTTTTTTTTTTTTTCCGGGGAGGATTATTACTCAGGGGGGGGAGAAAAGGTGGAGGCAGAGGAGGATGTGGGTGCCATGTGGGTGTGCTTCTTAAGTTGGCTGCCTTTAATTAAGTGTAAAATTATTTCTGCAGCATGGAGATTTTGATTTAGATTTGAAAGTGAAGAGCTCTGACTTTTGTCTTTGTTTTTGTAATATGAGGATAATGTTGATGACAACGACAGCAAGGCAGTCTTCCAAACTAATCAAACAATTGCTCATCAGCAAATACAAATGTCCTTCATGTGTTCAGTGGAGTCTTGTGGGAGGGACAGAAATTGTGAAGAGCTGTTGAAAAGCAGCAAAGCCATGCTGAAAGGAAACAGAGGCAGGCTTAGATAAGATACAAGACTTAGCGCCGCAATAGTTATATAACCATTTTGCTAAGGATCAGCTGGATTTCTACTGTATTTTTGCAACTGCCATGGTAACGCTGGGAGATGACATTTGCGTGTATGTAAGGTGTGTATAGTGCGTATGTACAGCACAGTTTGAACAAGGATCTAGAGAAAGAGACTCTGTTTATGTGCATGAGTTCTTACAAGTATCTACAAGTACAGGGACAAAAAGTGTGAGAGTGTGTGACAGCTGATAATGCGGAGTGCATCTGTTCATGGGTGTGAGAGTACAAAATGGCCCTAATCATCTCTTTGGGATCTTCCCCTGCAGCTTCCTCAAAGCCGTGAACTCTCCTTGCAAAGCTCTTCCAAAGAGAGAGATAAAGGCAGATAGGAAGACAGAGACAAATGAAACCTGTGCTAACAGTTGTGTCTGGCCCATCCCACATCCTCCAAGATCATCACATGATTAACCTCCCACCTGCTTCAGCTCAGGGATGCAGAGGGATTGTATGCTTGTGCTTGTGTTTCTGAATGTGTTAAATAAGTGGAATGGTGGATGATAGTGCATGTAATGACCTGTAGGAGGAGGAGGGGTGTTCTGAAGATCCAGGGGTGAAGCTGCCATAATTCACTCCATCACAGCCTAGGAACCCATCCCTCCCCCCTTCTCCCTCTGTCTCCAAGCTCTGTCCCACTCACTATGTTCTACTTTATGTACCTGCGCATTTGGAGGTGCAAGGGCACAACTCACGGGCACCTTCTCTCTGGTGATCAGGAGTAGCCGAACTGTGTGGGGGAGTGATTGATGATTATGGGACAACAGCAAGTGGAATAATGCTGGCTGGAGCTATTTATAAACAAAAACACAGCCAGTGCCGATGCCAGCACTGACGCATATTACCATTCTTATCCCAGACCCCATCAGAGAGGGCTCTGCACAGTGGCTCAAATTTATTTTTTTATTGGGAGAGCACAATCCCACATATTGAAAGGGCTAAGGGATTAATACAAGCTGCAGTGGCGGTCATAATGCTGGTATCAATATCCTGCAATTATCCGACCTGTGAGATTGTCAATTGTATCAAACGGAGATGAAGAAACATAATCTGTGAAGCACCATCAGATGCATGAAAGCCTAATGTTCCATAAAATCTCTCATTCTTGGCCACATGAAAGGAACAACATAATAGATAACAACTGTCACATAAATAAATGATGAATTGCCGTGTGAATGTAGTGAAATAAATAACTCAGTGAAGGAGCAGTAATGACTGATTATCACCCACAAGGTCTTTGGGGAACTGGATACACTGCAGTGACTCTCAGGAGTTAAAGCCGACACTCCTAAAAATTTAGATCCGAAGAAAACAGGAAATATACTGGTCTGTTGGTATACTTACTTCCTGGTATTGCTATTAAAGCCTAAGAATCAGTTACACTGTGCCAAATGGACAAAAGCTGAAACAAAAAATATTTAAAACGCTTATTTAACCCCTTTATTATTCAGAATCAATTTTCTGCTCAAGCCTGGCCTGGCTGGTCTTTGCAGCAACCATTACAATGTGTGTTCTTAGGCTTTAAGGGTAAATGGAATTATTATTTTAATATCATGATTTCAATGAGAATTTATACAGTTGACCATTTTCGAAATTGAACAAATATTTTTAAACGCTCCAAGGAAGGAAAAAGATAAAAGGTCCCAGGAGAATCACAAATCTCCGGTACTGTATATGTGTGGCACAAATTAAGATCGAAAGAATTCATTTGCCAACAAATGGCTTGCAAAGCAGTTTAGGCAACAGGAATATGAGCTGATATACTGTAGCAGATGTGGGATATTTTAAGCACTATAGACTATATCCAGATATCCAGAATGTCATTTTCTTAACTTTAATTCACTTACTCCAACTCAAGTCAGCAAACCTCATTTGCTCCTGACTCTCTGAATAGACGAGACTGTCAACCCTGTTATCTCTTGTTTTTTTCACCTGAATGTCTGTGTCATTTAATGTAATGCAGGCAACAGAGGGGATAGAAAGAAAGTCACGATTTTCAAGATTTTCAAGATTGCTGTTGACTTGTGAATCCTATTACAGGCTTCACGACAGGTTAAATGAGAAGGATCTTAAGGAAGGACATTTGACGGGAACAAACTTATAAACTACTTCATTTGTTATCGTAATAGTGGCAGCAGTGACAACTCTGGAGGAAATAATTAATGTCAACCTTGGACTCAGAAGTCTGAGGATAAACAAGTAGGGGAAATGGCACCAAGGAGGATGCAAAGCAACCACTGACATTTCTGATATTAAGTTTTCCTTGTGCCCAAACTGAGGAAAAATAAGTAAACCTTAATGTAGGAGGACACTTGAGCTGGTTATTAGAGAATTGAAAGAATGCAACGACAAGGGCTAACGAAAAGGAAGAAGACAGCGGAGAAGAAGCAGTTGTATCAACTAGGGGAAAGGTGGTCGGTAGTTAGCTTTACATATTTATGTTGGACCAAATGGGAGAGACTGACTGTTTTTATGTGGATGTAGTGATTATGCAGAACAGAACCATGAGCAGACGATGCTGCACAACTGTGCTCGTCTCAAGACAAATGAACACAGGAAGGCAATCAGGACTAGTAGAATTACAGCTCCAAATGAGAGAAGTGAAAATAAGCTGGACAAAGAGCAATTATCAGTAGCAGAGTACAGCTTGTCCAGGACACCGGCCTCCATCAGTCAGCCTTGTGATTGTTGTCTGTATGCTCATCATTGTACTGGAGAGAGGTTCATGCTTTTTATTCAGCTACAGGCCTGAAGAGGAGGGATGCAGCAGGAAAACTCTTGTGTCAGGTGAAAACAGTGTATTTAAAAAAGTAAGCTTTTTGGGAGGAAGTCCTGAGTAACAGGTTTATTAACAAGACATGCAACCATGCAGTTTTTGAACTATATAATGGATTTTTTAAAGTGTGTCATGAATGCTTTTGATCTGCTGAAATTCACCTGTGAGTAGCAGACTATCAGCTTTTTAGGGCAGCTTGTTTCACAAAATGTTGTGCTCGACCTAATGTGCAAAAATACTTCCACGCAATCTCTTTGATTTGGGACACGTATTTTATTTATTCATTCATTCATTTTTGAATTATTCTGTATTCCACTTGTGGTCGAGTACTATTGAGGTTGAACAGAATGGTAATATTTAAACTCCAGAACCGTAACTATCATCCGACCACGATTTACTCCAACTTCAACTCCTGAAGGAGCCCTTTGTACGAAAATCCTTTTTATTAGAGCCCGACAAATGTACATTTTTTGAGCCAATGCAAAAATCGATATTGGGGAGAAAAAATATCCAATATTTTGGCCGCCATCTTTCTTAGATCTATCTGCAATCTTTAGAGATAGATAGATATAAATGTATACATTTATTGAGTTGATCCCTCAAATGCAGTTATCAAACACTTTATAAAAAATATAAAGTATAACGAAGACAAGATCACTCAACTGGAAAGTAACTGTGCATGTATGTGCAACAACATTTGACACTCTGGACACTGATAATGCTAATAATTCTTGTTGTACTCTATATATCACAGTTTGCTTGTGAAGGAAAACTGCTAGTGTCATACAATAAAACTAATATGAAATGCTTTTAAACTGGTGAATAAATCTAATAATATCGGCCTATTTATCAGCTGGCCGATAATCGGTCAGGGTCTACTTTTTATGTTTTCTGAATAACCGCTGGCTGCACCAGGAGTCCTGAAAAAATGTGCTTTACTCCAGAGACCATATTTTTATCGGACTAAACCGAGGGGTTCGAAGATTGCATCTCATCTCTGGAGGTACAGCAGACACAGTAGCAAAATGGGGTGGTCTATTCATATCCATTCATCAAAAAATTCCAGCAGCACAATCCCATTGGCTTGGCTGTCAAATAAAGGCTTTGATTTTAGACAGATTCTGTCAAAGAAAACAGCAATGTTAATGATTTGATCAGAAAGGCAATCGTGTGGTGCTCTTTTTTAACCAAGGCTTTTTACATTTTAAAACATTTTTAAAGCTTTCTAAAGGGCTAAGGTACCCAAAAAGTTGGACCCAGATCAGCCAGCCAGCCAGCCAGCATCTCCTTATCGAGACTGAAACCAGTTATGACACATCGAGGGGGGAATCACAATCCCTCTCCTCTGAAGCTGCCGCGCTCAGCACTAACCAAATCTGTTCCAGACCCAAAGGCAACCCAAGGGAGACCAAAACCAAAATCAAAGGGCCATTTTTTCTGCAGGGGCCATATCCTCTCTTCACTGTGTGTTTCCCCCCACTGATGCTGCTGCTGAGCAGGGCAGGGAGCAGAAAACTGCCTAGCAAGACTCCCTCAACATTTAACCATGTGGGGACTCCAGTAATCACAAGCACTTTCACTCAGGGAGTAGAACAATGGAAGGGGATAAACACTTTTTCATTCAATGAAATAGTTGATCCTATTATGGAATCTTTTTTGGAAAGTTTAAGGGCATGGCAAAGATAGTCCACAATTTAATGAGTACTGTGGGAAAAAATGGGTCACTGCAGAGAAATGTGAGACAAAAACCATTATACATTATAGTAGGGGAGTAAGAGAGTATGCAACGGTTTACTGCAACGTAAGCGAAGATTAATTCTTTGTTCTAAATGAATGTTGTCCCTTAGTCACCAAGTTGGGAATATATACACTTTTTGTTGATAAAATTTCACCAACAAAAGTGTTTCTTCTATGGATGCAACAACATTAGGGGAGGGATGGTAAACCCTTTATCATTACCAGCACTATTACATTCTGCCAAGACATGGATATTTGTCACATTGTCCGAACCGGTTTAAATAAATACGCTTGGTTGAAGTGCACACTGATTGTTCAACCAACCAGCAACAGTGGCTAGAAAATAAGGTAGCATTAAATAGTTGACCATGAGAGCAGAGCCAGTGTCTCACACTCTCACTGACAAAACGGCTCCCTTTGTCTTTGTGTCAGAGTGGGTGTCAAGTGTTTACAATGAAAGCAAATTGTGGCTCAGCAATCAGGTAAACCTTTATTCTACACCCTCCAAGTTTCCGCAAATAACAGCAACATTAAGTGGGTGTGATCGCTTGCAACGCATCTTGTTTCTCTGGGGCTCTAACAGGAATGGATGCTGGAATGGCTTGACCCTGTTTCACTTGAGACCAGCGCAGCATGGCTTTATATCTTCATTACAACGAGTCTACCTGCTAAAGGTGTGTTTTAACTGATGTCTTGCTTGTCTTAAGTCAAAGATGAACAAAAGAAGCAGGCTGTGGCGCTGATTCATGGTCAAATGAGCGGCTGTGAACACTATAACCCCCTACGGTGTTGTTGATATTCGTTTCTAATTGCAACACCACTATAGCTCAGCTATTTTGATGATAAAAAAAAAATTAACAAAAAGTTATCTGTTATCAAGAAGTTGGAACACTTTTATTGTGAAAGAGTCATATCAGGAAATGTGGTGTTTTCAGTAGCAGCTTAACACAACTCTGTAGCAGAATTTTTTTTTTTTAAAACAACACAGATTCAGTTACAAGCCCCAATTTGCTGACCACACACTGACTTATAAAAACATCTTACTCTGTTGTCATGCTTAGAAATTAACTAAATATTGTGTTGCAGGTTTCTTTGAGGGGGAGTGGGAGGAGGGTCATAGTGCGTGAATACGAGTTCTTTTCAGTTATCCCTTTTGGATCCGTAATACCACAATAAAATACTATTACTGCAACTGCAAAAAAAAAAAAAAAACATTATATGAATCTCAGATCATATTGCTTATCACTAACCAAGATGCCAAGTAATTTTACTGCAAGTAAAAACTAGGTTTATTCTAACTTCATTTGATAACTTGTTTGTTTTTCACACCATAATGTCATGAGATTGTGGTTCCTTTTTTTATTTTTCTAAATTAGTGCCTATAATCAGAAATTGCAATCAGTCACAAAGCTGTGTTCTGGTAGATCATTTCCGACAGAACCGTTTTGGCTTGGTTGCCAATGTTTTGGGTTTACTGCCCAGTTGACCACAGCCCAATGCTCTCCATTGGGAATGACTGAGCCTGTTGTCCACCAAAGAATTTATTTCCTTCAGAGAAAGGAAGGGTTTGGCCAAATCTCAAACTTGTGAACAAGCAGACCAGCTGTCCTTGTAGGCCAACAACACTCAGTGGGCAACACAGAAAGCTTAACCACGCACTGAAGAAAAGTACCCTTCAACCTGACATACCTGGGCCAAAGGCTCTCATTAAAAGCTATTTTGTAGAAACGACAAGTACCCGCCCGCTGTGTCTGTCTATTTGTTCCTCTTTGCCTGACCTCTTTTTTGTGTGGAAATTAAATTCCTAAATTAAACTTTGTGATGTGCCTCCGGCAGAGTTCTCTTTGCTGGGGAAAACAACAAGTACAAGGTACCTCAAGCCTCGACACAAAACACCCTGCCATCACCACACCTGTGTTGCTGCCTTGAGCTGAGCTCCACAATAAATATTCTGTTCTTGGAATTAATCAAAGACTCCATTGTTCTCACTACTGATTAAATATTGCTTCCAGTGGCGTGAAATGTCACATCATCTTTTGGTCGAACTCACTTAAAACAGAATCCGAAATGGCATATGCATTCTTTAGTTTGTTTTTACAAAACCATAATTGGAACCCATTGACAAAAGATTATCTGATACAAATCAGGGCTCCAAATTATGACAGGCTCGCTAAAAAACTATTGAAAGACTCCAAGCCGGGGGGATTGCATATAACACTGTCCTGCTCCGGCCAGAAAAAATACTGCATTAAATTAAAAAGAAGCAATACACATAGTTCATCATTTCACATCATTTTCCTTTAACATTTCCTGATACTGTGTTTTTTTTCCAGTGATTCTTATGAGATGATCTGGTGAGTTGCTGCTACAGCATAAAAGTTTTAGAAGAGACCGCAGACGCGTTTGTGTCATAGCTGAAAGGTAGCTATCACTTCTGGCTTCATTGCTCTAACTCCCGTGAGCACTCTCTCAAAAAACTAGTATTGTAAAATCTTAAAACAACCTGTTCCTGGACAAAAGCTGAACAAAAATCAACAGTTAAAATAAAAATTAAAGAGTCAAGGGTGAGTGTCAGAGTTTGAAAACAAAAGGAAGAGAAAGTTCCAGCCACATCGGTGAGACTGCTGAAGTTGGCTGGAACAGGATGCAGAAAAAAATCAAGACTTTTGCTAATTCTGCAGATCGATGCAGACAAACGTGGACAAGTAAGTCGAGTATAGAAAGATTACGTAGTTGTGCTCGATATTGTAGGAATTACTTTTTTCTTTTGAGTTTTTAAAATGTATTTTGCAAAAGATCAGTCCATTTTCTTAATTTCAAGAGTAAATTCTTTACTGTTATTTCCAAATCAAAACTAATATTCCTGGGCCAGTGGTTATAATGTTGGGATCAGTGATATCCTTCTAACTATGAAATTAGGGAATAAAAGTAATATTAAAAGTTTAAGTCATTTTAATGACTAAAACCAAAAAAGATTGTCATTAAAGATGTTGGTGCTCCACAGCAGAGATGTTATTGAGACCTCCTAAATTTGATTCCACAAACCAGTCATATGGCATCTGTATGGCTTTTTACATCCACAATTAGCTTTGTCCTTGGGCCTAGTAATGGTGGTTGTGAGTGTTGAGTGTGAATGAAGTGGTCTTATTTTTTAGGCTGCAGGAGCTTTGTTCAGGCTGTTGATGACCCATTGTGAAGTGTTGGTTTGGGAAGTTTGGTTCCTTAACAATCAAGCGCTAAAGCTACAGAGTGGCTATTAGGCATTATATCCTTAGAATGAATAAAACATGGACGTAGCCTCACTGACAGCACCCATTCGTCTGTGAAGCAGGATTTTTGGTCTGAATAGCTCTGTACAGTGTGCACCAATAATAATAACCAATACATAGACCAAAACCGATTTTTTAAATAGGTTATAACCATGTTTATTTCTGCTGCCAAAAAAGGCATTATAATATGGGCGCTGATGGGACATCTGAGGCTTTTGTAACCAGCCCCCAGTGGACACTAGAGATACTGCAGTGCTTCAACACTGGAGGTAGCCACTTGATTATGCAGAAATAGAGGCATCTCAGCCAATGTTATTCATTTTGTATTCAAATTGCATGCTATGAAATGGTTGGCAAAGCCTTTTGTAACTCATCATTAAATGACAACTGGAAATGAATAATTCTAAGATGACAGGGTTTCTGCTCCTTCCTCTTATTCTGACTCAGACGACACAAATGTACTGTTTCAGGCTGCACAGTGAAAAGAATGTTCGGCCACATGCACCTAGCCTTTTTTGAATTAGGTTTTCTAATAGTTATGAATGACGTTTTCAAGCTGATATGAAAATTCAAGCTGATTTGACAATTTCAAGCCATATTTCCAGAGGCTTTTACAAAAAAAGAGGATATCAAATTCATTGCACTTTAAGCTGATCCTTTGGAAAAGCCAAGTTTGCAATGATGGCAGCATCAGAATATCTTATCCCTAGGTCTCTTTATTTAAAGTAAGCAGTATGATGGACTGAAAGGAGAGCAGAATCCAAGAAGGGAGGGAGTAGCAGTAAACAATGGGTTAAGGCTCTAGTGGCGTCTAACCTTGACAGCTGTGTAGAGAATAAAACAGCACCACGCAAAGCATTCCCTTGAGCCTCTTTTACCTAGCTCTGCTGTGGAGCCCCAGCTTCTTTAGGATGCAGGCCCAGCATATTGATGAGCCTATCATGCCTGTAAGACCCACTGGATTAGCTGGCCCTTTGAGCTCTGCCTCCCTCCACGAACCTTACACTCAGCACAGACTGTAATGAGGGCTTTAGGTTAGACCTCTGCTGAGGTAAACACTCCAAAAATTGTGCTCGTCTTGTTCATTGATTTTTATCAACTTACCCGCCTACTTTGGGGCAGTTACAGATAAAGCTGTGAAAAATTTGACCATGCAAGTTTTCACTTTGTGATTCAGCCACGAAGCCTTTTGCCTGTCCCAAGGCAAGGATAGAGCTGAATAGGATGAAAAGAGGAGTGAAAGGCAGAGAATGTGTGAAAGAGAGAAAGGGACAGAGGGAGAGAGAGATGAAGGGAGGATGAAGATAATGGCTTCTCCTGCAGCACAGAATTGCGACAGACTGGGTGGAACAGCTTATATCAATTGTTGCAATTGTGCAAGTTCGTGGGCGTGTTTAGGATTGTTTTGGTCTATCTCTGTGCTGTGAATAAAACCAGTAGGCTGTAGTTAATGGTGTGAAAAATGGCATCCATCGAAAAGCGAGAGCAGCCTCCAAGAATAGCAACATCATTTCATTGTGTCAAAGCATACTGTACACAGAGGGACAGATGCCTTTCCATTAGGCCGTCAGACTGACTGTGTCTTTAGCCAGGTGTGGATACTAGTTTTTACTATGAGTATGGATGCATGCAAGGCAGAACAAGATATATACAAATTAATGAACTGATTTTGAAGGGTTACTATGTTCTTCCTTTTTTCCCTAGCCTGTGAAAGTATTCAGGGCATCGCAGGACAACCCACTCAAAAGCATAGCGCCTTAATCCAGCTACAATCTTTGGGACTGTGTTACACTGAAGGATCATCAAGAGGATTTTTAGTCCTTTCTTTTATTTTTAGCTGTAGTCTGTGCTGCATCATTAATCAACCCTGAGTATTATAAGATTGTTCAGTTTCAATGAGCAGGAATAGCTGGACTGAGATCACATATAAACTGAACATCTGTATCCTCTTCAACATTTATGTAATTTGCACAAAGTATAAATAAAACTGCTTATGGTTAGTTCTGTGTGTAGAGTACAATTGAACTGAATAATAGAATAAGGTTTGGTTTCTTGGTTTGCTAGGTAATATTAGCAGGTAAAAAGTTATTCAAATCATTTTGTAGAATTGTGTGTGCTGGAAAGCTTATTTCCATGTTCATTATTGTAAAATGGAAGAGCCTATGTCATCAAACATTTAAAGCATTGAATATATTTTTTTTAATTTGTCCCTACTATGACAAGTATAAAACAATTAAGCCACTGTACAAACTGGCTTGGCTTAATATTTGACCTGACAGCCTGTAGTATTAATTACAATGTTTATGAATTCTCATCTCTTGATCTGAAAATACAAACGATGCTAAGAAGGAAGGTTAGACCATAATGTACACTTCTCTTTTATTAATCTGCACATTTGTCCAAGCATAGTTCCTTTGTGTTCTGAAAAACAACACACACACAAAAACACACAGACATACACACACAAAATGGTACACACTTTCCATCGTTGTATCGGACACAACACCTTCAAAGTTGTCCTGTCTCCACTTAGACCTGTTTGACTGATGGTTTGGAAATCCAGAAAGCAAACCCCCAAGTTTAAAAAATCTTCATGACATTTTTTTTAAAGCTCTCACCTTTATTGTAAATTAGTAAGGAAAATGTGGTTGACAGTAACAGAATTTTAGATGTGATTGTGCTTCTTTATGGTGGGTTTTAAGTTGTGTCGGAGGACGCAATCTGTAACATCTCCCTTAACCCCTTGTCCTCAACCATCGAAATTGGCCTGCAGTCCATTGCAATGCATTTTGCGATTTGTTAATCTGTCACTGGTAGATTTACTGCATTTTCGTAAATCGTCCATTCAGTACGCTGAGCAACGTTTTATCATCTGCCCCCATCATGTTTACAAAACTACTGTAGAACGTGCAGGGTCATGGGGTGTGACTATAGGGCGTGACAGAAGGTCACAGATTGTGATTAATTTGTGTAATATGTTATTTTTTCTAATTATTAATTATTTGAAAATTAACATGTTATATTGACAGCCCTAACTATTACAGAAAATGAATTATCTTATTCTATTTTTTTAAGAAATAATGTGTGCTTCACTGTGTTGTCGCATCTGATTTTAATTCAAAAATATAAATTGTATATATTTATTTACATCCTGATGGATCCTAATTAGCTAAGATTAGCTATTTAACGTTACCCAATGGTAGCATCAGGATCACTGTTAGCTGTCACCTTAAATCACGAGTTAGTCGAACTAAAGCTGGTTAATAAATTCAGTGGAGTAAGTAGATTGGGTTTAGTTAAATTAAAAGAGACAGCTCCAGGGTAAAGTACGCTACTTTATAAAAAAGTACATTGTTTATCCCACTGAGTCGGGAATTGCAACATTAGATCTGAATGACAGTGGTTGCTGTTTTGTATCAACCGGTAGCAGTGCGGTTGTTTGCTGACAGCAGGTAAGAAAATTGATTTATTATAAACTCTGGCATGTTCACTTTGGTTGGGTAAAAGAAAAAGTTGCATACGACCTCTGATGTTGAAAAATGAAACCAATGCGGAAGTCCAAATAAACTGCAATTCCTCAGCAATTACTCAAGGCTGGTTGCAGAAGCCGCATCAACACCCAATCAAGATGCCAGTTTTTACAACTGAAATATACATTCTTACAGCCTGGTTAAAAAAAACAAATTGGTCTGATTGGCGACCGAAAGATAGGTTGAGACAGCAATTCCAATATGGCGACCACCATGGAAGAGCTTCAAGTGGCCCCTTCAGTAACCAGTGGGTGACTTCACTGAGGCTTTGTTCTTGTCTTTTTACAGTTTATGACTGAAGATTACAAGTCCGGACATGAAGGGGACAGTGCATGCTGATGTTCATTACCATAATAAAAGCCTGGACACTGAGAGTGGAAGCTTAACCAGACATCACGTACCGTAGCCGACGAGATAAAAGTTCTAAATGCCTATTGAAATGCCACAGAAACACAGTGCTGAACTTGTGGTACAGGATTCAGATAAATGCCTGACAGCAAAAGCTGCAATTTACATGGAAAGTTGTCACCAGCCCGCTTCGTTCTCTGAATCACACAAAAGTATCACTGCAATTATGAAATTGATGGAGATCCGTTCTAGCGACGGAGAACTTTAATCCCTGTAAAACACATTGAAAATGGAACTGAGGGTGCTTTTTTAAAGAGTAATCTAAAATTGTTTATTTTACTGGGGAAAATAAGAGCAGCTGTGTTGTTCTTTACACAGTCATGCAGCACAAATTTGCAACAGGTGTTCAGAAAAGGATATGCTTAACACGTTTTAAGCCTAAGGTGAGTTCAACAAAATATAATTGGATCTTTGAAAATGATCAAAGACTAACATACATGTGGTTTCTGATTTTCAACAAATCCGTTATTTATATTTGTTGATAGTAGTTGCAAAGGGATTATAAGAAATTGTTTTACTTTTTTTTATAGATAATTATTTGCCTTTTTTTCCCCAAATGTGCCCTTGATTTTGTACACACTGCAGAATGCGAGCCCAGTCAAACAACACAGACTTTTCGAGAGTATGCTCTAAAGTCTCATTCTCCAAGGTTATGAAAGGTTTTTACAGACATAATGCACCTTTCCAAATGAGCAATAACACTACAATTCTACAATTCATTTAGCCGACGATTTTGTCCAAGGGGAGGTGCATCTAAAAGAAAGTACAACACCCTTTCTATGATCTAGAAAGGAGGTAAAAACATCAGTAAGTGCCAACAAACAGCTCCAAGTCTGATCAGACACAAGTGTACTCACAGGCATTGTACAAAGGAAAAGCACAGGGTACTCTAGAAAGGCAAAAAACAACAACAGACTAACAAAGCAGGGTTTCATAATTGCCTTGCTTCTTGGACATGTGCTTCGCCAGCCTTATAGTGTCTTTTGTTTTCAATCATTTCTAAAGTATACTTTCAAATGGAGCAGTAATTGACACTATTACATTCAATAAACCTGAAGCGATGTAGAGTTGGTATGTTATCATTACAATGCAGTAACCCTGCCACCTCTGAGAAGTGGGCGTCTGAAGAGTGCTATATTAATTGTCAAGACAACAGTGAATCATCAAAGATCACTGAACTCATCCTGAAACACAAAACTGAAAAAAGGAAACCTAGCTAGATTTAGATTTAACAAGTTAAAAAACATATTCACTCAATAGGCCTCTTTGCATGCTGTGAGTTTGGTACATTAAAAAAGGAACAGGAGAATGTGAAGAAGAATGTTTCCACATTTCTATTATTTTGAATGCTTCTTTCACATTTATCTGCACTATTTCTTGATTTCTTTTTGGCTAGGTGGATAGTTGTTTGCTTGCGAATGGACATGTGGTGTTAAATTGCATTGGGGATAACTGAAAAAGAAGCCAAGAAGTATTGTGCCAGCCAGTGTTGTTGTAGCAGCTGGTGAGGCTGCAGGTGAATAAGCTGGACATTATAATAAGTTTAACTTCCAGTACGAATTTAGCTGTGCTCGTATTTCTGAAGGAGAAACACTTCAGTTAAGCTTAAAGGTGGTCTTTGTCATAATGTTTGTACATGGATCACCAGTGACTGTGTCTCCCTGTTAAGGTCATCACCTTTACAATCTTCCAGAGGGAGATGTAAAAAGATATGAAAAAAACCCTGTAGAGTTCTTCAAAGACAGCTCTCCGTGTGACTGGAGTCCCCCTCCTTCTCTTTCAATCCGAGCCTTGCAGAAGCATCTCACACTCTGCTAGTGGCACAGCATGTATATCTGCCACCACTGTCAATGTCGATAGCAAGACAACGCAGCATCTACTTCGATACAGGGCAAGATGAGAGAGGCATAGCACAGAGGGGAGGCTAATTATTCAGAAAGAGTTAAGAGCAAATAGGACAGACAATGTCAGCAAACTGTTTGGGATGATTGATCATTTTTTGTCACCTGTACAGATGACAGTTTATGGCCAGGATAATGAAAACTGAGAATTTTGACTTTTATGCAATGTAGATAATGCAGCAAGGTCTATGAGGGCGAAAAATATAATTAGACTTTTTGGTCTGCTGTTATTCACAAGGATATTAACTGATGATGGCACTGCAGGTTGGTGTGGCTGCAGTGGACTTTGTGCTGCAGGTTCTGATTAGAGAGAAAAATCCTAATTATGATTATGCAGAAAGCAGATTGGGGGAAAAAATGAATTTACTAATGATTTTACAGATGAACATTCGCAAATTGCCAAGGTTAATAGCCTTATGGAGTGACTTCTTTGTTTCCAACACAGTGCCATGACAACCATTTCCCTACATCAAGGGGAAATTATTGTTTGGTCCCAGTAATAAACACTGTTCATTTTTTTTAATTGCCTCCCTTTCATGTATTCCTATTTTCCTGACATTTTTACACATGTTTATGTTGGGTCTTTATGATCCTCATTCTTTAGATGCAACATATTATATAGTCTGTTGTTCTTGGTGTAACATGTTCATGGTTCTTAAAGAGCTAACAAGTCGTGCATGATCACAAGCCTCTTCAGATAGTTTTATGACCAAGCTGCTGTTTGACAACTTAATTCTAACATCAATAATACCTCGAATAATGCCTGTGTTAACTTTATCTAACACTGTATGTTAACACCAAATGTCAGACCACACTAAAGCAATGATGATAAAAAATCACGTGTAAGCATGTCTCTTCTGCAGTTATGTGGTTTAAGTTTAAAAACATATAAAGCTTTTAACTACATGTTATGTGGCCACCTAATTAAAAAAACGTGAAAAATAAAAAGACCGAGAACTTTAGCGGATTAGTTAAGATGAGTTGAACAACAGAAGTGAAATTAACCAGACAAATCTGCAATGTAAACAATGTTTATCTTGGTTAACATTGCAGGGAATTTGTGATTTGGGTTATTGGACCAACATTAGGCAACACAAAAGAAATAAGATGACATCATATTGTACTGCAGGGAATTGTAGATTGTTTAACTGTATTCTGAAATAAATGCAGATGAACACCCAATAGAATATTTGCAAGATGCGGCCCACAAATCATTTCAGCATTTTAAAGTGCAGTTTGACAGCTAACGGAACAGAGAGTAAAAATAACAATAATAATTACCGGTATATGGTAAATGGACTTGAGCTTATATAGGGCTTTTCTAGTCTTCAGGCTTTTACACCGCATGTCACACCTTCACATTCTTACCCATCCACACACTGATCTCAGTGGTTGCGATGTAGTGAGACCATCAGAAGTAACTAATCCCATTCATCCACACTCATACGCCGCAGCTGAAGCAGCAGGAGCAATTCGGGGTTAAGTGTCTTGCCCAAAGACACATCAGACGTGTTGCTGCAGGAGCTGGGGATCGAACCCTCGGCATTCCCGTTGAAAGACGACGACTCTACCAACTAGGCCACAGCCGCCCCGTTGTAGTTGTAACATTATTATAGGTCTAGAGTAATTGAAATGTACGCTTCATTTCATCAATATAAAGATGAAGATCAATACAAAAACATTTATTAAAGACAGATCCCATTGATTTTATTGGTGGTTACCCGGACTCTGGCAGTTGAAGCCTGACAATCTGAGGTCATACACTTCTAGATTGAAGGAAATTAATAATTCATTAATTTCCGCTCCATTGACTGAATTAATGCATGCACTGCTTTCATCACCTCTCCTCAGCTGGCAAAGAGACATGCACTATTCTACACATTATATTCAATACAGCTGTCATGGTTACATGGTAATCGTTTGATATCGTCATCAATGACTGAAATGTGCAGCTGCAAATAGTATACTTGCATTAAATACATTCACTTCAACACAGCAAAATCTGTTTTTGCATGCTATGTGTGGTAAAGTATGAAATAACTGAAGAGTCTGACAAGTAAAGCCGCTCCACTGTCCTCATTTCAACTATGACTCACAGTTCTGTGGCTCTCAGTGAGTGAGCACAGATTATTCTGTGGATGTGAGATGCTTGATAGAGATACTACGAAGGAAAAACAATGCAATGATATGGTACGTTAATAAAAACTTGTTTGGTTTCAGCTGTTGGCCCACAAGGAGGAAGTCATATTTTATATTTTATTTACATCTATGGTATTAACGGTCAATCAATGCAGCGTGAAGATCGATATAAAGTGAGACCCAGTGTGAAAAACAAGCATTTGTAATTAGTGTCCCCAAGGACTTAAGGTACAGTAATTCATGTCTGGCTTTATGTTCTGGTAGTATACCACATAAACACCAAGCTGCATCCTGGACACTTGGTTTCATTTTGAATTCTGTGAGCATCTGTGACTTGCAAAAGGCAAAACTAGGTCACAGATTGACCTGATGTGTACAGCTACATTAGTCTTTCTTTGGCTTTAGTGCTTTTAACATGGATTAGAGAAAGGAGTCATGAATTGGAGGTGAAGCTGCAATAATGACCTCCATGTATGCAATGAAGGTCAGAGCTGGAACTATAACTCCTGGAATCAGCTGTTCGTGTTGGCATAGAGGGCAGCTTGATGGAGTGCTTTGCCCAGAGTCAGGACTTTCAGAGTCAGGTGAGGCTGAAGACACCCAGGTCATCCATTGTTGCATTTGATTAGGGAGTTTTTGTCAGCACAACACAAATAGGACTAGGGTAAACAGAACAGCAGGACATCGGGTATCAGTTGCAGTCCTGTGATGCAGTCCTGTGATGTGTGAAAAATATTTAGGGACTAAAAATGATGAAATTCTGTGTTTAAAATCAGAAAGAGATAAAGACAGGGTGAAATAAGAACGAGGGCGAAGAGAAGGAGGCAGGGCGAGACAGAGAAGAAGGCAAAAAAGAGAGACAGACAGAGAAGAGGCTCATCTCTTGGCCTGCAGACAACAGTTCCTTTTTCAGAGCTGAAGTCGTGTGCACGGGGCCCCTGGGTAAGTGTGCACCTTAGGGCTGCGTGAGCCATGAGGTCAGCAGTTCATCCCATAATTCTATGGATGCATCTCAGTCACAGATGCACAACAATAAAATGGGTCTGGCTATTTAGCACCTGTCATTTCTGCATCATCTCTGTAGGCCGACTAAAGCGGCTGTTAGCCCAAGCATATTTGCAGGAGGAGCATTAAAGATCTCTTTTCATCCATCTGTGTGCTTTAATGTTAATAGTTTTATTTTATTTTAGTATTGACTTATAAATAACTGGTGCTTGAATTTCATGAGTCCTTTGCCCCAAGAAGATTCAGATCCATCTGTCTTGCATCACTACTGCTTTGCAGTGTCATTTGTAACAACCAAATATAGCTTTGGTCTACATTTAGTCAGTGACATCTGCGATGACCTAAATGGAAGCAATATTAAATGGGCAGCAAGTAGCTAAATTTGTGATGGCACATAGTCTTTAAAGAGAACCGAGTCTTCAGTACATCTCCCCAATTTATGAAGAAAGTAAAAGAAAAAATCAAGAGCCCTGCATACATCAAAGAGTAACTCTTCACCAACCACAGGGCTACCTGGATCCTTTAGTTTCTTTTCTGTTTTTTCAGGATATAAAACATTTAGGAGAGAATGTAATTGGTGTATGATCCATAAATGTTAATTGTAGTATCAGAGAGAGAGAGAGAGAGAAAAATATTTGTATGTAATGAAGGGCTAAAGAAGCAACACAGGACGGACACAGAAAGCAAAATAACTAATATTGAATTCAAAATGAATTTAGATTTTTTTTTTTAAACAGCACTTTTTGGGGCATTTATTGCGATATACATCTACATATGAAAGTAGCATACAAAGTGAAAAACATATTTCATCCCACCGCGACATTAAGGCATTTCTCAGGGAACTACAAGAAGTGCTGATTATATTGCATAACCTTTGACAAACCTAAACAAATGTGTAAATAATAATAAAAATATTGAAAGACATTCAAAATCAATCTGGCACAGAATAGTACATATACCTAATCAACAACAGGAGAGGAGATGTTGTCTCTTTGTTTTCTTAAACTACGAATTGTCTGAGTTTGAAAATGTATGACTCAAATTTATCACACGTTTATTGACACTGCTAATTAAAAGCGACCTATATTTTTAAGTACTTCCGCTAATCGAGATTAAAGAATAAAGACAAACTCTTACGTTTTCAGATGTCTTTGATGCAAATTCGCCTCTTCACATGGTGAAATATATGGATTGCTGCCTTAAACATGAGAAATCATCATCACAAATAGCAATCTGGGGAGGCAAAATGTTTGCTCTTTATGGAGAATCATGAGCTGTGAGACAATAAAATTCCCAAATCAATTAAGGAAAGTCTTGGCAAGCCTGTGAGCATATTTCCCCATATTTGCTATGTAAATGAAAACCTACTTTCTCTCCTTATCACACCGATTTGCTCAGATCAATGCATCGTCTCTCTCAGTTTAGGAGCGAGTCCCACAGTGTTTTGTATCAACAGCTTAGTTGCCATTATGATGCCCTACTTTGATTCCTCCCTAAATAAGATCTCGTCCTCACAGAGCTGCAGTACTTTTACTTAAAGCTGCTCTGACTGATTGTTTCAAGACTTCACACAAACTGTTGAAAAGAACCTTAATAGCTGAAGATAAACTATTTTTGACATTTTGTGCTTCCTCTTTGTCATTGAGGACAAAGAAACTGATCATCAGCAGAGTCGAGTGTCTCTCGAGAGGAAAAAAATAATAGAGTTAGAGACATGCATGAGCTCCTAGTTTCCAAAGTTTTCCTTTGTAATAAACTTCAACACAGCTATGAGACAGTGTGACCTTTGCACAGAACATAGTTGCGACTGTGAATCTCACACAAAGCTTTGCAGCTCCACTAATTGATGCCTGCAGCAAATTGACAAAAAATTCTCCTGCTTTGACATGTGATGATATTGTGACACCTTGACAAGTGAACCTTTTGGGAAATGTACTCTGTCAAACAGCCTCTCCTCTACTCGACCAGATGCAGCCCCTCCTGGCACCTGCAGGAAAGTGACACTATTACCTCTCTCCAGTCTAATTGCATGGACACAACATTGGCAGTTGGGGAAACTGTTCTGGAGCCAAATTCTGCAGGAGAGGTAGCGGGGGCTTGATGCTCTGAAATTCTCTCCGACAGTCCCTGCCTGATTGACAGATTGATAAAGGTTGACTGTGGCCTCTGCTAGCAGCAGGTAGATGGGCTGTTTGCCCCGCCTCACAGAGGCTCCAGGGAGGTTGGCTTTAGGAGGAGTGGAAAACAGCTCAGGAAACATTTAGTGTTGGATTTGAATCTGGCTATAGCTGCTGGTGGTCAGGCTATTAGACATACACAGTGCACAACACAGCCTCATGCTGTTCTCAACCCACTCCTGCCTGCCTGCTTTAGCTCTATACATATGCATGAGTGTGAGCTCAGGAAACAAGATGGAGAAATCCACTCATTAGAGCTGTGCATCTTCACTGGTCTCACAATTCGATTCGATTACGATTATCCAGTCCACGATTTGACTCGATTCGATATCACGATGCATCACGATTCATCCTTACTTTTCTATAATACTGCACACTTTTTCATAAACAGAGACAAACAGTCTTATAAATATGAACTCCTTTTGTATAGTTCAAAAAAGTGTTTTAGACATCAATGTCATTATCAATATCTTTACATTGTAAGTTAAAATAAAAAAATAATTATAGAGGTAGCCTACAGTATAGGTAATAAGTATAAGTTTCTGTGTGTTCAGTTTATTAGATGAGTATTATGTTTTTAAGTCACTGTGTGTTCTCTTCTCAGGACGTTGTAGCCTTTAGCTGTGAGATGTTCAGGGTTAGTTTTGTTTCTTCCCTTTTTAGTTCAGACGAGTTGTGTTAAGTTGCTACCGCTGTAAACACCCCATTTCCTGATACAAATGTTTCACATTAAAAGCACTTCAACTACAGATAGGCCTGGGAAGAATTTCTCGGAAATAGAAAGTGTTTATCATCGAACGAACGCAGCTTCAGCGGAGGTGCACTTAGCGGTGATACTGTCGGGAGTCTACTGTGTTTACAGCCGCTCATTTAATCACGAGTCACCGCCACAGCCCTCTTCTTTTAGTTATCCTGGACTTAAGACAGCGAGGCATCAGTTTAAACACACCTTTAGCTGAAATGAAGAAGCTAAATCGTGCTGCGGTCGGCTAAAGAGACACTGAGTCAAGTCGTTTCAGCCTGCAGCGGAGCACTGTGGTCTGAACCTGGAGGACCAACTGACTCTGCTCATAAAGTCAGCAAGCACAGGACCGGGACTCAATTTACGTTGTTTTCTGTTACAAATCCTTCTGTTTACTCACCACTGTGGCCGATAGGTAAAACAAACTCACTCAGCGCTGCGCAAAACACCCGCATTTAGCGATTGGCAGATGCTTTTTTCCAACCCTCGTCAGCATCGATTACGTCCTGTCCCTGCATCAATGCATTAATCTTCAAGTCTGCATCGCGATGCATCGATTAAATGATTATTTTCAACAGCCCTAATAACTATACCTAGTTTTGAGTACAGCCTTTCATAAAGGGTTATAACAGGAGGAAGTGTTTGTTTTGTCAATTAGTATATGTCTTATTTATTGTCCTTTTTGAGGTTTTGTTGGCTTAATAGCCTTCCTTTTTATCAGTCTGTGATACAAGCTTTTGGGGCAAAAGTCACCCGACTTGCTTTTTTTTTTTCTCCTGCCATGGTGGAAGTCTGAGTATTGAATTTAAGCCTGGTTATGCACTAGAACATAGAAAAAGGGGTAACACAGATCAATAAATGCACCTTCACTTGACAAATATGTTTGTTTTTTATCAGTGAAGCTAGTGGAGGAAAAAGATACACTATTGATCCTAGAACACGGTGAATATCCTTCAGGAATAACAAACTTTCTTGCGAAAACTTTGTGAACATTGAGCGTATCAAAACACAGTGGTATCAGGGGTTTAGCACACCAAGATCTAGTGCAACCAAGCCTTACATCCTTGAACAAACAAATGATGAATAAAAATTGTTCCGGCACTGCAATGTCAACAGTTTTGCATTGTAATGAAGTATGCAGAGGTAAATCTCAGATAGCAGCATATTGTCTTCGAATGGCTTTCTTCAAATGCTCTGGATACTAAAACCTCTGATCCATGAAGATTCATAAATTGGATTTTATTTTCTACTCATGTACATCTCTCAACATGCATGTCCTTTGTCTCGGCCCGACAAATAAAAAAGCGGTAGATGATTCCAGCCTGATCATCTTGTTTTCCTTTAAAGGAAAGCAAAGAAAGAGAAAACAAACAATTGAAGGTTGCCTCGGGTATCGTCTCTTTGAGGGGCATTGAGCCATTAAAGGCGAAAACAAGCATCAAGGAAGGAAGGAAAAAGGAGCCCTGGCACTGCTAACAACATCATCACTCAGCCCACCCACCCACTTCTTACCCGCGATTCACAGCACATTGTCAAAATAACTGTCAGAAGTGTCTCATGCCTCCCAACTGCTGGAGAAAATGTTGGACTTTGTGGGAGGTGCTGTGTGCGAGGACAATAAAGAAAGAAACAATCTGGCATAACAGTTCAATTTGGAAATATCATTTATTTGATGAACGGTACACAACAGCAAGCCTTAGTGTCTCTGTTTTCAATGAGAATCCATTTTGCGGGAGTGGAGAACTTGTCTGAGGACAATCTTGCTGCAAACTCTTGTGACAGCCAGTGGCTGTATTTTCCATCCATTTTATACTTTATTGGATTTCTTTCCTTTATCTGCTATTTCTGTATTTAGTGTTGATGATTTCCAATGAGAGCGGAAAAATAGGCCATTGGATTTTCTTAATTCACAGCACACACTTTGCCTGTCATTTAATTGATAGATGCACCCTCTATCTTTTTCTCCCTCACACTCTCCACAAAGCTATCCATTTATTGCCACTTTCATTACTCGGAGCAGAACAGTGAGTTTTTGAGATTGGTGCTGGCTATGTGGCAGCTAATGAATTGGGTGGACTGCAGTGATTAAAGGGGCATCTGCCTTTGCTATCTGAGGACACAAAGTGATATGTTTAAAGTGACAATTAAATAGACGAGGAACTAAAAGCTACTGACACACATTAGAAGACATATAAACCTTTTTTATGCATTTATCCCCATTTATTCCTTCATAGGTGGCAAACCAGTAACATGACTTTACAGCTCTTTTGTTTCCATATTTGTTCATACCGCAGGTCTGATTAAAGCACCTCCACTTAATGCTGTGCAACTTTAGCGATTTAGTATTATGGATGTAAATTCTCTGAGCTGGATCCCAGAAATACAGTAGCAGGGCTGTGTTGGTGCAAGTGTTGCCCAAAGCACCCTGCCAGCAGCACTGAGGCATGTCATTAGAAGCACCCAATCAAGCCCAGACATAGGACTGTTGCTCAAGTCCAGAGATGTGGCCAGAGGCTAAAAAAAAAAAAGATAAACAGTGCTTCTCAAGCAGGTATAGGAGCAGCTCAGGTCTGCTCAGCTGTTATCCAAGTTGGAAAGGTGAGTCCAGTTTCTTATTTTTTATTGGTTAAATTTAGATCAGTGTCCTGTGCTGCAGATAGAATACTAATCAGGCCAGTGGAAAGCCAAAGAGAGCTGCAAGAGACTCCACTCCTGTATTCCTCCTCCGTTTCTACTGCATTATAGCTTTCAGGCTTTCAGGACACTACACTATGTAAGTAACTCAAGCCATACGTCAAACTGCAGCCCAGAGATATATTGACTACATCTCCCATAATTATGGACAGCATTTGAAACACCCAAAGTGTTTTAGTGTCACTTTAAAGTCACTTAGCAGGATGCTGATTTTCACAACCGGACTATCCAAATAAAGTGTGACCCATTAAATGAATATTTCATAAGAATTTTGATGGGATCTATCAGAGGCTCTGCAAACATTACCTATTATTTATTACCCTGCTTACAAACTCTGATTTTTCCCCATTTTGCATTAGAGAGTGAGTGCTTTTGTGCCCAATCACTCATTTGTTAGTATATAAATTATTGAGTAGGTACTGTATATTTACATTCATAATTCAAGAGTTTGAGAAGTAGATGAACATTTTTGTGTGTTTCTCAATGGATCATAATTCAGAATGAATGCTGTTTTATTCTCAGATTCACAAAGATTGTTGAAGTAGACAGACTTTCTTCATTAAAGAAAATCTCTCCTTTGGTAGTTCTCATATTTGTAAAGACATGTCAATCAAATATAGCATGTTCTGGACTTTTTTAATAATATACAGTGGACACATGGATAATTCATGTTGTTTTAAGTGCTTGCATGGAAAGCTTTCCTGGCTACTTATGACGGAGCAGGTAGATAAGATTTTTACTGCCCATTTCTGTTCAACATCCATCACACAGCTCTACTTAAAGACTACAAGCAAAGCCAAAGTAATATTTGTGGATCATCGTGCCTTCTTTTCTTTTGCTCTGGAAATTAGAGCAGATGCCAAATGAAACCACCGAGCAGAGCAGTGCTGAAATAGAAAATAGCTGTAACCGGGACACACTGGGTGAATATTTAGAGCAATGTACATATTTTAGCATGCCATTCCAGGTCAAATTAGATCTTGCCGATACCCACACTGATTTAACTCTTGGTTTTAGGGCTAGTTGGGGTTTTAAAGTACAGTAGAGTAGCATTAAGTGAGCACAGACAATATGTGATGTTTTTCTGAGAAATATGGAATGGGTTACAAAATAGCATGGTCTCACCTGCCTCAAGTCCCTTAGTCCTGGTCTATTCCTTTCTTTTTTATCATGCTCTGTTAGTCCTTCAGCTCTCTTGAGTCAATACAGACACGCCAGTCTGGGGTCTTAAGTCGTAGAGCTGTAGAGGGTATCCAGATGTCAGTTCTACTGTATATTAGCTTTAGCCTTGGACGGGGGGTTGGGGCGGGTTAGGGAAGTTGTAACAGTTAGACGAGACGAGAGTGTGAAAGACAAAAAAAGGAGGGCTGCTTCGGGGTATTTCATCATCTCTAGTGACAAATGCACACAAAAGGGAAGCAAATTCTATGTCCACTTACAATCTGCAACCTTATCCAGACGGCTGCGAGCTAGCGGTCACCTCGCAGATGTCTGGCCAATCCCATCTATTAACCCAGGACAGCTGGCCACTTTCCAGCATGAACGACTGCGCTTTTAATTGTGCTTGTGTTGTGACGGGGACGGGGGACCAGGGGGTGGTTAGCTACGATTAAATTTACATATTGATCATTACCAATGAGTCTCCCTTCACAGGACCACAGCTCAAGAAACGCACCGCCACAACAATCCATAGACAGAACACCTGTCTTCTTATGTTATGTTAAAATAAACAAATCTGAAAAAATACATGTACACTTTTTTGTGTGTGTAGTTTTTTACAACTTTGATAACCTTGATACCCCCCAAAACACGGATACCTAATCTGATGAATCTTGTCGATGCTGCAGAATGCGGCAACATCTCCATAATACAAGAAAACTAATTTCCCTATCTCCTGCTGTTCTTGAGTTCTGAGAAGATGAAAATATTCATTGCTGTTGTCCTGAACATGGAATAATCATCTAGGATTTACGCTTCTTGCTTGTATCAAATTAATTGTGTACGGAGAGAGCAGGGTTGAGAGAATATATCTTGTAGCAATGGATTTCACCATGTCATCACACAAATGCATAAAGTGAAACTATATTCCTTGTTTTCTTCTTTTTCATCTCAGAAAATTCCACACAGCTGCTGCCTCCACTAGAATACAGAATGCAGCACACAGATACGGTGTGGTATTACATATTCATTAATTTTCAAGCTTGTCAGCATGCGGAGAGGATGGTATGCATTTCCATTGAAATGGCTACGCACGCCAATATATGATGAGAGTTCTGCCTTAGGATTATGTAATTTCTTTGAAGTCTGAATAAATGTTTAAGTCACTATCTGAAACTTGTCAGGATGTATTAATGGAGGTCCACCGTTTATAAAGTAAAGCAAGACAGAGTAAGACAGACTCACATATATAGACCATAGGTTTCAGTTAGGTTGTAATTTATCAGAATAATGTACTTCATCACCAAATATTTTGATAGACTCTCTGTCATCTCAGTTAAAATTGCAATCAGAGTCAATAATGTCTACCTCTTTCCATGAATTACAGATTTTTTTGGTTTTATTCAATTATCATTCTATGGATACTTTAAGTCTCAGTGGAGGTACTTTGGTTTAGTGACATAGAGGTAAAAGTGATTCATTGCTGAAGCACTATTTCTAAATCTGGTGATTAAAAGAGTCTAAAAATAGTTTATAGCTTTGAATATGTGAGGAAAATAAGTAAGTGCTCTGACTGGATAACAGCTTGTCATTTTAATTTATTCAAAGGAATGACAAGGTTCATTCCAAGCATACATTCAAGCTGCTCTGTATGAGTATGATTTTTCTATTGTTAGGGTAGAGCAGCAGATTCTGTACACTTCCCAACATTATTTGATAAGGCAAGCTGCCTGGCATTACTTTCTTCTTTAAAAAAATAAATCTGAAAGTTTTCATTTGAGAAGTGAAAATGTCCATTTTACCACTTCAAATTAGAACAGGCTGTTAGATTGGTGTCAAGTTTCTAAGTCCTCCAAACTGAATGACAAAATGACTGCTCTCCAGAATGACACATATTAGCACTTCCTAATTTGACAACTCTATTTAAAAGCATAACTTTCTTCAGTCTTCCAAAACTGTTGGAAATCATCTGTAAATGCTACAGTTAGGGATTTGTTAAATGTAAACACATTAACAATGAGGTTAAGGCCAAAGAAAAATTACTTTCCTAAGGTTGGAAACGCATCATGTTTTAAATTGCAAATTTCTTCAGGTAAAGGGCATGTCCGAAGGTAAACTAATAATAATGTAATTCTGAGGGAATAAAAGGAGCAGACAGTGCTGTTTGCAGTCTGTTGTCCTGTGTATCACCCCAAACCTCGTCCGTTGACTTCAACAGACTATTTCCTGACAGAAAAAAGTAATAATTAAGACCTAAGATTTGTTTCTTTAACCTAAACCTGACATGGTCGGGGGTGTATTTTCTCTCAAGCTTTCTTGAAACAATATCAGTGTTAAAGATTACATCTATCCATAACGGCTGTTTCTTTAAAACTATCATAACTGCTGTGACCACCAAAAAATCTTGGACCGTATTGAGCCAAGATTACACATGGGTCAACACATCATGCTAAAAAATGATAAAACATGTGCCGCAGCAGCAGCTCCTGCATGATAGGCAGAATGACCATGTCACGGTAAAGGCTTGGACAGCGTGGAAAGAGAAGAGTTGAAATAGAAGAACATGCCACATTCATAAGCCCAGAAAAAGGGAGGGGTTGACAGTAAACCCTGTAAATCCATTTGGTTTTCAGACATGGAAGGAGAACGGAACTGACAATAGCTTGAGGGGCCAGTGCTCCATGGAGTGAATACCAGAGCGGAGGAGCAGAAAAATAAATAAACAATGTGTCACCTAGTAGGAGGAGGCACCGAGGCAGGATCTGTCAGAACTCTGCTGCTGTCTGCAGATTAGATCTAGGGCTATTTAAAGAGGGAGAGCACACCAAAGCCCCCCGACGCCAGTGTCCACACTGCACCCGCCACCACTCTGACATCATTGGCAGCCATCGCCTTGTGACAAAAAAACATGAAGCATAAATGATGGCTACAAAGGGGGTTGGGGAGGGGGGCATTTCCCTGTGCCGTGACTGACCTGGTCACGTTGCACGTTCTCTGCATTAGTGTAGATTCACCACATAAAAGCCAAGGTCACTGGAGAGAGAATTTGCCTGCTGATGTCAGAAATACAGACAGAGGCGCAGCTCACATTTTTAAGGGTTATTGTTGGCCTACAAATAAAACTCAATAACCCTGAGGTTAGACACATAAGCTGCCATCAGAATAATCAATGTTTTCCATCAGGATCAAGGAAGCAGGAGGCAGCCTGGCAGTCAGACGGATTTGGCGTGAGCTGTATATGTATCTGTTGTGTGCATATGACAGCGTGTTTTTATTTGAGAGGAGGGAAGAGCTAGTGATTGATTTGCGTGTTTGTGTGGGTGTGTGAGTATCTGCCAGAAGATATGAGATTGGCTGTGTGCAGGGGAGCATGTACACATATACTGTAGTTTTGTGGGTGCTTATTGTGGGTTTGCTATCTTGTGCAAGAGCATGTTGGTTGTGCGTGTCTTACCTCCTCTCACAGTAGATTGATAAGATAGAAGGCCATTGGCGAGGCCTCCCAGTATGTTTGGACACATCACTCTGACTGTCTGTGATGTTTTTTCTTTCCCAAATGAAGCAACATTAGTCCAGTCATGTTTGTCTCCCAAACACAAGCCAAGGATGATGAAGCTTTGTGCACGACCGAACTGTAAGGCCTCATTTACCCTGTGATACCTTCTCTCTCTTCCCGCTTCCTCTCACACTCCTGTCTCACTCTCTTCCTCCAGGCTGCAGCAGACTGACTCTCTGCTACAGACTGAGTCATTCTAAGCCAGTCAGTTATCTCTCCATCCAGCCCCTCAGATTTCACCACTCCTTTTGTTGTCATCAATCAAAGCTCGGCTCTCAGAGAGAGAGGGAGAAATCCTGAAAGGTGTCAAAACAGTAGCCAAATAAGAACTTTCACTTGTAGGTGAGTGCTGCATTTACACATGGACGCAGAATCCATGGATTATTAATAAGGACCCTTTCCCAAATGTGTCTAGGAATCTTGAAGAATGATATGCGGAAAGCGAAAAGCTTGCATCAGAGGGTGCAAAGATGAACACAGGTTATGCATCATGCAGGCTTGTAAAACAGGCAACATAGTAAGGTAGAGGGAGGGAGTTTTGCTGGCAGCCTGAGCATATACGGTGTAGGGGAAAGGGTCATGGAGAAACGCAGGTGAGGACAATCAAGCGATGGAGGCTCGGTCGCAGAGATCCTCACAAATGTTCCACACAGATGGCTCGACGAAGCATCCGCATTCTACCTCTACCTGCTAATTACATGCTGTGCCTGACTTCACACTTTCTCCTCCCTGCACATGCCAATTTTATTGAAAAGATGAATATGCTTTATATGGAACAATACATCTCCATTCTTCACTCCTTCCAATTTGTGTCAATAGCCCAGTACAATGGGCTCACTGTTTATAAACTGGCAATTTGAAGCGTGAAAGCGAGACATGAAGTGAGAGGGGAAAAGGAGGGAAAATTGCCTCTACTGTCCTTCACCTTCACTGTACATTGCTGATTTGTTTGTGGTAATTGGGCTTTTTAATGTTGCAGGAAAATGCAGGTAGAGAACCCCACTGTTATGTGTTTTTACTAACAAGACAGCAGAGCACAATGTAGCTGAGGGGAGCGAGTCTGATGGATGATGCATGTAACAATGGACTATGTTTCATGTACTTTACATTTCCATCTACTGTGTGTGAGCTTGAAGGTCCAGACTAATATATCCTGATATGCACATAGTTCAGGGCAAAGGGTTCAAATTTGACTACTGGCTTGACTTAAACAGTTAAATCAAGCCAGTAGTCAAATTTAAAGAATATACAAATTAAAAGAAATACAAATATTTAGAACTATATTGCGCGTCATTCTCCTGCATTTTTCTGGTAGTGTGCCTTCATCTTGTGAACCTACATGCCTTCTCCCACAGTGGGGACTAGAGCTGTCAAAAATCTGTCCAAAAAGTAGTAGAATGATATTCATGGTGCACTAAAATGCTGCCCTAGTTTAATAGTTTTTTTTCCCTGAGTTTGGTAAGATTTGTTTACCAGGCTCCTCTCCTCTTGCCGGAAGAGCTTTTGTGAGGTAACTCTACACAACACCATATTCCCTCGCCAACTCTGCAACCTATAATTATCTAGAGACACACGCACGCAGGCACGCACACACACACACACACACACACACACACACAGAACAGAACGCAAATCAAGAGAAATGTTGGGAGGAAAATATATTGTGGTAATGCTCTGAGGGGAACATATGTGTATTTTTGACAGACATTAAGCAAGTAATCAATATTTTTTTGCGCCAATGAGTAATATTTCAATATGTAATTAAAGGAGCTGATCCATGAACATAATTGTACTTTGTATGAGATTACTGATGAAATCCATCCAAAAAAGAGAGTGAGAGAAGAGAGAGGCTGTATCTTAATGGGGAGCAGTACGAGCACATGTGGATTTTGATGACTAATTTCAAATTCAAAGGCTGGATTTTATATTGAAATTGTGTTTTCCGTTCATTCTTGCTTTGAGAGGATTACATTTTGGATTGAGCATAAATGGAAAGATGATATGTTGAATGCAAGATGCACAAAATATGAGCGAAATGTGTGTTTGAATGGTGAGAGAACATTTAGTGAGGCTATTTTTGTATCCTTCCTTGCTCAACTTTATTTCTATATGGCATTTTAACATTGGAATGAAAATAATACATCTCTGTGAGGGATAATGCATTCAAAATGCAGTCAACATGGACCTCATCAAAAGGCAGGAAATGCTTCACAAGGTTGCAAAGTGTACGTTCTGTGTTAGACCTCACAAAATCATTCCCTGGCTGGGGAATGCTTTTGTTCAATAATATAAAACCGAATGATCAGAATCCAACCTACTCACCAGAGAGATAAGACTCTAATTGCTTTATTGATAACACAGATAGCCCACTGGTGGTTGGTGTCTGACATTCCACATCATAAAAAAATATGCGTGTATCAACCTGGAATACACACAAGATAAGATCAAGCCTTACACCATCACCATCTGTCACGGCCAGTATCTGCAGTTCTTACCTCACACTAAGGTGCAGCATTTATTTCACAGCTCATCTCACTACAAACTGTAAAAAAGCGAAGCTAAAAATAGGCTAAGAGTTCAGATAATGACAATGAAGGTCACTGCCGGCCTCGCTATCTCAGCAAGGTCTGGCAAAGAGCCGGCTGATTGTTCATTTCTATAGTTAGCGACTGCAGACTGTTAGGAAGACATTACCAACGCATTACAGCGAGATGTGTTGACATGTGTCACCCTGATGATTGATTGCCTGAAGGAGGTTCTTCAGTTTGTAACATTTTGGGTGCAGTTTTGCAAGATGCAATGTGTGGGTGAGTGGACAAGAGTGTCTATAAATAGAGAAACTGGTGAAAGTGAGGGAGTGACAGAGGCAGGTATATGAAGCAGCCAGATGGTGCCTTGTGGGGAATGTCTCCAAGTGATTTTGTTTGCAAATAGGTCTCTGTAAAGTCGCCGACTCCTCTCCTCCAAAACACCTGCTGTTAAAGGCAGAGCTTTGGGTACTGCCGTATCTGATAAAGGTACTGCAGACTCAAAGAAGTCCTGCCGCTTGCCAGAGAGAGTGGAAGTGACGCACTGTGACAGGTTTTGTCACTCTCTGAGGCGACCGCCCTACAAATTGTCACTGATAGAAATGGCAGAACCCTGGAAGCAATGACAAATTATTATTTTTTTTTAGAAAAAGAAGTAGGAGAGTGAGACATGCCAATATCTTTTGGCCACGGTGGTGTGGAAAGAAGGGAGGGCAGCATAGCTTAGGACCTTTGTTGTCACTTTCCATAACTGCCTGTATAGGTTCCATTACCCTTCTTGAATGGTGTTCTCTCTGGGGATAGAAACATGAACAGCACTCCCATTTTAATGTGCCAAAGGTTGTTATTTAAAACTACTGGTTGTAATGCAACTGATCAACATATATGAATGGCATTAAAGGCACAGTTTATTTATGTTAGTCGTATGCTTTTATACAGAGAATGGAAGGTGCAACAGCAAAGCAGGCTGTAAAATCTAAATTGAGTATCAAATTTACCTCAGTGCAAAACTAGCTGTGATGATGGTACGGGGAGGTAATGGAAACCAAGAGAAGCACAACGCCAGAGAGCATAGCTGGTGTCCATCGGAAGCTTCAACACTCTTGTATTCAGTGCTGACTGTCAAAGCAATCTTCTAAACTACTCTTGAGCAAGATGTTGAAACAACCTCCTTTACTGCCATCCAGTGTGACTGGGTGTTGGACTGACAGAGCTGTCAGACTCATGAAGGCTGATGAAGGTGTTCAGCGTGTGTGGCTTTTCTATTGGTGAGCTGAGCTGACACTACATTGGGAAAGGTTGAGTTGATGTTTCCGTGTTTAGTGCCAACAGTGATCATAATTCAGGACAAACTAAATGTACACTTGATGATTCTATTATAAAGTGCAAGAGGTGAGATTATCTATGTCATCAACAAAGCAATCCTTGATCTGCTCGAAGGAGTAACGGCAAGAACAACTCTGTAAACACAGTGACAGCAGCGAGGGGGATTTCATGGAGGTATGGGCACATTTTCTGGATTAGCACTACACTAGATTAAGCTAATTTCTGTATAAAAGCTAAAAAAAAAATAGCAGTACTCAAATTCAATCTCCAATGATTCTTTGTAGTCTTCACTTTTTTGGGCTCTACTTATCCAATCTGCAGCTCAAGATTAAAATGCTCAGTTTGAAACTGTACGTCCTGTCTCTTTTTAAGGATTTCAAATTTACTATGGTATTTTTTACTGTAAGAGGTGTGGCATCAGTTTTGGCGTTTTATCAGTTGTTTTTTAAAAATAGTTTTGAAGTCAAGTGCATCTTAAAAAGTCAACTACACTCTGGGCAATGCATCACTCTAAATGGGTACCAACTGAATTATAGTATATCAGTTACCGTGGTAGAGTGCTCATTTAAAACAGCTCCCTCCTCCAGACTGTGAGTCACAATCACAGACCTGAGGATATGAATGCTTAGTTGATGAGGGGTCATAAAAGACCTGTAAAGCTAACAGACTGGTTACATAGACGTTCTTTGTGCGGCTACAGTGAGAAAAGAAGAATCTGAGAATAAGCACCGACAAGCAAACCTTGGAGGTGTGGATGGGCTGCAGGTTTCACTCCTGTTACATTACTGTATCATTCAACCTCTCAGGGCAAATGATCATTACTACATTTGAAAAGGACACAATAGAGTCTAGGGGAGACAACACTTACAAGTCCCCATCTTTAGAGGCATAATGTGTTTTTCTTGGTAAGTGACGGTAGTAAGTGATTGCCGTACTTACCACTGAGAATATTTTTGAATTTCACATTGTACTCTGCAGCCTTGCTGCTGCTGACCATCTCTTCACAGCCACAGGCTTCCAGCAGAATAATTCACCATGTGACTAAGCATTTATCATATGAAGATTATTCCAGATTCAAGTGCAAATCAAAGACAAAAAAGATGAAGCGCCCAAAAGACAATTCCTGAGGTCGACCACTGCTGCAATGAGCAGCAAATTAAAGGTTAAAATATAAATTAAGTGCATAACTGTTTTCTTTCCAGAATGGTGAGTCCAGCCAAATTTGGTTGGTAATGATATATGGGTTCACACAATAAAAGAAAATGGGTGCACACTCCCATTAAGATAAGCGCTGCAGGCTGAGGAAACCTAGAAATGCCAGTAGCATATTGATTACATGCCCTGAGTTAATAGAAGGGTTAGCTGCTGCTTTCTCAGCCCGGACATTTCATCCAAAGTCATTGCCAGACAACAAGAATGAAAACTAACCTCAAGAGTGCTATTAAACCAAATTCTATTCTAACCCAAACTATTTTCGTTGAAATAATGGCAGGGAAAAGTTGAAGGTGATAGTGTCTGTTGTTTTAGGCTTACAGTTAAAGATGCCACTGGGGGCTTTTAGTCTGTTGTTTTAGGCTTTGATTTCACTATTATAACTTAAGGTTTGTCCAACTTAACGTTTTTATTGTGACATTAAGTAACTAACAACCATTACAGATCAATGATCAACAGCTATTTGGCATCATCAACTATAAGCACGGTAATAAAGAGAGAGAAAAAAGTCCATATTCCTTACTTTCTGCCTAAATGCAGGTTCTGTTTTTCTTTAAAAGGACAGATAGTTTTTGTGTACTGCAAATTCACACTTCTTGTTGTTGATGTGTGACCAAGTGCAGGTGCCAAAGGAAAAACCAGTGCAGCTGTAGAAGAGTTGCAGCCAGTCACAGCAGTTTTACAGCTGATGTTTGTTTGAAACAATGGACATTTTGGCTTTTAAAAGTGTTACATTTTCCATATGAGGTGGGTTGCAGATGTGGGCTGTATGATCATTATTTTAGTTAACTTTTCTATGCCAACAGCTTTCCCAATTTAATGTAGGCTTATACTGCAAAATACAAAGCACCTGTATATAAGTAGGATATATTTTTGGTATATACCACAAGGACCGTCTTCACCTGGAAACCTCCAGCTTTGACTGCTCAAATGATAAAAACAACCACTGTACCTTGTCTTGACAAGTGACCTTTAGTTATACAACTAATGAGTTTACTTGTTCAATGTTAAAGGTAAAAGTAGTGTGAAATTTTAATTACAGCCACAAAAGGGCTCAGGAAGAAGGGAATGAAGGTTAGTTACCAAAGTACATTTCTTTGAGAACAATTGTTCTCCGACCAACAGTCCACTACCTTGATGTATAATAAAGGCTATCATGAAATTGATCCCAATTCTTTTTAATAGTATAAGAAACTGAAAATTATAAAATAATTTAGGTTAATCATTTCTACAATATTATTTAATGTGCAATGACCGCAATATGAAAGACTAGTCTCAATTCAGTGTGTTTAGTAAGTGGGAGTGCAAACAGATATACTTTCATGTTATTCCTTTGTATATTTAACAAAGTAGGTCCTTAGAGTTTTTGATGTGGGATAGAAGAGCAGTTGCTGTCGACCATGGGTCACAAAATCAACCAGGGCTGAAGTTGTTACAGCTAAAAACTGCAGTCATGATGTCCAACCAAAGAATGTACAACTGCCTCAAAATTGTTACATTTGTCCGTTACAAGATCAGATATGCTGCATGCTGATCGAGGCAGACACTGAGCCTGGATAAGCTCAAGGTTCCTGTCTGTTAAAAGAAAGTCTACTTGGTCACTGTTGCCAGATGCATACAGTACAGTACATGACAGATTTATGTTGGATCTTTGTAAATCAATATTTTAAAGAGAACACCTACTCTGGATTTGCTCTTTTGAGATAAGGAGATATCTTTTGTTATAATCAGATAGGTATACATAAAAAATGTTCCGTTCATTTTTAACACGGTGTTTTTAGTAGTTTCAGGGCAGTAAAAACAGGTTTCACTGTTTAAGCATGGCCAACAGTGCTGGTAGAAGAACATTGCTGCACAGAACTCAGTATTGCTGATATATCTTTTGAAAACCTAGAATGATTTCACTTTGTGTTTTCTGATTGAAGATTGTACCAATTCCTTCACTTTAATTGGGGGTTTGTAGCAGCGATGAGAGGTGCTGCTAAAGTCACTTCAAAGCTAGTGTAGGTAGCAGTGGGGAATAGTTATTGTTAAGGGTTGCAGAGAGAGAACGGACAGTTAACAGTCTGAAGCTGACAATGAACTTGACAATTCCTGCCATAAAGACACCATACAGTATAAGGACAATCCTTCTGTTATTTATCTTAAACTGATACACTGAAGCATTTACAGTACAGTAACTCTGACCTGTTAACATAGGTGACGACAACATTTGAAAACAGTTGGACAGCAGTTGTGGATGATACCTGAGTGATTAACACTAAGCTCAGCTGTAGTTGTCTGCACACATCCACATAGCCGATCCTCCACAAACAGACTGTAATTTCACATCGCTTTTTCTTCACCACAAACAGAGCTATTATACCCAACTTGTAGGTGAAACAGTGAAAACATGTTCTTCCCCAATAAAAACTTCAAGCCTATGGGCTAATTTCTGTGCACCTTGGTGTGCTATTGGTGTGATGTGAAAATCCATTTACAACCTTGAATTGTAAAGTAACACGTTGTACTGCTGCATGGAAACTGTCATTAGGCAATATTATCAGTCCCACACCCAAGAAGACAGACAGTGAAAGGAGCTACAACAAGAATTTGGAATGAGGGTTTTTGTTAATTACAAAAAGAACAGGTGATAGCTTTTGCATGGTAACTGTAAACATGAGTCATTCCCACCCAACCATAAATACAGCTCTCAGCTGTGTTGGCTAAAGGGAGATAACACTGCAAAATATTTCGCTGAGTGGAAGGTTTTCAGTTTCCTCCTCACTTAATGATAAAGGCATTGATGGCTGTGTGACTATATATGAGTGATAATGTGAGGCTATAATTTTCTAAGATATGAACATGTTCCTCATAGATACAAAAGTGGAACAGAGCCAACAATGAGATCCTACAATCTAATTTAAATGGGACATAAATTTGGAGGAAGAAGATTAGTTTCCTGCCAGTCAGTCTTTTTCATGCTGTCTATTGGTCTTTCCTTCTTGAGTCCTCTGTCCCCCATACACTCTTCATCTATTTCTTATGTTTCCTCTTTGGCAAATTTGCACCATTACACCTCTTAATGAAGCATTAAATGTGAACTATTAGTTTCTTATTTGCTAGACAAATGGCAAGAAAAGTTTCCCTTATGACAAAAAGTGACTTTAACTATTGAGACTAAAAGAATATAAAATTCAGCTTTTTTTTCTGGTGGTTCTCTTCCCACACACCTCTCTTCAACCGTAAATTGGAAGTTAATTTGTACAATAATTAAAACAACATCTACTTCTGCTGCTACTTCTTTTAGAGGTCAGGGTTTCAACAACAATACAACGATGCAAAACAACCAAACAAGAACAGACATTCAGAATGTTATTTAAACGTAATAACTCAGCTTGTGAGCAGACATGTATATCCTTTGTCAGTCTTCACTTTACACAGATATAAACAGGATTGACAGCTAAGCAAACACTTTATATTATGTTGTGATATTTTATATACCAACATGTTTACAGCAGGTTTGAGTGTCTTTTTACTACCATAGTAAGAATTATGGGGCACATTGTAATTATAACAAATGTGCTTCAACTACTGTAAAATCCTTTTACATTTCCCACAGAACAGAAAGTGATTATTAGGACCAAATGGAAAATGCATGTAGCTGTGTGACTGTTATCTGTATTTATTTATTTATTTGACTCTTCTCAGGGTAGACTTGCTGCTTATCGGCTTACTGGTTTGGCCTGTAGACAAACTGGCAGTGTGAAGTGTCAGGGTGAGGGATTTACTGCTGGATTGGGCTGAGCTGCTTCCTGTAGTCTCCACTGCCAGAGAGATTCTCCGCTTTTTTCCCCCCACTACAGGTCAACTACGTTTACTCTACAACCCACCATACACATACGCACAACACATGAATAGACACACGTTTTGTTCACCCTCTGACCCCCTGCTATGCACCCCCTGCTATCACTTTAGACCTTTGTCAGAGAGACCCTATGTTTTTAATGAAAACTTAAAGGAATCTTTTTCTTTTTTTTTTTAAATCAGTGTGGCCCAGCTTCTCTCACATAAACACCTTTTTTTTCCTCCGACATGTGCCCAGCGTGACCTGACAGTACTCAAGCCTAATCCGTGTGCTATCTCAGGAAAGCAGACAGACTATGGAGCCCCGTAGAATGGCAATAGTCACATCTTTTCTGGTCATTACCGGCACTGGGCCTCTCAACATGGACAGAAGCAATGAAGGAGAACCTCAATAAATGATCTGTGTGCTCTGCCAGAACTAACTCGTGCTGCATCTGGTGCCTCCATGTTACTAGGCTTCCCATCTTGCTCCCTCATTGATTGTACAACCCATAACCTCTCCAGCATAACATTATAAACCTTCCAGATTTGCCATACAGCAGGTGGATACGTCGGTCTAATGACCTAAATTTGGCTAAGGAAGGGCTTGATTTCCCAGGACTCAAGGCCAGCAGAAGCCCACCTCTTCTGTAGCCCCAAAGGGATAAAGATGAGGCCCATTATACTGTGAATTTTGTAATGATGCTTTTGATTAGTGGGTTGTCATGAGGTATTGGCCTGATACTCATCACAGCGTTGTTTAGCACTTTGAGGCCCCAATAAAGATGAGTGGGTTTTTTTTATTTTTTCCCCCAGAAAAGATGAAAAAGCACAGGGCATGTGCCTAATGAAGTCTCAGGCTTATAGCTCCTCTCATGACAGGATAATTACACTAAATGCTTCCAGCTAACACTTCAAAGGACACTTCATCCCTGTGCCAACACCATGCAATACATCTCACCAATCAAGATGGCCTGACCTAAATCAGGTCCCCATGGCTTGTCTGTAATGTCTCCCACCCACAGACCCACTGGACCTCTGCAGAGCCAACAGCAGTACAATCACAGTCACATGACATGTAATTGAGGAATGCAATAAGAGCACAGGAATAAGTGTTTCCTGACACTGCTGTGGAAACATATTGATAAGTAAGACCCACATTTAAAGATGTCACTGGGGGCAGATAGCCTAGTGGTTATTTTGCTCTCATCGCTGCGGACTTGGGTCGAATCCTACCTCAGCCCTTTGCTGCAAGTCAACCCCCACTCTCTCCTTACCAACATTTCCGGTCTCTCTTCAGCTGTCCTATCTAACAAAAGGCAAACAAGCCCCACAAACAACTTTAAAAATAAAGCTGTCACATGTAGTGCTCATGAGGAGAAAACAAAGAGCTTTCTTTATAATGTTGTCCAAGCTTTTGTAGCTTTCAGTGCTGAATTGATATCACAGCATTGTGCATGTTGTTTGCATTCAGTGTGGTTATATTAAGTATGTAACAAGAAATTCAAATAACCCCAAAATGTAGTTTTTATCCAATAATGAATAGAATCTCTAGAAGACATTTCACAGGTTTATGAGTCACTGGATATTTTTTCTAGTGAATCCAGTAAATGTATTCTCCCAGAGTAAGTCAGGATGATAAATTAGCTTCTGGGGGATAAGATAAACCATATCACCACAATGTGAGTGGCTTGGTTGCTTACCCTCCTCACGTCTGGAGGAGAATTCAATTGAGCAAAAAAAACTTGGGAGGAAGTGAGAAACTGCAGGAGCAAACAGCATTAAAACAATATTTACAAATGTTGTACTTAAGAAGCCAGCATGCCAGGCTATTGGGATAATTGCTGCGACTTCCTAACTGGCATAAACCGCTCCCAGCGCAGGAAGTGCTGCACACGGGCAAGCTGGGAATCTACGGTGATGTTGAGCAAGAAATAACACTAAAATGTGTTTGAATGGCCCAATGAATACATTTAAGTTTTCCCATGAAAAAAGCAAAGCCATGTTAAAATGGTGGATGCTACATAATTAACCAACAAGAACAGCAACGTTCTCTCTGTCTACCACCAAAATGACTCCTGGAAGATTGGGTGGCACAGGAACAGATGGAGAGAGGCCACTTGAACACAGTGTGATGTAGCGATGCACAGAAAAATTCACTCATACAGTGTGCATTTCAAATAAACCCAGTGAGAGTGTAATGTCTCATTTATTTTGGTAACTCACACCTGATATACTTTTTACTTGCTACAAATGCCCTATTTCATAAGTGTTTTTTATTTGCTTTTCATTGACATTGGTTGTAATGTGGTACCGCTGCCAGGTTGGTGGCTATAGTGCATCTAAATGCTATTTTTTTACCACTGTTAAAGAACAAAATAAGAAGAACGCATTAGTGTCAGGTTACTGTAGCATTACATTGAGATCACTTAGCTTCTGGAACAATCTACTTAACTTAATATTGCCAAGTAATTTATAAATTAAACAATCTACTTATCTTAATGCTGTTAAGTAAATTATAAAGTAAACATCTATTTAACTTAACATCGTTGAATGAAAGTTAAACATATACCGAGAATGGCAATTTCCATTTTTGGTTAGCATCAAGCTAACAAACTAAGACGTAAACCTCTGTCCATTTGTGGTTGCGGCGCATTTTGGATACCGATGTTTCATAGCTTGCATCTGTGTGATAACTATGCAGATAATTTAGTGTGTTTTTTTCCTCCACCACTTTAGTCAATAGTCATCCACTACTCTGTACCACTTCATTCCTCCATCTCTCCGTACTGGATCAAAGACTCATCATTTGGTGTTTTTAAAGGCTAATGAAGGTGAATGAGGCTCTGTATGCATATGAAGCGAGAAAGTGAGGGGGTTGCTGCTATTCGAATTTCATTCGAAAAATTGTCAGTGACCTGTGAATGGTAACTTTGCTTGAAATGTACATTACTAGTTCCAATTAAATACCTGTTTAAACATCAACAGTGATAAGAATAGTTTGTATATAATCCACTTCATAGGATGTTAAAGAACAGCCACATTTTTTTTAAATTTGGGGATTTGATGTACGCCTTTATATTCCAGTTCCACATTAAACATCGGCAGCAGAACAACTACTACTACCACTACATTAACGTTCCAGTAGAGTTCCAATTAGCTTAGCAGAAGACAGGCACCCCCGTGGGGGAAAAGAAACCAGTCCTCTCTCATAATAAATAAATTATTATACGTGGTGCTGCTGAAGGTAAGAGAGAAGGATTCTTGTAATGACAGTAAGGAATCTATTTTTCAAATCAGCACTCAACAAGAGGAGAAGCTCTTTCTAGAGTTTTTACATTACTGACCATCACTCTGTGTTAAGATTACCCTTGCCTATCTTCTCTATCACTGTACCTTTCTGTCACAGACAAGGCTCCAAGTGCCCTCTTTTGCTCTGACCCTCAATTACCCAGCCCAATCATCTCAGACAGGTATTGAGATACAGAAATAAACCCCCGCCCGATGCTGCCTCTCCTTTAAAGCACCTCTAAGAGCTCTGAAATGACTCAACCCTGTGTTGATCAGGTGTAATGACCACAGTTGACTTGTTGCTGCCGGCTGATTGTGTGCAGTGACTGATACATTTTTCTTACAATACCTCTTCAAGCTCTGTGTGGACTGTATAGACAAGATGTGTGTATGTAGTGCTGGCTAGGTAATACTGCGTTGAAAAGAGAAAGCTGTACACGGTTATTGCTATCATTTGTGTGCTAATCTTTCATACACAGAATCATAGATATTGTTTTATGCATCATCAGAGTTCTTAGTAGCTTTCACGAGACACCATTTAAAGACAAAAAAATGAACTCAAATCCCTGGCACTAACGTCTTAAATATACATTACTGCTTGACTGTGTTGCAAATGAAGTCTTTTCAGTCACAAGTATATTCTGTCACTGCATCATAAACTTTGTGAAGTGGGAGCATCATAAAGTCCAAGAGGGATCCACAACCTAAATCTTAAAAACATCACATTTCAAGGATACAAACAAAGGAGTAATCAAAAATATTTAGCTGTATTTAGTTTAGTTTAGAATAAAAGTATCGAACTAAACGGCTTGCATATCAAGCTTTTATAAGGCTATCATAACTTTTAGGAGGTTGTCACTATGTAATTTCTGCCCACACACAATTCTTCTGGCTTATTAGACTCACAAGTATGTGACCATATGGTGTCCATACATTGAACATGAGTTGGTTATTGTATGGGATGCAGGGTTTTCCATAGGTGTAGCTGGGGTCAGGGCTTTACTTATCAACAAAATAAATACAGGTGTTTTTGGGTCCTTTTTGTCTTTACCAAAACATTTATTTTATAAAGTAAAAAAATTAAACATATTTTTGACACTTTAATGTTAAAAGTAGATGTGATTAGTGGGGACAGTAGGGGTAAAAAATGGATTATTCTGGTGTGTATTGCCACCAACTTCATGCCTCCCATCAAAAAGGCTGGATTCACCTTGGTAAACTAACACGGTTTCATGTTACTTTGTCCAGCAGAACCGAGGGTTGTCTGGGTTCAGAGTTTCTCTTTCACCCAGGTAAAACATCATCAGTCATTCATCAGTCAACCATCTTTTCTTCATCGATCTCCTCCACAGTGACTGACTCCACTTCTGGTGGGCAAGAAAACTGTCTGATTTCATATCTGTGGAGCTAAGATATTACAAATCCTAGAAACAAACATCATCATCATTAACTTTTTAAAATTCATGCCTGATGCTGCGTCTGAAACAAACCATTAAGGTTGTGTGTCTGCGGCTAATTCCAAAACTCCACACTCACAGACTGATGGACATTGTGGGGGAAATACACTACTAAATTTAATCAAAGCAAGCACTGACATGATGGGAAAACACAAGTATGTTGAAATATACGAACACTGTAATTAAAGACATCGGCCAACAAATACATTCTGGAGGTTGGCCTTTAATCTGCTAATAATTTAATTTTTATACCATCTCAAACACTTTCATATTTACACACTCACACACTGCAGACCTGACATCATTTAAGTTCAGGAGGGTTTAGTGCTTAGGCCTCAAGTTGGAGATTTGGATCAGGCCTGTCAGTGTGCTTGTGTCAAAAACTCAGGACACTTTTCCTGATAGGTTCATTCATCTTTTGTGCTAATGCAATCTTCTTCTCCAATTCACTCCTTCATCACACATCCCCTAACAAGAAGAAAAAGCAAGGACTACTGTTCGTTGTTGCTACATAGAGCACGTGCCGCATCATGACCTAGCAAGATTCAGCAGAACCCTTCGAGCTGAGGTACTTATCGAGCTAAATTAGCCTACATACCGCAGGCAGGGGTCAGGCTAACCGACAGTGGAGGCGCGCGAGGCTTACCGATAACACATGGTAATGAATTTTAGGATGGAAAATATGCAGGGTCATGATCTACTGCAGAGTAACAGCATCATTTAAAGGTTCTAACACAAGGAACTTCAATCTTAAAAATCCTTATTGCTGTACCTACACATTCTTATGTGTGGTGCTTGAACAGCTTTGGATACAAAATAATGACATTATTACATATACAACCAGCTGATTGTCTAATGTATTTCAGCCAGCCCTTACAATAGTACTGATTAATGCTTTTTTTAAGTAATTGAATAAATTAAGCTGCTTTATTTGGTTATGTAATCAGGTAAACAAAGCTAGTCGGCCTGCTCCAGATTAGAAAAAATGTCCTACACTAATAAGTCCATGAGTAGAAAGATGGCAAATCACACAGCAAACAGGTTGAGTAATTCACGGCTATGAGGATTCATACAGTCCAATTCCCTCCAGGCAGGCTGCCAGTAGAGAAGCATGGTCCAGGTACTCACGTAGTATACAATGCCACAACTGGCAGATCTGCAGAGAAGCTCATTGACAGATGAGCCACAGCCATGCATGCAGACATATGCAGACAGGTAGGGTGACTTAAAGGCATTTAACATTTCTGGGAAAAGATTCAGCAGCTATATTAAACCCAGTAGTGAGGGAAACAGCCTTCTAACTCTTTCTCTTCTATTTGTTAATATAAGTCAGTGTTCTTATGTTTAAATCCAGGATTAAGAGAGCAAATTTATGTGCAAATGAAAATATTATCAAAAGATATTTGCACAAGATCATCAGGCTCATGGAAATCTGTTGCCATGTTTGCAGTGTAGATAACCTGAGCTTTTGGTTAGCACATGAGCAGCCCATTACTCTTTCAGATTTGTTATCAGTATGACTGCTTTTACAGTTGGGGACATGCAATTTGTCTTAAAGAAGAACCAACAATGACTGGGGATTTGTGCTGCTGATAAACCGTACTCATTTGTAGGCATAAAAGGCAGAAAGTATGACACGTAAAATAATTATAGAGGCAGAAAGAAGGACCATGTTTCACAGATCTCAGGGTAAAAGTACACTTTCCATGCTATTCAACTGCAATTATGTTGCAACCTCACTTGTGCGTAATAAAAAACTTTTCAGGTTCTAACACGAGGCATAATTGCTGCATGGCTTTAGGGGAAAGTATCATTTACAGGCTGCCGGATGCTGAGTGTTTTCATTTTACAATAGATTGTTGTTCAGTGCAGAACATGCTGATTGAAGGTGCAGAAATGTCAAGTACAGAGGGCTTGGATTCTAGGTGTTGCCAGCAAACTAGTGTGATTTCAGCTGAAGTGCTTTCTATTCATCACACACTCAATGCTGTGCCTGCTGATGACAGGGTGATTGGGGTTAATTTTGAAGTATCAATGGATAAAATGCTTTTATGCAATACATTCCCATGCAGTAGGTGAGCTTGTTTTGTTGGACATGGACCGTATAATAGCAATTTAATTTAAATATCCTCCCTTGTAACAGCATCAAAACAAATGTGTGAAGTGTTAGTGCCATAAAGATATATGTCTGTGTAGGCTCATCTCATTCATCTAGAAGGCTAGAGAACACCATCAAGGAAAACTGAATCAGCCAATGGACTGAGGGTGTATCACTTTCACCGCTCATCTGAGAGTCTTCTTCAGCTCCTCTTTCTTAGAGATGAAGAGGCCTCTTTGATAAGTCTGGACAAGTCTTCAATGCAACATATTCCAGTGGCTATTTACTTTTGTCTTACTGTAACATAAAACTAATTTACAACACCTGTCCACAGCAGGCTTCGGCAGAAATAAAAACTATTTTTTTTAAACCCTGAACAAACAATTTCGGATTCCTGGATGAAAAGTAGCGCAACGGAAAGCCATAAGATACAGAGATAAGATAGGCAGATACAGATCTATTGGCAGCTGTGAATAAATCGTAGCTCCTGTTTCACCTTCCTGTGGGGGCTATATCCGTGGGATGTGAACCATCTGGAAATTTCATCTAATTCAGTAAAGGGTACACTGACACAAAGATTTATTCAAAAGTGAGTAAAACAATGAACATTTTGGGATACTTTTTTTAACAGACTTTACCCAGCTAATTTGAGAATGTTAATTTGTGATGAGGAAGATCAGTATTCATTGAACTTTGTATTGCTTCTTAAGGTCCAAAAGAGGAATAATGAACACCAGATTTTTTAAAAAGAGCCCTCTGAAGTTTTCTTACAAGCGACCAAAAGTTATGCAAAGCTTTAGTGTTACTCACCCAAACCTTTCATGTCGATTGAATAGGAATTTTAAAGCCAGAAGAGTTTCACTCCAATTTTGAACAGCTTGGAATCTTCTTTCCACAGTCTTTGCACAATACAACATTTCTTCAATTGGTACCGCCACTTGTTGATCACATAAATAGTGTGAGAGTAGTGAATAGACTGTGTATTGAGACACCTGCATGACATAAAAAAACATCAGACATCATTTAAAATAAAAAAAACATCTCCTAACAGTCTAAAAATCCAACCTCCAAGTAATGCAGAGACAGTGCAACAAGCTTCTGTTTGCTTGTTGAAGTCATCATGTTTAAATCAAACTAAAAGTGTACTGGCTGTGTCAAGTTTATTAATGAAAACAAAAGCTAAAACCACTTCGGATGGTTTCAGATTCAGCTGGGCAGTCTTTACCTGCATTCAATGTTCACAGTGCCAAACACTGATGTTAATAGCATATAAATAAAACAATTACTCTATACACTACGTTCAATAAAATACGATACTGCACAATATGACACAACATATGTGTCATGTGCTGCATACACAAAGCTGCCTCCATAGAAGAATCAATTAATAAGAACAAAAGAAACAAACAACAATCCACAGCAAAACAAAGAAGCACATACCAATGGAAACCACCAACATATGTTTCACATAAGCCATACACCACAAGATCTGCACAGAAAAACAAAACTAAAAAGGAGAAAAAGAGAATAATGTAAAAATACTACAATGTTATTGCAAATCCATGCAGCTTCAAGGAATATTCAATGACAATACCATGCTGATCTTTTATAGGTACAATGTTCTAAATTAGGTTGCCATGCCAACATCCTCAAATAGTTGATTTACACAAAGCACGTTAAAGTCTATAAAGTTATTATAGACCCAAGGAGGACACTTTTAGGATAGTGATAACAAAAACTATTACAAGAGTCCTTTTTTTGGAGATCACCAAAGTCTGTAGTATTTTTCCATTGGGGAACATGTACTGTATGTTAGTTCAAATTTATATGGTTATTTATCTGATGTCGGATCAGACGTTTCAGTCCGGGCAATAGGAGTCAACTGTATGACACACGTATCACTATTTTGTGCATGGAGCACTGCCACTTTTGAGGCTAAAAGTCATGAAAAAAATATGTATTTTAATGAAATCTGTCTGTTCCATTTCTGGTCTAAAAATCTATTTCCAATCATATTTAATCAGTATTTTTCTTCTTGTTCTCTCCCTTCTCTATTTCAGGTGGTGGGTCAGATTGATAAACTAACGTCCGACTTTGACTTTGACCTGGAGCAGGATGACTGGACCGTGGCCACAGCCAGCAGCACGTCAAGCAGTGAGCGGGGTTTGGGAGAAGCCTTCAGACTGGACTTCCTCAATGCAGATGTTTTGTCAGACAGCTGGGAGTTCTGCAGCTATCTGGAGGCTGCTGGAGCCGCCGCTCGCAGACCTGGTGAGCAACCAGAAGATCTGGGACGCGGGACCATCCCCACCCAGACGCAGACCCCCACCCCGCCCCCCACCACTGCCTCAGTCTACTCCCAGATGAATGGTGGGCTGCCTATTCCCAATGGGCCAAGAATTATAACTCCAGATTCATCCAGCGAGGAGGCTAGCAGCTCCACGCACAGCCACAAGACTTCCAGAACCTCTGGCACAAGAGAAAGAGTCCGCTTCAGTGACAAAATTCTGTACCATGCATTGTGCTGTGATGATGACGAAGAGGAGGAGGAGCAAGAGGAATTACAGGAGGACAAGGGTGGCTGTGCTACGCCAGACAGCGATAGTGAACCCAGTCCCCTGTCAAGCTCAGTTGCCCCCAAACGTTCTTCCTCTGAGCACTCACTCCTCCATAACTGTCTGGACCCTTCCTATGTCTCCTTGCCAGCAAAGGGGACGACAGGAGCTCACACACTTCCAAGGAAAGGACTCTTAAACCCCAGCTGCCGCAAAAAACTGTTACGAAATAGCAGCACGCAAACTGTCTCTGACAAGAGCACCCAAACTGTACTGCCCTATATTCCAACCAAACAGAAAACAAAGGACCACTGAGAAAGCCCTAAGTTTATCATAGATATCATGAAGAGGACTGTGCATTATTTAATATTAAATACATAGCTCATAGATTAATACACAAATAAATTAATTACTAAATAAATAAATGATATATGGGAAATCACTCGACTATCTACAGTTTTTCTGAGGCTCAGGGAAAACACAATGAAATGAAATGAAGCAGATCATTAATATGAAAGTTAGTGGCGGACCAAAAGGTTAGTGCCTGTTCTAATGTAAAAAAAACGACAACAAAAAAAACGACAACACTAAATGGGTCCCCATAGGTGTGTTAACTTGAAACAAAGAAAAGAGATTTTAAAACAAACATTTTTACTGCAACATTTGTAGTGTTACATTTGAGAAGTGAGGCCCTTTCTGCTCCTGGTATAGTAGTTTAATTCACAACTAAAGTAAACGCTTGTTCTTATTATAATGTGGATACAAAACACTGCACATCTGTACTCTGAATCTGTATACATTGTCTTTTTTCATGTTCCAGTTATTTCAAATGTCAAGGGGATTGTTGCTTTCAGCTGGGTAATGTATTTAGATGCACATGTCAAGCCTCTTCCTCTCTTTGATGTCAAAAAACAACTTTGAGCGAAGAGCCAGGAAACAACATTAGTTACCTGCCCTTGATTTTTATAAACCGTCTCAGTGTACAATCTTCTTGGTCTGCTGCAGACACAAAAAAAAGAGTGGCAGCAAGAAAAACACATACATAAAGGGATGAAGAATTTGCAGCCCACAAAAATGACATTTCGATTTTTTCCCTGCCTGGCTGTGATGTCATTAGACATAGGATCAGGGCAGAACACAAGTCCACAAAAACAGTACAGAAGGTTTTGTCTCTCTATTCAGTTGCTCAGTGGGGAATTGAACTCAGTATAGCGGCATTTGATTCACAGGCTAACGCCAATAGCCTTTCCTGATCAATATGTTAGAGGGAGGTTGCAGTGAGAGGTCTCTCTGCTGAGCATGCATGCCACTCTCCTGGAATCTGTGAACAAAAACTCACAGTCAGACCTATTTACTTACACTGAGTGAAACAAAAATTAGAATTGTGGACCCAAAGAACTGACATTTCAAAAATGTGTGTCCAGGAGTGAAGGCTGATGGTGGAAAAAGAGAGCGTTACTGTTCAAAGATTTTTATTTTTTTTTACAGAGCAATAATCCACCCTGGGGAATGGCTTTCTGAGCCTGCACCCCTGGCCCTTTCACTATTGCTTTCCTAATGTTGTGTTTTTCAGTTTGAAAAGAAAAGAGTAAAATGTCATAGTCTAAAAGAAGAATATCCTTGCTGACTCCTGTGAAGCTAACCTTTGTGCCTCGGATCACCTTATACGGATTTTAAAAGTCTACAGTAGGCAGTAATGATAGCAGGGACTTCTGCTCAAATAAATAGATACAGCTTAATAATATATATTGTGTATCCATGTGAAATATATATACATTGTATGTGACCAAATCAAGTCCTAAAAAAAAAACAGGATTTTAGTGGTCGTTAATGTGATCGTTTTTTTCCTACAAGTGGAACAAACACGGCAATTTATACTTGAAATCACTCACTAAATACATGTAGATTGGACAGTTTTGGTCTGCAAAAATATAATTTTCATGCCATGGTATAATGAAAAACAAACTTAATTAAGCAATAATAATAATAACCGTTGGAAATGTGAGCTTCTTGGATATTGTTAAAAAAAATTGCATACTTATTCTGTTGAGAACTGCCTAGATGACACCCAATGCAAAAACTTGAAATCTGGTTTATTCTGTCTTTCTGTTATTCTTGGCTTTGATGATGGTTCATGAGGTCCCCAGTCTTCTCCTTCTTGGAGTAGGTCACTGCAGCAAAGAAGATTATAAGACGCTCTGGAGAAGTGGTCTATAACAACTCTTTGTTTTTGTTTGTGTGTTAATGTATAGCAGTTATTGCGTAGTGCGACGCCTCGGGGAATTACAGCTGTGCTGTTCAGGCAGCATCGAGCCTCTAGAGCCCGATATAAGGGAAGCAGAGTGAGCACTTTTACACCAGGCAGCTTGGTAGAAACTGCACAAGCATCAATTAGCCTGAAGCTGATGTGCTTTACATGCATCTACTAGAAGCAATTTGATTTTTTTTTTCACACTTTTCTAACATTTTCCTTTTGGTCTTGCTCTGGCTCAGTTATTCCCAAGTACCTGTGAAGAAGGAGGCGCTGAAGAGAGATCAATGGCTCACTCCCCAAAGCGTTGGCTGCCATTTCCCTGCTAGATTGGGGACCAACAGGTCATCACATCCATTAGCATAAACAAACAAAGCTATGCTGCCACACAGGCAAAGCATCAATTACAGGAAAACAAACTAAGCCCTTATTGTTATGCCAACACACCCGCTAGACATTGCAACGTTAGAGGGATTTTATTTTCAGTCTTAAGCTTTCATAAGTCATATCTGCAATGCAATCACCTCTTCAAACATAGAGCTGTTTGGCACTGGTGCTGAATACATTATCATTGGGGACAGATTTGAGATATTTGGACAAAACATTAGCACCGTCACCGTCTCTTTTGCCAACGGGCTCATTACTCATCTCTAATAGGGCAGAGCTTTGTCCTCAGTTCTCTGTAGGACAAGGAAGGGAGGCATCAAAAGGTTATGAAAGCCTGAGTGCACTGATGCCAAATCATCTAAATATACCAGGAAGCTCATTAAGTTATGGAAAGTATACAAACCAGATGTTGTGTGTATTTTGCATTAATGGGAATCTATTGACGCTTACCACCTTTGTGTCCACACATTGTGTGAGGAGATAAGTGATCATTTCTGAATTATGCATTGCCTCATGTTTAATTTCATATTTCACTGTTGCAGTAATTAATGAAGATCAATACAAATAGACACAGAAAACCCCCCCTGGAAGTAATTTGGGAAGACTTGCCTGTAAAACAAGATTACAAAAGATCTTTTTTAAAGGTCCACTAAGCAAGTCATGCCATCTGTATTTTGACATCAGCAATGGGCATGCATTAGTTCACATTTCTAATCAATGCTCTAATCACTGCCAGAAGGACACTCTCACATGAGTGACTGACAAATAGTGTGGAGCAAAACCACTTTAAAAAGGTGACTGTGACACTAAAACAGGAACTACCCCAACCCCTTCCCTACACACCCTTCAAATATAATTAACATACCTCACTCTCACTGCTCCTTACCCCCATCAGTGAGCAGAGGAAAACAGATGACTGATCTCTGTTTTCTCTGCTGATTGGTAAGGGTCCATGAAGCGGAGAGCTCACTGATTACTATGGATTAGCTAACAGCCAGGGCTACCTAGGGTTGATTTGTTTCATCTTTGTGCCATTTATATCCTGCCCCAATACAAGAACAAACTATTTATATTCCGGCAACAACTTACCTGCAACCTCCTTACTACACAGGCTGTTTCTGTTCATGGGCTTTCTGGTCACTGGTTTGGTCATTTCATGTCTCTTAATGTTTAAACTAGTACAAGGCTTTGTGTAAAAAAAAAAAAGAAAAAAAAAGTACATTACAGTAACCAGCTCATAGCTTGAAAATTTAGAGTCACACCGGAAACCCCACTGTTCCTGATGAGACAAAGTCATCACCAGAAAATCAATGAGCTCTGGATGCATTTGACAGTTAGTACAGGTTTATGTGGTTAGCCTTGTACCCCATGTAGATGACACCATTGTGTGAATGCACAATCTGACATTGGTTACAATCTACCACAGAATCTATACCGCATTGCGCCTCGGCCAACCCAAGACCAGCTTTTGGTACCTGAGGGATGGCCTCACAAGGCCACATCAACCATCAGTCCACATTGGAGTAGTCTAGGGGAGTGATTAATGAAGAAGCCCCAGATAAGATTAGACCTTCAAAGGTAAAGAAGGACAGACGCTTGCACTGCCAGTGGTGGGGATGGGAGATTCCCGGGACAAAACACTGCCTGCAGGTGACGTAAAAACACAGTAATTAAAGTTAATAAGAACCCTGTCACTTTCACATACACCATGGCATTTTGATTGAACTATATGTCAAGCAAAGCAAAACAAAGACATGTCACAGGAGGTGGTAATTATTCCCCCACAGGTCAAATCAAAGGCAGTTTGGTCGCCTTCCTTAAAAAAGGGTTCTGTGCCTTTTTTTCCATCAGCTGACTAATTTGGCTAACTTTATCTCCGAAGAAAGGTTTGTGTTGTAAGAAAGAAGCTGCAGCTGCTTAATTAACTGACTGTCTTTCATTTAAGCACGGCAGAAATTAGAAACACAGTTCAGTATACAATCACCGTTCGGCTGTCTGAAGAAGCAAATTAATCCAAATTGCTACATCAAGTTAAAACGAAGAAAAAAAGAGAAAAGAAACAAACACATGTATTTTGATGATATAGACCACTTAACAAAAGTTGATCAGCCCACCCCAGGCTGGAGAGAGGAAGTTAACAGTTTTCTGACATTATCTGACAGATAGATGGAATATCTCCCAATGTGAACTCAAAATGTCGGAGAAGTCAGCAAGGTAGAGGAGTGAGTAATCATTGCTGAAGCAATTTCAGAGAGCGGGTGAAAAAGACAGACAGACAGAGAAAGAAATGATTGCAGCCAAAATACCACGAGTCCCCCAAATTGAACCACCACAGAAATGTAACCTTGTTGCATATCACATTAAATTGCACACAAATGATGTGTGTAATGACATGCTCAGCTGAGCGAGGAATACATCAAGAGACAATTGAATCAGTCCAGAAAAAATACACAATTACAAGAAACATCACTGACATCGACTGCAGAGAATGGATGAAGCATGTCACAGAATAATCAGAAAAGAAATATTACAAAGTTACTGGTGACTTGTGAAAGGGAAGAGTCAATCAGAAACAGCAGCTGTTAAATGAATAAAATGTGTCTGTTGTAGAATATAAATAGAGTTAAGTGCAGCTCTGTGTGTGTACATCTAATTCTGACAGTATGTGGTTGAAGTCAAAGAAAAGCCAGCAGCAGCCTTTAACAGACAGCTCTGCTTTGGCACCCTGTCAGATTTCCCATGGCATTGTACAGGTATAGGCCAAGAAGGCAGGGAATTGCTGACAATTCAGTTAGACCAACAAATAAGAGTTAAATGATGATAAGACAGGTGTAATGTGCAAGCCAAGTCCCCAAGTGCCCCTTATTTCACCTTACAAGGGGCTTTCCACATTGCTCATATTTAGTGCTCTCTCTCACTCCCTCATACAGTCTGCTCCATCCAATGTTTTCAATGCACATTTCTCCTCTGGTTGTAATGAGCTCTGTACTTTAGCCCAGGAGGCTGTGACTGAGGTCTTCATCCAAAACACTGCCATTCACAAGGTGCCAAGGACAGGTAAGAGTCATTCTTCTAAGGCTCCACTGTCAAGCAGAAGGTAGGGGAGTAAGTCGAGTTATTGATTGAGCCACGGATTGCTTTTTGTCTTTGGCTATTCTGAAGAAAAAAAAGGCCTTAATTACAAATATTACGACTATATTTACCTGCTCCAATTAGCATAGATCTATTTTTTTGTGGTTAAGCAGCTTCCTCTTCATTTTGCCTCTAAATTGGGTCACAAGAGAGAGAGAGAGGTGCCTGAATGTTGTGTTACACTGCTGTGCATTTTCAATACATTACAGAAGTGATCGTTCTCAAATGACTGCAATTAGTCAAATGTCAGGCTGCGTTTGCGCTCTCACTGTGGCTTGCTGACAAAGTAGCTCAGAGGTAAGTCAAAAGATTAATAGCTGTGGGATTTCATTAAGTCAGGTGCTTGGAAGGAGCAGGTGGAATAAACACAAATTAAATCAAACTTCACTTCTTTTCCTTAAATTTAGTCCAAAATAAACCACAGAGGGGAAAAAAGAATCCGTCTCCGGGGAGGTATAAATCTAGGCCGATCGATCTATATGTCATATTTACCCACATCTGACAAAAGCTCTATACTTTTCTTATCATGTCAGTTGAAGTCATAAAAAAACATGTACTGTACAAACAACATAATGAATGTTTCCTTTATGTGCGTGCGTGTCTAACTAAATCTACCCACAGAGGTAGAAAAATATATATTTTTTAAAATGTTATGCTCTTGTGCTGTTGCCCTCTTACAGACACACCTGTTGGGAAAGAGTGGAGTTGAGGACAAGGTTTTGTAACTGTGTCCAAAATCGGTGACCTGAAGCTGACGTGCATGAATGAACTTTCACATATTCAGAGAACGATTTGAAGGGGCCAAGAGCACAGTAAGTCAAACCTGGCCAAACACACCCAAGGACAATTTCAGCAGATTTAAAATGGGCTCAACCCCACACAGGTCAAGTACAGCAAGAACACAAGGCAGCAATGTAGAGCTCTGTTGGTTAGTCAACCCAACAGAGCAGCAATATTCTGATATAATATTCATCTATATACAAATGTACATTTGCAGAAAGTTTTTCTCACGTCAAGATTTCCTCAAATTAACCAACAATGAAGCCCTTTGGATCAGGACACATTTACCACAATTTACAATTTGATAAGGACTTCCCTGGAAATGATCTGATTAAGAAGTATAAATAAAACAGAATTATTCCGTTAACAGGAGCATTAAGCACAACTCTGATCCAATGCAAAGTTTTATCACAAACAAAAATCAACACTCTTTCTATAAAACTGATACTAAAGCAGCAAAAGGTTTGTAATGCAACACGGATAAAAAGCAATCAGGCAGCAGTTTGAAGTTATTGCATCCTGGCCTTGTCCAAGTGGTCAATCAATGTTCTATTTTGCTTGTGTCCTCAGTGCATCAGCATGAGCTATAAAGCCTAGAAAGCACAGCAGTTAAATGGCTCTGTGAGCCCTTTGCTAGCCTGGTGCCTGGCAATCTGGCAGGGCTTTCTGGCACCCTCTGTGTCAGACCAGGACTTTAAGAGCATGTAAAGTGTAAATCTCCCAGCTGACAGACTGCTCTCTGCTGTTACCCGATTTACCATCTTGCACAGAGACGTAAACAGGCCGTTGTAACTTCATGCTATAAAAAGGAATAAATTCAGCATAATAGAAACATTTTTGCAATGGTGACAACTTACATCCTATAAAGTTTACATGTAGGAAATATTCCCTAAAACACAAAATGCTTTTGTGTTATTTTTACGATACTTTCATCAGCGAAAAGCTGCAATGATGCAGTTTCTATTCTCTTATGACAATTATTCCACTGATGTCATACTTGAAGGAGTGGAACAATAAACTGTTTCAGTGCTGGTCACCAATGTTGGCAATGTACAGTGTTTCAATTTGGATTCCAAACTATTGAATAATAATAAAACTAAATTAAAACTTTATCTTTAATCTTTGCAGAATAGTCCCATATTTATGTTATTGTCTGCACATAAATATTCAATGCCTACACTCTTCCCTACTATTTCTAATTACTGTTTAAAAGTTACGAGCAGTATGGGGGAGAGCTCTAAATCAAATAGGTTGGGTGGAGCTGATGCAAGTGGTCAAACGCAGGAATAGCCTAGAGATATCTGCCCAACGATAAATTGTTATTCATTTTGGGTTTCACCAGTGACACAGTAAACCTGTGGCCATTGGTATAAAAAGTGAACTACTGAATACATTTTACAGAGCTTGTTTAACAGTGTGCTGTGGACTTTTGGGGTCCAATATTGCTTAACAGCAGATTTGGTAAATGGCTAAAGTGACATTTTTGTCCTTTGCAGCTAAAACAGTGAGGATTTGCTTGGAGCACATCAGCAGAGCAATATAACGGTAATAAAAAGGTGCTACACAATTGAATGCAGTGCTGGACTTGGAAGAACTTTTGTCTCTGGCATTTTTTCATCAAACCAGCCCCTTACAATCGGCCAAACACGACATTACTGTGCACCAACCATGTGTCACCTACTAACAGGCCTACCCCATTAGTCCACAAATCATCACAAAGCTGTCAAGCTAGTATTTTACCATACAGAGCTATGTAACTGTAACACTCTAGAGGCAACCATACTGCTATGCCTGATCAACCTGCTCTCTGGCAGTGCCCCACACGTCACCACATGTGGCTTTATGACATGGTGCTGCAGTAGCAGACCATGCTGAAGGAACTGTACAGTCTTTACACATTTTTTAGCATCTTGATTTTAACCCGCAATTCACACATACTCCGTGCGCGCCGCGGTCCGTCAGCGCCACGGTTTTGCTCCGTCGGACGGCTCACGCCCATTCACACTGGATCCGTTTCTGGGATGTCAGCGCAGTTGAGCGCACTCATGACACATCACAGGAGAACTACAAGATCCCGCGGGAAGAAAGAGAAAAACATGCAAACAACATGTTGCTTTGTCTTTCTGAGGATGCATTGTTGTTAATTCGGTCTCTGTTTTGACGTAATGTTGATAAAGTGATGAAAAATACGATCGCGAGTCCGTATATTGTGTTTTATTTTGAAATTGACCGGATGCTCTGTGCGTTTCCTTGTCTGACTTCCTGTCCGGGCTGTCATATTCTGTCCAGCATGACGCGTGCTTGCAGCATACTCCGGCGAAAATAGACTCGCTGCGTATTTGAAACGGAGCAGAGCGTAGTGCCGTCGGTGGGACGTGCCGGAGATGGACCGCAGCGCGCCCTGTGTGAACACAATGATTGACTAGAGTGGAATCTAAGTACAACGTAGTGCGCGGCGCTGACGGACCGCGGCACGCACGGAGTATGTGTGAATTGGGCTTAAGTCTTTTCTGCATAGGCCGATCCTAGGGATTTTTTTTGACACCGACTTTTCTTGTCTTCCTGACACTTCCACGTCCTTAGCAGGAGCACACAGAGTCGAGAGGGGGAGCCGTGGAGATTGGGCCAGCCTACAGTCATCATAAAGAAAACAACCAATGGGCCGCTGCTCCTGATATGTTGGCCAGTGGTTAGCAGTTACAGAAAAAAAAAATCAAAGATCAATAATACCGGTCCCAAAGTGCAGCCCACAAGGAAAAAAACACAACGCCAGTTCAGACAATCCCTGATTAAATGTGTTTGGATAAAATGCTTGTGTTAAGCTTCTTTAAGGCCCTTACCTTCTAAATCAGTTAACAATGTGAACCAGCTTCTTGAGTGGTAGATTATGTTCTTTTCTTGTCCTTCAGGGTGCATGAATGACAAGTAGACGAGACTCTTGCCAAACCCCTGTCTAACTACTTAACATTAATAATGGCTTTTCTTCATTTAAGTGCAGTTGTAGCCAGAGTTTGGGTACTGGGCATGTCATGACTTCTAAACACCAGAAGACTTTGCAAAAACTTAAGACATACTTTTTAAAGACTAACGTCTGACACCCTCTCACATCTAAAGACAAAGTGTCAGCAGGTCTCAGCCAGCTAGCTAACTATATCATTCTCACCGGGGACTTTGCGCGCCGCAGCAATTTATTTAGACTATTATTCATTCTCCCCTCTATCGTAGTATAAAGTGGAGGACACGTCCAAGAGGTTTTCTTGCTCTCTCCAGAACTCCAGCATTTTCTCTTTATTTTCCACAGTCTAGGAGAGCTGCACATTCCTTCACCTATCTGTTGTGTTTTGTAGTTTGTAGCTTCCTGTTTGGTGCCTGCGAGGCATTGAACAACACAAATGGCACAAGACAAGATAATCTCAAAGATATTTCATTTGAAGCATAAAACCAAGACGAGTAAAAAACTGCCTCAAAACAGCTCTGATCAAGTTTCAAGACCACTTTACACTAAACGACTGCGATCACAGGAGCACGTCCCAACTCCAGAAAGACTCTCAGGATTTTATTCCCACTTTAGACATGTGTCTGCGATTCTGAAATCGCCTGAAAAGTCGGTAGGTGTAAGGCCAGCATTAGCTTACAGGCATGACCGACTACGAAAGTGAAATAGAGTTGATCCATAATTAATGCTGGATATGTAGTAAGACCTGTGCTTTTCCCGTCAAGATGTCTGAGGCAATTAGTCCCATTCAACTTTAAGCACATTTCCAGGCACACAAAAATGTCAGTGTTAAAAAAAATAGCAGTGGACTTTTGTGATACTCTAACCCACATACAGAAAGCCCATCTCTCACTATGAAATTAAATTTCATTGCGTACGTATGAATGCAGATGAGGGCATACTTGTTGTACACATATTGTGCATAAACACATTTCCTTCAACAGATGACTTTGAAAGTGTGCACATCACTAGAATTAATGAATAAAAATGACATTGTTGCTGGGATATTCTTGCATCATATTGTGTTTACAACCATAAGCCTATTTTCATTGCAAATACAATACAAAGCTCTGAGTACTGCTGGAGAAACTGTCAATTAATGAGTGTGGCTGCTCCTTGGGTTCAACTCAGTTTTAATGAGGGGGCAGACACCTCTGTATGACACATGGAAAACTCTTTGTTTTGATCCTCTTTCACTGACATGCTGCCTTTCTTCATTGTTGCCATGGTTGCCTTATGCACATTATTGAAAACTGTCAATCAGCAGCTCTTGCATACATTTTGATTTAGGCGCCTGTTCACATGGGAAAATATATAAAGCAAAGTCATGTGGGTACCAGAAGTCCTGAGAGAGCTCAATATAAAGATTGTAGGCTTCCCAAGGATAACCTTTTCAATTCATTCAGCCCGAGTGAGCTGGTCGCGGCACATACAAGGATCTTTGGGGTGAGTCACCTACACGCAGCCCTCAAACAGATAGGATGGTTGCACACACATTCAGGTAAGGCAGGACACACATTCACGTTTACACAACACGTAAGGAGAGGCATTAAGTTACGGGCTCACTGGCCTTAGCGTTAGGCGCAAGGATAGCATTTAGCTGTGGGTTTGTGAAGCCCCGTAACACAGGCGGATAACTTTATCGGAGATCGTCTGAAGCATAACGGTAGTGACGTCAATATCAGCCGACCGTGGTGTAGTTCACTATAGCATAACGTTAGCTTTTTACTTCTGTCGGCCGCATCAAACATCATAAAAAATGGTGTTCATTTGTGAAGATTATCCTGCTGAACAAAACGCCTACGCTTCAGAAACGTGCGTTTGCCACAGAGCTTATGTTCTGCAATGATCCAAAATCCAATGCAAAAATCCCATAGGCCAATTCTCGTTATGCCCATGCTACTTCCGGGTTGGAAGTAGCAAAAATATGTCATTTGGTTTGTTCTCTGTTGGTATGCAGCGTTAGTGTCATTAACTTATGGAACATCAGGAAGAGATGAAGTCAGACAGAATTGCTATTGTCAACCTGAAAGGTGTAATGAGAGAGCAAAAACTCTCTGAAGGCCACCGCACTGATGTCAGACTCACAGTGCTGGGTTTTTTTTAACGGCCAACTTTGCCAGCAACATCCCAGAATTCCATCTTAACAGCAATATAATACACAAAACCCCACAAACCCTAGTTTTTATTAATTACCATGCAAGAATTAAGTCTTTAAAAATCCTCTCAGTACATACAGCACCACTGTGCTCAACGTGTGACTTGTTCTTGTAAATCAAGGTTTAATTCAGATCAGTGTGCAATGTGCAACAAGCTTCAAGGCTCCCAAAAAGAAAGCAAACACAAGCACAATTATCTGTCCTCATAAGAAAACAGGCTCAGTGTTTTGTTTTGTTCCCACCTCGGAAAAAATAACTCAACAGACGGAGTAATGCAGAACACAAGCAGACGGAAAATAGTGCTCTGAAACTATAGAATAAAGAAGAGTCCGACTTGTAAAAAAATGCATATTTTAACAGAGAAAAAAACAGCCTGCTGTATAATTCAAGTTAATATTTCAGTTCTATATTATAGAACTTATATTTTAGAAGCAAAACATCTTGCTTCACACAGAATGATGCTATGCAGAGAATATAATAGAATATTTAGAGAAACAGCTGTAACATTCATATTAGGTTAGGTTACACCTACAGTAGGTTAGTTTATATATTAATTGTGCTTTGTTGTTCTCCAACTTATTTAAATGTTCTCCATACACACACACACACACACACACACACACACACACACACACACACACAGAGGATGTGTACAGCATGTGTATTGAACTGTTGTCATTATATATACACTAAGGGCGGTGGCTAAATGGCTACGTTGTTGAGGGTAATTCATTATGCTAGTAGAGGTCGGTTTGTCGGGTTCAAAAAGGAAAGAGAACTTTTAGGGGTTAGATGGATGTATTAATTTATTTTTTAAGCAATTAGACAATGATGACACCGATAAATGAGAAAGCCTAACGGTAAACCTGTTATCCTGTTACGAATAATAACTGCAGGAATGTACACTCCGTCACGCTCTCTCTTTTTCTCTTCTTAGCTTCATACATCACCATCTTCTTCCTCTTAGACTCAGCCACTGTATACAACCTTACATAGACGGGCAAGGCTTGTGTACTAGTGACGTAGGGCTGTACCCAATTCTCGCGAGATGACCTTGGCCCAAGGCCGCACTGTGGACTCCTTTCTCCCTGTTGAAAGTTATTGTGTTATCAAATTGACATTTGGGGTGGAAGAGTTACATATTGTTGCTTTAAAGGTCGTACTTTTTGAAGGAACAGTTGTGCAGTCAAATTATTTTGACTTCAAAACCTTTATTTTCCCTCTGCCTTCTGTTTTATTGAAGCAGATGCTCATGTACTTCTTCATTCATTTATCCACCCAAAAAGAAGGACTGAGGTGAGAAAAGGAGATTCCTTTCTCAGGCCATTACCAACTTTCCCTGAGGTGCAGATGCCATCACACAGTGTTTTTAGAGACTGTGAGAGGGAGAGTTGGCAGAGTTGAAGAATACATTTCTGCTTAATTAATCCTATTCCTTACTTTAGGTGTTAAAAGCCAATGGTCTGTTTAACAACTTTCAGCGACACTAAACGGGTAATTAGTCACAGCCTAATCATTTTTCATACATTTTATGGGTATGTCTACTTCAGGGTGTGCTCCCTAGAGGGTCATCCCACTGGCCACCTCACTTATTCAACACCCTTTTCACAGCTCCATACCTCCACAGAAGATTGAGCTATTTCCTTTATTCTCAGCCAGTTTATCATTAAACATATCACGCTCTGTGGTCAGAAATCCACACTAGAATCTCCTCAATGTGACTCAGCCAGAGGTGCCAGGGTGTGATGTATAAACCGTTTTCTCCACTATTCAGAAGCATAAAAACCAAACCATAGCCAGGTACAATCAAACAAGGCACAATGACTCGCAGTTTGTGCCAGTTGTTGCAGGCAGAACAATAAAAAATTGTGCGGGACATGTCGGTTCTTTTCTCTGAAATAATATGGACTGATAGAGCTGAACACACCAGTGATAGCTTTTATCTTACCCCAGTAATAAGCTTTTACCGCCCACAGAACAGGAGCCCAAGATAAAATCAATTAAACAAAAGTGCACATCTTCACAGCCAACTTCAACATCCATTTGAGAATTAAAACCTGCCAAGTATTCTATATTCATGAAAAACATCTGTTACGTGCCCAGACTGGACCTACACAGATGAGAGGGTGCTTTAGGCAGCGTGAGTATTGCATGGACCAAAAAGAAGAGCAAGACCAAGAATGGAAAATGGTAATCCATTCTAATTTGAATAAGTCAAGGCTTTGCTTCAAAGTAGGTAAAACTTGGTTGTTCAATGTGTAATCCTCTCTTGATTGCTTGGGGCTAGCAAACATTGCTAAATTTATTAAATTTCCATTATTGCTCTCAGTAACCAAACCACAGATCATTTCAACCAGGCACTTTCATTATGCTAACCATTGCAAAATCAATCTTAACATATCAATCAGCTTTGAACACGCTGTGGCTTTAACGTAGATCCTGGGCTATTAACCCCTAAAACACTGAGGTCATCTCTGAGCTGATCACACAACACGGCATCATTCATCAAGCAGGCTAAAATCCCCCAAAAGCTTATGTCAATTTGCTAATGTCACACGTCTATGTGCCATCTGGCATGACTGCAGCAGTTACACTAATTTTGGTCAATCCTCGTAGCATTGCACCGTCTGTAAATCTCCAGTAGCTTATATGACATTTCCCTGCAAATCAGCAACCATGCAGCAGTGAAAGCAACACGTGGTGCGACAACAGAAGCCTCAATTGCTTTTCACTCATCATTAACCTTTAAATACCCAATAGACCTTTTCTCATGGCAGACATTTTGACCTGCAAGAATAACACAGATGTAGCTAATAGCATTAATGTTGGTTCTGCTACAGTGAGGGTTGTGATTGAGCCATGCCAGATTGCCAGAACTCAAAACACTCAAACACCCTAGTACCCTGACATGGAGATTAACAGAGGGTTAAAATCAACCATGTTCGACAAGTCTTTTGACAACAAGAATGGCATTAACACATCAGGGTTAAAGCAAAGCTGTTTCCTAGTTATAATGTTTCTATTTCAGAGAAACAGCTTGACATTAAATTACAAACAACAGAAATTATGGACATTATTTGACATACATGGGGCAGAAACAGCAATCATGAAGTAAAGTGTGAATGTTAAAAGGATTGCAGGGTTAGAGTAATGTGAAGTAGTTATAGTGATTATGCTGAGTTTGTCCAATCAAAGTGCACAAGGTGCTAATTGTAATGCTATATAGATAGCACTTGTGCCCTGAGTCAAGTGTAAGATGTTTCAAAGAGCAAAGTCCATGAAAGGTTTGACCTCCAGATGACCTTAAGGTCATGCTGAACTAGCATTTCTTCCACAAATTGCAACCATCTGTCTCCAGACGGACCAAGTTAATCACCGGCAAGATGCTCTCAAACACCAATAAGGTCATGAGTCATTTTAATAATTGAGTCATGAGTAATGAGTCATAATTTTGAGTACCGTAAAAAATACCAGGATCGGGTTAGTTTGTTCTCAGCTAAATGCTGTTTTTTTTGTTTTGCGTTTACCCATGTTAGTTTGGGGAAATCCTAAACTTGAATTGGGACACAACTTGACATGCAAAGTTTTATAGTCTAGTAGGTACAAGCAGCAGCCAACACAAATGGAGCAGCTCCTGCATGCTTCGTGCAGGTTATAAGATTGATTATTAGCCTCATTATAGAGCTGTAATGATTTGCTTACACTGAACCTGCTTCACTCTAAATCCCTGACAATAGTGCATCAAGCAGACCTGTTTATGGCAGCAGATCCTATTTACACTACTGAGAGGGGAAAATGTACACCAGATGTGCTTAGCATAGTAGAAAGTAACTATTAATCTGTCATGTGTTACCATGGAGACAGGCTGTAGGTGTTGGCGAACAACACATAATCGCAGATTATGGTCATCATTTGTACATGGAATTTGTTCATCAAAATAAAAGCAGCATCTTCAAAAGAGCACACTGTATAGGATGTTTCCTCATATAAGGCAAGTGGTATTTCATTTAAAATACGGATTGTCTGAAACTGCAACTGTTTTAAGTGTTTCTGAAAAAAAAAGTGAATATCTAAAGTTTTTTTTTTATTCTGCATGATTTGTTTGATCGCAGCAGGAAAAAAAAAATCATTCATTGTTAATGGGTTTGGAAAAATATCAGAGCTCCTGTCTGTTTTTTGCTTTACAAGGCTCCTGTGTTGTTAATCCTCTTGCCTTTAATTAACACAACAAAATTATTAATGTCGTCTTTTTATCTGTATTATCGTGTATTAAATCCCTTTAGCAGCTGAGAAGCCTGCCTAATCGTGAGGAAATGGGTTTTGATATGTGATATCTGAGCTTGTTTTCCAACTTGCAGCTGCAGATAAATAAACTTAACTGGAGCTTATGAAATACAGGTTCTTAGAATAGAACATTAGTTTTGACTGCTCTAAAATTCTAATGGTGAAAATGTATTTCCTTTTACTTTGAGAAAGGTGACACAAAAAACATTTGCTATTACCCTTTAAATTAGAAAAAGGTAGGTGCAGGGCAGTGCGAAAACAACAAAACTGAGGAAAAAGATAGGCCTTCAACCTTGCTCAAATGCCGTAAAAAAGGTTTTAATGATCACAACGTTTTGACCAGCGGTCTTCTTCAGGTGATAATTTGGGAAAATTATAACCTGAAGAAGACCTCTGGTCGAAACGTTGTGATTATGACCCTTTAAATAACACATCCTTACATTTCATCTTGAAGATGAAATTGTAAATATCTGCCAATTTTGTTCCAGCTGCCATCAACAAAAAAAAAAAAAAAATACCGTTAAATGTTATTAACATTTATTTTTACGATGAAAATATAAATAACATTTGAATTCATGCTCATATTTAATCTGTGTGCAACTGAACTCATGTAAGAGCTATTTTAAGTGTTATTATTTTCTTCTCCTGACATATTGTTGAACACCAACAGAATGCATCATACTCAAAAACTATGCTGAAATATTATAACAAGTTTTTAAATTGGGCTTTTTGGACCATAAACGATATGATTTTCAAATCATAAAGTACACTATCATTTGTAAATTATACTGAATTACACCATTTTTTAGGAAGTTTGAGTAACCTCCCTGAGCCTATTTATGCAAATAGAACCTATTCCACCAAAACTGGGATAACTGGAAACACAAAGTTTCTGCATTCTGCGAGGGATAAATGTAAGAATACAGCTAGCATAGCTTGAAGCAGTTATGTTCATTGGACTGGGCTCAAGTTTATAGGATGTTTCTTTATACATAGGAAATAACAAAAAAAGTCTAAAAAATGAGCAGACTTTTGCAGTCTTTAAACATATAGTCTAAAATTGTACAAGTATTATGATTCACAGTGAAATCTTTTGAAATTGTGAAAACATTTGTACCTTTTCGATAAGGAGGATCAAAGACAATCTTATCTAGAGTCAAGACCCTGGAGCTGCCAACTGTGTATACATCATATAAGATTTCTGAAAAGTAAAGTTTTATCAATGCTCCAGAAATACAACTTTATGCGTAAGCAGTCTTCATACGGCTTTGTAACCTGCATATATCACAGGGTTACAACCTAACTATAACTTCACACTGGGTCTATTCAGCAGGTGCTGTGATGCCTGGTGTGATTTTCAGTGTCAGCACAATGTGTACAGAGCAGTAAATCAGATTGGCTTTATGTATGTGTCAGTGTGTCTATGTGTGTGTGGCAGATTGTGTGTGTGCTTGTGTGTCTGAAGAGCAGTCATACTGTGCACCCACAGGAGCCACCACTGACATCAAGTTGAAAGTAGTGGTGTATGGGGCGTGGAAAGTGCCATGGATCAGCTAACTGAGCAGAAAAACGTGACAGTCGTCGCTAGCACTGTCGTGACCAATGACTTGTTGAACATATGCCCGCACCCCGCTACGTCTTAACCTGTAAAAACTAGCTTCCGCGCTAAAATAAAAATTTTAAAAGTGGGAGAAAGTAGAAATTCCCAGCTTTCCAGTGGTACCACAGATAACTCATTCAGACGGCTCCGCAGAACTAGTTGTGCGATCGCGTTCTGCAGCACCCCCTAAATCAGGCACATTTAAACCATCAGGTTATTAAAACTTTTAACCTTACCAACTAATAATTTCTGCAGAGTGTTAGGCATACAACTCCCATCTGGTCAGAGCTTCTATATCGTTGTGCACATGCTGAAGTGTTTCTGAGAGGTTTTCAACATATCAAAGAAACCATGGATGTTTGATCATCCTGTCACACAGAGCAGCAACTAGATTTTATCCTAGATTTAGGAGTTTTAGATTATTACTATTTTAATAACTGCAGAACAACCTCTAAAAGGGAGAGAGAGCTCATACAGATAAGCGAGAGTGTGCCATTACGCACAGAGATGGAGAGACTTGAAACTTTACGCACAGAGTTGGAGAGACTTTGGCTGAGGTTTGTTGACTGTAATCGATATGAGCTGCTGTTAATACTAAGTATTACTAAAACTGACTTTTTGTCTCCTCTTGCGGCGTCGGAATAGCTCTCTCTCTGTGCTCTGGGAACTCAAGGTTTAAAAATTAAGCACTGATGTTAACCAAGCACTTAGGGCCACACGTCCACATGTACGTTTGTTATCAAAGAGCTTACAGGGTACATACTACAGAGTCACAGGAACGTCGCCGCTACGCTGCCATGTATATGGTAATAACGTCTGGGACGCTATTTTAGTCAGATACAGGTATAAGAGCCTGGGATTTCTCCATAATGAAGGCTGTCTATGTTGTGTCCAGTGCTTGTGCTTGTGCATGAACAGTACCGTGCTGAAGCACACCTCTTTCAAGCGTGCCAGGGCCAATGAAGTGTACCGTGCCTGAGCATGGATCGGAGCACTCAAACTAGTTAAATTAATTGGACTTTAGGGGTGAAGCATGCTTGAGCACGATACGGATTGCCTAGTGTGAGCGTGCCTAAAGGGTTACTGATAAAACTTCCAGGGGGCACAAAGCTTTGCATTTAATTATACATTTAAAAAATGGCTCTGATACGCATTAATAGATTTGCTGTATATTTGTAGCATGTTACAAATTAACATCTGATTACAGGGTTAGAGTAATGTGAAGTAGTTATAGTGATTATGCTGAGTTTGTCCAATCAAAGTGCACAAGGTGCTCATTTTTATGCTATTTATAGATAGTACTTGTGCCCCGAGTCAAGTGTAAGATGTTTCAAAGAGCAAAGTCAATGAAAGGTTTGACCTCCATATGACCTCCAGAAGAAGGGTTGAGCCAGGAGATGACCAAGGCGACCACTGCCGTCCTGACTGAAAGTGGGGAGATCCTCAGGGGTTTGGACAGCATTGTGGTTGCTTGTGCTTTCTAATTTCATATAATGCTCACACCTACTAGAGCTCTGATGTACTTTCAAAGTCCTGCAAAAGATTCTTCTTAATGTGGAAGGGCAAAGGCACAATTCACAATTCACAAAAAAATAAGCTTAGGGTGTGAGCAAGTTTGATATTAAATAAATTAAAGCCTGCATGTGGCATGTGGCATGTGGTATGTGGTATGTGATCTCGGATAACGTGACTGAAGTGGGACCAGATGCACCAATTGAAAAAAATTACAAAGACGTTTTTTGGGTGGGAAATGCACAAAAATGGTTTACTGTTGTTGATGCATGTTTTCAATTTAAAGGGGACACACAGAGATCAATAATCACTTATCAAATTGTTATCGAAACGCTTGTTGCCTTCCAAGGCCACACCCAGGCGATTTCTATTAGGTAGGCACAACCAGCACTTCAGATGGCGGTTAAATAAATTGAGTTTCCCTGTGTTGACCTGTCAAGGGAACAATAAAAGGATGTCTGTCAAACCCAGAAGTCTTGGGTTTCTATAATTCAAATATGATTTAAAGAAAAACTACAAGCCTCTCTTCCCCCAACTTCTCCTAAATATTACTAACAATGAATAAGAAAGTATAACGTACCCTGACAGCATATGTCATCAGTGCGACCTAATGCACTGCCAACAGCTGTTGTCTATTCCAGTGCAGAATTCTATTCTATTCTAATTTAGACTCTGAGGGGACTCAGATTTCATCTTCAGGTGAAGAAATAGGCTAAATAACATAACTGTAAAATGTTTACTTTTATTTCTAAGGCTGTCACGGTAACCGCAAAAAGGAATTTCAGCGGTACAAACAAGACAAACAGCGGAGCAGGTTCCTAAACTGAATGTAAATTCTGCCCCCGTAAGTCTGCAGGTTGACGCGTTGAATGGAGAGCAAACCAGTGTCCGAGGCTTTCTGCCATGTTCTTCCAACATGTTCTCAGCAGCTGATCTGGGTGATATTTTAATTCTAGAGGTGATTCTCAGTGGGCAGGCACAGAACATTTTTTAGAAAGGTTAGTTTGAAAAGCATCAGAAAATCCTCCTCACAGCAGAGTATTTGTGGTACATAAGTAGGGAGTTCTCCTTGCAGTTAACACTGAGAAATCTTTGTATTTTTAAGTCTGAAAAGGAGCTTCCAGTGACGCAAAACTTAACATCCGCCATATTGCTTGGAAGCTATGCTAACAGGCTCTATGGAGAAAGCTGATAATGGGGGAAAAATATAAATATAGTGGCGTGACGGCTACTGCCGACAGGCCGGTCTTGCGTTTTGGCTGCTGCGGCCACTGGCAGCTGGGGCCGCTGCTGGCCGCTAGTCGCCGCTGCCGCCAGCATTGCTGCTGGCCGCCGGGGCCGCCGCTGGCCGCCGCAACACAAGACCATCTCGCGGCTATATTGCCGCTGCCAGCTCAGCAGCCGAGACATAAGGCCTGCCTGTCGGCGGCGGTGAGGACGAGGAGCCCGGGCCGGCTCGAGCTGGGGCGGACTGGTAGTGTCGGTGCTCTCACTGTTTGCCTATGGACACAGACATAGAGTCTGTTTTCTGCCAGGAATTTCCTAAATCATTTCTGGAAGAAATCTCGGAAACAGTTGAGGAAATGGCCTCATGTGTTGAAGTAAATATGTCTGTAAATGTTTTTATTACTATATTTCTACTGCTATATTGTATATTTTGGAGAAACTGTAAGGATCGAATTTCCCATTGGGATTAATAAAGTATTTCTGATTTGGATTCTGAAATAGAGGACCTTAGTGGCCTGCGGTGCTGTGCATTCTGGGATTTGGTGTCTTTCATCCACATAAGCCAAAAAGACACTTTCTGCCTTTTCTCGGCCAAGGAGGCACCAACTTCAAAATTTATTTCACATTTCTACTACATATATGACCCAATGTCAATACAGATTCATATTTCAACGGGTGTAGTATCCCTTTAAGTTGTCACAACACATTAACCATGAGGTAAGTCAAAAGGGCTTTGCAGCTGGATGCCTTACTTTTTTATTTTGTTATTTCTAGAGTGCACACTTTAAAAATGATGCTGAGGTGCTCTGAAGCACAAAGCCCTAATTGTGCTGGGTGAAGCATCCCTATGATATAAAAACGTGATATTTTTATAAGTAAAAAATGAGCAGTACAGAAAGTGAGCGAGGCCCAGATTTTTTTTAGTCGACATGGTTACAACCCTTCTGAAATATAATCTACAACAACATACTGCAACAAGATCAAAAAAGAGTCATAAACCTGATGTAATTGATTTCAAATGTTTCATTGTATTCCTCTGTGAGGAACCTAGCTCAGATCTTTGATAACATTTTCAAATAGCCAAGAACTGCAGCATTGACTTTTGTAACACATTCTGATATGTGGCTGTATGAACATTTTAGTTCAACAAATAAGGGCGCGGTCACACTGGCCCAAGCACGCTTCAACCCTAAAGTCCAGTTCGTTTGGCCAGTGTGACCGCTCCGTGCCGTGCTCAGGCACGGTACACTTCCTTGGCTTTGGCACACTTCGGAGAGGTGCACGAGCACTGACAGCCCTCATTATGGAGAAATCCAGAGTTTCATGGCTGTATCTGACTAAAATGACACAATATAAGCCACAAAGTAGCTGTCATGTTCTTTGTATTGTTCTCCAATGTCTATTTCATTTGTTAATGTATTAATGGTTGTGTCTGATACAAATGGCTTAAATTAAGCCGTAAAGTCAGTACAGTAGCTGTCATGCTCTCTGTGTTCTCCGATGTGCGCGTACTTGACTGCGACTCTCTCTCTCTCTCTCTAGTAGGTAATCGTGCTTAGGCACAGATAGTCCTGTGTAGTGTGACCGCGGGCCATGCCGGCCAGCGTGGGAATGGCACAGCCAGGGGACAATCATGCTTGAGTACAGCACGGTACAGATGGCCAGTGCCCCCCCCCCCCTAAGAGATTGTACTGGGACTCTCAGTTTAATAGAAAAGCCAATTCCCAATAGATTGTCAGTTCTGCACAAACAACGGACATTCAAACATGTGTGTTTAGGTATGGAAATACACAGTCAGGGCAGCAATATTCTTATATTGCAGGGTTTAGTTGCTCCATTTAACATTTACTCATGCACCATTGAGTAAAATTAGCCTACTTTAGGCGACAACAACACAGTCAATTCACTGGGAGAGCTGCTTCCAGAGAAGTCAATAGATTGTATTGTATAACATGCTGGCGATGATGAGGGGAGCAGTCCAAAGAGATAACACAGACTGAAATGCTGCATACCTTAGAGGGTTGCTGTGGAATCTGCAGCATAATATGGGCGAGCAGAAAAATAACAGCCCCACTCCGTGGAGTGGAACCAGAGGATTCAGAGATCAAATAGATAAGCCACTTGAGACCTTTTCATTTCAGCGCATGATGGAGCTCACATCTAAACTCTTGCTTGGCACATCATCCCTTCCCTATTTGATCTCTGCTACCGATGCTTAGAGAACACGGCCTGACTCTGTTAGAAGATTGTGATCCAAACTGAAGCTTAATTAAATTCTTAATTATTCAATTGACCCAGCAGCTGGTGATCAGTGGAAACGAAGCATGAAGAGGGTGTTTTATTAAAACCCGTTATGTTAAATTATATAAGCAATGTCAACTCAAATGTGCATTAGTCAGCTCCTGCATGATGCTAATTAGAACAGGAACTAAGTACACATCTTATTAAAAATCACAGTTAGTGGCGACATCTCTCGCACAGCGAGTAAACTCCGGCGCTGATGTCACTAAGTAAATAGATGTACTTAAGACTGGTAATGAAATTACAGGCAGGCTGAGATCCAGGAGAAACTGAGAGAGAATAAATCCACCAGCCTTTCATGGAGGCTCTCCCACACACACTTCACACCTTATTTAGAGCATCACTACCTGCTTGAGCTTCCTTTGCTACACCACCACTGAGAGTACAGCACACAAGGAAGAAACACTTAAGTAGATATTTACTTCTTTTCAAGGCCTTCATCGTGCATCATACTTCCTCCCAGTGTCCCAGTGAAGCGGCCCCATTTCTGTTTGTCAACACTTATTTTTCTAGAAGATTGGGAGCTGAAGAGAATAAAACCTGATTACACAATCCCAAGTCGTGCTTTCACAGTAAAGACGCCATTCTGAATTGGCTGTATCGTTTCACAGCAGAGCAAACACAGAGGCCGAAAGCATTCTTCTGCTGTCAAATGAAAACTTTTATATCTTAATTCTTCCAGGACTTAAACCTTTAGACTCTAAACGCAGTAGTAACAGTAACTCCACTCCCAGCTTACTTTATTTAATGATTCCTCCTCAGTTTGCTGGATTTACAACACTTCTCACTTTTGTACTGAGCTTTTGAAGGATGTTAGAGAGTCATCCTCCCACTATGTAAACAAAAGTTTTTCATAAAAATGGCTCCTCCAGGTTTTTGGATGGGTGTTTACAAGTATAAAATGAATTGTGAGAGGTCTCTGAATCCTGCAGTAAAATTCCCTCTGTTTAGTGACATGAAGGTTTACAGAATGAGTCTCAAACCCTTTTCACACATACGGAAATCTCCTGAAAAACTTAGATTTGGCTACCTGGAGGGACTTTAAGCTATGTGTGAACGCAAACATCTGCATTTTTCGTGCAGACTTTACCCGGAGTTTCTCCGGCCAGACCCCTAGTATTTTATCCGCAGAAAATCAGAGTGAGCTGATGTCTGAATGCGGCCGCATATACTCCGGAGATTTCAACTCGAGCCAATGGGACCCGAGTGACGTTTATATACAGTGACTGCCTAAAGTGTCTGCACGCGACCACTACGATCTCCGTGCACGTAATTAAACGGCTGCATTATGTTTTCTGTTCGTCAGTATGTTGTTCTCTGCTCTTTTGTGGATGTTGTCATTCCATTGGATTACACATAGCATTGATATAAAGGCAAATATTCTCATTGTAACGTCATGTAGCGGACTCTGTTGCTACGGCTGCTACTTCCATGTTGTTTATTTACGTCAAGTCTTACCTCAGGAAATCCCCCGAGCCCCCTCCCCTCTGACAGGGATAGTCCCCCGCTGTGAGGAGCATATGTGAACGGCTAGGTCGGGAGAATCTCCGGAGCGGTCCTCCTGCAATTATCTAGATATTATCCGGAGTGCATATGTGAAAACGGCTTCACATAGGCCTGAGCATTGACAGCAGCCAGATGTTTCATTTGAACGCTCATCTTCACAGCATGGGGAGGATCTCTGTCCAATCTTGCTGCTTATTAGCCTGTCTGATTGGTCACTATCTGACACACCGGTCCAATAAGTGGCACATTTTACTAGTATCATCAACAGTAATTATCTTCCCATCAACCTGGTTGAGCGGATTGCAGATATTGTGCACTCAGCAATGAATTTACAAACTACTCTGTCCTTTCTTGGCATTCTGAACTCCAACTGATCAAGGGATTGCAGCTCACTTTGAAATGGTTTCATTCTAACATTATCTTGGTTGTGAAGCATTATGGGTTGTTTACTTAAAAGAGCCATTAGATCATCTTAAATACTTAATACAATAGGCCTGCATGTCAGTATTAACAATCTTGAAACAAACAACACATTGGACACAACATCATCTGGTACATTGCCTTCTGAAGTTTAAGCTTTCTTGCAACCTTCCTTTTAAAGAAGCCTGTAGGATATTTCAGCGTACACTTTCTGTAAAAAGCTCTGTCTTTAATCTGCTTTTATTGTCAAATTTCCTGCATAAAGGTCGCCAGCTTGCATGCCTCTTGAACACTGGGTGTCCAGTCATATTTTCAGCCCCTCGCCAAGAGAGAACAGATGGGACCAAATCAAAATGGTGGGAAATGAAGGAAAATATATTTAAGTCATATCTGACAGGACTGGGTCTGAGCCAGACAAGCTACAATGTAGCAGGAGCTGTGTTCGACATATGTGCAGCTATTTTTGTATGCTCACAAAACAGAGCACTTTTCATGGCCCACATGGCTCAGTATCCTGCACATATACTGGGATCTAAGAGACCTGGTGCAGTTCTACAGGGGACCACTGTTTTCCTGGCAGTCTGACAAAGCTGAAAATTAAAAACAGAAAGACCTTAACTGAGACATTCCAATAATCAAATCTTCTGTGATAACCTCAACATGCAAATGTTGGATTGTAAACAGAAAGTCTCTGTAATCAAACTATAGTTGATTGTAATCAAACAAAGATTCAGCCAATACTTGGCGTTCACTGAACTGCCTCAGATTGGACTGAAAAGCTTTAAATGTCAGGTGAATGATATTAGTTACTTGTTTGTACGAGTATTGATATAATCATGCCATGTACCCAAAGACAATCCTTAGACGAGGTTTGTTAAAGGAAATCAGTGAGGTTTCATTTAGAGAATGTTGAATGGGTATACCAATGGAGTAAAACTTCGTCCACAGCATTAGAGCTGCAACGACTGGTCATAAATGGACTCATCCATCTTCAGAAAATTACTTAGAATGTTTTTTTGCTGGCCATTTGTTGGAAGCTTTTCTTTTTGTTAAGGAAAGATGCAATGGATTTTGGAATTTATAACACGATTTGGTTGACTACAACAAGCTCATCACTTTAGGCTGAGGGGAAGAAAAATACATTTCCCTTTTTTTCTAACAAATCATAAACATTAAATCATAAAACAATCGTCAGATTAACTAATTGTGAAATTATGTCAAAGCTGCCATTTCAAGTTAGATAATGACATGGCAAAGAAGAAGGAAAGATGGAAATGTGGTTTTTTTTATCTCAGTACTTTCTTTCATAATGTGAGATTACTGTTTTTATCTCCTGTAGTTTACTAAGACTTATTTACCACTTTTAGATTTCTATGTTGACCATTTGACTATAAACTGAAAAATAAAAGGCTTTGATTTTAGCATATCATGCTGGTGATATATGGAATTATTAATTTAATCTTGTAATTTATGCATTAACTAAAAACAGGTTTCATTCTTTAAAAGTTTTGTAATTGTGTCTTAATGTTCTGATTTGGTTCCAGCTGCTGAAGGAAGCTCATATGATCAGAGATGGTGATAGATGCTATTTTTCCATTTTTGTAGGTTAGAGGCAGCAACACAAGTTTGAGTAATCAAGTGATGTCAGGTGATCACCTTTAAAAAAGGGATAAAAAGTGAGTGATACATTGCTCCTACTATAACACCCAAATCATTTATATTTGTGGGGGGATTAAAAACCACAACTAATCTGGTTCTACTGTTTGTTTTGTTTAGAAGGTTATTGAGCAGGGACAAATACATTGTACATTGTTTCATATAAAATATAAAATAGATACCATGCATACAGGTTTCTAGTCAAGACTAATTTGCAACCCCTGTCCCTGGTTAGGCCTTTACTATAAAAAAAAAAGTTACACACAAATAAGAACAAAGGACACGTCAAATACAGGAGACATAAGGACAAAAACAAGGACAACGATTAATGTTTGTGTGTGTGTGTGTGTGTGTGTGTGTGTGTGTGTGTGTGTGTGTGTGTGTGCGCGTATGTACGGGTCAATGTTCACAGGGTTTATTCAGTTTCAACCATTGTTTTACTTGTGTGTTAAAAACCTTGACCTCTGTCAATGTTTTAATTTCTGATGGTAATGTATTCCACAGTTTGGTGCCTATTACTGCAAAGGATGATTGTCCGAATGTGGTTTTGCGTTTCGCTATTTCTAATTCGCTATTAATTTACAAAGCTGTCAAAACCCAGTAAATTGTGTTTCTTGAGAATTTGGCAATGATGCCATCTAGCAGGTTTCTGATCCATTATTTTAAGTGCCTGTTTGTATAATGATTTTATTGGTGTCATTGTTGTTTGGTTGGCTTGACCCCAAACGGTTATACAATATGACAAATGGGAAAATATCATGGCATGCATAAATTGTTGTGCTGCCTTAAGAGGTATATTGTCTTATTAGGCAAAAGCAATTTAAGTTGGTCTTGACAGTTTTGCACAGCTTCTTAACATGTCTATTCAATTTAAGCTGAGAATCTAAAATCACACCTAAAAATTTGAACTCATCTACTTGATCTATCTCTATCTCATCAATCTTTACTCCTGAATTTTCGTTTCATTACTGAATTCTTTGTTTTCCAAACCGACCATTATGAGTCAGAAAATGTTAAAAGAAAGACATTTGAAATCGTCGGAGTACTCCTTCAACAAGAGGGGAATGTCATGGATAGAACAGAATACAATAGAAAATACTGATGAGAATCTGAGCATATCCCTCAGCTGAATGTTATCCTTTTTGCTTAAAACTAAAGGACTCTCAATAACCCAGGACTTTAGGCCTGAGCTTGACCTGCACAACTTAAGGCCCACTCCTTCCTCTCAAGGCTTTTAGTTTGGTTAAGTGGGCTGGGGCCTGGGGCGTATGGTTGTAGGTAAGTGGGAGATGGACAAAAAAAGCTGTATACCGGTATTCAGTTGCCTCTCCTTCTCTCTCTCCAACGGTCAATTTGAGAGCGATCAGAGATTCCCCTCAGAGCTGGCCTTGGTCTCAGAGTGACACATTTATTGCCTCCTATCTCAGAAAGGAGGCCAGTGGAGAAAGAAGACCATGTGTCCATGCTCACACAAACCAATTTAGATCTTAAATCCTACATCACATAGAGAACACACCCTCTTGACAGTTATGATTATGATCATAATTAGGCCTGAGCGATATGACAAAAAATGTAATCACGATAAAAAATTTCATATCAGTCGATATCGATAATTATTAATCATTATTTCTTTCAAATTTAAAAGCTGATTTTTGTTCCTGAGTGAAAGTTGAAGAAACCAGATGGTTAATTATGGTTTAATTATTCTTTATTGTAAGAACATGACAAATTATAATTAAACAGAGACATTTCAGCATCATAAGCTCAGTGCATGGAGCTGGAAAACGCTAATATGACATTAATGAGGGTCAACACCATAGACTGTTTATATTACTTACAAGACGTTCTTCGGTGTGTTTTAATGGGTCATATTGTTTCAAATGGGGGAAAAGTGAGTGTTAGCTGTTTTAGCTGCACTTCTCTGCGGCACAGTTAACAGAGAACTTTACTCTGTTTTTTGCCGGACTGTAAACAGACAAAATGTCTTTAAACTCCGGAAGTTGAGTGGCCTTTCTTGTCATCTTGTTGACTTTTCTCCTGCTTTGAGCCGGTAGGATCAGCGTTTCCTTCAGTGCCGCGATCGCTAATTTCGGCAGTATTTTCATTCCGCCTGAGGTCTGTAAGCCCGCCTACCCATATCCCTGCGACATGATTGGCTGTTCATCGTCCTTTTCTTCTTCTCTTTAATATCGGGTGGCATCTAGCGTTGAAGGCGCATTAGAGCCCCCCCGTTTCCCAGTAGTTGGATGGTGTAATTACATTTTGAAAGCTATCGAACATTTATTGAACATATTGACAAAAATTATATCTCGATAATTATCGTTATCGTTTTATCGCCCAGGCCTCATCATAATACATACTTTCTAATTGTCTGACAGTGTTCAGGAATGTTACAGGTCCACAGTTCAGCATCCCCACACATGAAATTCAGCTCTTAAGTATTATCCTGCTGGCATTTTATAATGATGTGATCTACTGAAGGAGTAGGGATTAACAGAAATGCTGGAACATCTTTGATTTGAGAAGTTGGATTCAGGAAAATGTGGGCAGTTAGGCAGGACTTTGCTTCTTTCAACTATGCAATTGTTTATTCAGGCATAGATTCTACCTTCCCCTTAGTGACTGGAAAAATAAATAAGTCCATTAGACCTTCATCAATTACTGGACTCCCAAAGCAAAGCGCCGTTTAATGCAGCATATGCTCAATAATACACAGACTGAATCTTCTGTCTCAATATCTCATCTGAAATATGATTATACTTTATGTCTGGGTTTCAACACAAACTGTGCATTAAAATAACCCCCTGTGGTACCATATTCTAAATATTATCCATTTTCTATTCCTAGGAGGTATAAGATTCATCCCCGCTGCTAAAACAGAAATCTTTACCACAAATACTGCCTCCTTAAGTTTACCTAATGATCTAAATATATAGCTTTAGTCTCATCATAATGCAGGTATGGTGTTCCATGGTAGTATGTTGTATGGGTGTGTGCATTTGTGTACGGGTAGTTTCGTGTGCACACATGCATTAGCTTCAGGGAGTTATGGTTCTGCCCTGAAAGGGGCCGCATAATAATGGCATGAGGGGAGTATTTATCAAATGAAATAACTATTCCTCCCTGACTCCTCAGCAGACCTCATCCCTCCAAGCCATCTGCACAAGAGAAAGCCCCATGCACTGACTGACCATAAAATCTAACGTTCATCTGAGCATGTAATATAATACCACTGTAAAGATTACCCAGGTTGGCCGGCTCCAGCAGAAGCACACAGACATTTAGAGTTCTCTGAGAGGAAGCTTGGCAAATATTATACATGCTTTATCAAGCCATTATCCTTGACCACACGGAAAGATGTAGATCCATGTCTCACATCAAGAGGGGGATCAATAGACACTGATAAAAGACAGCATTGGGCAGCCTAACTTTGTACATTACCACAGCATAAAGCTTGCATGGTATACATACAGATATATATATATATGTACACAGTAGGCTTGGGCAGTAAAACGGTAATAAGGTATCCTGCTGTGTTTAAAAATAGCAAAGGCATCAGTTTTATTATGTAAAGAAACAAGTATAGGAGACAGGAAGGTCATAGACCAATGCATTCGTCCAAAATCATCTGTATACCTCAGGAATATGTGGGGGAGCGTAAACGGTATCAGATTTCATACTTAACAACACTGACATCGGGCCCACAATCTGCCCATTTTTCTCTCAAGGCAAATGTTTTCATTCATTGCAAACATGTCCAACTGATACTACACAACTTTGGTTGTTCATTTATTTACAATGTTACAATTTACTAAGCAGACGCTTTTAATTTCAAATTGATCCTAGTGAAAATGTTTAAAAGCCCTGTGAGAGACAGCAGTTGCTCACTGAAAGTGCTGTTGTTTCACTTACCAGAAACTCTCTTCTATGAAGAACTTATGTTTGCAGATTGCTGTATTATCGCCGATATTCATAGTCTCAGCAAGTTATCATGAAAAATGCTGTTCTAAATCCTGGACTGTGCTGTACATTGACCTTCCAGATGATATGACAATAAAAACTGATGTAGAGCTAGTGAATGAACAAAAATGTCATTCCCCTGAGAAAAAAATGCAGTTGTCACATTAAGTTCATTGATAAGTGACTTGTTGGCTACCTGCAAGTTTCTGCACAGGTTTGGCATCTTGAAAATGGCATATGAGGTAAAGTAATAAAGGATGACAAGGCTAACAGTGCCTTCTTCACAGCACCAGGAAGTTGCAGCGTGTTTTTGGACAGAGAACTATAATATCTGGTGTTGCTAGATCAAAGATAAAAGCAGAAAAGCTGCCTGAAGCAGTTTGGTTATGAGCTCACTGAAAATTGTATTTGCAGCTTTATGATTCTATTTTATGGCACCCTTATTGGCTGAAAACACGTAAAAATGTGGCACACTTGCATACACTGGTCATCTACACTAATATACATAAATTAGGAATGTAAAATCAACTAACAACTAAATTATTACTATGATCATTAAAAACAATGCCCTGAAAGTTCAGCATCAGAGTTACTGTAATGACCTTAAATTAACACTTCCATAAAATAATCAGTGTTGTGCCTAAACGCCCTAAATGACTGCCATTCATTAAACGTGCTCATATTTTCAGTGAGTGGTGAACTGAACAGCTCAACTTTCAACTCTGTGTAGTTTACTCTGAAGACAGTGGACGACTGATACTTTTCATAGTAAAAGCATGATCTGTTATTGCTTTCTGTTACGAGATCGCTTGTGATTTGACACAATGCTTGTATTCATCCCTCTCTGACTCCCTCAACATTCAGCTGTTTTTCATGCTTAAAGGGATACTTCACCCGTTGAAACATGAATCTGTAATGACATTTGGTCATATATTTAGTAGAAATGGGCCAGCGGCCGCAGCAGCCAAAACACAAGACCGGCCTGTCGGCAGCAGCCGTCTCGCCGCTATATTTATATTTTTCCCCCATTATCAGCTTTCTCCATAGAGCCTGTTAGCTTCCGCCATAGCTTCCCAGCAATATGGCGGATGTTAAGTTTCGAATCTGGGAGTGAGTTCCCACCCACTGATCTACGATAGGTCTGCAGCATTAGTGGTCGAAAAGATGAGGAACTAGCGTTGTAGTTTCACCCCACTAACCGCAACAGCTTCCAGTGATGCAAAAATTGTCATTTTGCGTCACTGGAAGCTCCTTTTCAGACTCAGAAATACAAAGATTTCCCATCTCAGGGGAAAATGAGGGCGGGATGCACGACCATTCAAAAATACTACCAGGTTTCTAATGATACAAAGCTTAATGCATATGGGTGAAGTATCCCTTTAAATGTTAATTACACACCCATTTTTTATGTAATTAAGATTGATTCATTAAAGCCTGAAACCAGTAAAGCAATTGAAACCACCTCTGAATAAGTATGGCCGACAACTTGTTACGTGAAAAGTGATTTTATATGCAGTGTTTCCCCTAGGTTTATAAAATAAAATAAATCAAGGAGGCACAAAAAAAGGGAGGAACAAATTTGTTTTCTGTAATTTTCAATTGTGACTTCAAAGGTATATATTATTTTTATGTCTTGGAACAACAACGCTAACAAGAAAATGTTACTTTATCTTAACATTTCTTTGATACTTTACAATATGTCAACATGTGGACAATCTTTTCCCACATGCTGTGACCAAGACTCAAGGGGACTGAATATTAAGTAAATCATTTTTAGAGGTGATGGGGCCTTTACAGAAAATCCCCGTTTTATTCTATTCTGATTCATGTCTGACAAAGTTATATGTTAAAACACAATCTTAGATTAAATGAAAATGGATCTGAACACGATTTAGTTCCAAATGATAAATGTTTGAGAGTTAAGTGTTGTTTTTTTATCACGTCACCTGTGCATGCTTTGATGTTACTCTCTGTTGTTTCTATTTAAAACCAGGCTCTAACTATCCACGGTCAAGTCTTATCCTGCTATAGGTACACATACACCATCTCACTGTTCTAATGTCCATCTCCCTGTTAGAAAAGTGACACATATATGCCAGTAGAGGCTAAATCATTTGATGAAGAGGAATAAATAAAAATAAATTCAATTACCCCCGTTGCCTTCACAAGCGTTCATGCGACATTGTAAGTGTGCATGGGGGAATTTGCTGTTCAGGAGACGTTGATTAATTATGCCACACACAATTAGTCCATCAAATCGAGTGTGTCCTCCTCTCCTGTGGAAAGGTGGTGTCAGAATTTTATGGGGCATTAGGCAGTAGTACTCCTTGTATTTTCTTAGAGATCACCAGAGAGTAAGAACACCAGGGGAGAGGCACATTTGTAGGCAGTTTTTGTATGAGTAGGGGATTGTAAAGCCCGCAGGGTAAAGAGACGGCTAACTGATCCCTTTAGACCAATGTCAATACTGATACCCATCACTGTTTGCACTCCCAGCAGGGACCTTGGCCTGCCTGTAATGTCTGTGGCATCTCAGTGATTGAGAGAAGAAATGACAGTGAGACAAATTAACAGAGCAGACAGAGATGGCCTCCCCTATAGCCCCTCATTCCCTAATGCAAATTGTTTCCTAACACTTTGCTTCTAGGTTGAGCCCAGACATTTAGTAGAGAGAATCACCCTCAAAATACAAAATTACCCCTCTTCTCCCTAACTTTTTCATGTTATCAGTATTTGGTTGGATGGTATCCATGTTTAACACAGCTCTCTCAATATACATAGAAAATATATATGATTCACTATCTCATTGTCTCAAAGTACTGTCATAAGTCAGCATATCTAAGACCCACTTACCATTTCTCTGTTCTACCATGTGTGCCTCTATGGACTGTCAACATGATGTTGCCAACATTTCCTACATGTTGCCTCAACAACTGCATCAGTTTAGAAAATACAATAAAAATTGGAAATTGCAATCCGTGATACTTTTAAAAATGTATTTTTTCTTTGACGATGAGCAGTGATTGTTGCACTCTGCTGATATGAGTTGTCAGTCAGACAATCTAGTAAGTACATCTGGATTTTTGAGGCTTTTTTCTCCTGTGGATCTGGTGTTTTTCCGTTGTTAGCTGACAACCCATCCTTTTTATAATCTATTAGAAAATGTAGTGTTCCCTGCATGAACTATAAAAAAAACTCAACAGTCATTGTGCACAAGAGGATGTTTTCCCTTGGCCTCACCAGATGTGTTTAATAGTGAAGCAGATGTAAAAGTGTTAATGTGCAGGGTAAAGATTAAGTTTAAGTTTATTACAATGAGGACAGTGGACAATCATTGTCAGTGTTGTGCAAGTTCACGCTAAGAATGAGCTAGCTCAAAGTTCATTTAACACAGATTAAATGAACCAGCTCAAATTCAGTGTACATTTTTTAAATTTTGTACCAAGTTCACCATCCATAAAAAATGAACTAGTTCACTTCATTTAGTATATTCGTTTTTATCTGCACCAAGCTAATTTTTCAGTAGAGCCTCCTCTACTTCCATCCCTTCTAAAAGCTATCATTTACTCACAAGTTTTACCCAAATTAGGGCCATATACTAATTACAATTCAGTGTTTTCCCTACCATTCAGTTGGAGTTGCAGCCCGCCACCCTAACACCACCTCCTGTCCCTCCAAAAGAAAGGCACAAAATACTTTATTTAAGGAATTTACAGAATTTCACCTCTTGTACATAGCGTCTTAATATAAAACACACGCATGGCTTTACGTGAACGTGTAGCGGGCTTAGTTTACAAGACAGACAGACAGACCCAAAAATAAAAAAAATAAAAAGGGACGCGCTATCGAGTCCGTGTCCACACACCAGATAACAACAGAGAACATGTTAGCTACTTTACTGACTTTTTGAGTCATTTTAGTCAGATACAACCATAAAACTCCAGTACTTCTGGACAATGGAAGGTGCTTGTGCTCGTGCATGAACTGTACCATGCTGAAGCACACCTCTTCCAAGCGTGCCAGGGCCAAGGAAGTGTACTGTGCTTGAGCATTGCCGTTGGCCCAACAAGGGCCAGCCTACAGAACAATACAGGTCACAATGGTGAGTACAAAATCTGTAAATCTGTATCTGATCAAATCAAGAGCACTATGCTATATGGCATCCAATGGCTTATTCCTATAAAGACACCCTAGTTGAGGCCTTATTTTTGCCGTTATTAACATTGGAAATAAATTTGGTGTTAGATATTTTATTATCAGATGTGTGTAGGTACAATAAGCTCAACAACACCTCTTTTTTCAATCTTTCGTAATTCATAACCTCATAGCCACAGGCAGTGCTTGGCTTTTAGATTTGTTATTCTGCTAACCTTGAGCTAAAAGCTGACAGGCTGAGAACCAGGCAGCTGCAATCTCGCTGTATATCTGTGTAGAGTTTATTGACCAGCAAGTGAAAAATGAAGAGATGCTGTTTGACCCCCTTTCAAAGCATACGAAAAGCAGCATTGTATGTTGCAGGTTGTCCAACTTTGGGAGGACAGATCTCTTTGATGGTTGCAAAGATCAAAGGAAGGAAATTTGCTACCATCTGCAGTAATTTCAGCCTCCCCCCCCCCCTTTGCCCGTTTCACACAGCTATACACCCATCCTCCCCTAATCTCCTTTTTTAACACTAAACATTCAAAACAGTTCATGCTCAGAAAATGATGCAGATCCATGGATGACCGAGCTACTTTTGATTTGATAAATAAACAGTTAGTTTATGTTACATTTTACATAAATTGAAAACAGTCTTGGTATTAAATCTAATTTATCTTTATTTAGAGTCTGGTTCTGACCAGATTTTATTAAAGTCAAGGGGACAAAGGATATCTTCTTATCACAGTATGAGCTCCTCTGAAAGTGCTGTCAGTGAAGACAAGGTAGACACAGAAGAGCCAGATGTCAGTGCATTATCATGCACTGCAATAGAACATTTATGAGCCATTAGCCTGCCATGCCAGAGCATGCGGCTCCTGCTTATGAGGTTTGAGAGGCATGGGTCGGGGGCAGGGATGCACACCAGGTGAATTTAGCCAGTGACACAAGCCAGGCTGCTCTTTTGTTTCCATTAGTGGTCAATTTTTCCTGCATTTTTTTTTCTCAAAGGACATTTGCACACGTGAAGTATCCAGTTGAAAAAGAATCTTATTCCGACATTAAATTGCTAAATGTCCTGGGAGATGAATTGTTTTCTCTCTGTCCTTTCAACTGCAAAAGCATACTGTGAACCGAGAGTGGATATCACACAGTCCTCTTCACTGAATCATGTCAGCAGAGAGACCAGCGTAGATACGGAAGCTAAAGCCTTTTTTTTCTAAGAGATTTCTCAGTAAGAAGGTGATTTTGTTCTATTGGTGTCCGTTATATTACTTTCAGCATTTCTGCAGCTAAGAAGGGATCTCATTTCAGCATCGTGCCTGAGAGAAGAGGCTTAGGGGAGATGACAGGCCTCTGTCGGAGCCTCCAGGCCAGGAAAATTAGGGTTACACAATTACACACAGCTCCACAAGCATCACCAAAAAGCCCTCTTCATAATTGGATCCATTTTAGGGGGTTTAAAGCCCGCTTCTTTGAGACATACAGTCAGAGCAACCCTCGGAATAGAATGTATCCTCTCAGTCTCTTTTGCATTTAGGCTGGTCCCAAGGAAAAACACAAAACATCATTGAAGTTATATCATCCTGTCACTTTCAGTTGTACTGAGCAGATGCTACATGTCATTCTAAATCAGAATAATTTAATCAGCTTCTATTTATATTGTGTTTTTGTCTACCATAAAGGAACTATACCTGTGTCATGAGCAGACCTTGAAAGCATTGAGTGATTTAGCAATAAAAAAGTTCTGCATTTATTGTGTAAGTTCTATTTTGAGCATTAATTGCTTCTCCAGAGAGGCATTTTAAGTTTCTCAGACAGATAGCTTGGAAAGATGGAGGTCGAACTGCAAAGGTAAGTTATGCTTTAAGCAAAGCCTTTTAAGTGGCAATTTTAAGTTAAGCTTTAAACTGCATAGTACTAATAAATGAAAACAAGTGCACACAACTGATATAGTTTTAAATTTCTAAAGGGCAAAAAACTGATTGAATCATGACAGAAGCATCTTCGTTGTGCAATTCTCTATATTTCCATGGTTGTATCATTCAATGATTAAGCCCATAGCTTATATGATCCATATGATCCATATGTTCGCCCATTCTATTCATAGAATCAGATGTAATCTTGACTCCATGTAAGGGCTAACATGGAGTTCTCTGTTGTTAAAGCAAACCCATGATCTCCTATCTCTGCTGCTTTCATCAAGATTTTAAGTGTGCATGTATGCTAAATAAAATGTTTGTATCATAAGGTTAGGGGTTTTGTGTTGGCAATTCTATTTTCTTATTAAAAATGTCTGTTTTTTCTTTTATTTTCAATGTTGTTAAAATGACTTTTAAGCATTAGGATGTTAATAAGGATTCTTTATACACAGCTGTAGAGTCCTTGATTCATTATCCGCAGTTGGTTAGAAATTAGAAAATATATATTTCTAATCCTTCTTGAACCTTTAGTGAAAATGTATTCCTGCACACACCCAGTGAGTCACAGATTGAGCCTTTAACTATGATATAAATGAAAGTAGAAGATGGGCCTTTAAAAGCAGAATAAAAAGTCAGTAATTGCTAAAAGACAATGAAAATGGCTTGCTGAATTTATGAGAAAAGGTCTTGCAGAGCCTGTAGGGGCTGAAATGGACCGAGCACTGCCACTGCCTCTCAGGCTGTGCTTCAGCTCATAACGAGGGTGGGGACAATGACTTTAGATGGGTCAGAAAAAGGCAGTCATTTATGAAAGGGTTGGAAGAAAACACTTTGGTACATGCTATTTTGATAGAAAAACAACAACATTGTAAACACAAGAATGTGTGTACCATGTACACATCAGTGTTTTAAAGATGTACTGGTCGGTTCAAGGAGCAAAAAATTCTCCCTATTTGAAGAATTTGTTTCCATGTTGACCAATCTAATAAACGGGCTGCATAATATTGTTCAACTAAAGTAACTGTGTTGTGGGAATGTGCAACAATTACATTACAGGATGTGTGATGTCAAGTATTTTAAATTAAACACATCATGCTGCTACTTTTAGTTGTTTGATGGTAAAGAAGAACTTGACAGTTTCTTGTTTTACATGACTATTCAAAGGCAAAAAGTCAGTCTGTTACAGAGTGAACTTAGCACATGTGAGGGGTGCTCACTCAGTGACAGTTGGAGACAGTCAATATTTAATTGAAAAATGTTACGTCAAGAGGGCCAGACATGCTGATTAAACCTACATTTGAAAAATTGCAACTGAAATATAAGTTACACAAATACTAGAGCGCCCCATGTGCAGAGGATGTGGTCCTCCAAGCGGAGGGCCTGGATTTACAGTATGTGGCTCCCCACTCTCACGCTCCCTCAATTACTGACTCTAGCCCCTGTCCTGTCTTTCCAGGCCTAGGCTTTGTTAGACATATACCTTAGTCTAAGTCTAAGTGTTATGTTTTTTAAGAAACGTCTTTCTCCACCTGCTCCCTCTGTCAGAAGACAGGTGGCAAGTGTGTTATAAGTAGGGGTGGCAGGCTTTTCTTTTTAATAAAATATACTTAAAGTCAAAATAAGTTAGCGGTATAATTGTTATTTTTTTACAACACAAAACACACTGCATTTATGTGGCTCATATGTTCTTTTTACAGCAAACAAATAAAGCAGGAAAAAAGTTGTCCCACATTGATTTTTCCCCGATACAGCCCCACTACATATTGCAGCCTACATACTTATTAGATCCTTCAATCTTTAATGTTATATGAAGGAAATACATTCATGAGAAAGCAGCTATCACATCTCTCATCACAAAACGCCAACTCTGTGTCACCTCGTGTTCTCCTGGGGCTTTTATTACAGCCCCAGAGAATCAAAGTGTCTGGGGGAGACCATAAAGGTGATTGCGGTGTTTATGAGAACTGATTTTCAATCAGCCAAACACAGTAGAGTGACTTTCCTCTTGAGCACAATTCAGCCCTTCACACACACAGTGATAATTGCAGCTCATCTGAAAAGGCTATTTGTATGCTCCATCTGAAGATGTTTCTCCTACATTCGCCCCGTTCGCCATTTTGAATTTGTTTCTCAACTGTGCATGACTAGAGGAAGTAGTTGAAGGGAAAAAGAAAGAGTTACTGGAGCACAATGCCATTCCCCTCAGGCAAGGTTAAATTAAACTTTATCAAGAGCTCAGCTGTAAACTGCAGTCTGGTGCTTGACAAGGTTAAAGGGTTTCTGTGTTGGTAAGGAGAAGATCGTTCTATGTTTTTCAATGTTAAAGCTTCAATGCTAGAAAATTAGAGGAACAAGTCTTCATGAAAGACCATCCACACAGGTGCACAGACTGTAAACCAACAAATTAAAGCTTCATTAAAATATCTGGCTGTCTCAACTCCCCCACAACACATACACACATACCACCATCACGACAGCACCACCCTTCATCCTCTGTTCATTTTCATCAAAACATTGCAGATGAGGTCCTGAGCTCAATTAATCATTCTACAGCCCTCCTGCACTTCCCCCCTATTAATCACCAAACCCCCTGTACAGCAGGGCCAAGCCTAAGAAACCTTTCTTTCTGGGAGTGGTTGTGTTGTCACTGCATGAGAACACATACGATCCAAATGCACTCACCTACACACACCTGTGAGCTGCACACACAAATTTAGGACTGATGTTCTTAAACCCTAAATTATTCAGAAAATCAGAGATGGGCTTATTTCAAGCTCATCTTCCTTTTCTGTACGCTGTAAAACAACAACAATAATTCACTGCACAGAGACTGAAACAAAGCTTCCACAAGCAGTCACATAAGTAACAGAAGATATTTCTGAAAGGAAAGATAAATTACCTCTTTAGGTAAACATGGCTTAGTTGTATTACTTCATTACGTCCATCAGTTTTTGCACGTTCAGGAATTTCTTATTTGTAACATTTAAATAAATTATAATCATAAAAGCTAATGTGTTGGTTAACTGGGTAAACACAAAGTGGTTTCAAATGAATTGGTTTGGGGGTCTGGGGGTCCACCCACAGGAAGTCAAATACTTTTTTCCTTATTTTTTCTTGTCATGATATTTTCTTACCTTATTTAAATAAATGTCTGGTACTTCCTTCATGAATTGTCAAATTTCCTCATTCACTTAGTCTGATGATGTCCAAAAAAGACAGAGAGAGGTTTACTTCACCTTAATTGCAATGTCACCTTACATAGATATGAATTATCCAGATGTTATCATAATAGTGAGATTCACTTTCTATGTTAGTTCACTTTGGATACCCCTTTTATCCCACCAGACGTGGAAAACAGTTTTCAATCGTCATCATACTCTGACGATGTACAGCGTAGCGGCGTAACTAGGGTTGGTTCTATTCAGACTTTGTAGAGGGCTGAGGGCACAATATGCCGGGGGCTGCCGTCCGGCAGTTTGAAATGCAGTAAAAACCCTGCCCCCTGATCTACATTACTATGATACTTCAAGGTAATTTATGCAACCTAGCATAAGGTTTTTACCAATTCCAAATATTTCCTGATTCATTGGAAAATTGTTTCTACCTACGGTTAACACAGAAGAATTGACCAACATTTGTTTATTACTCCCTGCCTCTTTTTGCTCCTCCTATTTGTTTTATTTAATGGAAGCAGATAACACAACAGCTTGAGAAGCTGGGGCAAGCCTACTTAATTATAACAAATTTGTGGCTCTTATCTGTCCTTAGTCAACCTTGGCAATTTTTACTGCACTCCTTTTACTGCTCACTTCTCCAAGGCACAGAAAACACACATCTTTGCGTCAAATATCTGCTTAAAACACAAGACAAAGCCTTATCTACAGGCTGCTGTGAGCGTGCGAAGAGAGCAAATTATTTAGCTCCTCAGTGCAACACAACTTAGCCAGGGATACATTGGACTTCTCAGTATTCATAAGATGGTACTCTCATTTTGAGAAGAGACATTTTTAAATTATTTCTTGATAATATACATTATATCATGAATATTAATAGATGGTGTTTTCACTGAGGGTGAATTACATTAAACCAAATTGTGACGGATAAAAAAGATTATTTTTCTTCCAAGGGTATGAGAAAATGCCTGAATCTCTCACAAATTCTTACCACTAGGCATCAATACTGCTGAAACAGAGCTGTCTCTCTTACAAATTATTGAGGAAACAAGCAAACAACAACCTCTCTCTGCAGTGGGAGAGTGGAAGGCTGTGGTGGTGGTGGTGGTGGTAGAGTGTCTGACCAACAGCACATTGCAGGAGCACAACAAGCTGCTGAGAATTCACAAGTTGGCTGGGTTCCTATAAGACAATCTGCTGTTGGTGCATTCAAAGCCACAACAAAGCATGGCCTTTCTAGCAATCCTATTTAGCTGTATGGATACTTTGATACCGTCACTGTATTATAAGAAACTCAAAACCAACTAATTCCAAACCAGAAGACAAGATACTGAAAGGCTTTTTGACTAAACTCAACCCTTGAGTCTTTAAGAATCAAGCCATGCTTATCCTTCAATGTCTTTGTTTCCTTTTTCTTATTTCTACCAAACCTCTATGAAAAAAGTCAAATTAAAATATACTACCGACGAGCAGCAAATGTTATAAGTACTAATAATTTAGCCAAAGCAAAACCTATGACCTAATACGAGATATAGTAGCTATCTCATTATCTAGTGACAAGGACATCCATTGTTGTGTAAAAAATAACTATCTTTTCAATCCATTTGACAGCTGGATGACAACAACGGACAATGTAAATTGCAAATGATATTATCTTGTGTTTTGATTGATTTGAGGCCAATGCTTTCAAAAAAGGAATCTAATTTAAACTCAGCAGCACTGATGTGATGATACCGCCAGCCAAAGCAGAAGCCATCACTGATATGTGGCTACTGTAAACATTGTGTCTGTTCTGACCTTTTTGGTGAACTACAAGATAGTAGGCCATGGAGATAGTTGAGAAAGCCATAGGGTGTAATAACAGTCCAGTTATTACAGTTTAAGTGTGAGCGCAGAGAGAATCAATAAAAGTGATGTAGCCTGTATCTGATCCTGACAAACAGATTGCAGCATGGAGCTGTGCAGGGAGGATTACTGCCACACACATGTGGCGTGTTGCTTTTAACTCCAACAATATTCACCGTGACTGTTCCCTTCTTCCATCAAACTGGACTGTAATGTAACAAACTTCTGTTTCCATGTGAAAGTCAATCCCTCTGTCTCTAAAAGACTGTTCAGCATAAAAAAATGTAGAGCACTCTAAAATCATCGCCTATATGGTTTTATTCAGTGTTGTGATGTTGACTACACTGCATGTTCCGCTGGTTCAAACCTTGAAAGCTGAAACCTGTTCTTTTTATGCTTACATTCATTCTTTGCTAATAAAGTTTCTTGACTCTCCGGGGAAAGCAATTAACAGAAAAGCAGTGGTGTGCACATTTGCAGTGCCCTAAAATCGTCATTTGCACATCAAACATCATCCGCCTTTATCCAGGCCCATTTGCATATAATACCACAAAGGTGCATCAATGTCAAATAGAAGTCTTCATTCCAATGCAGCAGAATGTCTCCTCTGATGGGATGCTGCGGTAGAATCAGCTGAATGTAGTGAGAAAATTGGAAGATAAATAAAACACCACTGCTTTCACTCCTGAAAATCAAAAAGGAGGTTGTGCCATACTTAAGAGATTTAGTAGTAATCATGGTGAACTATCATAGAGATGAAGGCTGCCTTCACATATCTACGAATCTTTTGCACCTCCTTAAGTATTTATAACCATGGCCTCGGCTCTGCCTCATTAAATAAGTTGAGAATTCAGGCAAAATCCAGCCCAAATCAATGCCCACTGGAGCAGAAGAATGGCAAGGTACAGTAAGACATCAAGGGAGAAACAGCAATCATTTTGTTCCACTTCTAATACACAAAAATCAACTCACTATTATAAACTATTTATAAGCTGTTAATATCTATTAAAAATTGGATATCCTTCACAAGGAAGAACATGAATGTCATACTTTGAATATTTCTGATAAACAGTTTATTTTCTAGATGTTCAAATATAATTAGCCATCTAAATAAGAAGACCTCTGGGACTATGCTCATCAGAAATTAAGTATTTTCACTTACACACAAAATGCAGAAATAAAAAATTATCTAACTGGAAACAATAAAAGCTAGCAGACGGTGTACTATGCACAGGGAGGTGGTCAGATATAAATAAAAGTTATAAAAGACAAGAACTGCACATCACCAACAGTCATTTCATTATGTCTTTTACCACAACCTGCACGCTTGGATGTAAATTTAAACAAATTGCCTTAAAGCTGACTATTGCTGACTTAAACCTTTTTTGTGAATTCAGATAGCAGCTACAGAAGACCTCATGTCTTCTTTATTTGTAATTATGTGGTGATGGAGATACAAGCTCCGGGCTGAGACTCTCATAGACAACCAAGAAAAACTTGTTTAAGAATATTTTGATTTCATGGAGCCTGACACGAGTGAGCACCAATGCATCTCCTTCTACTCTAATGTGAAAGCAAACAAGGTTGCATGTTTTTATATCTATATTTCATGGAAAATGGTATCTCTGTACTACAGTCAAGTTAAAACCTCATTCTAAATAGGTTTAATAATTGTTCTGTGAGCAAACAAATCCAACTACAACAGCTCCCATGAGCCTCAGCTAAAGGCTACAAAATCAGAATCTTATCATGCATTATGTTTAACAGTAATGTTAAAAATAATAGAAGAATCATACTACATTAAATGCCTCTATTACTTAAATTTTTGGATACCTTCAAATCTCCCTCCTAAATCTTAAGTCATAATGTCTTCACACATAATATATTCTGCACCAGTAAATACGTATGATATATATACACAGATCTAAGAAGAGTCGCAAACAAAGTGTATTTGTGACTCTTTGTATCACGTACAATATTCAGCATGTTGCTAATAACCTTGTTATCACCCTAATCCATTTGCAAACAATCCAAACAGAAGTAACCATTGCAGGTCTGAGGGGAAAAAAATTTACAATGTAAACACTGAGTGTAGTAACACTTCAACTATCAAGCTAGCATAACATCTTTGTTTGGATACATGCATTATTCATGCTTTTTCTCTCTTCACAAGGACACATTAAATATTTGTTAACTTTTAAAAGCATCATGCAACACTCTGCACCTCAGGACCATTCACTTTCCACACACGCTTCGTTGTAAAGCTCCATCTGCTACACCACTGGTCCTATTAAGGCAAAGAAGGAGGGCGTGAATATTGGAGGCGAACAGATAAAACTCAAAGATTGGGAAGTGCACAAGGGAGAGATTCTATGTTGATATAAATGAGGCAGCATTGCGCAGTCACTCTCAGATGACCATTGCAGTATTTTAAGTCCTAGTGATGTTGTGTATTGACAAGAAGTGTAAAAAAAACAATCCAAACAAACAACATGCCATAGTAATTTTATTAGTGTGATTATATAACAGTAACTGATGTGTTTTAAGTTTTTTATATTAATTGTATAGTTAAGTTTGATGTGAAGCAAATGGGACTGAATTCTGCATTTCTATTGTTCTCCTTGTTGGGAAACTTGTGTCTTTGGGATAACAGCCGTTATTCTTAGGATGAAAAAAAACACTATGTATGCACTGCATTAGTTATTGTTTGAATTATTTTTCTTTAAATAGATGTTATAAATCATTTTTTAATTACTAAAAACCCAATAAGTATCCCTAATTTCATTTCTATGCATTTAGATTAATTACAAAGCATTACAAGTAGACTTCTTCTCTTTTCTGCAGTGATTAATGAGCTTCTCCTTGCACCATAGATACAATATTGTTTTACAGATTCATGCATGTTTAGACTCCAAACAAATCAACATGACGCATACCACATACATGACTACAGTTTTGTTCTTTGGGTTTTTTGTTTATTTTGTATAAGCAGACTCGTAAAATTATGGCCAACTGGGGTGCTGGTGGTGAAGTGGTAAGTGTACGCGCCCCATGTACGGAGGCTTTGCTCCTCCAAGTGGGCAGCCCAGCTTTCGAATCCCACCAGTGGCTCCTTTCCCGCATGTCATTCCCTACTCTCTCTCCCTGATTTCTGACTCTATCCACTGTCCAATCTTTCCATTAAAGGTACAAAAACCCCAACAATTAATCTTTGAAAAAAAAAAAATTTGGCCAACTGTCTGTGTCATGTTCGAAACTGCTCTCTAAGGCAAAAATGTAAAATGCAAAAAAATACATTGTTGGTCAACCAATAAAATGGGGATATTAACAGTATGCTTAAATGAATATTTAAAACATGTAAAGTAAATGTTGCTTTTATTATAACCAGAATGTTTTTTTATAACTAGTATGACAGCAAATGCATTCACACAGGTCTTACTCTTGTTACATGAATATTAAGTTAAAAGTTAATAAAAGTTAAAAAAAAGTCCTCTCTGACATTTCTACAATCATCCCAGGACTTCCCCTTTCAATCACCCATCTGATGATTGTTTCTAATTTTAACTTTCCATAATTCGAGTCCTTTATTATTCAACATTGTTTGTAAAGAGACTAAATGGAAAAAAATACATCTGTTCTATTTTAGTTAAGACATAACAAGCCCCACAATTAAGACCTGCAGTTTCAATGGAATAAGACCTCGAATTAAGAGAACACCAATTTATAAACAACCTATGTGCAATTGAACATCACACTCAGGATTCTTTTTTGACTACATCCCTGGTGATCTTACTGAGACAAAGCGAGAAGCATTTGCAGCCTCTGTCTTAATAATGTGATGGTAATAGAACAATTTTCCTCAAAGAGAAAGCAAGTAAATTGGTGATTAGGTTCTGATTTACTGCGTGTAATTGCTCAGGAAGGATTGCTGTTCCAGTTATTTTTTCAACAAAGAGTTTTGATTGCATGGCATAATCAAAAGTTGTTTCTTTGTCAGTGCAACCAACCCTAATTTATTGAAAGCTCATCAGGAAATGTTTTATATAGCCTACACTGATTAGCACCTCCCAGAAAAATGCTCTTATTCTTATCTGAAGGTGAATTTGTAATTTACATTCTCTTTGTACACTTGTGATTTCATTCAACCTTTAAAATGCCTCTTGTTTCTAGTGGATGAAACACTGTTTTATATAGCAATTCAACACTTCAGATCTTTTACTTATGTCATCATTAAAATATCCAGTGCTTTTCTAATCAAGCAATCTGGATATCCCTATTAGTAACATAAAAAAAACAGTATTATCACCCGCTTTCTTATCAAATTTATGGGGTTATCAATTCAGTCTCCATTTTAATTGAAAATGTGTAAAATGTAATATATTCTATACCCACAGGACATGATTATCCTTGCGATCGAGCGTATCAGAAATACAGATCGAGATTTGAAGCTGCCTTCAAAAATGGCAGATGATCATCCGGAGTATTGTCACGATAGAAATGGGGCACAAAGGATTGCAACAGGCTATTAATACAATTTCTGGTCAATCATCCTGCAATGAAAGAGGTCCACAGCAGAAGAAGAATAAAAGGCCACTAAACAAACAGGCAGGGTTTAAAAGGCTGGCTTGGGCTGCCCAGAGGCTCGTTAAAAACAGGCTGCCACTCTTCTTAAAAGCAGCTCCACTGGCTGAGTCGCCCATAGAAACTCCAAACTGACAGAATATTTCATTAGAGGGCTTGAATATTTCATTTGAATACACATCTTCCAACGCATTTCCTCTCTTTCCTCATACATTAGGAATTAGGCGCAGCAACAATTAAATACACTCATCTGCATATGAAGAGCAGTTTGTAGAAGCTGTGCTCTGTGAATGCAATCCTGGCATGCATTTTGAACAGGCCTATGTAAGGGATTAAGAGACGGAGGTTCCGTAAATTCCAGGTGTAGCAGCGTGGCAGAACCTCACAACGCTCATTACAGCCCTGGATACACTAAACCTGCTCTGATGTCCTGTGGCCCATAGAAACCAACATCCAGCCCTCCTGGCCTGCCTGCCACTGCATCACCATGGCAACCGCAGTCTTGCTCACAGCCCCTCAAAGATGGGTTTTTTTCTCCACAGCTACATTTCCTGAAGGCTGGTTCCAAGCATGACAGCTAGCCATCCAACTGGTGTTACAGCACTTCAGTGAAAAGTTGTGGCACAGAGCCGACTCTTTATTCTTTTTTTCCTCAAAAAATGTAAAAAAAAAAGTGGGGAAGGCAGATGCAAATAATTCAGGACAGCTGTGTCATAATCATTTTAGAAGTTATCTCATTATTAAATTACCATAATGCTTTGAGGCTATTTTTTTGCAGTGTGGTTACAGTATCCAAGTCGTTTTGTTTATAGTACAAACTTCTCAATTTTGAGAGATCTTAACTGCCTTAGCACTCATCCTCAGCGTCCCAGACTGTCATTAAATTAACACAGAAGCTTGGAGTGAAACTAATCAGATTATCTTAGACTTTTGAATCATGAATATATTACAGTGATGTCAAAATACATGTCTTGTTATCCCAACTCCATCTTCTTATCAATTAATTCACATGCAAACAGTATTAATTTATCTGAAACATACAGTATTTAAGACCGTTTTAATGAATGACATGTTTTTTGACCTTGTTTACATATTTTTATGTAAACAACATTCACTGTAATTATACTTTAAAATCTTATTCATTTACCATCTATATTATTGGGGTCTATGTTTTTTATGTCTAATTATAAGCTTGTCATTCTCCTTAACAGCACTTTTAACTGAATGTTATGAATAAAAGGTGCTCTAAAAATCAATTCGATTGATTTATTGAAGATTACAAAGGAAAGCACTTAAGCCCCTTTCTCTTAAGTTTTACATTATGTACAGCTCTTATTATGGCAGCCGAGATTTTTTTATTTTAAAGGAAGAATGTGCAACTTTTTGATCCAGTATGTCACCCTTGAGAACCAGCATGAAACCAAAACAAACTGCTGTTTGGCAACAACTGAAGCCTCCGATCTCCTCCAGCAACACACCTCCAACCTCTCTCCACTCACGTTTGCACGAAGGAGTTATCGTTTAAAACACACCATAACTGTGCACAATTAAGCGCAAGCGGTGGACAAAATTGTCCTTTGCTCGAGCTGCAATTGCCTGTGGACTGCATTGTATGTGTAAAATGTTGCACATTCTTCCTTTAATATGGCATTGGACAGACATACTTTTGCAAACTTACTATTTCATGCTGATCAGAATCCTAATGAGTGCCCTTTCTTACTTATCAGTTAACTATCACTCTGGTTACAAAGAGTACTGCTGTCTATTTAAGGGTTCATCTGAGCTCTGTAACATCAACAAAAAACAGCATTGTTGGCAACAACAAGAATCCAGCGCAGCAGAAAAGTCTCTTTAGTTCACTTTTAATAAAACATAGAGATGATTTTCTACTGTCTACTGTATCCCCCTCATGCAGTGAATCAATTTTCTTCCTTTCAGAGTCTCAGTGCTGCTATATCTGGCACTCACTGCTCAAGCTGCATATGACAATTAGACTGACATGATGACAAGCTTTTAACTTGCAACTTAACCGCTGCTGACACCACAGCCCTTGTCACCTTAAATATTAAAATAACCAACAATGACAACTCTATTAAATCTAACAGACTAAAAACGTGGTCTAACATTTATTGTTTTGACAGCGTTAGCCGTTTGTTACAGTTTTTCGGCTAAACAGTCAACTGATTTCTTTTAACAATAAAACTTAATTTAATAGTAGTTAGTTTTGTTTGCCATATATCTGAATCTCAAATTGAATATTAATGTCAAGTATTTCTCTTTGAGTTCAACATAAAACCACAATCAAAGAAAAGATTTGATGTATGAAAACAAAGATACAGTAAAGATGAGTTTATTTGGTATATTAGGATATTTGATTGACAAAGTTCTTATTGGTGCAAATCCAAGTCTGTAATGTCACTAATACATGGCTGATTAAGAAAATGGGTCTTTATACAGGACTGCTGATCTGTCCATGTCTAAGTAATGTGAGTGCTGATCAGTAAAATGCTCACAGTGCACATCCAACTTTTTTTCTAAACCAATAATGTAATAAAATCAAAATGAAGCGGACATAATTAAGTCAGTAGGCTTATTTCCCAGAGTATTATCTTAAGTTCCATAGTGTATTATGGTCCAGCATACTAAGCATGTTTATTGTGCAAAGGCTCTCTGTGCCTTTTCAATGATGCAGTAGATGAGACATGAAAGAAATAAAACCTTTTTTTGCATTTTATAGGTGATATTTCACTACCCGTTTGAAGTCAGACTACATAACACTACTTCCAACCATCTTCATTGTAAAGTTTTCTATCATGGGCTTGTGTTGCTGTTCATTTAAACACACTGCTGTTCTCAGAACTTTTCATTTACAATGGCAGTGTTTCTCAAAGGATTTCATGAGACTATGGTGGGGGAAACCGAACCCTCTAGGGGGGTCCGGGGGCATGCACCCCGGGAGAAAAATCTGTACATTTTAAAGTTAGATGCATCAATTTTGTGCAAAATTAAGAGGTTAAATGTATGAAAAACTTTGTTCTCTTCTAACAATTTTGTGCTCTTGTAGTGCAGAAATTGTCAAAACATAAAATCCAATGCCCATGGAAGTTAAATGGCTTTAGGCTTGGCCCATTGAGACCCTCTAGCAGGCATACTGTTCCTACTCCTCTATCAGTTATGATTACCGCTCCTCTCCAGCCTCTTGTCCAAATTTGGATAATTCCTCCACAACATGCTTCTATTTGATGACGTATACAATTTGCTGCGCAAAAGCATATTTTATTAATTAATTGTAATGTTCAGTATTACAAATATTTAGAGTATTAACAGCAGCTCAAACGATTGAAGAACATTTCAAAATCAAAACGTTCACACGTGGTTTATGACCAGTTTATATACTTTTTAATGAGCAGGGAGGGTGACGTGCAGACGCAGAGACAGACGACCGCTCAGCGCACATTGAGCAGTTTGGACGCCATCAGTCTGTTAACAGAAACTAAAGTCAGCCATGTAGTTCACAAGTTAACATGTAAACTGTAGAGCAATGATCAATTTAACTTTTTGTTTCTTGTCCGTCCACTTACATGCGCAATGGCACGTTCCCGGACTCTCGCTTGCCCGTATAGCTCTCTCTCTCTCTCCCTCTCAAGTGCGGTCCACGGACCCACCTTTATCTTTAAATGCACGTTTTTGACATAATGAGGAAGAGAAACTCTTGAAAAAAGGTCTGATCTAATGTTTAGACTTAAAAGTAAACTTAAGTGCAGTTCTTCAAGACAACAGGTGAGCAGCGGAGCTGCGCGGCGTCTTTAGGCGGATTTGTTCCGCTCTTTCATTTGTTTTGCAGGTTCTAAAAGAATATTCAACTAGAATCTCGATATTTAGATTTACAACTAGTTATGCTGCTTTGTCTAACAGGGTGATCAAATGTCTTTGATTGTGTTTAAAACCTCAGAAACCTGCGCAGCGATAGAAAAGCTCTGAACGGCTGTGAATTGTAACACTCTGCAGGAGGTAAACAAGGTACGGACGGTCTTAGGAAACGGACAAACAATCACACATTCCGGTGTAGGCTACTGCAGCCACACATCACATTTAACAGGGTAAACTGTACTTTAAATGTTCTTAGAAAAGAAACATGTTCTTATAGCCTAGTTGATAATAATTCCCTGACGCTAGCGGGGAAAAAAAAAAATTTCTTTCTATTAACTGTTGGATGAATACTGAGGCTTTCAAGCATACAACGTCTAATTGTAAGGAAAGTTTACAAGCACAAAAGAAGGACATTTTGGTATTACCCTTTGGTTTTGGAAAATGTCTTTATTTAATGTCTATCATGAAAAACATAACTTAATAGGCTCCTAATTTTTAAGAGATAATTAGGTCTAAAAAGAAAAACCTCTTCATCACAATATCTGTTCTAAATGGTGTCAGCTTGTTGTGAAAGCAGGAGGTGCAACAGTTTTGTTTCAGGAAGGGGCTTTGTGGATACTGCTATGAATATTGCATGGTTCAGATGTGTTTAAATGGACTACATTTGACAGCTGGCTGCAGTGTGTGAAAACTGCAGTGCATCTAGATGGTGCTTTTGGGTCAGAGACAGATCATGACGTCTCCAAGCAAAGAGGAATCCAGTATCAAAGAGCTGCCTCGGAGAGGCGACACTGAAGAAGAGGGCCTTATCATGTCAAAGCCTGAAATATTTATTTGATACAATAGACACTTACAGTTGCTGAAGCTCAAGTGTGACACGACTGAAAACCACAGCAAGCCATAAATGTTTCACATAAGGTTACTGTATACAGATGCACAGGAGCCATTTTTTCCATTATATAATATATAATAATAATATATCATATTATTCATATAGTCAACAAATGCCTGCAGGTCTTTAATCATTTTGCTCACTCTTACACAATATTTTTCTGGCTTGGCAGTGTTATTCATTGAACATATTGTTTCAGCTAAAGGCACCGCCTTAAATTAATTCTTATTAGCCATCTAAAAATAGTCTCCTGGTTTGAGGGACTTTGCTGCCTGTGATCTGACAAGCACAGAGGGAGCATCATGACCAGCCAGCTGCCAGAGCATCAATGAAAAAACATAAGGAATAAGGGCATTATATCATAAATCTCCTCTGGAATATCAGCAGCTGTCATGAAAGACTTCTTCCTGATCATTGGCAATGGCAAATATGAGGACAAAGTATCATATTTGCACACTATTGTATAGTGTGTTGTACGCTATTTTAATGGATTTGCGGTGTGGATTGTTGTTTTTGTTGTTTTTCCAGCAGAATGGTGTCTACATTATTTTGTCATTAAGTGTGGGATATTTATGCAGTGAAAATCCAGCAAAGGGTACTAGAATGTGAGTTACAGCATATTGTGTTTTAGGCTTTGTTCATTTATGATCACACTACTGCCACAGTCATTCTATCGCCCTCTTTTTCATTGTGTCCATATCAAGTTTCATAGTTTCATAGCTAGCGCAAAAATGTGCCCCTAACCCTAACCCACTAAATCCTCTATACACAATGCATTTGCTCATTGTCAGTCTGTTCATGTGTATTTGTGTTTTTTGTATAAAAACAACGACGACGACAACGACAACGACAACAACAACAACAACAACAGCAACAACAACAAAAAACAATCCCCCTTATGTACAGATTTTGGTAGCAATATTCTGATAGATCAGCTCTCTATAGCAGGACCAACACATAGAAAACATGGTCTTCATTTCCATCTTTTGGGGGAATAAAGTCTTCAGCACCGGTCTTTAAAATGCATCAGAAATGAAAAAGTAAACGAGTGCACATTAGAGGAAAATTTCTTTGTATCAGATTTAGCTACTAGTGAATCAATTGATTATTGATATAGTGTGTATATATATATATACAGTATATATGCACACACACACATACTATCTCTCTGTCACACACACACACACATTTCATTAGGAGAAATTATATCAAATAATTTAGTTGAGAGAAAACGAAGATTTTTTTTTTTTTTTTTTTAAATATCAGCTTTAAAATGTTAATTTACAGACGATTTTTATTAAATAAGCAGTGCAAACAATAAGAAAAACACAATTGCTTGTCGATATATGTTCTGTTCTAACGTTTTTATATAAAGCTTCAGTGAAACATGAAAAACCCATGCTCCCAACCTTGAGTCCCTTTTTATAAATGGGATGAATTTGCAGAACATGGCATGTTCTACTAAGGGGTGAAGGGCAGTCACTATGCAAGTAGCTCTCAGGGCAAGAGTCTGAGAGAGCATCATATTACAGTCATCAAGGATGACAATATTTTCGCAGATCTTCTATCATAAAATATGTAACATTATCAATATATTAACCTGATGTTTTGCTCCTGCTGATTCTCATTAAGTTTATATTCCCTCTGGCCTTATTACATTTGTTGACCAGCTGTCACTTTAATGTTGCCTGAGATAATAATGAACCAGAAAGCTGTATGAAGTTACCTTCAGCTAGCATGCATTACAAAGAAATACAATACCCACCACTAGTAAAGTCTATGATAACTTTCCTCAATAATTATTTAACTAATGAACAATTTAATCAAGTGTACAAATAATGGAACACCAATGTGGTCAACATACACAGAATAGATTGAGGATTAGCTTTGTAGAAGCAAGAGCTTTGTGAAAATCAGTGTCTTGAAGTGTACTATATTTATTCACGGAAGGTAAGTTTCAATGTTTGCAGTGCAATGGCCTGGATTTCAATCCACTGGGAGGAAGATGAGGATGCAGGATAAAGAACTGCACAAGGGACCTCAGCAAGGATTGGCTTTAACACATGCACCAATTACAGTGAGCACAGCGTGGATCCTTTTCCAAAACCCTGCTGAGCGCACCACACACCCCCTGAGAAAACATCTGCTTTTGAACACAGATCCGACCATCCTCATGTACGCACATGTACTACTCTGATACTAGTATACGCAGACATTCACACCTTATAAAACTACAAAGTGATGCATTATGTTGATTCAATGATATGCTATAACATAAATAAAATAAACATGTTTTAATAAGAAAGAACATTTTGATATGCTTCCTTGGAATCAAAATATAAAAATAACACTTATCTTATTTTCACATTCCACATGCCCACAATCCATGGAAAAAAACTAAAAGAACCAAACGGGGGAAAAAATGTGTTATAAAAAATACTAGGTCGATTCTATAATTTGAATCGGAGTGAACCACACTTTACCGAATGAATCAGTTAGGAACGAATGGTTCTATATTGTAATGAATAATCACAAACTAGATCGTAGCCGATAATTCAAGATCCAAATTGGATTGTCTTGTAAAGGAGAGATACACACACCCGATTATTGGTTGTTTATTTTAGTAATATATAAAGCATCATTTGTGTCGAGGAATAATCTTCCTTTACTTCCTGGAAGGTGTGTTAGCATTCCTTCCTCTCTAGGATTTACTCAGGAATAATATGGACACTGCATTTGCTCACTCTAAATTGAGAGTTGTGCTGCATGTTTTCCGACCATGACTCACACAGCATAGGAGCATGAATTAAACTCACTAAGCCTGCAACAAGTTCTGGTGAAAGAAGTTCATGACCTCCTTTGCATCTCTGCATATCAAACTGGTCAGCTATTCCATTGAGAATTGAAGTTAATACACTGAAATCACTCCGATTATATAAGGATCGATGCACAATGAGATCCTACAAAAAGATCTCACATCAAAACTCCAGACTTCGTTTTCGCTGGATAATCAGTTATATTTTATGTTGCATAAATGGGATTATTTAAAGGCCCGTCAGTGTATGAAAGCAAGGCTTTAACAGATGGGATTCATTTTCTGGGCCTAAATACGAGAAATGGACTAATTCAACAAACAAATATCTTGATATTTTCGAACAAATGTGTGCAGTTTAAGACAGTTGGCACATGTCACTGTCTCAATGCATCATTATTCATATGACACTATTTTGAGATTTCCTTGAAAACCAATTCAAAGATTAAAAGACAAGACTTGTTTCTGTTTAACAAAGTAATTTGATAATGCAGCAGAATGAAATGTGATAAACCCAGACACATACTAATGGACTTCATAATTTAGAAGCTCTCAAGGTTAAATAATTATATGGGGAGAGTGTTAAAATAAACATCTGTAAAACACCAAACATTCCTTCTACTTTATGATAAATATACAGTAACAGAATCTGGTGTCCTCGAATAGATGTCACTTTCCAGCAGGAAAAAAAGTGGCTTGTCACAGAGCCTGAGTGAATCCTGATCCTACAGCAAAGGGCCAATTACAATGCCAAAACTTCAGTTGACCTTGACTGTCATGCTTGATTTTCAGTGTCAAAATCTTCAACAAACAAATGGCCTTTGACTGTCAAAGAAACATGGTCAGTTGGTGTAACTGGTATGTGTACAAGAGGACAAAAGTATTCCCCTTGATAGCAAAATCCATTTGGGATTAATCAGAACACTATATAAACTGTGTAAAGATGGGTTTTTTTGTATAAATGAACAGAGGGGATATAAATGTGTGCCCCACTCAAATCATGGCTAAAAACATAAACATATGCTTTATGCTGGATCCAAACTGATTTCTTCTTAATTAAAAAAACATTTTTAATGGAGGTAATTCTTTCTCATTTGAACTAACTTAACACTAAACACTTGAACTTTATGCCTATTGGAAACCAATGGTTTCCTGTAGAACAAAAAGACAGGAATGACAAGTGACATAGTATTATCCCATACAGGGATTTCTGTAAGCTACTTGTTTCTTTAGTTGATTCTAGTTAAATAGTTTTGACTAACAAGTTGCTTTCCACATACATTTTAGAAGCACTCGCCTTATGGTGCGTTCCAGTTGATCTCGTAAGTGGAAAATTCCCAGTTCCCAGTCGGAAGTGTCAACAGGAACGCTCCCTCAAGTCATAATTACGACTCAGAAACTCTGAGAAAAAAAAGTAGCCCGAGTTCAGATCCAATATGGCTGCTACGTGCATCGAAAGGGATGTTTAAGATGCAACTGTTGAGTTTATTAGCAGCTTAGTCGTCTTTTTGTGTAATTAAATCAATCAGACCGATGGTATCGTGTAAGTTCTCTCTGTGGAGGTGTTTTCATGTTATTTTCGGTCAGAAACTATCACGCAGTTTGTTGTTATCGTCTGGTATTAGCTAACAAAACAAAGGTACTCCTGGACGCATCCATGTTGCTTTTCTGACTTGCAACTGGAACGCAGTTATCTCGGGTGTGACGTCATTCCCAGTTCCGAGTTCCGAGGTAAATGGAACGCAGCATTAGAATCATATTTGTGCCAAAAAAAATAAACGAAACTTCTTAAATTGCAAACAAAATAAAACTTTCACAGAGATATCTCATTAGCCAATGGGGACGCATTCCTCGAAAAACCCACCTACTCAAGAGGTTTGTGCCAGAATCAGAAACAAAAAGTCAGGCAGCGCAAACGAGAAAGCTGACAGTAAGAGCAAAAGTCTGATTAGTCTTACCCCAATTCACACATACGCCACGGTTTTGCTCTGTCAGACGGCTCCCGCCCATTCACACTGGATCCGTTTCTGGGACGTCAGCGCAGCAGAGCGCACCCATGACACATCATGTTTTGACGTAATGTTGATAAAGTGATGGAAAATTCGATCGCATATTCCGTATATTGTGTTTTATGATAGAGATGCTCTGTGCGTTTCCTTGTCTGACTTCCTGTCCGGGCTGTCATAGTCTGTCCAGCTTGACGCGTGCCTGCAGTGTACTCCGGCGAAAATAGACTCGCTGCGTATATGAAACGGAGCAGAGACATAGTGCCGTTGGTAGCACGCGCCGAAGACGGACCGCAGCGTGCGCTGTCTGAACACAATGATTGACTAGAGTGGCAGCTAAGTACAGCAAAGTGCGTGGCGTGGACGGAGTATGTGTGAAATGGGGGTTAGTCTTTGAAAGTCTTGGAAAAGAATAAGAGGGAACTGTAAACAAAAGGACTGATGATAAGAAAAGTAAAAGGCAGATTATTTACCCGATTACACAAATATTTTAATTGCAAGTAATACGTTTTATTTTTAAGAGTCCGTCTATGTTGATCCCCCTGAGTTTGTGAGTGTTGGAACATGGGAGTACTTAGATAAGATGAGACTTCAATGTTTTGGTAAATATAAAAAAAAAGAATTTAACTTTATACTTTATTGAGATGGTCGTCGTCATTACCACATTAGGGGCTGCTCCAGAAAACACCAGTGGCAACAATGTGACCCCTGCACAGTAAGCTAAGCACAAAAAGGTTTACCAATTTTTTCATGTCACCTCTGCTCCTCTGTCCAAGTATGCATGTGTTCACTCTCTCCCTCTCTTGCTCTGTGTCTCTCTCGACCCTGGGGAAAGCATTGCGTCCAGATAGCCAATTATATTCAGCACACTTATGTTTTGGTTTTCAATAAAATGATGTTCTCACTTTGACACATCAGCGTTTTAATACGTGATAGAAAAAGGTCTGATGTACTGCAAGGACACATTATAGACTAATACATATTAATAATTAAAGGTTAAACAAGGTTAACCAGTGCTGCAAAACCTCTCGCTGAGGCAGAGAGAGAGAGGAAGATAGGCAAGAATTGGTATGCTACAGTCAAGAGTTTTCAGGGTTGAAAAATAAAATATAGACAAAAGTAATGCTTCTCAATTATCACTTAAGGGGCCTCCATACAGTTGAGAAAAGTGGATTCTGTAATCTTGTGATTGATATGATGTGCCCTAGAGATTATTTTTTTAATGTATAATGAAATCCCCAAGCTGTACACTAAGATCAGGAACATGATTCAAGCACATCTCACATGCCAGCCTTTTTTCACTTGCACCACTGACATCTGGACAAGCAAGGCAGTTGATGCTTAAATTGTGGTGACAATCCAGTATATAACTGCTCAGTTTTACATTCACATCCTGGAGGAGACTGTGTCCGAGCAATGGGGACTGGACCTGTCAAAAATGGTCAGAATAACCACCGACAATGGCTCTAATAACAAAAAGGCATTTCAGACCTACACCTGGAAACCATGTTTCTGTCATAATCTTAATCTCTGTAGACAGGCTATAGGCTTGGTTTGTGTCTCATCAGGCTTGTCCAGGCTCCAGATGACTTTCCCAGGCAGACAGGCACACTTTGATGTGACACAAAAATCCTAAATAAGAGCAGAGCTTGCTGGACACTGTCCTAAAGGACGTAACATTTCTATATCCAAGAATTAAAGACACAAATGTAATGGAGGAAGAGGTTAAGGCCCTACTTTGCAGAAATGTGATGAAGCTCAGCTACAGCCACAAAAGCAGGTACAAGCAGCAGTGCAGATCAAGGAGGGGCAAAAAAGAAAACAGACTTGAAAAAACTGCTGTTAGGGCTGTGCAATTAATTTTGATTATTTTCAGGGCAGAGTCACGTGACGACACGTCCAACCCTCGACATGGAAGCAATGTCTGTCGTTTGGACACATTTTGTCTTTAGGAAAGACGACACCGAACAAAAATAAAGTCAAATGTAAACACTGCAAATTTTTTTTTTTTGCAAGAAATGCAAGTTATTTATTTGCAACTGTTTTAAAGAAGTTCATTTCTACTTTAAAACTAAAATGTGTCGTTTTCCTTTCAAGCAATGCTTTGATTTCAATTTGAAATATTCAATAAATAACCACAAAATAGTTCATCAGATATGCACTCTTTCATGAGAAAAAATATCCCAGCTTTAATAGCTGAACATATTTACAGTAGAGAACATGTCAGTGAACTATGAGGGCAAAAAGAAAACCAAATAATCGTTCATTAATCGTTATCAAGGTAAATGTTCAATTAATCCTGATATTGATTTGAGGTCATATCGCCCAGCCCTAACTGCTTTTTGTTTTAGTGCTTCTGAAGACCCACTCACTTGGTGGAAGAACCCAGCAGACACCCTGCCAACACACATTTTTCCAGACAACACCTGTGCATTCCAGTTTAGCACATTAGGCATTATATGAGTGTGTGAGGAATAGAGAGGAGACATCGGAGGAGAAGTTTGGCGAGTTTTAGTTCAGCGGTAGTTTAGTTAAAAATGTTGCCTGTATTTCCTCTGTTATTTAAAAATGTTAAAAACATGTTGATAATATTGCTTGATTGTTAATCGATTTTAATTTTGAATCATACTGTACATAGTTCGCCCTTGTGAAACACTTTGTTTTGAAAAGTGCCGTAGGCCTATACTGATAAATACGGTATGTTAATTATTATTATGATTATTAATACAACAGGTGTTTAATTCAATGTGTTTTTAATATTGTTATTTTCAAATAAAATGAAGTTCTTTAAAAAAAGTTCTTTATAAAAACAAGATCTGGTCTGCAAATCTTTTTTTCTAAATGTGAGTGTTGGAAAACGGGGGTCGTCTTATAATCAGGGTCCTCTTATATTCGGACCAATACGGTATATCAGAGACACAAAAGACCCATTTATGAGAACAGATTGCCTACATATTTCTGCTGAGTGTTATGGAAAAATAATCAGTTGATACAAACAAGAGGACCTTGCTGATCGATCACACAACATTGTAATTCCATTTTTGTAGCCAAATTGACGAAATCAGACCTTTTCTTGTTACTTTCTTAGAGCTTGTTTACACACTGCAGCAGTATAAAAAATGTAATTTACATTTTCATAACTTTTAACAGTGTCTGCAATAATCTAAATAAATCTGTATGTTGTTTTTAGCTTCACAGTGACACATTTACCGGTACTCCAAACACTGTTAAGGAATAAGGAATTGTTCACTCAAAATGCATACTCATGTAGTTGTATCACTAAATAGTATGTGGGTCGTCATTCATCACAAAAATCTGCTCCACTTCTGTGGCTAATCATAATGATCCTTACTCCCGGAAGTAATGCAGCAAAAGTTTAAAGGTTCTGGATGTAATTTTTTAAATGTATAAATCGTTTTTTATCGCTCATTAATAAGCGGACGGTTAACTGATGTGAAAAAGTAGATGTTCACTGTCTATCTGTGTTGCCTGTATACAATTTTTCCCTGGGTCGTATTTTTTCCGCGAAAGCTCCAGGAAGTGACATTTTATGCATGTTCTCAACGTCCTCCTCACTCCTCTCTGCTTACAGAGATCAACAGTACAAACTCATCACACACTCCTGCTGCAGCCAGAGGCCGTCTTCCACACACTTCTATCCGCCCTAGGAGTTTTCAAAGGCGGACAAACTCATCCCAAACTCCTGCTCTCAGCCAGTGCCTGCCGAGACTGTCGTTTGTAGGATGGAGAATGAATACAGACACACAGACTCCTTCACAGACTTTCACATGTGTATGACCACTTACCTCCTCTGTAGACATTATGCCGGTAAATATCCGTATGACGAGCACGCGAGGGAGAGTGAGCAGAAGGTTACTGGTGCAGTTCGCCTAACGGCCATGCGGCATCGCTACAAACGCAGTATTTTTGAAAGTTACATATAGCCCCTTTAAAGAATATGTAGTATTATATAACAGTAGTCTTATATGTCACTTTTTATAACAAAGGATATTTATCCTTTGCTGGACGGGCCGCTTTAAAAAGCAAAAAACAGTGAATAAATTAAGAGTTTACCCTGACTGAGAAAAGGAGGGTGTATATGACAACACAGAGCACATTTCATTTCACTGGACGACAGTGAGACAACGTGAGAAGTTAGAATCCCAAAGCTCCCACGATAGAGACAATGCAAAACACTTCAGCTCTACTCACAAATCAGCGAAACACTACATTCAACAAAACTGATGTTGTGATTAAAACTCAGAACATACATAAACTAATGTTCCAGGGGGGCACCGGTGGCCTAGTGGTTAGTTTTCCCGCCCCATATATAGAGCAGTCAGCAGTCCAAGCGGGTGGCCCGGTTTTAAATCCAGCCTGTGGCTCTTTTCCTGCATGTATTTCCCCACTCTCTCTCTCTCTAATATCTGACTCTATTCACTGTCCTATATCTGCAATAAAGAAATAAAAAGCCCAAAAATAAATCTGAAATGAAAACCTCATGTTCTAGATGATTAGTGAGTAGCAAGTAGTCATTCGGAGCATGGCAGGCAACAACACAGACATATTCCCGCACTCACCGTCTGTCCTATACATCCACAGGTTCATAAATGTAAGAAGAATTATTTAGCATGAGAAATCACCTGAACGCACTGTCCATAAGGCAGGAGTCCCTAATTACTGCCTTGTGGGGCCTTGCTTATCATCAGCAGCAATTTCTGTGTGGCAAATATTCCCACAACAGCCTTTGATGTAATTACTTTCCAAACAGCTCCCCTCTAGCCAATATCCTGTTCTACATTCATGGCTCGCCTTGTTTGCCACGTCACTGGAACACAAGCGTTTTTCATTTGCTGCCCTGCAGAGAACAGAGACGCTGCAGCACCACTGACACCAGGAAGAAAACCAAACTGAAGTCATCACTAGGACACAGTAAACAGGTCAAGTACAGACAACGAAAAACATGCTAGAAAAGCACTCATTTTGATTTAAGAGAGGATGAGGCAGATTTAGCTCATTTGAAAGGTCGGAGCAAACCAAACAACCTACTCTGAACTTCATTACCAAGATTCAGAGCAAAAAACAACAAAACGCAAACTGTGCTGATGGACCCAAGTTAACTCAAGTTACTTTTTAGTTAACTTTAACTTATTTTAAATCATATAACTTCTAAACTTTTAAATATGTATCATTGAAATGCTTTAAGAGAGGTCCATGTTCTTAAAAAAAGTCCACTACAGCTTCAGTTAGCAGTTTGTTGTGAAATACTGTACACATATGTATGTTTGATGAAGTAAGCATTTAAGTTTCAGTTGTTTATCGTTGAGTTTATAAGATAAAGAAAAGTACAATTTTTAAATGCATTGTTGATGAGTATTTTGAAACACAGATTGTCTGATTACCAACAAGCAAATATCAGTTTATGACAGTTTTCATGAAGCAAACTTTAGGAAGCCTTGATTAAATGTATCACTGAATTAAACTCTAAAGAAGTAAGAATGACTGAATGACTGATGTAAACACAAGATAGATATTAATGAAATTAATAAAAGAATACTACAAGTGTGTGCTCTGTAGGGTGAACGGCATATTTGCATTTAAATTTTGTTACCCATCAGCCATGACTCTCCATCCTTACTTATTTTAGAGTTAAAGAATAGTCACGTTCAGAATTGTAGTGATTATCTGCACAATTCTCTTTTTGTTTACTTAATCCTTTGCTTGCTGTCAGTGATATTTCTATAAGTCAGTGGTTCATTAAATTCCACTCCTTACTTGCTTTTATATACCTTTGCAATTATACATGTGGAGAATTCAATTTCAATACTGCTGCTTTTGTTTGATAAATAACACACGTCTCAGGGTGAAGAATATGAAATCAAAATGTGCTCCAAGAGGATTCAGGAGCACTTTAAATTCCCTCCTTTTGATCACACAGACACTCTGCTGGAAGACCCAAGTCTAATAGAAATAAGTTTTAGTCATTGTTGAAGTTCAACATGAGAAATTAATAACATTCTCACATGTTCACATTGTCATGTTTATTTTTAGGATTCATTTAATATAGGTTCAGTAAGAAAGCTGACTGAAAGTTCTGTCTGTGCCTTATTTTGCAGTCCATATTGTATTTCAAGCCAGGAAGTGCCATATAAATAGTGAAATTTGCATTTTGAAAAATGTCCCACATCCAGGTCGGGTTTATTTAGAAATAAATCAAAAAAACAAGCAAGCCTCTTTGTAATAAAAAATACATTTGGTTGCCTTTTATCATATTTTATGACTGCTAAAACTTTTACAATTTTTTCTTTAAAAAATATAAAATCCAATTTGTTTCTAACTTCTAAACAGCCAGAATGATCATTTTGAACAACCACACATAATGTTGCCTAATAGAACACATTATCCAAATGAAATAGCCCGTTTTCCTTCGTCTTAAAGGATATTATTATGTCCTTTTTAATAGTTGTATTCAAACGTGATGCAATAAAGAGCTCAAACTGGAGGATTTCAAATGAATGTGACCTTTAAACTTGATATTTGTCGATTCTTCCACAGATGCATCACCATTTTCATAATGACTTGATGAAATCTGTTCAAGGGACCCTTACATATTTGGGGTGGGCTGGAAAGAGGGAATGCATTTCTGCTCATGTAACTTGACAAATTGTGCTTCAAGGTTTCTATTTATATCTTTCTCATCTCACAGGGAGGGCAGAATCTTCCCAATTCCCTCGCCGTTTGCCAGAGGCTTAGTGTGACATATTGCTAATCTGGTTATTATGCAATTTATCAGTCGTCTCTCTTTTACAGCCGTGCATGGACATTATGCAGGTTTCTTATGAGCATAACTGCAATAACACTGCAAGGAGCTAATGAGCAGCCGCTACCACTGTGGTAATACATCTCGAGTCACTTCAGGGTATTCTTGTTGCAACAACTTGTTAGTCTAAGTCACTCCATTAAACTAACCAAATTATTTTTTTGCTAATGATACAAAGAGCCTCTCAGGCTTGAACCAATGGGTTGTCACCAAAACAAGAGGGGAAGAAGTCATCAAGAGTCCACTGTTTGACAGAAAATACTTCCAGAAAGAGAAGTTACAGACTCTACGTCAGGTCGAGAGCCTCATGTAACTAGTAACCTGGATTGAAACCAAGGATCAGGCATCTCAGCAAGGATTCATTATGGCCTCTGGCTCCTCTCAACATATGAGGTATGGCCACAGCCACAAGAGGAAGGTGTTTTTGCAATGTGAGCCCGGCTTGATATGGATGACAGATTGAGAGTGGCCTGAAGCAAACATCATCCCGAGCCTTTCGATGGTCATCCTTTCCAGCAGTGGTGGCATTTTTGCGCCATCAGCTAATTAAGGGTGGCCCATCATTAAATACGTGTAAATCAGACCTTAATGTGACTCTAGAGTCTTGGTTGAGACACTGGGCGGGAAGAATGTGGTCCTCTGATTTAATGGGCCCTGAGCTGAAGGGGATATAAGTCTTGATAATGATGACCGAGTACAGTGTATTGATCACCACTCCCTCTGGTGTCTGTGTGGGTTAAAGCAGCCTGGACAGAAATTGAACTGGGATTTCTCAGCTGTGTAGAGCAAACTTACACAGAGGCGAGGTGGTCAAAATAACATGACTAATGTGTTTGTATAAGACCACTCTGGTTCACTTTGTCATCTCTAAAATATGCCTTTGTCCATCTGGGCACAACTGTAACACAAACTCTACAGGGCTTTTGGTAATAGAAAGTTTTCTATCCATAAAAGTGCTTTCATTCCAGGGGGGAAAAAAAACTTAATTTAGCTCACATGCAGAAGACAACTGTTCGGAAAACATGAATACACCAAGGATTGAATTATTTGAAAAATAAATCTATAATTTGTAAGTCTTTAATTTGTCAAAAGGATAAACAATCAACCCCAGCAGACGCAAAGTAATAAATTAATGGTAAACTCATCCAATGTGCAGTCCACTTCTGTTCTACACATAATTCCCTTCCCTGTCACCACTCTTTCATGAGAGTGCTAAATGCTGGCAGTGGCTGCACTGGGAAATTAGACAGAGACAGTTAAGAGTTTTCTCTAATTACAAGACAACAGCGGCAAAAACTTGACAGTCAGTAGTTTGGCATTTTTCATTCCTATCATTATTGTAATGAAACATTAAATATTTATCAAATACGAGTAGATGGGAATCATTTTGCTCAGTGTCATTAGGATTTTGGTTAATTATCATGGCCCATTGGGTCCAGCACCTCTCACAACATGCTTCTTCCCTCTGTCCATTTTCCACTCTGTAATTATCAACACACTGTGTGGCCAGCACCACAGCGTTTGCTCTTGTACACATTTTCAAAAATCACCTGAAGATGTTGATTTGGGAAATGCTGTGAGAGCTCTGGTTAGTTAACCAGGTATTGAAATCAAAATTATGTAGACACTGGGGAGTTCCTGCAGATCTCAACTTTGTGCTTTATAAACTGCATCCCTACTTAATTTTCTTCACACAGTTCTTTAAATTATAACTACAACAATAATGTCAAATCTTGGTGCGATGATTTACGTGATGTAAAGATGTTACTTGCCTAAAATATACCCAATATTCCTGGCAAATATAGAAATGTCACTAACACACATCATGCACAGATAAATCTAATGAAAACAGCTTACCAGCAAGACTGAAGACATCCTTCAGCAGGTCAGAATCCCATTTCCTTTCATTGGTAAACTACAATTGGTATTAAAAAGAAAGTCTCCTTTATAACATTTGATATATCAATGCATACTTACAATACATTCAAAGATTCTAACATTTGTATTCAATCAATTTATTCAAATAATGTATAGAAGCATTCAACATGTTCAGTGAATATTATTGTTCTTATTCTAGCTGCACCACTAAAAACTGCAGGCTTTCACAAGATAGGTTTTTTTTTAATGTTATATGCATTCATAGCAGTAGGAACCTGTAGACTGTAGTGACACTCACCAGGGTTCCTGTATTTGTTTCATGCAGACAAACATCAACGAACAGCTTCAATTATCCCACGTTTTCAGAGCAATGATGAGGAAAGGTCGTCGTCGGCTGTTCCTTGTATTAAAGCACTTTCACAATCGTCCACTACTGTTAGCTAAGCTTACTAGCGAGTTGCAGGCAGTGTTTTGTAGCTACTAACTTACTTAGAGCCCTAGTTTAGCGGTGGCCTCGCTACAAATAGTTTTTTTAAACGCCTTATGAAACTTATATGGCGTTATCTTCACTACATAGCCGAAAAAATACACTTCTGTAAGTTTATATGTAGTTAGTCCGAAGTTTAGTAACAAGTTCGGCGCGTCTCTCAATGACTCATTTGCATCAAAGAAGAAGATAATTGCCGCTGCTCACTGATTGGTTCCTGTAAACTCCTCCTCTAAACTAAAGGGTAGTTCTCCGCACTTATAGTAATAGTTATATCAATTTGAACAGCATATGTTTGTACTGGAAAATAAGTATAAACAAGAATTTGCATTTTAACCATTTTAACCATTAAAAACATGAATCCATGCATCTTATCTAAACAATATGTAGTTGACCAGATGTTGTTTTTGTGGTTTTGCTGCAGTATGAAATAATGTTTAAAAAATGAATTCCACTCGGCTTTCTGAGTGGCTATTATGCATTTTATCTATATATGTGTCTATCTAGTTATAAATGCGTTTAAATATGAATATGCCTTTAAGAATATAATCGCTCCACAGAGCTTTCTGACCTAAATATCTGTTACTACGAAGAAGTCCAGGACTACTGTAGGCTACATAAAGATCAGGCCTCTGCACTGCTAGAAACAATTTCAAGCCCAATGAAACCACTCAGTCACCTTTATTATATGAGAAAATAAACACTTGAAATATTATAAGAACCTTAAATACCCCCACAGCTACACCCAAAATCTATTAGGCAACATAAAGCCTAAAGCACCCTGTAGTTTATTCAAATGAAAGCAGACAGGGAAGGTATGGATCAATTAAATTGGTGAAAAATATGTATTTACCTAAATGAGATGTGAACATCCCAGAGATATTAACAAATGTACTGGGTTGTGACATTGAACTTTTGTTTAAAAAAGAAATCATACCATGTATGTTTGTTGCAATTATTTGTTATTTTTTATTCCTGTTCCTCGACATAATATTGAAAATCAAAATCATTGATCTTTTTTTAAAAGCAAACATGAGCTCTTACAGCTGCCTCTAGCAACACTTGAGCACTTGAGAAGTGTGGACTTGCTCATTTTATTGAAAAGCAGCATTCATCACAAGCATATGGAACACCAGAGACATCACAGACTGATGATAGAGGCGTGTAAAAGTATCCAAGGATAGAAGATTCTTTTAATGTCAGAAGGCTCATTAAAAAGTCTTCTTTGACTTATCGTTGAATTTGGCTGCAAGCACATCATTTCTGTGGAAGTTTGGATAAATAATAAAATTATTTGGCTGGATCTGACGGTAGATAAATTAGGATTCATGAACATATTTCTACATCACAGAACTAGAGGCTGTCATATGGCTGAGAAACATTTCTTCCAGGTCCCCAGTGTGTCCAGTGATTACAAACAGTGGAAAGAAGGATTGAACACAGCAGTGCTTTTCCTATGCCTCATGCTTCTTCTCCTGCTGAGATGCAAGTGCAAGTGTGCACATGCTGAGATTTCACGTTACATCTCTGTCATGTGCATTGAATGCCAAGTGTTAATTACATGTTTTTTTGTTCTTGAGTCCCTTTATAGCTTCTCGCTTTCTCTGAATCGTGAAGAGATATGACCAACCCAATGAATATCAAGATACGCAAGTCACATGACCAACCCTGATCACAAATAGCATATTTGGCCATCTGTCATATGGTTCAGACAGCTAGGGAAAACATTACATGAACTCTATGGACTAAAATGTCACTTAAAGTATTGAATGTCACATGTGTGTTATTAAAATTCTAAAGAGCAAATAGGATTTTCTTTAGTGGTTGCACTACCTGACATGCATAAACTAATACAGTAAACGTGCATGTCAATTAGGAGTAAATTGGTTGCCTGACTGGAGGACAAACTGCACACTACATTACCACAGTATGCTGACTGCATCATCCATAACTTCACCATTTAATTGTGGATGACAAGGGAAGGCTTGTGGCATTAAATCTGCAGACTAGTGGAGAGGGTTTATTCAGGGATTACAGTATGTGGGAATGATTAAAGCAAAAGTGTCTGGCTATTGAAAGTGCTACAGTGCCTCAGTGGAAAAATGATGCATGCATTGTGCTGAACGGCCTCATATGAGTTTCTTCTATTACTATTATTTTTGATCCTTCTGCATTGTATACTGTCTTTTAATACTGACATGCAATACAAATATTAAGAATAGCTCAACATTTTTTTGGGGAAAAAAGCATGTTTTCTGTACGTTTAATTTGTAAAGGTAGGATAAATCTTTCAAAATGACCAGTTGGAAATATTTAATGTTTCAATAGCAGTGTTCAGGAAAGAGCCATTGCTCAAGAATATTTGTTGCTTTTGCAACAGATGCCCTAAAACACAGCCTGCTATGTGACAGGTTACCTTGATCTTAACCCCTGATCTCAGACTCAAACTTTTCAACCAAACAGACCCAGCAAGTGATGAAAAATCCAACTGAAAGAGTGTTGCAGGGATTTGGGGATCTCTGTAAGCCAATACAGTGTTTGTCTCTATGCAGAGAGAGAACAAAGGCTCAAGTCCAAACCTTTGCATGCATGTTTGGTCAATGTGCTTCATATTGTAGTAACAAAGTGTTATCCAGACAGTTAGTTCTATAGTGCCCCTTGGGTAATTCCTAAATATTCATGTGTAATTGTTAGGCCTGCTTGTCCCTGTCATTTTTTTTCTGAAATGTATGAAGAAGCATTTCACATGACATTTTACAACTATGTTTGAATAAAAAAATGCAACAAATGTTGTTGGAAGAAGAAGAATTCCTTCCATGTTAGGATGTTTGATTTAGAAAGGAGTCATTCTAACTTTCTATTGAATCCCCCTTCTCTCTGATTTATTTCTATGGAGAGCTGTCTCTCCTTTTCAAGTCATAGTTCCACCATTGTTAATATCAGGTATTGTTTGCTCACTGCACAATCTGTACACTACTTTAATGCATCATTACAATGTGACAAATATATCTTTATATATATTCTCAACATTTAGATGCTGTAAATATGTCCGTATAAGCCCCTTTGGCGATAATAGCACTGAAAGATTGATTGTGCCACACAACATTTGGTGATCATAATACAGGGTTTGTAACTGGAACACAATCCACACTATAAAAGATACTACAACACAATTTTAAATCTAAAAAAATAAAAATTCTTAAGCAATTTTTTGTTTGCTGTAAATCAGAGCTTTGAAAGAGAGAGTCTCTCCTTCAGCGGTGCTACAATACAATAAGTTCATTGACACAGCCACTGGGGTCCTTTTGTTTTTTAAATAAAGGATGTCTGACAAATGTAGTCATGCTGAGATATCAAATTTTGGAAATCCTGACAGAACAACACATACTTCCTAAAACATGAGCACAGTGATGAAAGATTTGAGTGTTCATTTGCTATTGTTTAATCTAAAAAATAAGCTAGTTTAGTATGAACAGAAAATTGTTCGATGGAAGGTGCATAGAGTTGAAAATGCCTTACAACCATCTGATCACACCTAAATTATCTTCCAGCTTTTACCTAACAATCCCATTTTACTGTTTTATGTGCAGAAAGGAGACCTTTGTGACTATGATCCTTGTTTTAAGCATGGCAGAAGCTCTTGTGGCTCAACCTGTCAGCATTCATTTATCAAGAATAATCAAATATGAACCAAACACACCATGACTTGTCACAGTTTGGGAAAAGCTTTACAGCAGGTCATTATTTAAAGACATGTACGGGGGAGGGGGGGGGAGGGGGGTCATGCAGAGTTTCACAAGCCCTGATTGAGAAGACTGGACTAATTTCATCACCCAACACAGCTGCCAACATCCAATAAAAAGTAGGGAAGAGAGATACAGCCCTCGATATGAAACTTAAATGAGTTCACTTTTATTTTTCTCCAGCTCTTCATAGAGGAGGGGTCGTGGAGATGAATGCCAATGAACAGCTGTGTTTGTTCATTATTCTTATCCAGGGTGATAATCCAAAGTTTATCTGCTATGGATTGCGGGGAGCAGACACACAAGTGTGGAGAGTTTGGCTGAAATAGCAAGTATAGCCCCATAAACACCCCCTCCCCCATAAGCCTACTCTCACAGAGGGCCTAATCTTTTATTGAACAACCTGAATAACACAAATGAGTTCGTGCATCTTTATTTGTAACATTCAAAGGAACCAATCATTATCTTTTAATTACTAGTACCCAGTAGTGGGGCCCATTAAAGCAGAGTAATTAATCTAACACTTTGGCAAGGGAGGGAACTGTTGTGTAAACAGCAAGATCATTGAAACTGGTTTTGTGCTATAATATTTACACATGAAGGGGCCGTGAATAAAAAATGTGTGTTGCAAGTAACGCCTTAAGTGAGGCAGAACAAAGAATTGAACGTACTTGTGACATGTACACAACACAATAGTTTTTGAGATTGTATTTATGCTTTGACATTTCCTTTCATTTTTTTCTGGCTCTTTTGCTTAACGAAACAGTGCCAACACAGCGGCTAAAGGATAAAGAGAAAAATCAATCAATAATCAAACTGCACATATACATTCTGATCATACACACGGTATTTTGCATAGCTCTTTTTTTCTGCATACAATATGAATTCTATCTATATCCCTATTTGAACATGTTAGTGTGTGCTTCAGCCATGTTGATGATTGATTAACATGTCAAATTAAATCACTGTCAAAGTAACATTAGCTGTGCTGATATTCCAAACAGTCCAATTACTGCCATTAATTGAGTGAACCCACTCAGCTCTCAAGGACATGAGGGGACTCTCAATACCACAAGATCTGGTTTCACTGTCTGTTACTGCTGCCATCTTACAGTATGTGTGGGTCATAAAAATATAACTATATCAATTCAATGCATATCAATTTTCTTCTTCTTTTGCCCCAAACATTAGCTAAATGGGTCAAACATGGGTCAGAGAGTTGTCTGAAAATCATCAGGAATCAGTAAACCTGGGTTTTTTGGCAAAAAAAAAAGACAAAAAAGCCAACAAACAAAGCTTTTCCATATAATTGCTGGACTTATCAAAGTTAAAAGGTGATAATATTAGAGAAGTAGGCTTTTTAGTCAAGCCCTGTAGAGGTGTTCTTCTGTCAACAGCATATTGGCTAAATGTATCTTTAAGAAGAAGAAGGCTTAATTGAAAGTGATAAAAATCAGGTAGTGAGTACAAACTCAATGTTTTTTTTTTCACTTGAATGACTCTACTTGTGGCATTATTTAAAAAAAGTATGCAGGGCACAGGTTGACCATAGTTGTTATGTGGAGCACCCAATGTAGAGAGGCTGTAGTCCTTGAAGCAGGGCAACCCTGGTTAGACTCCGACCTTCGCCTTCTTCCCAGAACTGTTACGGGGCATAATCAAAACAATGAGCACTTATCAGGAGACTCCTAAGTTTTGTGATGCACATTCAATCCACAATTTGAACTGAAACATTAGTAAAACTATACTTCCTTCACTTTCGAGACCATATTTGACAATGCATGCAATCAGTTGTGCTGTTTTGCAGACTCTTTATTCCTACTTGAGGAAAAAAAAAAAACTAACATCACTATTGGAAGAAAACAACAATGACAGTAAAGGAAAATGGTCTGGAGATTTGACAGCCCTGTGGTAATTTGTCAGGGTCGTTTTCTATGAGTGTCTCTACATTGTCCCCTTACTTCACACAGGAAATGATTCATCTGCATCCAGGAGAAAAGATGGGCGCCATTTCCAAATTACCTTTGAGTTATCTCCTCAATAACTTCTAATCAGACAGCTGCCATTTCCTCCACTGTAAACAAAAGTAATTACAGTAGATTTGATGGATGGAGAGAATAAGACAGCTTCTGCATGCTCAGGACCAGTGTGGGACTCTCCGGAGCAGAACACTTTAATTAGTGACGGCCTAGCCCAGCACAACTGGATGAGTCTGACAAAGCACATGTTTCAGTGGCTAAAATAAGCTTCTGTCTGTGCAGGGTCTTTAGTTTTCCCAAGTTTGAACCAGTGATTTACTTCAGAGCCTCTGAAGAAGTTGTTTTGCGGAGGAAATTGAATCTAGCATGATACCACTTCATCCCGATTAAAGGTAATAAGATTGTAAATAGGATTGAGGAGGAAAAAATCTAATATGCAACCACAGAGTCAAATAAAAACTGCCATTTTCATTGGCCTACCAGGAGTGTCATTACTTACTTGAACTTCTGTGCACATAGCGATTGATCATTGTTTCTGAAATATTTAGACTCATGATAGCAGCAGTACATAACACAAATATAATCCAGTTCCTCTGAATGTATCTATTAGACAATATTATCGACCAAGATTTTACAAGGTAAAAATAAAAACTACAATCAAAAAATGGCTTTCATGCTGTACAGTAAAGGGATCACATTTTATCTCCACCAAAAAGTTGGGTAATACTTTTATTTTTATTGCAAAGCCTTGATTGTTTTCTGTGGGAAGAAATTATTGCGCAACCCTTTTTTTATTTGTTGAGAAAAAAGAAATATGACTTGATGAGATTCAGGCAACTAAAGCTTGGTTTCTGGTATGTAAATTGTGTGGCTCGATCGGTGGCTCTTCATACTCTAGTTTTCCTCCTGGTAATGCATCTACAACATTTAGAATGAGCCCAAGACGTACTGACATGATTTGACACAGATAAGTGGCAATGAATCTTTAATGTGTTACAAGGAAATGCTTTTACTTTATTAGAAACCAAACATGCAGAAAAGGACAATGGATGGAACAATTGTAACAATTGCAGTTGTGGCAGTATTTAATATAAACGAGATGATTTAGTGCTAGAGTACTTGACCTACTAAACCTTTGAAATGGCTTTTATGGTATGAGCCTGATGTCATTTGTACGTTTGTGTCAGACTCGGTCGTGCCTTTTTCATGCATTCAGCATAGTTAGGAGTTTGTGTTGTACCATTTTTTCATACACGTACAGTACTTTTGTAAGATCTTTGTGTGTGTTGTTTGTGGCTTGTATGCACCATAGTGTCATAATCTGCAAATAAAGTTTGTGAAATGTAAGTCTAGAACATGACTACTAGGCACAAGAATGGTAAAAGAAATAGAAATATGTTTATTCTACTCACCAGTGAACACCTTGCCTACTATATATGTGAGGTGTGGCATAGAAAAATATTCCCATTTATGTGTAAAATCTCTTGGCTCAGTTGATTTACACATTACATTGCATGGTCTTCCCCCCTTTGTAGGACCTCTGACTTCATGGATATTGATTATAAAGGAATTTCTTTTGATGTTTCCAGTAGTATCAAGGGATTTATAGCCATGCTTTCTATATATCATACCAATCCTTTGTGCTCAAAATAGGTGCAGCAACATCGCACTCAGTGCCCATGCACCTAGATGTCTTTGATGTCGATTCTCAATAATAAAACTCAACCTCCTGACCTTTTCTTCGCTTGTCTTTTCTCTCCTCTGAAGATTAACATATATAGAAGGAGCTATGGCACACAATTCACTTTGCATTTTTCACAGAATACTGATCAGAGAACATTAATACTAGTTGAAATTGCAGTGAACTGGAAATGTACATGCTTATGTTTGTAGAGGGCATATTGCGGTGACTCGTTCTCTGGCAAATAAGATAATTTTGATGATCAGGCATGCCAAGTTCAATTAGCAGGAGGGATTTAGCTGTTTTTAATTCAATTTGCAGCAGCAAAAAGTTAAATCAGGGCCAATTACATGGCCAAGGTTTTACAGAATAACAGCCATACATGAAAATAGGTCAGGTGTAATGTGCACCTCCAGAGGATTAGAGAGAAGTGTGCGAATTTGTTCCCTCATGCATGCTGTTATTGAGTACATGTGAGTGATTTGATATTTGAATCTAGATGTGTATAGATGTTTATGACTTCTATAAAGTCAGACAACTGTGTGATGTTGTCAGAAAGCACTGCAACATGCTCTTATTGGAGGAAGATTTGTGTATCGATTAGCAGATTGTGCCATTAACAGGTTTGCAAAAGAAAAAACATTTGAGGATTCAAGTTATGTTTCCTATTTGGAAATATGATAACGCCTTTCGATTTCCTCATCTGTCAGGGAAACATAAGAGAGCGTACCCCTGAGAGTTAAAAGCAGCTAGGGCACAGAGCTGCAGCTCTGCACCACCTGTGCCAACGAGTGCCAGCATCCAACACAAGCTGTACATGTGCAACTACTTCACCAAGCACAATCTCCGAAAGGGTTGACAAATAATAAGAGAGGGATGTTCAACAAGGAAATGAAGATTAGAGATGGGACAGGAAAATAAAAATAATACATATGATATTGCATGCCCAGTAGTTGTGCAGATAAACATGCATGCCATGGATAGAGCTGGAAAAGGTATAAGCCTAATATAACAGATATAAAACAAATGAACCTTCACTATTAACAAATACCCACATATGATATCTGGTAGTTGTAAGTAGCTTCTGTAGAAAGGAGAGACCATGCAGACCAAAACATACAAGGTCAGTCAACAATGGACTATTTCATTTCCACATGAGCATTATTGAGGCACTGAGGTGAAAAGGTATGGCTAGATATATTGGAAATAATGGAAGCCCTTCCTTGAAAAGTCCTTCTTAGGCCCTAACAATGATATAGAAGTTTCAAGTTTGTGTTTGGAAGTAACTGGAGGGTTAATAAACAAGCTGAAAACAAGCTCAAAATTACAACAAAAAAACATTCCAGAACTAATAATAATTTCATTTTTTATTTATCCATTTTCAATTGTTGTCTTTGTTGGCCCAGACAAATTTCTCTCCAGCCACTGTGGTCTCTATCTCAAGGATCCTCAGATATTCCCAGGGAGACTGATTCTTTGGTACTGTATGCCCAGGAGTCTCATTCCAGTATGACCTGCCTTTAACAATTTGGCTTCTTCTAACCCCATGTAGAGTAGAGTATGATCTGTTGAAGAAATTGTGATGATTACTTAAACGGGCAATCGTATCTATTCTGTCACTGGTAGTAGTTCATGCTTATCTTTGAAAGAATACGCCTAAGGGTAAACCAAGAGCTTTTCTTTAAGACTCAGCTTCATCTTCACCAATATATTCAGGTTGATACTGTACAATCCATAATGTTGTCTTCCAACTTGCTAGTTGAAACTTTCATGTTTTCTCCATTTTTTTTAAGGATAAATATGGGCTGTGTTAACAGTGCAACCTCACGGCAAAACAAAAGACCCTTAAAGACGTATATTTTTTTGTTTTCACAGCTGGTGTCGTTGAAGTGATACTTCCAAGCACCTCATTTGCTGTGTTTCCTTCATTGTAACTTTGCATATCTGCCCTCCCAACAGGAACCTTCAAATTCTGACTCTCTTAAATCCCTACGTCAACATCTCATGCCAAGAAAGGCTGCTGCTATGGGAATGAGCATAAAAGTTTTATGAATTCAGGTGCTTTCAAGTTTCTTTGTTTTTTTTCTTCTTTCTTGTACATTATGATACACCCAAGGAATTTTGATGCGTCTTCGAAAGCAACTCTTGTGTCCTTGAAGATAAACTAATTCAGACTTTCAGCTTTCAAAAATAAGGACCTACAGACTTTTGTGATTGTTGACCTACAGAGTTTTGTGAATGTTTTCTACATTGTTTTTCATACAATTTATACTTACTGGCCTAAGGAGGTATTATGAAAGGTCAATATTTATTCTTAAATGTTATGTCTTACCATGGTAGTGACTCCTAAGGCATGGAGGTGTCTGAATCTGTTGTGTTATTCACAATGATACTAGCTTCACTCACAGAACCCAGTGCAAATATATGATGAGTACAGGTTCTGTTTGCATTCGGCCAATCTATTCACAGATTATGTATTTTCATAATGTCTCAACCAATATTTCACTAGACTTATACTTAAATCGATACTGTTTTCACTTCAGTATAGTTAGGAAGTTTGAATGAAGTAGCCCAGTTTTTGTTTCTGTCTCATTTTGTCACCTCATAAAGACTTAAAGGAAAAGTTTTAAACTGTAGTAAATGTTCATTCAATGTCTTGCTTGGAGTTCGATTAAAAGATTTAGACTCCTTTCAAATCTATCAGTTAAATATTAAGCTGCAGCCAGCGGTTGACATAAATGCATTACGGAAGAAGAAGAGGACAAGACAAAGCATGGATCTCGCCAAAATAATCTTGATATCCCCCAAGTTGTTGGTTTTTAGCAGTAGCCTACTGTTTAGTTAGTCATTCCACTTGGCTTAGCTAAAATGAGCAAAGTCTCCATGCTTCAGCTTTGTATTCAATAAACATATTTAAGGGTGTTAAAGATGTTTATTGAATACGGAAGATCAGTTTTCCCATTTTAGTATTAACAAGTGAAGCCACCCTAAAATATGTTCCTTTGTTTGATTCATAAATGTTAAACAAACAGCGTGGATTTAGAATATTTCCATAGAATTCACATACACTGCACTAACCTGAAGATTTCTTAGATTCTTTATGTTGATTTGCCTTTTTATGTTCACTGCAGCCTTTGCATACTAAATACATAATCCAACCTCCTCAGGAGATAGAAACCACAGTGTAAAATGCTGGCAGGGATTTCTCCTTAAGCGGTGAACAATCCAAGCACATCATAAAACTGATAAAAAGGATGCTCACAGTGAGGAGAATTATTAGCAGTAAGTGTTTACTTACTATGCTTACGTCCAGAGCAACTAACTACTGGCCATAGCCCAAGCTAATTCCCTGCACCTTGATAACTTGTGATGGAGTGTCCAAAGATTCAATTAATAAACCAATTACACAGTGGTCTTCAATCCTGGTCCTGGAGCTGGTTTTCTTTACTACCGTCGACTTAATTGCATTTACTTGTGGTCCCTGGTGTGATTCGGTCTCTGATTAGACTGCTAGAATGAAACCGGCAGAGCTCCTTTGGTGCAGTGTTTGGATGGAGAGCTGCTGACCTCAGGTGTCTCAAAGCTAAACAGAAAACAGGCCACGAGCAGGTACGAAAGGGAGAAACTGCCAGCTGCCTCCACTCTTATTTGACTGAGGTTACTTTTATTAGAGAGGAAAGAAATGATTCATGAGTTGGTGAAAGGATGCTGGAAGTGTGCATGCTTACAGTGAAGTATCTGCTAAACAAAAGGGGATAAATAAAAAAAGCTATTTCATAAAAAAAAGCACACTAAGCATTTACTGTGCACTAAAATTTAAGGAGCACATCTGGCCACATTTGAGTGACTACTTTACTGGGAGCTCATGTTCAAATCAAGGCAAATGCACAGTCGCAGAAGTGCTAATATAAATCTAGTGTGTGTTTGGATTGCAGTCTGAGCCAGGAAATGTGAGTGTGGAGAGCCTTTTGAAAAAACAGGAGCGCTCTTGCTCCATGATATTTCATCCTATTTGCATAGACAGAATACCTTTACCCCTCTTTATTTGAGTGACATTGACTGCAACAGTCTGTATCTTTAATCTACATATAGCCAACACATGTGATCAAAACTCACAAGGTCAAATAGATGTGTTTTTTTTTTACATTTATCTAGTGGAACCTTATGATTTGCAATAGCTGCAATTTCTTCCAAATGTGTTCACATACAAATTGTTCAATATTTGTGCTGCCTTGAATATTGGTTTGTTTTCCTTTGTTTGTATTTCTTTTAGTGTGCAATGCAAACACCATAAAACCAACCAATGAGCAGCGTTCAGTAGTCGTTTACTAACACACAAATTAAAGTGTGTTCAGAGCTGATAAAAATCTTTTTTTTTTTCTTATGTGTGAGTTGTAGTCCGAGGCTTGGCTGTGGGGAAACTCCATACCCTGCCAAGTGTAACATTTTGATAGATAAATAAAGAAGGGACTTAAGCATCGTAAACATTTACCCTCTTGAGACAAGGTCTGGGAAAGGTGACATTAAGTGTTATAAATTAAATGTATAAATTATGTTAATAAGAAGAACTTTGGCTGCTGTAGTTTACAGGTTAGGGTAACTGCTAGCATGATATTTGTGGACACATTTGGACTGAACGTTAAGAGTTAGATGACCATATTTTAATTAACAGGCTACACTAAAAATCTCTTTTTTTGTTTTTTGTATCATGTATAATGGTTATAGGTACATGACCATAGAGCTGATGTGATGTTTTCTACATATGCACTGGGTTTGGTGGACATAAGGGAACAACATGTGATAACGAGTGGGCCTAGTGAAAGTCAGTTTAGTCAGAAATGTGACAGCAGATATTGTGTTGTTATTATTATTATACAGTGTTTCCCCTAGGTTTACAGCTTTTTGCTGGGGGTGTGCGGGCAGACGGACGCCGACACAAACACTTGAAGGAATCTTGGTGTTCATGTGTTACTTTTAATGACAGCTGTCCTGTTCTATCCTTAAATGACTTCTTTCCCCGATTTCCGACTCTATCCACTATCCTGTATCTACTATAAAGGCACAAAAAGCCCCCCCAAAAAATCAAAAAAATTATAATAACTTCAACTTCAAGGGGGGGGTGGGTGGGCCCCCCTAATATAATGGTAGGGGAAACACTGTTATCCATTTGTAAGTTATTGTCATTTAAGTTTGTTAGCCATTTTTCACTGCACAATAGCCTGTACTTCAATGTTTTTACTCATTCACGAGTATTTCTTTCTTTTTTTATTGCCAACTGACGGCCACAAGAATTGGAGTTTAGTTTGAAGGGCATGTAATTTGGATTTAGGGATTGTGAAAGGCTTGAAAGACTTCAAAGTTAATGAGGGCTTGGCATTTGCTTCTATTGTCTCACAAGACTGATTTTTTAATTTTCAAGGTGTACATTCAGCAGAGTGCAAAGAAACAGAGAGCTGCTGAGGTGCTGTTCATACGAGTTCCTTAGCTCTGACTTTTCTTTTCTCTTTTATATGAGTTTGTTTTTCAAATGAAGCTTCCCTCAAACCTTTTTCCAATGGCCCGGTGTCTGTTGTACCAATGTGAGATTTAGAAGACTTTGTAGACATTATTGTTTTAGTCAACCGTTGGCTCCTGTGCTGGCAGTAAGAAGAAAGGAAATGTTAGACTAGCATTTTTTTTGCTAAATCCCATGAAATTTTTTCCCAGTGCCTGAATGGGAGAACGAGCGCTTCTCAGAGAGGGGCCAACCAAATAAACCCCTCTTTGGGCCTGAAGCCACTAATCTGTAATTTAATTTCAGGTAGGTGTCTGGGCCATGAGGACACACAGCAAGGTCAAGGGCTACTGTACAGAGAGATCTGCGCATTTTGGCACAGCCTGGGGTCTGATCAACAGTCTCATCCAGCTTAGGAGGAGGACACAGTATGTGTGTGTGCATGTGTGTTCGTGTGTGTGTGTGTGTGTGTGTGTGTGTGTGTGTGTGTGCAAAGGAGGGATTTTTTCACTTCCTATACAAGTCAGACTTGATGGCAAGGTAGTTATTTGGCATATGACAGCTACAAACAATCCAAAAGAAAATCCATTATTCAAAACAAGTCGAATGTTCAGGATGACTGAGCATCTGCAAACAGACAGGGATTAGCCCTAAAATAGGACTGCTTCTAACGGGGAACAATTCAACATGTCACTGCTGATCTGCATGTAAATGAAATATTTGTAATACTTTCATCATAATTCATGTTTAACTCATTATGTAGACCAGCCTATCGGGAAGATAAATCAACTAAGGAGGAATTCGAGCTGCACGGCTAATCCCTTGGGTAAAAAAAATGTCAGTCCACCTTGTTCTGCTTGAACGAGCACAAAGTGGAATGGGAACCAATAATTATCAATGGCCAGGCAGTTTCATCATGTCTCTTTAATGTAAATAGGCACTGGGTTATCTGAAACAAAATTACTTTGGCATTCATACATGGTCAAATGGCACATGATTGCACGAGTACCTAACAAAAGCAATAAAACAACCTGTACAGCCCCGAGCCTGAAGAGATACAACATTCCATAAAAGCAGTAAAAAAAAAAAAAAGCTCAGAGAGTCCTCGTTCAATAAAATCAAACCTACATATAAAGTCATCAGGTCAATAAGGATATCAGGGTGTATCCCATGCACCATTTGCAGTTTGTTGGAGCTTAGCTGGCATTCAATGTCAATCCCCTGAAGTTAGTGAATATAGGGAAGCAGCACACGCCGACAGGTACAAGTTATTCCGCCGACTGACACTAATTAGCAAGTGCGGGAGTAATGGGAGAGCAGAACTCTCTCTCTCTCTCTGGCTGAGAGACAGTGAAGGCAACTGAGGCAGGGTCATCTCTTTAAGTGTCTCTCTTCTTATTAGACAGGAGATCTCTGGCACACGCCCCATCACAACCCATGCAGAGTGATGTCAGCGACAGTGAAAGGATCCTGTCACATCCAGTAGGTGTCAAACAAGAGCTCCTCTTTTGCATACTGCGCTCAACTGAGATCACTCACTGACGAAGCCCCTCTATTGACAGAAGAGAGGAGGGGGGTGGGGGAGGGGGCGATAGGAAATAATGGCACATGATGTGTTTATGTGTTTTTGATGGAAACTCGAGGGAAAGTCTTAGAAAGAAGATGATGGACTCATCTTCCGCTCAGCGACGCTTTGACATTCTGTAGGGGGATGCTGGAAATAGTCTCCAGGTTGATGGATAGGTGGAGTGGGATTATACGAGCCAGACTCATCTCCTACCCGCTGCCTGGCCCCGACTCCTGGAAATAAAAGAGACAAAAAACACAATGCGTATCATGTCAGGGTGTGCACCTTGGGAGAGGTTATTAGCTTTGAAAAATAATGAAACTCTGCAGTGCTGGTCACAAAAAAAGATAACCCAATAAATAAAGCAAGCAGGGGGAAGAATATACCTCACATACATACTTCTGATAATTATCTACAATTCTCATCAGTATGAAGACCAATTCTGCTGAAAAAAAGTGGAGAAAACTACAGAAAAACACTCCAGTTTGTGCATTATTAAATAAACTTTCACAGCAACAGGAAGCTGTCTTTCCAAGGATTCTACAACCTTCAAGTCTCTCTTCATCTAGTCATCATGCTCTCTGTATCACAAGCGAACTTCTAATGCCTCTCCTCACTCGTAGCCCCTATGGACCACCCCACTGCTAGCACAGCCAAAGAAATTGTTCTCCCTGCATCATTAAACAGTTTGAATTAACTCGGGTGGAATTTAATTATGTCACACATGAAGCTCTCCTACTTGAAGCCTTCAAAGGCAAAATAGCTGGAGCTTCAGTTTTTAGATACATTATTCAAGTCAGTCAGCCATATCTGCAGGCAACTGGACTTCTAAATGAAAACAGCGGACTAAGGATGGATCTTTTAATTCCTGTTTCCTGCTGAGATATCCAACATAAATACCCTGAGAGGAGCGAATAATCTCTGCCTCATATCAGTGGGAATTCTGCTCACACTCTGTGTTTCATTAAGACCTCAGCTGTACTGGATAAACCTGTCAGGAATTTATGTTGGATTTAGATATAGCAGAAACTCAGATGTCTTTTGACTGTGCACTCAGTGTTTGAAGCGCTGAGCGTGTCTGTCCTAATATTTCATCACAGGAAAACCAAAAATAGTTCTGTTAGAGATCAGCTTCTCCTACCTCCTAATTGACGCTCATTATCATCCTTTTTATTACATTTCACACATGACAGCATGCTGTGATGTGGATACATCCTAAATGTGACCCGTGAATATCTAAAAATATCAAACTAAAACTAAAAAAAGTAATAAAATGTGTCATTCTTAGTGACTGGAATATTTGCAAAGAGCAGAGCTAGCATAAGAATATCTGTCTCACAGAGCAGCGGCACGTTGTCTCGCTTATATTCTCTTCATGTCAAAGGGTAACTCAGAATCAGAATCAACTGTCCATAATAACACCGCTTCAACACCTTAATATTATCATTTATGTTGTGTATATTCCACTGTCTAGATTACTTTTTTTGTTTTTGATCTGTGAATGAAAAATCCACTCCATGTTTTGCTCTGCTTTGAGTCAGTTCACCAGATTTTGTAAGTCCAATCATCATTTGATATGAACTGTTTAGTTCTGTTTTTGTTTTTCTCCTTTGTTTTCATTTCTGGTCTTGTGCTCTGTGTCTGTATACTGTACTTTTCTGTATTCAAGGATCCCCTCCAAAACAAGATGACACATCTCAAGGGGTTATTCCTAATAAAGAATTTCAACAATAATTCAACAATAATTTGCCTTCCAAACTCGACCTTCAATCAATAATTCAATAATTTTAACCAAGGTTACTATTGTCAATGAACACTAATGAATTAATGTCCAGAACGTTTTCATTAAAGAAAACAGGGCTCTACAAAATAGATTAGTGAAACCATGTTATGTGTTTACTCAACTTAACTTAAAGTAATTAAAACAAGTTACTGGATATTATTTGTATTATGACCTTGTACAGAGGTCATAGTAGCATCCACAGCACAGTGTTGATAATCACTTCAAAATACCACCATGAAAACACCTTTGGGGGGGATTCTGATCACTGGAAATCAAAAAGTTCACTCATAACACTTCTAACAACTTTAGTGTTATAACGGCTTTGCTTTGTCTCTCAGAGAATCCAAAGCAGTGAAGTCAGGGCTGAACCCATTCCTCCATCCCAGCACCTGAGACACGAGCTGATGGACAGATTCATTAACAGCAGGTACACGAGATTGAACACTAATTTACTCGGGCTATGGGAGATTGTTCATGTGAAAGATATAGCGGAACAGTGGATTTAATCTAATGAACCGTTGTAAATCCACACTGTGCCCCTTTTTCTCCTCATTTACATTGAAATGTAAGTCCAATCTTCCATTTCTCCCTCTCTGTAACTTCCTCTTCTTTTTTATTACATCTGTGCTTGTAGAAAGTCAAAACTAAGAAACTAAACCGCAGGCCTCGTTCTGTTTGACACAGCAAAACAAAAAGTAATCAAAGTTAGTATCAGAGACAAACAGCAGGCATGGTAAAAGAAAAGAAATGTTTGGGAATAACCTTGGAGAAGTATTTGGGATAATGAGGGTGTAGCTAAACCTTGGTGACACTTTAAGATCATCACCAGATGATCAAAAACACCGTGACAATTTTCTATGTAAGGATTGATAATTATAGAGTATAATGTATGCTTACAGTGGATACACAGATATTTTATGGATGCATTCATTACATTGGATAGACAGTAATGGGCTGCATCGGACATATGATCCCCTGGGAACTGCTGGACACAAAATGGTGGGTTGTGGGATATATTTAAAGAGCACTTAGTATCATCAGCGTGGGGAGAAATAGAAGAGGCTGTTATTATAAGGCGTAACCATGCGTGTAAATACATAACCTTCAAGTTAACTGTGTGTAAGTGCGCTGCAAAGTAGGTTAAGTATTTCATTGTCCTCCTCACCCTGGCCCCCCTTCTCTTTAAATCAAACCACTTACATAAACCTAAGTGACTTTAAGAATAGCTATAACTTGTTTAAAGCTGATAATCAAAATGAATAAAGACACAATCACTGCTGCCATGAAGTCGGATTTCATACAAATATATTGAAGGGAATATTTGGGGCTTAAGCCAACCTATGCTGCTCAGGTTTTAAAAAAAAGAAAAACAGTCCAACTCATATATCATTGTAGAGTCACAACAAAATCGTTTTACAGATTTGTTCGTAAAAAAGAAAAGAAAAAGGAAACTAGATAAAAGTTTTCAAATATTGAGCTTAGAGTGTCGACTCTTGGGACAGAGCCAGACAAGCTGTTGCTTCATGTTTCCAGTATTTGTGCTAAACTCAGTAGACTTTTTCCAATCTGAGGTTGACTATTGGTGTCAATGTGATACAAACATATACATAATAGTGGTTTAAATACTGACAGCTGTCATTCCCCTTGTTCTGACTGCCATTACCCTTGCTATAAGCATTTCATGGCAATATTTTTGTTTTTATGTTTCTAACCCGACAACTGATACAGCCAACTGTATCAACTGTTGATACAGGCCTATACCATGACTAGTACTGATATTGCAACAACTCTAAAGCGATCATAAGCTAGGCCTACTGGCTGTAGCTCCAGTAAAGAATGTATTAGTTAGCTTGCATTTCATGAGAATACATTATGTTTTATATGCCCTGTTTAATCGGACAGACTGTTCCAAAGAAGAAAGCAGTTCACTATGAATTGTGCCATAATGCAGCAGCTCTTGCTACAGGCCACTCCACTTTGTCCTCATAATACTCCGTCATGAGTGAGATGTCTGACAGGTCCTGAGTGACCAGTTATTCGAAAGCAACCACATATGTCACACTCTTAAAATCCTACACCTCTCTCAGTTCTTCTTCTATAGTAGAGCTACACAACCCCTGACCTCTCTCCAAAAGCAGCCTGCAGCCCCCCTGGTGTTAATTATAGGACTTTTCCCCCTGGAGCCTGGGTGGTACGTGGGGATGCATTAATCTTGATTCTTCACTTCAGTCTAAAGGATCGTTTGAAGAGACTCCTGGTGCAAACCCTGAAGGCGAGGTGACTCAGTCTCAGGAGAAAGGTAAGGAGGGGGAGAAGAGGGAGTCACAGTTTATTCGGCGCTCACACCGGGACGTCGGCCATTTCAAAAGGCGAGTCAACCATTTATCCTTCACCACTTATCTTCTAAGTAAGTTCGTCTGGATGAATATTAAGAGTCATGGGAGGTCATCCCTCCTGAGCGACAGTCTTCCACCTGTGCTGGTGTCTGATGCAGCATGAAGGTGACTGTCACCCCATAAGCTGAACTGTGCAAAGTGAAGCAATGGCTGTAGGACTGTGACATTTTGACGTCAACGATTTTACCTTCAGCTTCAATTCATTGCACACTTTAGGCATGCACAGAGGTCAATGCTGTGTTTAACTTTGAGCTTCACAACCGAAAACCATATCAGATGCCCATTTACCATATTTAGAGGCATTTTACTCACAAAGCTGTGAGGGATAAACAGTGGGCTGATTAAACAGGTCATTTTAATGATGTCCGACATAAGCAAATTACACCAGATTATTATTATTATTATTATTGTTATAATACCTAACTGACAGGTTGGATATTCACTCAAGCACTGCAAATCAGCTCCATAGACATTACAAACAACACATTATTTTGCTATAGACCGAAGAGAAAATATTCTAAAGTGGGGGGAAACGACTTTTCAGTATTTACATTTGTGCCATCTGTAAATTTCCCGACACAGAACATATTCTCTTTGATATCTATTTCTTTGTGAACAATAGGATGGGATCCATTTAAAAGGGCTGGCTTCTCCTGCCACCAAAACCCATAATATGCACATTGATGATGGCTGAGAAATGAAGAACTCCAATTTGTAAGAGTTTCTTGATTGTCATTTAGCCAAAACAGCAAAGATAATTAATCAAATTTGACGACCGTTCAGAGGAGTGTTTTGTTTATTGGTCCATGTTGGGCAGGTTGGGATACTCACAGTGATTGGCTGAGTGACAGGTGTAAAGTGAAGCAAACATGTTTTGACAAAGGCAATGGCCTGGTGACCTCATACCTCCCTTTACTTGAAACAAATTACAAAAAGAGCTGAAACCTAATGAGCTTCTCTCGTTGGATGTTTTTAAGAGGATGTTCAGTGACATGGAGGCAGACACATCTGGCTGTAGATTTTCTCCCTGATGTGTATGTGGATGATTTTGACAGACCGATTTTTTAATTTGTGTCTTTTAATGTCTAATGATGTATTTTTGTATTAGTAAGTTTGGCTGCTCGTTGTCTGTGTGAAACTCTGTTAAATGTGCTGCTGCCTGTCTTGGCAAGGACACTCTTGAAAGAGATTTTTAATCTCAATGGGTTTCATTCCTGGTTAAATAAAGGTCTACATGTGTTCAATATTTTACAGTATCAGAGATTATTATTAACACAATTGAGTCAGTGCAGCCATTATACTTTGTTGATCCACTTCCATTACTTGATCATCCTTTGGTGCAAAGCGCCTCAGAGAATGTTTGTTTCTGAAAGAAGATAATGTGGATTTTTTATTACTGTGTTGATGAGTTGTATCAAAGAAAGTTATAATTTTATTTTACCTATTAAATCCCTTCTGATGGAGCCTTTTTCATCGTCTATACATTTATTGCATATTTTAGGACCATGATGTCCTGGTTATCTGAATTTGTGTATGTAGATCCGATTGTGTGTGATTTCCAGCATCACCACACCACTGATCTTATACTCAGTCTCTCATCTGCATTATGAGCACTCTATGGTAGTTAATTGAGCCCAGAGGCAGTTGGTTTCAATGAAGGCTCCTGTGCTTTTCTGGCAAAAACAGGAGAAAAGGAGCTCTCTGGAGAAGGCAGCTCTCTGTCGAGAGGCAAACAGAGCAGAACTCCTGCCGTGTTCATTAGCTGTCATTGATCAGTGATTCAGTTGCTGTGCAACTCCTACCGCAGCACACACAGTACCAGTTTTGTGTCCTAAAAAATTAATATAGAGGTAGGAAAGTGGAGCCAGCACAGCATTTTCCTCGTTATATTTTATTTTTCAAAGCACAATTTTGATGTGACTGGATGTTTGCCAAGGTTTCCAACAGTATGCAGAGACTGCTACGCAGCACACTTGTCCATTCCACACTTTTCTGATATCAATAAGAGCTACTATATTCGGTTATTGGCTTCCCTTAGAGGCTATCATTGCTGCAGTCTATTCCATCACTGGAGATGTACTGTAGAATGAGGCTGCGACTTATAAAAATGCTGATAAATGGCAGAGACAAAAACATAAATAATGCAGATATCAGAGATACTGGACACCTCCCTGGAGAGAGTCCAATGTAAGTGTCCTGTCTGACATTATCAGTGTCTGCTGGGCCTCACCTGCCACATATAGTAGAGGAACTGCCCCCCCCCCCCCCCCCCCCCCCCCCCCCAAACCCCCCTGCCTCTCCTAGTGCTTCACAATGCTTCCCACAAGATCTCCAAAAATTCTGATAGGATCATCAGAGCAAACCCCCGCCTCGCCAGGCTTTTAAAATAGACCAGTATTCTCCTTTCAATTCTACTCTATTTTACCCCCTTTTATCTCTCCTTTCATGTTACTCATAAAACCATGACAGTAAACCCAAAACTATTACTGTGAAAAAAGGTATAACAATGGGATATATTCTGAGAGTGACAGACCACAGTTGAAGTGAATGTATAGGGGGATATTATATAAATATTTCACTACTGTGCTGAGGGAGCTGGCAAAGGGCCATTATGTGGCAGTAGTTGCACTTATAGGGCTAATCTGTTATCAAAATGTAATCTGTACTCGTTGGAATTCATCAGAGGTCTTTAGGTACATGAACAGAACCATCCATGCAGCTCTTTATTTCACGGAGTCTTCTTTATTCTCTTCAGGTTTGAATATTCATTCTTTCCTCATTTGCACACATCTCTTCTTGTTAGGCCAAAAGTTCTGCAAAATACAGTTTCTTATTGGTCCCTTCAAACATAAAATGAACAAAAAGATTTTCAATCATTGCAGATTATGACCACAGGTCTAGCAGCCCAATGCAAATTTTTACTTTCAAATTGAAAGCTTTCTCTCTAGACAGTGTTCCTTTTAGGGGAATATTTTTTTTTTTAGGTCAGATGAGTCAGTTTAGAGATGGGATGCATTAACTCCTGTGCTCAAAGAACAATAACCCTGAAATTCTGCATTTTTATTCAAGTGTTGCCTGAACCAGCATTATTCAAACACTGTGGTTATGCAACTGTCTAAAGGAAAGGAAGACGGAACTTCAAAGATGATAAATTAATGAAAAAACTGACTCAGTCTTCTGAAACATAATATCTTATGATAGCCATCAGATGAGCCATTTTCTTTCAAGGCTAAATTATGCACATAGAGAACAAAGATTGTAGACTCTTACTCACATTTATGAATCTTGTACCTGAAGCTAAAATCTCTTTATGTTCAGAATAAAAAGTCCAACCAACAGTGGCTCATACTGTAAAGGTGATGAGTAACAATTACTTTAAAAAAGATAACTTAGATTAACAAGTGCATTTAGAAAATGTGTTAGCCCTAAATGCTGATTCCAGGTGAACACTTTCACTTACTCTACTGCCTAACTTTCCAGAACTACTGAGTGATCTTCATTATCAGTATAAAGTATTTATGATCACACACATACAGTGTAATCCTGTAACAATCCCAGCACAGTAGTGAGCACACTATACAAAGTATTGAATGTGCTGCAGATAGCTATTTACTATGATATCAGTGCTCGACTGCTAGTAATGACCCCAAAAAAGGGTCGAAGTCACGAATGAACACATGTATCAATAAGGCACACGTTTATGAAAACAAAGTGCCTCCTGTCTGTAAAATGGCTTAATTAAATGCAGAGCTCGACTTTATTAAATAAGATATGCTGCACTCTGCATAAATGCATTAATCGATAGCAAAACTGCCACACAAATATTAGAATAATTGATCCAGGATGATTCAGCAGCAGAGAGGTCTGGGGGCTTGCAGGATATTACTTAGCGTTAACAATCTCGGTGAAGGTCAGTGGATACTACAGTAATGACAAATGTCCTCGCTTTGACTCCTCCTTGGCCAGACTTTATTTTGGCTAGTTACAGGAAATGACTTTGTGCACCTTTCATCATCTTCTACTCAGTCTGCATGCTGCGGCTTTACGGCAATGACCAATCAGGGTGTAATAAAAGCAAGCTGTAACTGTCCAACCTTGTAATAAAAAGTATTCACGCAACTGACATCGAACTGCTGGTTATTACAGTAAGAGTTAAGAGTGCAGTGAGGAACAGATAAAGTGTGGGCCCATAGTCTCTACTTAATGTGAGATTAGATATTAGTGAACTGTGACTCGTAGACAGCGTGATGGAGTCGTTTTTTTCCTCTACCTTCTCGCAATAGATGTGTGTAGATACTGTACAAACATATACAGGCATGGACACAAATCATACACACAACATCAAATCTGTCCAGCTTCCAAACTCTATCAACTCTATGTGTGTAGGGAATTCTTGTGCAGGAAATAATCACTACATTTATAAACCATGGTATCTGTCTCTTTCTGACAAAAGACAGACCAGCTGCACCATCCTGTTATCACTCCAGCACCACAGGGACCAAACATCTTCAATATCTGACAAATCAGAATTGATGGAGTGGTTCTAAAACATCTCCTAAAATATATCAGCATCAAATATCAAAGCATCTATGTTGAAAGAAGAAGAAAAGAAAAGTGAGAAAAAAAAGGTTTAAAGCACAAAAATATCCTCTGTTGCTCATGACTCCCAAAAATAGTGCCAAGCCTTTGGGCTTTTCCCGGTCCACGAGCTTGGTCCAGGAAGGGATAAAGCACCTGACACAGACTAGCTATGGTTGAGTGAACATGAGGCCAGTGTGGGATTGTCCCATTCCTTTCCCCAAGGGCCACCGCCTGCACCCTGGCCCCCATCAAGATCGGAAATGCCTGCCTGCCACTGTATTACTGCTGCTGCTCTTGGTCTAGGTCAGTGTGCTATTAAAGTGGAGTCACCACAACAAAAAAGTATACAACCATGTAGTCAACAAGCAGTCTGACAATATAAGTGGGAAAAAACACACACCTCTATACATCCTCTCTTAGAAAAACTACTATCCCAACATGTAAACAAAGTCAAGACAAGCTGTTTTCTAATGCAGCTAATAAACCTAAGAGTGATGACAAGCACCAGGTGATTATACCTCGAAACACATTTAATTACACACCGCCTGAAAGTATGAATAGTTAAAAGTATGTGTCATAGTATATAGTTTAAAAATTCTGGATCCAAAGAAGCATCTGAATGTGTCTTTGTCTGGAAAAGTTGGGGTTTAAAGCAGCCAAAAGAAAAAGGACTGGCCTGCCAACACTAGCCAGGATTTACTCATGAGTGAGCCAATCAAAACAGCTACAAATTGGCTCACCTTTTCCTTTTCTTGCACCCAGCAGGAGGTAACACAGACAGCAAGCTGCAGTAGTGCAGGGCATATCTTATTTGCTATTCTACAGAAGCTTCAATCTGTGGTTTACTCTCTATTCTTTAATGACTTCATGACTTTTGGACTACCGATGATGGTCCTACCAGTCTGGTCATGCCATATCCCATATTACACATCCACATGAGCTACAGTAGAATCCAGCTACTACTCTTTTTGACAGTTTCAACAGTCTTCCTTTTGTCCTGTTGTTCACTTGGATCATCCACTTAAAAAGGAATAGGCCACACTTCAAATCATTCAAATATTGCCCTTCCAGTCAAACTATTACAACATACACTGAATGTGCACAGTTCTTTTGACCCTGTTTTGCTTTTTCCTCTTTACTATGGATATAAAATTTTCCCCCGAAAACCAATAAATGTCTGTAAATGCAAATTAAGCAAATAAGCAACAGTAACTGGCTTATTTTAAATTGGCTATCTCATCTTCCTGTAACCACAATCTCCTACTGTGGTAGCAGAGGAGCTGTCCGTGGTACCTAAAAACTCTGAGGAGTGTTTCTTTATGATAAGCATGTATTATTCGTAGATGTGTATATTGTTGAGCACAAAACCACATTTTAAAATTGTTTTGCTACTAAATCCTAAAGCTGGACCATTTTTAACCAATATTCCTTCTGATTGTTTACATTAATGCGTTGTGTTAGAAATCAGTTTTCAGATGTGGAACCTTAAGCAGAGACAGACTTTTCCTCCTCCACTGCATGGCGAGCTACTTTCTAATAAGTTCTGCTTAAATATACATATAATATTCATGATTGTCAAAGCATCCACAGAACGCAGTGACATAATGCCTTAAATGTAGCAGAAGGATGCTATACACCTTACTATGTCAGGCTCTTACTGCAGCACCAGAATGGCCGCTGCAGTTCATCATGAGCCAAAGTTATCAGATTGAAAACTTCATGAGGATGGCAGTGAATATCCATAGATTTAGAAAGAGGAAAAAAAACCACAGCATATAGACACACCTAAAATGTTTACCATGACATGTGTACCATTAATCTGTGGATTACAGTAGGGCATGACATTTATGTTTGCATGCCAGATAAAATGCAATACATTTGTCGGAGCAGACTGTGACCCTGTGATTCCTAAAATCAAAATGTTGAGCCTTCTCGTATGCCCGTCTATCTGCTGATTTAATGCAGCCCGGCCTCATTATAGCGGCACTTACCCAGAGCCTCTAGAGACATTGTGTCCTCCAGAGCATTACTGCTGAAGGTATAAGGTAGTAGTGATAAGAGGCTAAAAATGTGACACCTGAGCGACACATTAATACACAGGTGTATGTAAAGACACAGCAAAACTGTACGCACTCACCTTGAATCTCTTGGCCTTAGCTTTTCAGCAGTGTCATGGCTGAAAAGCAAGAAAGAAAAGAATTATTATTTGAAGCTGTTTGAGAGATACAACTGCTGTGAAGTGGGCATCATGTCAGCATCAATATAACTTTCATGTCTATTGTGTCATGGAAAAGCATCATTACAGCCTTGGTTGTTGTTATCCCTTTGCCTCCTCCTCCTCCACCTCCTCCTCTGCTCTATGTGCACCAACCTTGCCATGGCTAACAGGAAGCAGAGGGCACAGCGCTTTATTTAATTAGTCACAGCAGCTGAGTGCTCATGTGGAACCAAACAGGGGAGGCAGATTGGGGTAGTGAGATGGATAGGCACTCTCCCACCGGGCCTTGGCTGTGCTGTCAGAGGAGCGGAGATTACATGACAGAGGGGGGAGCAGGGGGCTGGGATGGCAGGGGGATGTAAATGGTGTCCGTACAGACAGATTCATCCCAAGAAAAAGGATTGCATTCACTTGTGAACCCCTGTGCCCCTGTCCTCTCACAAAGCCACTCTTTATACTGTTACTTTTGTCAGTTATGCAAACCAGGCAGCAGTGGGACTGGCATATTGTTGTGTGATGCACTCAGTGGTTTGACTGTTTTTTGTTTACGGTGACAACACTCATTATTCCAAATGATTTAGGAGATGCTATTTGCTTTCTATCTCTCCTGACAATGATCAGGTCGCCTTTTCCTCACAGACCAGTAGATAACCTCTGAGAGGTTGCACAAGTGTCTCAGTTTGCAGCAAATAAAATCTGCCCTAAGCACAAGGCAAAAGCAGCAAATACAATCTTTCAAAGCATCTCCTTTTAATATGTTTAATTTCCTCATCTTAAAAGAAGAAAGAAAGGAAAGATCAGCAACACGGGAAAGTTCTATTTTGTACATAATTAGAGAATTCTGCGTTATGCAAAATCTATATGAATCATGTGTAAAGGGGTTTATAATTTCTATTATTACACATTCAATCTTAATTGGCCCTCAACAGCAAAATCTGTGTTCATCCTTAGAGAAAACTCAGTATACATGTAGCTTACTGTGTGCTGCAGAAACAGCAAAGAACAGCAAGGAACATGAGTGAGGTGGTTGACTAATGTGTTTGCAGCTACTAAGCAATGTTGTGCAGGGAGCTCTTTTAATTAGCACTTTTGAAGTTGTCCTGTGACCCACATCTAATAATGAAGGCAACATGAATGTTCTATTTACATATCTTTAGTCAGTAATGTGTGACCGTTGGGAGAGCCCAGTGGCTGAGTATGTGATGCCAGTGAAAAAGGGAGGGCATGTCAAGCAGAGCCGCCTCAGGCTGTTTTCCAAGGACCACTCAATCTGAACTGCAGCAATGTGGAATGGTATGTAAGTGACCTGCAGGTCTGTCAAACTGGGTTATTTTTAAGTATGCTGCATGCAACTTTTTAATAAGGCCTGGTCTGGTGACGGCATGTATTTCAAGAAGTCAATTCTTCAGCATTGCTTTACAGCGTAACTACTTGGAATACTGTGTCTTTTGTGTCATAGACTGGCCTATATGTATATAATATATATATATATATTTTTTTTAAGTATTGTATTGTAAATACAAATATAATACGTATCAATTGATTTACAAACGCGTCGGTTATTTTTCTTTTCTAAAAATGCATTTGCAAAAACGATTATGTAATACATCATACACAGTTAATGCTTTTAGCTAAGATGTTTTCTTGAGAATAAAACCACATGGAAATCATCAATTAAGACCTGTTTGTATAAATATTTTCCCTTAGTGCCCCTAGTGGACAAAACCCCCACAAAACGCTATTATATTGTTTGTGCATGTTCATTTAACAGCTACATATGCATTCAAGGAATTTAACATAACTGTTGATATCTAGTAACAATTGAAAACCAAACACACATTTGATTGTGTTAATCTGTTCTCTAATCTGTATCCACCATACCCAGTTTTGCAAATGATGTTAAATATACATATATATATATATATATATATACACACTTTAAGTCCCATGAGAGACATGAGGTGAGTATTTTTTTCCTCTTGCATAAAGGGGTTTTATTTTCATTGCTGTGTGAATAACTCAATAAAAAAGACAGAGGGGGATATAATAAGCACAGAGGTGACTTTGACTCTGGTACAGCTGTCCTTGTTTCTGTCTGTCTGCTCAGGAGTCACCTTTAGCTGGCTAGCTTCTTAAAATCAACACAACAACAACATAAGGTGATGCGCTCCGAGGCTTGAGGCTTTAATATGATTTTTGCAACTGTCATCTATCTTTCAGTGGCATGCAGGAGTCATAAGAAGGAGAAGGGTGTGGCTTTCTTCCGCCATGAGATTCATAATGAAGGAAATTTCCTAACTTTCCACCTTCACAGGACCTTGGCTCAGTTAAGCAGGGTTAATAAAACAGTTTTTCACATGGAGCTTCTTCTTCAGAGGGCGTACGAAATTGTTATTTCCGACTATTCTTTGTCTATGAAAGAACTGGGTCACTGACTAACACTCTCTTCCAGTGCCTTGTTGCTAAGGCCCTGACTCCTTAGAGTCCAGAGGATTTAGGGAGACAGGGGCTAGTGCACACAAACTAAAGCCAGCTTCTGACAGGAGGAGCTGCACTTGCGTGACTGCAGCCCCCTCTAAACAGCACATCATGCTCAGATTACTGAACACATTTCAGGGAGGAGGTGGGGAGGTGAGGGATGAAGCCAGCAAGATGCATGCACACTGCACCTCTCTAAATGTGAATGTAGATTAGTGTATCAAAGTGCTTCTTACAGTGTGTGTGGAGTGTGTGTGTCCCTTCGCCCTTCAGTGCATGTGTGTGTGTGTGTGTGTGTGTGTGAAGGGGCTGCTGTTGGCTGCAGCAACATTTGAGCAGAATTTGAGCAGTGCTGTTTGTTAAACATGATTTGCTTCTGCTGTAAAGGCAACAAAGGGATTCAACCCCATTGCAAATGAATGGGCCCAGGTCCCTAGTTATCACTGGTTATTGTTCGGATCAGGCTGGCTTTGAAAAGGGAGGCGCGCTCTCCTTTGGACAGCTCATTAAGATAACACACAAATGTGGCTCCCCATCATCCTGGGTTTATTAAAGCGGGGCTCATTTCAGCACCATTGTCTCATGCAGGAACCTCTGCTTTTGTCAGCGCAATTGGAGCCAGATGGCAAAACAAAGCTGCCAGTCTGAAGTGCCTACAGAGTGATCTCAGAAGGCAGGGCCATTAACTTGACTTCACCAGCTCACCGCCCACGACGTCCACCTGGATCATCCAGGTGCATGGACGGCGACAAGAGGCGGGGAGAGGCTGCAAGTTGTCGTCATGTCACAAGAGTACATAGTCTCTGAGATCTGTTCTACTTTTCCCTTCTTCCTTTAGCTACAGCTGAACTATGAAGACTCACTAGTTGTGGGATGGCTGACCCCGCTCCTGGCTGCACATAATTCTCTGAAACATTCATGAGAGAGGCATTAGAGAATAAAAGTCGTTGTCCCCCCTCACTCGGAGACTCTCCGTCACCTCTCAGCTTATTAAAATCACATGGTATTAACTTTGCCGTTCACAGGAAGGCTAAATAATTCAATCAGACTAAAGAAGGAGTCAAATGAATAACTCTAATGACATTAACGCTTGAGGGAGAACTGCTCAGGTTTGTGAGGGGTAGGCGCTGAGGTTGGGCAGGCGGCAGAAGAAAGCTTGCTCGGCTTGCTGATGGGGAAATTAATTCTGGACTCATAAGGTCACGCTTAGCAAAATATCACATAACTCTCATCACAGAAATAGAATTGCACATAGGAGTATAAGTTCTGGTCCACCCGCATTACTGAAAAGCATAAAGGGAGTATTGAGCAAAACCTATAGCTTCTTTTAAATGTTAATATTAAATCTCATGAATAACTTAGATTTTGATTAAAAAGGTATTAAGAAATAGTTCGACATTTAAAAATTATGCTTCACTTCTACTTGTGCAGCGTTAGATGAGACGCTAGATAACAATCTGGTGTCTCTTCTGTACATTTAAAGCTAAAGAGCCAGCAGCCTGTTAGCTTAGTGAGCCACGAAGACTGAAAAAAACAACAACTAACAGCTCACTAGGCTCTTCTAGGGGAAACAAAATCTGCCTATCAGGACCTCTACACCTCTAGAGCACATTAGTGAACAAGTTACTTTAATGTATTGCTCATTTATTAATGCAAACAAAAACTGAAGAGTACAATATGCACATCACTGGACAACTTTGTCGCTAATTGCACCTGAAATCTCGTCTTGGAGAAGGCAACCATGAGAGACTCCAGCTTTGGCAGCACTTTGTTATCTTAATGCTAACTAAGAAAAGTTAACATGCTAACACATTCAATGAAGAGAGTGAGCATGTTAAACATCCGGATGTTTGCTGTTAGCGTTTAGCTCAAGGCACCACTCTACTTCAGTGCAGCCTCTTAAAGCCCCTAGCAGGCTGTAGACTTTTGTTCATCTTCATTTCCTCGTTTAAATGCTCTAAATGTCTCTTTGCAGAGGGGCACATTTTCGAAAAATGATATAGAGCTCCTGGTATGTATTGTCTTTGTTCATTGGTTGAAACTAGTCAGATTTAAGAGAGGCGTGTCTTGCAAAAACTCAGTGTAGCATTAAATGGAGGAAGGGCTGTCACGGTTGATTTCTGTCCATTTCGCTGTATTCTTCATCATAAGAAACTCAAGCAGCTTGTTCCAGGTGACAATATGCATGGCACATTTCAGCTAAATCAATCCGTCTTGGTAAACAGCATCATTTGAGTACAGGACACAGCAGCACTGTTGTTGGCATTTTTGTGAAACTTGGAAATTGTGGGACTTGTTACCATTAAATTTACAGACAAGATAGATTTCACTGTTATAGCTGTAGCTTTGGGGGGATGTGTAATGTAAAACAGCTTGTTGGCATCGCTAAATTAGTGGGCTCGTCTGCCTCTCTCCGCCTCGAACGCTTACACACTCACTAAAGAAGTGGAAGAGATATGCCACAGGGTTGCTGTGTTGAATGGATTTGGTGCCTGGAGCTGGTCTCATTTCTGACGTGCACTCATGCTTCATCAGAGTTCTCTCACACCTCAGTGAACAAACGTAACATTCAGTTACTTGTTTTGTTGGGTCTCTGCCATGCTGCCACCTCAATATATTTAACCGTTTTCACTGGATACTTTTCCCTTTATTATGAAAACAAAACAACACATGTGTAAAAAGAGATTTTGCAGGTGTATAATACTAACTGCCCTTTTCATATTGCCCACCTCAGCACTACTTTAATGTTAATACATTAAATAGTCAAATAACTGTCTATCACTTCCACTATGTTACACTGTAAATGTTGAATTTAAGGTGGTTGAATCGCTATGCAACACACTGTAATTTAATGACAGGTTTGAGTACAGGATGTGAAAATTTAACAAGTGGATTTCCAAATGCTACTCTTTCACTGCTAACTAAAACGGACAGCGAGCCCCTGATGCCCGCAGTGGCTGAGGCTTGACCAGGTGTGGATTGGCTGACCTGTCTTTGACTCCTCTTCTTCCAGCTCCTTGGCCTCTTCAGCTGTGGGAAAGACAGAGGAGTCATTATCAGTGGGAGCCACAGCACAAAAAGCAAGGCACACAATGTAGTCACTTCATAGCAAGCCTATGGTGAGCTGATCCTTCACAGCTCAAAGGACAAGCTGTGTTGAGAGTGAGCGCTATAAAAACGAGGAAAATCCACACAATGGTTCCCCCACCAAGTCTCACACACACACGCACACACATACATAAAGTATATAAATATATATCTATATCAACACACAGAGCCGTACCCACCCTTTAACCTCTTATCCAGCCCCTTTCACAAAGACAGTAATCACATTAGGCTTTAGCTGCTGGCTTTCTGAAAACCTACTGTCAACAGAGTTAGAGAGGCAACCGGTGAAGGCTGTCACAGTCACATACACACGTGGCTTGCATGTGCACACACATATAGGCTAAAAATAGGACTGAGACAGAGTATCCAAGTGGCTGATATTAATTCTACCACACCACCCCCACTCCCTCAATTATGTCTGAGATTCTCTATTCAGTGTCTGATATGTGAGATTAAACTGATAATGAACAGAATTAAATGTCAAGGCAACACAATTCTTTTATTCATATTCCTGTGCGTATTCTTGATTTTTCTTAACTCTGACAGCAAAGACTTGAGTCCTCTGGGGAAAGAAAGCAAAAGTTCTTATTATTACAGCAGCAGATCAGAGTTTGCAGATTCCAACAGCATTCATATGCATACGTCCACCCACACCACATTCTTTAGTTTCCCCTCCTCTGTGTTAAGTTTTATTTGATAACAGATTATATTGCATATTTAATCTAATTACATATTAGTGTAGTAATCATAGTAAATGCCACATTGTTATTGTGGCACCATCATAAGTCACTGCAGGCATTGCTTTGATCACATAGCTTACAGGGTTCTTTTTTTCTAACCTGCTATAAATGTGTACACTTTGAAAGTTAAAAATCCACAAAACACCTCTGAAAAAGAGAAACATACCACTTCTTCACATCATAAAAATGGTGGTGTATCATCCCCATAGAAGAGTGAGCCTGTTTTCTTTCACCGTTTCACTCCACACCTCCAAATCAACCAAAAGTATCACCACTGTGGCAGCAGTCTAAAGACCTTAGGGGGAAAGAAAACGAGGCTCATTTGAAGGCACCTTAAAGTCAGGGTGAAGACGAGGGCATCCACAGGACAGGGAGTGAGAACTGCTGCCCTTGTATATTCAGAGTGTTACAATTTTATGCCCATGTTGGCTGCATCCCAAATGTGTGTGTGTGTGTGTGTGTGTGTGGGGGGGGGGGGGGGGGGGGGGGGAGAAGAAGTGTGGTTATGGCTCAAGTGCAAAAGCTGGACAAACCACATAAAAGATCAGAGTCAGGGGACAGAAGCCGCTACTCAGTGAAGCCAGAAGAGTGTTACTGTTTCTCATCATCCTCCCTTTCTGGCTCTATGATTCCCCTCCACAGAAGTGGTGCAAGATGGCTGCTGATTTTTCTTTTCAAACACTGCTGGTTCTTAATGAGTGTAAGCAAAAGCACATGGCCCCGGTAAGTTCACCTATGGTTCTATAAATACAACAATAAGAGGGCCTTATTAATTCATGTGTGCAACCTTAAACACCAGAACCTTCTTTCTTTTTTTTTACCTTTATGCATAATACAACATAAAGCTCAATGACAGCAGTATTTGTGCTGTATTTAAATGATTCCCTTTCCCTTTAAATATAAACTCTGGATGGCAAAAAAAAGCTAATTTAAAAGGAAAACATTAGGAACAGATTTATGTCGCCAATATTTTGATCAGGGATTTTACATCAGGAATTGCTAAGAAGACTTGGGAGTGAAATAAATCTATTTGTTTGATATTTTTTGTGAGTCACATGCACACAAAGATGCTTAATCAAAGTAAACGTCAGGTTAGCCCTCTTGAAACACATGCACCACTGGGGTAAAGCCCCTTGGGGAAACACTGCTTCCCTCATGACTTTCATCCATCACACAGGGGAGTTTGTCTCATGTCACCTACACATGATCTGCAAGCGTAGGTGTGATTAAATCACATGCTTATCTAAATGTAAAATGAGCTTTGTGGCTCTGAATAAGTCAGGCATATATATATATATATATAAGATACAGTCAAGCCACTGTAAGAGAGGACAAAGAGAGGAATGGAAAAAAAAAAACACATCAAGGAGAATATTCTGCCATTTCTGGTGCTGAGACAACACTGCCCCTGGAATTGATGTTGCACTCAAAACTGCAATACCACAACCTGCTCTTCTCTGTTACTCTACACATTTGGTCCTCCATATACATTATGACAGGGAAGAAAAATGGCTTTCTCGCTACTCCACTTGCACTGACCCTTGGACCCTCGCTACCAAGACACAGTGAAGTGTAAGTCCACTTCAATCTGAGCATACCAGGGAACGCCATTAAAAGATAAGACAACCACAATTAAGTTGCACTTCCCTGCTCTCTACCCTCCCCACAGCTGTGGATGTGTGTGTGGAAAAATCTTTTTTCTTAAGCCCAATCCACATCTGTATTCATACAATATCATTCTATCAGGCGTACAAGAGTCTGCATGATATGTGAATAAGTCAGCGTCCCCCCACTCTCCTGGTTCGTGCTTGGAAAACATCAGTGACTGAAGAAGCATTGCTAGCAGGGGAGAGAATAAGACTTAACATTTCAATAAAGCAGACAGTGGATGACCAAATAATCAGTCCAGTCTTTGGTGTTAGAGCTGCAGGCGGCAAATGCAACTCCTCATCCACCCGAATGAACAAAAGGGCCCCACAACCCGAGGAGCATTTTGCCCACGGGAGGGACTGCATTATATTTTTCTCTTTCCATTTCATTTGATTTCATATGTTCCATGGAGCTATTTACTCTATCCTCTGAGTCTGTGTCACTTCCATATTTATTTTCAAACCTCTGGGCCCTGGTGCAGACACTGGCTGACCTTTATTTAAATGTCTCCTCCACTCTGAGCGGATCTCATTACAGCAGAGCTGGTGGCTCTGCACTACTGTATCTATCTCATTTCAAAACTTTTTCTCTTTGCACTTGCGGCGATCCTTGGCTATTCCGCAATGCTAATTACTGGACCCAAGTAATGATGTTCTTCTTTGCCAAAGATATGTGTCCCACCACCCGAGATCCTGCCTATACGCATTAAGCAGAACTCCCTCTGGATTCTCAAAGTTCCTTGAGCAGTTAACATCTCATCACTGCTTTCTGCTCTATCTCTCTCTCCCTCACTCACTCTTGCAGTGCCTCCCAAATGATCTAGGCAACACGTCGCAATTATGCATATCATTTACTGGCCTGCTATCTGAAGAGTTTAAGGAGTCATTCTGCATTTTAATGAAGGCGCTGAGAAGGGTTGAAAGGAGAATGATAGGTTAGCATCCATTATTCAGCAAGCCCTTGAACTGTGTATGCAATAGGCCAACACAGTCCATGAGAAAAACAGAAAAACAATTTAATTACTTTATATTTTAATGCACATACTGTAGCTTTGGAGTAGCCATAGATTTGATATAAATCCTAAACATGGACGCTTATCAAAGTCTTCACCAATTGAATTGTGCCACTTCACAGAACATACACTGGTATATTTCCCCTTCTACCCACCTTCCCTCCTGGCTTCCTCGCAGCTCTCCTTGATCTTCCTGCGGCAGACAGCGGCCAGGGCAATGAGCAGTACCAGCAGACACACGGCCAGGCCAATAGTTACCCACAGAGCCACCGGGGGGAACGTGATGTTCTGACCTGAAGCAAAGGGCAGGGGGAGGGAGAGGGGTGGAGGGGCAGAGAAGGGAGAGCCTCATTATTCACTCTTACAGTGCTAAAATAAGACCACAACTGTCACTGCTGCATCCATCACCATTATTTTGCAATTTGACAAATTTGCTGATAGAGTAAGTTGTCATAAAAATACAGAATTATCCTGACAGCAGAACTGCTAAAGCACAACATGATGACATCGATGATGATTATTGCCATCATCATCCCTGTCATCATTTGGGGTATCATCGCTGTATCAGGTTTGACTTTCAGAAATAGTGGGACTGTATTCTGACAAAGCAGAAATAAGCTGCCAATGAGTTGTTTTATGTGCATGGGGTAAGAGCTTCTTTACCAGTGTCCAATTAAGACTCTTGAGTCTTTCAATTGAGTCCAGATGGCACATAGCTTACCAGACGCACAAGACTGTGTTGTCGTTTCACTCAAACGGCATTGGCACAGCATTAAGAGGATCCTGGTGCTAACTATCCCACCCCCTGCAATCTGCTACACATTGCTCAGATCTACCATGTTCGGATATTATCTGATATACTATACCTACTCTATGTTTACTATATATTTACCACGTTGAAGGGGAATACATTGTTAATACTAAGTGCTATATATTCAGGAACCATGTAAAAAAGACATGTGCAGTACTTCTGCATACAACTCAGATGCTTTTAGACACTGGAGACAATTAGACACAAAATGATTTGAGACTATCTTGGCAAAGTGCAAACTGATGAGGAAAATAAGAACTGGTCAGCAGCACGCAGAAAGGATATCAGAGACACAGACCAAATTTCCCAGGGGTTTTCAAAGTGAACAGAGGGAGGAGAAAAGAAAACAGCCCAGCTGCTAAATAGCTGTGAGCCTGGCTGTAGCACAAACAGGCCTCCTTCAGAGAGTGCCCGCTCTGGGCAGATAATAATGAAAAAAAAAAGAAAAAAAAAGAACAAAAAAAAAAAGACTGAAAGATGACTGGCATTGAAAAGAGGAAATGATGAAGCATCTGTAAGGACTTGGCATCGGCTATGAAGACAGGCAGACAGCCTATAACACAGTCCAGCCAAGATGGAGGGCAAATAGTGGCGTCCTTTTGGAAGGGATGAATTCTCAGATGGAAATCCAGTCCATGTGATGTGAGAAACAAATGCACCTGATTGTCCTACGAAACAGACTTAATGAAAGGACATGGTCCAACATAGAGCGTAGGACGAGGTGGGACATCAACTTGCCAAAGACAAAAATGGCAATTAAAAAAAATCAGTTGAGCCTTTATTCTTGTGTGGTTTGTTTGCTTGGTTTGCATGGCTCTCGATGTGTAAGTGTTAGTTTATCTGTTGGTCTACAGACTACTTTTACTACAGACTGATTTATCTCAACAAATATTGAATGCATTGGCATGACATTTGGACAGACATTCATGGTTCCCCCATGTAAGCATTGCAAATGTTAGAATGTTAGCATTGTAGAATTAGCATTTAGCACTGCTGTACCTTAGGAGTAGGCCTGCAGACTATGAGTAAAATATGCAATGCGCCATTACATTGTTCAGTATTGAAATAACAATATTAAAGGCAATAAATACATAGCAAAGAGTGCATAGTCTATAACTCAGTTATGCATATATGCTGTTCTTCATATTGTACTCAATACTTGTTCTCCTGAATCCAAAATAAATCAAAGATTTTTCCCCACCACTGAATTCACACCAATTAATGAGGGTGGCTGATAGTTACCTGAACTTCATCTGATTGCATCAAAATAGTGTGAAAGCATGGACATTATAGCCAGGCCTTCCATCTTATCAGTAAAATATACTCATGCTGAGTGAGAATGTATTGTTTTTCTTACTAATTATTATAAATTCAGACTTGTTCAAATACTCATATTGCTATGACAATGCAATAGGGATACATTGTGCAGCCCCTTTACAGTAAAGCCCCCATAGAATTACTAGCATGGCTGTAGATACTGTAGAGGTCGTGTTACTGCTACATCAAATTTTTGTTCATTACACTATTGTTTGGAATTGCAGTAAAAGGTTAAAAAAATATAGAGGCAATTTCTGCTAACACGCATATTATATGTATAGTAAACATACACATGAACTTGTTACACTATATCTAATTTTGCAATCTAATTATATAGTCACCACATCTTCAATTTTTGTATAGAAATCTTTTTCAAGAGCACCTCTCCATACAAAAGGCACTACAAAGACACTCGGGTGCTGCTGTTGCAGAGCAGAATAAACAACCAAATGTCACAGAGAAAGGATAAAATCTGGAAAGTCAATCTTGTCATTTTGATGAAGCTGTGTATGCCTCCCTAGGCTAGTCATGACAGATGGTTCTGTGGCTTGCTGTCCACCGAGCCCTTCACTTTGTTATGTTTAAAGAATGACCATCTGAGAGCCACTTCATACCAGCAGTGGAACCACAACGCAAATATGAGGGAGAAATAATCATACATGAGCTGTTCACATCTCATGAAGTCAGAAAAGTAATAAATGTGTCTAGTTCTTTGTGCAGGTAAAGACGACAGCATCCTCTTTGTTTCCATTGTCTTCTCATTCTCGTTTTATCCCCACACCTTCCCACCACACTCTCCCTCCCTCAAGGCAGACTGATAAAGACAAATGCCATAGTCGGCTATCATTGCTACGCCGGGGCCCAAAGGGCTGCAGGATCATATTTTTCTTTTTCTCTTGTTTGATGATGTGATTTTGTTTTCTTCAGAAATAGATTTGTCTCTAATGGCTCTGTTTACCTATCCTCCCTTTCCCCCATTCCCTATTCCCTCAGTGCAAGGGTATGGATGGAGTGCTTTGGGCTGCACTGTCACATTACCCAGAGCCTGCACTCTATAGAGCTGCACCAAACAGGGTAAACTTCACATCACCCACTTGGCTTTTTGAGACACTGTGAATATTTGGCACACATTAGAATACACAAAAACACGTTAAAGTATATCTATAATGAGCTAATGTATAATAATCGAGAACTGAATACTGAATTGAATATTATCTTCTTACAACTTTGATATAAGTCTTTAATAACATCTATTTATGTTGGTGTCTCTATGTTTTTACATCCTCTAGCTTTTGCTACTGACAACATTTAATCTTGGTTAATAACTAAACATAAAAAGGATCTGTCCAAGAGTTAGTACCATTTGAAGAGTACATTAAGTATACTGTGGATATTTTCATATTGTTATCAGGTCAACTACCATCTTCAAGCCTGGAGTCATGATGAATGTTTGGCACATGTAAGCATATGCAAACAGGGGTACAGGGTAACTCCCAGTGCAATATGAAATGTAATAGATGCTCCGCGATAATGATGTCATGGTATGATACGGTATGGCATCATATGATACCTCATGGTATCTGATTAACTGAAGAATTTAAAATGTCTTTAAAAAGCTTAAAGGGATACTTCACCCGTTGAAATATGAATCTGTATTGACATTGGGTCATATATGTAGAAATGTGAAATAAATTTTGAAGTTGGTGCCTTCTTGGCCGAGAAAAGGCAGAAAGTGTCTTTTTGGCTCATGTGGATGAACGACACCAAATCCCAGAATGCACAGCACCGCAGGCCACTCCCACTAAGGTCCTCTATTTCAGAATCCGAATCAGAAATACTTTATTAATCCCAGCGGGAAATTCGATCCTTACAGTTTCTCCAAAATATACAATATAGCAGTAGAAATATAGTAATAAAAACATTTACAGACATATTTACATGTTTACCATTTCCTCAACTGATTGCAAAATTTCTTCCAGAATTGATCTTGGAAATTCCTGGCAGAAAACAGACTCTATGTCTGTGTCCATAGGCAAACAGTGAGAGCACCGACACTACCAGTCCGCCACAGCTCGAGCCGGCCCGGGCTCCTCGTTCTCACCACCGCCGACAGGCAGGCCTTATGTCTCGGCTGCTGAGCTGGCGGCGGCCAGCAATATAGCAATATAGCCGCGTGACAGTTGCTGCAGACAGGCCGGTGTTGTGTTGCGGCGGCCCCAGCGGCCAGCGGCCGCAGCAGCCACAACACAAGAACAGCCTGTCGGCAGCAGCCGTCTCGCCGCTATATTTATATTTTTTCGCCATTAACAGCTTTCTCCATAGAGCCTGTTAGCATAGCTTCCAAGCAATATGGCGGACGTTAAGTTTCGATTCTGGGAGTGAGTTCCCACCCACTGATCTGTGATTGGTCTGTAGCTTCAGTGGTCGAAAATATGAAGAACTAGCGTTGTAGTTTCACCCCGCTAACCGCAACAGCTTCCAGTGACGCAAAAAACGTCATTTTGCATCACTGAAAGCTCCTTTTCAGACTCAGAAATACAAAGATTTCCCGTCTCAGGGAAAAATGAGGGCGGGATGCACAACCATTCAAAAATACTACCAGGTTTCTAATGATACAAAGCTCAATGCAACTGGGTGAAGTATCCCTTTAAGTGCAGGATTAATGTCTTGGTTCACTGCTTATTGATATCATCCTAACCTATTAACTGCTTTTCATCCCTGTCCGACAGTATCCCACTGTCTTCTTCTTCTTCTATCCAGCTTTCAACTACTTCTTTGGCCAATTAAGTCCCCATCACGTTACCCTTATTCATGTCATAAGCGCCACCTTGAGGAGTTATAAAATGGCGAGCGACACAGTGAGTCAAATTGCCAGGGAAATATTGATATTAGGCTCCAGAAATGTAATAATTGTTTACCTTATCTTAACTGACTCACTGTGGGCGTTTCAGGGCTGTAAAAGTAAGCTCTTCTATTGTCTTCTCGTGTTACTGTTTAATGAGTTATTCTGTCCGTCCTTTGCAGCTGTTTGGTTCTGGGTCAAATTTGTCGATTAAAAATATATATTATAAAATGATACTACTGGTTGCTAAAAAATATACCACAAAATACTGTTTGCAATGTTTAGTTACAATGACCACACCTGCAGCATATCCACTGTTACTTCTTAGAGATGGAGCTTCACCGTAGGTATTTGTGTACCACAGGACACCACAGCAGACTGACTATGGTAAAAATAGATATTTAATGGGGGCAGGCAAGAGTATGATAAAACACCACCTCCATATGGAGCCTCTAACACAGGGCACATCACCAGTGAGAAATGAGGCTCCCTAAGTCTCTGGAAGACCCTATAGGGAACTCGCAAGGGGCCGGCTTAGGTATTGTTTGGGCTTCATTGAATGTGAGAGCCAAGCTTTGCAGGCATTTTTACAAGCCTGAGTGTTTTCTCTCCAGCACCTTTGGAGGAATAAAGTGCTGCTAAGACTCCCTTGCCTGTCATCCTGGTTCTGCAACGTGAAGACAGTAGAGATCAAAGCTGCTTTCTCTTACAATGTCAGCCCAGTTTTACCTGCCTAGAAGAAACCTAGCCTCTTAAGCTGTGACCAAAGGAGAATAATGTCCCTTGACAGAAGGATGGCTTCAGGCTAAAAAGAGCCTCAAGGCTCATTGTAGACAAGTTGCAGGGATGAGCAAGAGGAGAGGAAAAGTCAATTAGGTTTTTCTTTCATTGTCAGGATGAACAACTTGCCCTTATTCTGCCTGCTTGTGACAATAGAGGAGGAAAGACAGGGGACCAGTAGAGGAGGAGTGTTGATCAAGGAAGTGGTGGTGGACTAGGGGCTCGCCCAGGGGTTGAGCAGCAGCAGCAGGGCCTGGCCCTGCTTTAGGGCCTACACAGCCCCTGAGACCAGGGACGCATAGCCAGGCCCGGGAGCCTAAATAGGCTTACATATCTCTCTAAAACCGCGTCACATGGCAGAGAAAAAGACATTCATTGAGACAAAACAGTAAGGCCAGGAAGAACAGTGAAGTGAATGAGATATAAAACTCAGTGAGACAAAACAAGAGCTCACGCTTAAATCACATTCACACAACAATGCTGAGGTGATTGATGCATACTACCTCAGCAAGAGCAAACAGGCTCGCTGATGCTGGTGATTTAAAGTTCTTTATTCAGTTCCTGAGCAGCGCTGTTGATCTCCCTGGAATGAGATTGGCGGGAACAATAACAACAGTGCTAATGGAAAGAAGATGGCCCCGGTGTCAGAGGACACGGATTAGCCAGAATGAAAAACATGAGCATGAATATTAGGATTACATTGAACGAATGACTTTGAATTTGTTTCAGCTTCAGTTTCAATTACTTGCCTTTATCATTAACCTTGAAGATGTCAATCAAAAGTCTAAACTCACACCCCATTCCGGCTCAGCATGAAAAGCTGTGAACACACAGGAAGACCAGATGTTCTTGCAACATTTCCAGGGAACACCTCTTCGTCTCTGCCTGAGGATGACTTGCTCAATTTAGAGGAAAAACTTGGCAAACTGAGATAGATGGCGACAAGTTTTTGTCCTGTCAGCATCTTTGCTCTGAGCCTTCTCTCCTCCTTTTTGCATTTCAATAAATTGCTTTTCACCGAGATGCTACCTCGCTGTCTTATTTGTATGCAGGGAGGCAATGCTCTCATCTCCAAGACAACCTAGCGCACATTTACTTACACAATTTGTCTGACATTATTGCCCTTCCCCTGACGCCATGGGCTTGTGGCACACACCAGTGTATGATTTGCAGACGTGCACATTAAAATAGAATAATGGCTCTGCATTTACAGGAATAAAGTTTCTAACAGCCCTCTTTTTTTCTCAGCAGGAGAACTATAAAAGCCATCTGGTGGTGGGGGGTAGGGGTAGAGGGCGAGCAGGAGGAGGATGAGTTAGTGAGTCAGTGAAGGTTGAAGGGATGGGGTAAGCAGGTGAGAGATTGGGGCGACCCAAGTAAAGGCAAAAACAAGCAGGTGAAAGAGTTTGTGGGTTTGCAAGCGACCGGGCATCAAACTGGTCACTGTGTGAGTGCTGGACTTTGCTGGAATCACAATAAGGTTCGGTGGTATAAGTCCAATCTCTCCTCATAAGTTGTCTCTCAGACTTGTCAGGCTGCTACTGACCTTTCTCTGGAGGAAAGTTGGCTCACAGTCCACAGACACTCTGCCTGTAGTGCAGCGCTATGGAGTCAGAATGATGAGTGTGGGTGCGTGGCAAGGTGGTGCAATGAACCTGACATTAATCTGATAGATTCCACAGGTGAAGATTCCCTGCAGGTCAATGGTCACACATTACTGATTCAGGATGTAATGGGACACAGAGATCAACTGAGCTCGAGTTACAATTGGCAGAACGATCAGATCATGTAAAACTTGTGTTCGACTTTGTGTTAATAATCACATGATATCAGAAATTGTGACTATGCTCATTGAAAATGTGTGCCAAATGAGTCATTTCTTCATCCACATAACATAAACGCAACACACTGGAGACTTGTTAGATTACACATAGCAAGTGCTTATTCATGCTCATTATCTTAGCTCTACTTTGAGGAGTGTTTAACGGGTTATGAAACAGAATGCCATAAAAACTGATACAAGCACCTGCAAAAGCAAACCAGACCATCAGGGAGAAGAGTGATTATTTTCTATATATTGATGTTTAATACCTGTCACTGCTGTAAGCAGGTCTACGTCAGATGATGTAATGGACAGAGCAAAGACCCAAAGTGCCTTTACTTTACAGTATTTGAGGGGAAAGATTCACAGTGAGGGTAGGTTTGACTACCCTCACTGTGAATCTGCTTTATGTCAAAGCAGGGGGAGATTTATTTTTTGTCTAAAAACACTTCTTATGCATGTGGACAAGATCTGCAAAAACATACCAGGTACTGCCTTTGTCTAAAGGGGTCGTCAAATTCAACACAAACTGAAAGCACCTAACAATTGCTTTGAATAATGAATCAGGAAACACATATATCATCTAAAGAGCAAGTCACTTTCTGTTTTGCATTATCATATTATAACATGCATGTGCAGATATGAAACTGACATGAATAATAACTGCAATGGGACATTTGTTGTAGGAAACACATCATTATGGGTTTTTTTCACATGAAAGTGTAATTTAAACGAATAAGTGACAATGAATCATTGAAGTTATCTCAGTTACTGTCACAAAGCTTTTTGTGCATTCCTTCCGTATACAAACATAAACACTAGTGTGACAGATTTGTCTGGAAGGTGAAACAGGGGGAAGCTAAGTCACTGTTACATTCAAAGGGATGATTTCGAGTCTTACTCAGATATGCCAGGGGCAAGGTTAGAATGTTTTTTTTTTTTTTTAATCTTTACAGTTGAAGGTAATCCCATACCCAGTACAGCCACTAATTAAATAAAAACACCTCATAGTCAACTGCATGGTTGTCTTTTTAGACAGGCAGAGGCCAAATTACAGGCTTGAAAATTTGTAATGTATCTGAGCATGAAAATATAAACACTGGCCTCTAGTAGACTGATAAGGCTATACCATTCGTTCTTGTGCAGAGTGGATCTAAAGGCCATGCCAAAGTGCCAGCCAGCACAACTTACTGCATGTTAACCAGTGAGCAAACCCTGTCCAAAAAAAAAGCCACATTCGCACGCTAAAAAAATAGCATGTGAAGAAATGGAGAAAGACACCTCAATAGGGACAAGAGCAAGCCATGAGGAAACATGCCAGCAAGTATAAGGAATATTTAAAAAAGGTACAACCACATCGTAGATGTTCTTTCCAGATCCCCTTCTTACTGGTGGGACAAGTCAGCCGTGGAGGAACATCGGGGAAACACAGGGTGCATGGTGCGTAAAAAAACAAACTCCCCAGGACACAGCCCAAAAAAGAAAATCCAGAACAGCTGTTGTGATGAAATCTTAATAACATCAGGTATAAAACTCATCACCGGCCACTCTTAACTGCAGTGTTTCCCCCACAATTCATTTGGAGTGACGCCTTGCCCACCCAACATGACCTCCTGCCCTTCCAAAAGGAAGGATGTAAACACTTGATTTCTGGATTCACATAAATAATTTTTTTTGTTTACTTTCTTGATTTCAGGAGAGATCTTCGATGCGTTTTTCTGTCCTGAGCAATGTCTCTGCTCCATGTAGTTTTCGTATTTGACACAAGCACACTGACTGATACTTATCCTTCATATTTTGTCTCAAATATGAATTTTAACTGAGCCTCTTACCTGAAGATGTAACATCTGTTTCTTTTGTTATACCATATAAATATTCTGTTGGTTACTTTGAAGAAATTTTGCAAAAAATAAAATAAATATATATAGCTTTTTGGATATACTTCATTAATCCCAGAGGGGAAATTCGGGTTTACACTCTGTTATTTATAGGGACATGCTTCTCAAACACATAGGTCTGAATCACACACATGCATAAACAGGACCTGTGGACATGCATTTGTGGAGAGATGTCAGAGGGGGTTCAGTGCCATGCTCAAGGGCACCTCGGCTCGGGAAGTGCCCTGGCACCTCTCCAGCTACCAGACCAAATTCCATATTATGGTCCACACTTGGACTTGAACGGGTGACCCTCCAGTTCCCAACCCAAGTCCCTATGGACCGAGCTACTGCCACCAGTTACGATACCAAGTCACGTGTTGTTTACCCTCCAACCTCTAATATTTTAATTGAGACATGTAAGTAAAGCATGCTGCTCTTATAGTGCAAAAATAGTATGCATGGTGTAGACCAATACAGTCATCACAGCAATGATTTCTATTGGATTTAAGAAATGATCTGGATGTATTATTATTTGTTTATATTTGTAGCAGTGGGAGGGAGAGAGAGATTGTTGAAGAGTGATCTACATTGACTTTTAATGAGCGAGAGAGAGCGACGCACTGCATTGTCTGATTATGTGCTCGTCTCATTAGAAACAGTCGGTTTGTGCTTTTAAGACAATTTAGCAACGATCTGCCAGACAGGCACTTTCAGCACTATCTTCTGCTTTTCTATGGTTTGTCAGATGCTTTTAGCTGCAGCTATGAAACCAGACAGCGACTCTCTTAGCAGAAGAAGTGTCAGTCACTGTGGATGAGATCGATGAAGGAAAGACTGTAATCCTTGAGAAGTTGTCCGACTCGTACCTGGGTGAAAGTTTAATCACTGTCCTTCACGTGTTGCCCCCTCCGTCCCATCAACAGAGCCCTCTGTCCGGCTGCTGGCCAAAACAATATGACGTGCTTGCAAGCCAAACGTTTAGCAATCAGGTGTAAATCAAGAATTCTTTGACTGAAGCTGTCCAGCTGTGTGGCCCCTAATGCAGGGGTGGCATGAATGGTGTGTGCATACACACACAGGATTACATTCATAACTTATCATATCTACTTCTAACATTTAGGTATCTAAAATATATTACGGTTTAAAGAGGACATATTATAGTCCTTTTCTACCTTTTAAAACAGTCTCCTGTGGTCTAAATGAAACATCTGTGCTGTGCTTTGGTCATAAAATAACATGAATCAAGCACCAGAGGAGGTTTGTAACCCTGTATAAACCAGCTCCTTCAGAACGCTCCGTTTTTGTGTGTGTGTCTCTTTAAATGCAGACCACAAACAAAGGACTGGATGGGTTTATTACATTTTGTGGGTCGGTAGACACTCAGGTTACCCAAATGTATGTTTAAAAACACTGTAAAAGTGGATTTTTCATAATATGTCCCCTTTAAGTTTTTATTGATGTTAAGTACAAAAATTGTCCCCTACTTGTGCCCCAACTGCCAGGAGCGACCAGGCCACCATAGAAGAAAAACCAAGTCATTGGTCATAACTTTAACTTCAGGTAATAAATTGCAACAGTGCAGAAGTTTTTCATTTGTTTGAATCACATTGATTAAATGGCATGTAAAAAAAAAGAAGAAATCTTTCATTACAGTCAATATGAGAACTATATTGTAATATAAATGTTATATTGTACTGTCCAGCGATGGTCTGAGAGAATGATAATATAAGGTGACAATACAGTCTCACAACTGGTCGCCCCACCTCATCTAACATCTAACCATGGCTAGCTCTCTCTCTCAACACCCCTGTCCCTCATATCCCCCACTGGGGCCTCAATTAAAAACTCCTCTGATGTCTAGTAACTGACAGAGACACCATCACTTCCACACATCCCTCTCCGCTGACATTAAGATGTTGGAGGCAGAGGGGACTATTGATTTTCTTCTGCTTTTTTTGTGGTTGTTCCATTACTTCATGAGGCCATCTTAAGACTGCAGGCGGAACTTGGGTGCAATACTTGGTTTACAACAATGCGTTGTCTAAATTTTTAATTAGCTTTATAACAAGGGCTGCCTGTGAGATGCTGAGGATGTGTAGGCGAGAATCACTAGTGACAGCTATCAGTGCCAAAACTCAGTATCTGGATGGTTGATTATGTCGAGTGGAAAAGCTAAAAGAATCGAGACAAGGAAGGATAGGTATCAACAGACCAAAGGGCCATTTAAAACAAAGTGAGTCCATTGATCCTGTGAAAGAAAAGCAAACTTACTTATCCACCTGAGCTACATCAGGTTCCTTTTCAAACAGTTTAATTACATTGTTAGCCCCTTGGAGCATTACAATAACCTGTAAACATAAAACCAACATATTATCAACAGAACAAGCTTTCAAGGTCTGAACACATTTAAGTCCTATATTCAATCTCCTGAGAGGAGAATGTCGATCAACCCCTTTGCTCTTTTGCTGCTCATCTTCTAGGCCAGGGGTCTCCAACCTTTTCTCATGTTAGAGCTACTTTGAAAGAAAAAAAAATGTCTCAGAGCTATTTGCATCATTCCTAATTTACATAACATATCAAATCATGTAAAATGTATGATACATTATGATGAACTATGACCTCTCTGTCTCTCTCTCTCAGCCTTAGGGATTTGGATTTGTGGCAATAACAAGTTTTTATAGTATTTTATCTGTTAAGGATTAATTATCTGATTGGCTGGACAAAGTCTTGTGTTGGAGTTTGTAATATTCCAAATTCTAAATTTTGACAGAAAGATTTTTTTATTTTTACTGGAAATGCAAATCAGTTCCAAATATCGGTCTTCGTTCTCATGAACTACTAATAAAAAAAACTATCTATGTGGACCCCTAGTGCAGACCCTCTCCAAGCCACTGTTAGCATCTAGCAGAACATCAGCATTTGCCAACATGATGTCAGTCTCACTTTTATGGTCCCCAAACAACATCTCACTGAATGTGATATGTAAGGTGGGGTGTTATATATGTAGTTTCTTCTGATGATCTGGAAAATGTCGGCAGAAAAGCTTGGGAGACATAGAAAAAAAAAATACTGAGATGCAGATTCTGACGGGCTTACTATTATCAGAGGACATCTGTGTCTGCTGATGTGGTAGGCAACTTGCCGTGCAATTTTTATTTCACAAATTACAGACATGATTGATTCACACAGGATTAAAAAAACAAATATCCTCTGCAAGTATCACAAATTATCAGAGGCCCCCAGCTAATACAAATCCTGTGCAAATAGATCTTCAGAGAAACTCATTTCATGTTACATGTATTCATGTAATTGTCAGTCTAAAAACATTGACCGTCGGGACTATAACCCAGAACCTCCATCCTGCTTGTAGTGTTATTTTATCTTAGAGTGTTCACATGCTGCTGACAGGAAATGACTTTATGTAAATGATAAAGTGCACAGGTGAACACATTAACAAGGCTCATTACACATCGAATACTTCAATGACACATAGAAACAAACACTAAATAATTTTCACTTCCTGTACTACTAGAAAGCCATAGTGGCACAGTTGTTGAGCCACATCTCCATTAAGCTCATTTCAATGGCTCATTGCACTAAGAATAAAAAGTTGAATCTCTCAGCACACAGCCTGTGAAGTGCTCACCGACAGTATTGCTGAAACAACTCGTGTGTTACATCAGCAAAGTGAGAAGTGGGTGAGAAATAATGTCCAGGAGATGAACTTAGACATGACACTTACTGAGCCATCAATTCAAGTGTTCATTTAAGTCAGAAACACAACAAGCTTTTCCTCTTTGGCATTTTCTTTGTCTCTTTAGATTGCCATGAACCTGTAATGGAAAAGCTCAATATTGTAGTCACTCAGTCAAACTTGAGCTCTGACAGCAAAGACTATTTCCTTTGCCTTGCATGATCTTTAAAAGTCATCATTGTTTCTGTGATATCAAAAAGTATCGATTTTTTTTTTTTTTGATGAAACAAAACCTCATCCCAAGGAACAGTCGGTTCTTACTCCATAACATCTCTGAATAGTTACAGGAAACAAGCTGAACCCTGTATCACAAAGAAATGAAATTCTATCCCAATAAAAAATAAAGAACAGCCTGGACCTCTCCAAAGAGTGCAAGTTCTTAGTAGGCTTCCCCCACTTCAGTACGACTGGGTGAATATATATTGACAGATTTTTTAAAGACATATATATCTGTATATTTTTACCTTGGGCTGTTATTGTAAAACAGAAATGCTCATTTTCCTCCGCTGCAGTCATCCTTGGCTACGAGGGGGGAAAACCCCCAATAATATAAAGTAGCACTCGAGTTAGGCCAATGTCAGGCTTCAGAGCAGGTTGGGGCTGTTTATTTTATGAACGAAAGCAAATATCTTCAAATAATTAAACCATAACTTATGTTGTTTATTACAATAACAAGGAAACCTTATACAACCACACAGATGTTGCGTTCAGGGAGGTCAGAGGTAACAACCTCTTACACCACTAGTCCTAGCTGGAGTACAGTGTCATAATTAAGGACATTTCTCATGGCAGATCCTTACAACAAAAGGCTTCAATTTCTTTCCCTAGAGCATGTTTTTCTGAATAAATATGTAAGTCTGAATCGCTTGCATGGCTCATTCAATACAAATATATACATTCATTCTATTGTAACTATCGTCAACTTTTAAAGTCTAATAGGTGATTATATAACACATTATAAAGGAGGACTTAACATCCCTTGACTCAGGTTTTCTCATAACCACAACTCATTGCTCGCTCAGATAAATGACTGCAGGCTGCTAGAACTTTGAATCATTTTGATGAATAATGACTAATGTAGATATTTCAAAGATGTAAGGCATTTCAAAACTGAACAATTTTACAATGTTCATCAAGGACTCCGCTGGATCAATACCTATAAGTGCTATGTTGAGTACATGTTATACAAACATTTCCTTTTCTCATTTTAAATAAGTCTGTTTAGAGTTCTTATTAGAGGTGGGCAGTATGACCTGAGATTAATATCATGGTATTATATCGTGGTATTACAATACTAAAAGGGATTGTGCATTTCAACGCATCTTCATGCACTATGACCCCCTTGTCCCCCTCAACCACGCATGGCTGTCTGATGTGATTCTCAACTCATTTGTGTGCATGAGACCAGAGAAATGTGTTTCGGCCACTATGTGCTCTGTGTTCAGTACATTGTAGAGTGTCAGTGAATCTGCAGAAGAGAAACAAACTTCAATCACACAGATTGTGTTTAGCTGCTGCTGAAAACACCACATTTCCTAATATGGCTCTTTAATTGTAAAAGCATTCCTACACCATAATAACAGGGGGCTTTTATTGTGAAGGATTTGTCGGAAATAGAATCAAATTAGTCGAGCTTTGGCGGAGCTAAAAGAAGCTCCATGGCAGAATGTGATACCGGTGTTGTTATTGATACATGTTTACCAACCACCCCTAGTTCAGATAAAATACTGATCAACCCCAAATCACGACTCAAATGGATCAAGTAGCATTATGTATTACAGATATTACATTCAATTGTAACATCTCATTTACGTTGTTTTTTATTGCAATTATTTTATAACAGTATGAAGCAACCTGGGGGTGTGCTTTGACAGTTAAGAAGAGTCCCTAACAATGCCTCTAAGCAGTTTCAAAATCACTGTCAAATACAGACTTCTCATGGCTTATTGCTTAAATATACTTTGTCTCCTTCCAGCACTTTTAAATTATGATGTCTCAGTCAAACTGAAAAAGGGGAATCTGTAAATCTCTCTCCCACTGGAATACAGCTAATCACAGTTTCACAACTTGTGTGAAGCTAAGTTATGTAGCCTGAGAAAAAGCTCAGCCTCTGGCGGAGGCATATCGTTCATACAGATGCCCCACAAGGGTAGCACTTGAAGACTAATGTTTTATGACTAATGCAAGACTAGCACTCGCACAAATAAGGATGTTTATTCACTTATTTATCATAAAAAATAAATAAATTAAGGACTTAAAACAATGCAAGATGCATATGAACACAATCTAATGGAGCAGCAAAACTAAAAAACTGAAATTGGTCAACTTTCAAAATGTGGACAATCATCAACACTGATAAGCAAATTTTCAAAACCATTTTTGTTTATGGTTGCAGAAAATGGCTTAGGCTTCTGGCGGTGTGCACTGAATATATTAAATCAGAAAGAGGCAAAAACAAAGAGGTTGAGAGAAAGACAAGGATGAGTAGAAAAGATGAGACTGTGAGATAATCTTCAGACTGTTTTTTCATATTTTACAGATAGGTACGAGTCCACAGGCTGCAGGCTACTGTTTGGTTGTTCTTGAACAAAGCATTAACCCCTTCAACCCAGCTGGAGCTGATAGGTGACATGCAGGACGAGTTGTTGTTACCCCCAGGTGTGAGTGTGTGATCCTGGCCACAGCTACAGACAGCATGCATGCTAAGCAAGCATTTGTAGGTGGAAATAAAAAGACAACAGACATTTTTGTGAGCTAAAGGGTCTCTATAGATACAGCAGAATTGTGTTACAGCTACACCAACAAGACCTTGTAGGTCTGATGCAGTATACCCAACCTGACTGTCAAAGCTGCTTTGAAACACCAAGAAACAATTATGTAAGTCACAATTACTATACGTGATGGAAAATCAGTGCAAATGTGTGCAAAGGATACTCTACAGCCAGCTTAATTGCACATATGTTGTATAACAGAATGGATGTTCATTACTTCTCCCGGCAATTAGTTCCTGACACTCTGTATTGTTCTTTTTTGAGTCACACAATAGACCTCTAAAGCCCTGACTGACAGGGAGACCTTGAAGCAAATGTGAGAATGAGTTTGCTCTCCGTCCCTCCCTTCTTATTATCATATTTTGACACTAAAATTATTGCATACTACTGCCGTTTTTTTGTATCTGTCTGCTCTTTGCTTTCAAACGTATGATGAATAATGAGAAAATACTGGCAGAAACATAATTCAAGACTTTCTTATAAATCAATGGCAGATTTACAATGTACAGGATTACAAGTTGAATCCTATTTTACTCTGTAACCTTGACAGCTTCTTTGCCTGCTTTGGAGTACCGGCACTAATTCTTCTCGTGGTACACAATACAAAACAGGACACACTTACTTTCATCTCTGGATGTAAGGCATCACTCTGCTGAAGCAGCACATACTTCAAACCTATAACCAGTTACATCATTGTGCCCACAATGTCATCACGGTATGTCACGTGGCTTAACTGACACGCAGTGAAATATTGAAATCCAAGGGCATCAGTCGCCTGCCTGCCAAGTTTATCAGGTTGATACACAATCTGCAGCAACACGTTCAATTTATGGGAGCCCAAAATGAGGATTCAAATCAACAACGGGACTTTAGAGTTTATATCTAAGGTATATAAGGTATGCATTGAATTATGTCACATTGACACATTTAAGAGAGTTTAACACTTATTGCTCAAAATGAGGTGGTGATATATTTGATACATTGTACATGTACGCTGCATACTGGCTCAATACTTTCACAAGAAACATAAGGAATTCTACTGATTGTGTAAATGAAAATGAAGTATAAATCTCATACAAATGAATGTGCCCTGTTCAAATCATCACAACAAAAAAGCTAACGTGTAAATACGGTAAACGTGAAGACGTGAAGGCCCTGAATGTTAAATAAATTATATTTATACATATTACACTCTGACGGTGCCGGAGACAGAGAAACGGACAGCATATGCATACTGACAGAAACTGTCAAAAACTGCTCATTTAATCATGCAGCCTTGTGTTACTCTGTTTGACACTCTGGTCTATCAGTGAAGTTTATAAAATCCACTCTATTGTTTCACTTCTCAAATGAAAAATCCCTCTGCTTGCTGAACACACATTCAGAGATCTGCGTAGGGGTTATAAGGACAAATTCATTGATAGGGACAATTCAGTGGTAGTCGGACATTTGTGTAGGACATATCTGTACAGAAGCGTAGCGACAAAAAACACAAAAGCTCTCTCTCCTTTCACTTTTTTTTCCTTTTTTGTTGTTTAGCAGTGCGTTTTCTGGTGCACTGGATTTTTTTTCCCAATACAGTGCCCACACCACCATATCGGCGTACAGCCTAAATTGCAGTTAGAAATGACAAATTCACCTGTCCTGTAATGGAAGATTTAGTTCTCCCTGAAAACACTTTCGTACAAAACCAGTCAGAGGCGGCAGCAGGAAAAAGCCTGATCTGCTTTCTCACTGAGAGACGCATGAAAAACATATCTCTCATAGCTATATGGTGCTAAATGAAGCTACAGCTGGCAGATGGTTAGCCAGGCTAGATGATTCACCTTGTTTTGGGTCTTTCTGCTAAGCTAACCAGATTCAGGCAGCCTCATTGTAAATTTAGCAGAGAGGTTTATCTTCTCATCTAAGACTTAACCGGAAAGCAAAAAAAACCCCAACATATTTCTTAAATCTCAAACTATCCCTTTGAAATCAAATTAAATGCATCAGCAAACCTTAAAATCAGTCAAATTTATTCTCCAAAGATTATAGTCCGGCTGGTTGAGTTTCCGGTTTCCACATCACAGCCACAGCACTCTGAAAGACTCTCAGCAGTTTAACCCTGTTTGGAGCGCTTAACCCCTCTAACAGCCACATCAGGAAAATGACCGTGCATTACAAGCGGCATCACTCATCATCTGGTGGAGTAAGTGGCTGAGAGCATTGAGACAGATACATTATAGATATGACAGAGTCTTGCAGTATGGGTCATTGAGCTGTCTGTCTGCTGTTGACAGAGTGTTGCTTACTGCGGCAACACACTTGAGACGGGCAAGTGATGAAATTAAACACAGTTGACAATATTATAATATAGTTTGTTTCCTGGTGGACAGTTTGTCTGTAATGAGCTGCAAGTTGTCAAGCTCTGGGGAGACAAGCGTTGCTTCGGAGCCGGAGCCATCGGGAAGATTTTAATGCATCCTGAAGGGGTTGTGAGTCATCGTAGGCTGCTGTCCATTCAAACTGGTATCATAAGGAGCACAGTCACAGTGAGGCTTAATCATAGTCATTACTGTGATATTTGACACTGGGGTTGAAATAAAGGGCTCTGTAATAGGTGCATTTCGTATCACACAGTGAGTCAGTGGGTGCGGATGTATCTTCAAGTCAGGCTGTCACGGAGGGGGTACACAGGGGAGGTGAGCGAGTCGAGCACCCCGCCTGCTCAAAAGAGTTCTCCTCTGGGACACAGCCACACACTCTGTTCTTAACTTCCATTTCACACTTGGTAATCAATTACTGGTCTCTAGAGCTATCAGAGAAAGAGCTACCTATCCTGAGAATAAGCTAAATCTCTCAACACCTCCTAATTGAAAACACATTATGTTGCTAGACAATGCTCTTTGTGTGTAGCCAGCCACTAATTTGGCCTGTTTGCATGCACAGAACAAAGCAATTTACTGAGGTTGCAAACACCCTTTGCAGGACAATAATTCACGGTGTTATCAGATGCAGAGTTTAAACATCAAATGAACAGGCTGAATAACTAAATAACCAAACTTTGAAGGTGTGCCCAGCCTTTTGTTAGTGGCTACTCTCCCAGTGCCTGTGAAAAGCTGAAGCTAATATGATTTCATATTGTGAAGCCAAGACTGATGCCAGACCTCCCGAAACCAATCCCTCTTACAGGATTTAGCGTGAGCTGTGTGAAATGTACACTGCAGGGCCCCACCGGCCCCACTGATAGCCCTTGCTGTGAGTCCAAATCAAAATGAACCCGATCAATAACAAAAGAGGGCTTTTGTGCATTTACTGCCGTCGTAAATACAGTGTCCTGAAAAAGAAAGCAAGGGAGGACTGAGAGAAACAGGTTTCCACCAGGCTACAGACGGGCATAAAGATGTCAGGGCGGGCTGCCCCCCTAATATAATGGTAGGGGAAACACTGCATGGGCTAAGATCTTTGCTCCAAGAAGACATGCCAAACAGAAAGAAAACTTGATTCACAGCCTTGCTATGTGTCCAAATGGAACCAGATTAGGGTTTCCCTCAAAAGCTGCAGTGCTAGGCCTAAATTTGACAATAGAAGTCACACTACAATCATTAACAAGAGGGACATAATGTCACATAATGTCTCTTACTATTTGATATTTTTCTGAATTGTTGTGATTGTGGGTAGATCCTTCCGGTAACAGCGGATCGAACAGTTTGTGAGAGGGAAGGGCAAGGGGAGATTGCCCTTTAATTGATCACGCATGTGAATGTGCTCTTAGATGGATGATGATTATATAATATAGATATAATAACCTCCAGAGGAACCTCAGAAATCATATTAACAAGATAAGGACTGACAGCCGCTCACAGTGACCTTGACCTTTGACAACCAAAATGGAATTAATTTATCCTCGAGTCCAACAGGGTGTTATTGCTACATTGGAAGATATTTCCTCCTGTCATTCCTGAGATATCATGTTAGCATGATTAGCATAACGTTATCCATGACCTTTCAGGTAAAAAAAAAATGTTGTTACTTTGTCATTATACCCTATTGGACATTTCTGAGATTGTGTGATAATTTGCACATTTCTTCAGTCCAAGCGAACAGTTGTGCTAAATTTGAAGAGATTTCCCGCAGCTCTTTCTGAAATATTGCAATCACAAAGAATTGGGCATACAGTCAAATGGACTAACAGATGTTATCCCTTGCCATCACGTTCATCATTGAGGTGGAATAGCACCTTATCGTATGGGGAAAAATACTTTTAGCGACACAGTTTATTGTCGTCATTTTGACATCAAACCAGTGCAATGCAAACCTTTCAAGTTTACAAGTCAAGATGAAAGGGGACATGATGAGAGAGAATATATCCCTGAACAAAAGAGAGAAGTTCATTTTATCCTTCTAATTGTACCGCTCCAAAAGAATCGCACACAGACCAGAAAGTGCCCTGAATCCAACTCTACAATCCCTTACAGTTAGACTGGGAGCAAGACAAATAACATTTGCAGAGCCATAATACAGGGATAACCTTCCCTATGCTGAAAGCCCAGAACAGGACATTTAAACATCTCAGAGCACTGACTGACTGCAGCAAGAGGCCTGAGTTAATAATCCTAATTGGAATTAATGTATTTACAATGGTGCCATTGCTGCCTACCTACATTTATTTAAGATTGCCTGCATTACTTCAACTGTCTATTTGGTTGTTTTCCCTGGCCGGGATCCTGATAAGACAGAGCATGTATTCAGCAAGAGAAAGAAGGCCTATTTGTGCACTGGACACTAATTAATACAGTGCTCCGTCGGGAAAGTCGCCTGCTTGCTGCTCTACTGACAAAAGATTCATTTATACTGCTGTTTTCTGCTTCTCCAAAGGCTCTGTTAATTGCATTTAAATTAGTCCTTGTTCAGTAGAGAACAAGAACCAGCACAGGGGTTTTATATATAAAGTGAAAACAGGACTGAGCAACATATAACCTCAAAGTTGACGGACAGAGCTTTTGGAAGAAGATCCTACCAGAGAAATGAGGAAACATGTTTGTTAAATATTTCACAAGTAATAACAATTACTGCAATTTTACCACAACAGCTAAACCCTTTTCACACATACGGAAATCTCCTGAAAAACTCCGGAGATTCGGCTACCCGGAGGGTCTTTAGGCTATGTGTGAACGCAAACAGCCACATTTTTCGCATGGACTTTACCCGGAGTTTCTCCGGCCAGACCCCTAGTATTTCTTCCGCAGAAAGTCCGAGTGAGCTGATGTATGAACGTGGCAGCATATACTCTGGAGATTTTCAATTTGAGCCAATGGAAGTGTCTGCACGCGACCACTACGATCTCCGTGCACGTAATTAAACGGCTGCATTATGTTTTCTGTTCGTCAGTATGTTGTTCTCTGCTCTTTTGTGGATGTTGTCATTCCATTGGATTACACATAGCATTGATATAAAGGCAAATATTCTCATTATAACGTCATGTAGCGGACTCTGTTGCTACGGCTGCTACTTCCGCGTTGTTATTTTACGTCACGTCTTACCTCGGGAAATCCCCCGAGCCCCCTCCCCTCTGACAGGGATAACCCCCCGCTGTGAGGAGCATATGTGAACGGCTAGGTCGGGAGAATCTCTGGAGAAGTCCTCCTGTAAATATCTAGATATTATCTGGAGTGCATATGTGAAAACGACTCTAGAGAGGACTGTATCTTTCTGTTTGGCCCTCTTACATTAAAGCGAAAGCATTGCTTTGTTACTATTGCCAGTCACAAACTGCTAAATGATATTTTCATAGATTCTTGGGGGTTGTATATGAAAACATTTATAGAAAAGAGTCGCTGGTACTCCTCAAAGACAAGGAATGTGTTCTTTATGGTTTGGCTATGCGTGGCAGGTACCTATTTAGATGGCAATGGTATGTCAGGATCAGGAGGAGCTCAGAAGACATAATAACATAGTAAAGAGGGACAAGAAGCAAGCTGGCACACATCTAATGAGGAAAAATAAGTGTAATGAATAGCTGAATGCTCTCACGAAGCCCACCTACCATTAGCACCCTTGTGAGCTTCCATCTTCACAGTAAAGGTCAATGTTTATATAGCAATTAAAGATGTTTTTTAACCTTGATATACTCAGTGAAGGTTGGTTAAGCATGCACATGCTTCACAATCATACAGTTACAAGCAATCTCCTTTGGGAAATGTGCCCCATAAAGCAATGTTGTACCAGGAGTGGAATATCCTGGGAAAGACTCTCTGAAAGGACTGATGAAAACTGAATCTGACAGAAAACTGAGGAAATGCTCAAAATGAGGTCTAGAGGACATGGGAGAAAAGTAAATCTCTCCAAACCAAACCCATGTATCCCATGTTTAAATGTGCACTATGGAGTTTTGGTGGTGAAATTTGAAAGTTGGAGAAGTGAAACAATTATTTGCTATATTTTCTGAAGTAAATACACAAACTTTATTCAAATGAAAAACTGGGTCCCTGAAAAATGTTTGGAGCTAAAAGGCTACCAGTAGAGTTATGGTTTCACTGTTGCGGACCCCCCACCATAACTTTTCGCGCATCATTTTATCTTCAAACAGTGTTACAGGGACCAAATTTTCCTCTGAGGACAGTTTGTGTATAGAGTTATGATCAAATAACACAGAATCTGTACACTTCTCCAACTTTTAAATTCCTCTACCAAAACTACATAGTGCACCTTTAACTTAGCATTGGAAAATCACTCCAGCTCCACACTCTAGTCAAGATATGGTCACTTCTGGCTCCGGAAAAGCAACATGGCGGCTGGTATATTGACCTCTAGGGTTTAATATGCAGTTGAAAACCCAAAAGGGAGATTTCATGATAGCTACACCCATTAATTATTCAGTTTTGGTTCCTTTGTTGAATAATGTCACAACACAGAGCATTAAGAAGTCTTGTCTCATAAATCTCCAACAACAACAACAAACTTCTAAGCAAAGTGGATTTTCATTGCAGTTCAACCATAACTTTAACCTACTAAGTGATGTTTTGTGTAGTTAGTTGCAGTATATTACTCTGTACTAATGTTGCTATAATCTGCTGGTCAAGTGCCTGCAAAAGCTTGATATAATAGTATATTATTTTGCTAAGAATAGGAAAATAAGCCATAACATTCATTAGAAAAATAATGCTATATTTTTACCCCTAGGACACAAACAATAAAACTCAATGGCTAGGATAATGGGACTTTCTATAACCTCTTCTCATTTGTCTTTTAGAAACAGAAAAAGGTAAGAAAACGAAGAAAAAAAAACAGAAGAAAAAAGTAACAAGCAAAGCAAACCAAGACCGAACAGACAGGACTGAGACTGGGAAATAAATCTTGGATGCTCTTTCTGTGAAACAACAGTGCCAGATAGATAGTGAAATTCAGCAAAAAGACTTCTACACCACGTGAGGTGATCTTCCTCCACGTCAGCGGGTCCATCTCCTTCCTGTCAGACAGTAGTGCCACAACTCTGAGCTCAGCAAACGTTTTCATCTCCATCTTGCTTTCTGTCACCTGCTTCTCACCCCCTCCTAACCCTGTCTCCTTAGCTCCCTCTCTCTCTCTATCTCCCTGCCTCATCTCTCTGTCTCCTTCCTTTTCCCACTCTATACGTCTCCATCCTCACAATGTTCACTGTAAATGCTGTGCCAGCATAGTGATGCCAGTGAAATGGCGCCATCCTCATTGGGAGTGCTAGCAGACGGAGTGGGGGTGGTGCTGGTGCTGGATGGGGTGTTCAGTGACAGGCCCTGAAACCCAGCCATCAGAGGACGAAACACTGCAGCATTCACACAACACCTGGTAGACGGGATACATGGCTAAAAATGCTCATTTAAAAAAAGACAATAAGTAAAAAAAGAATAGGAACTAGACCCTTGAGCCCCCAAAACTGCAAAAACATTGCTCTTTTTTTTTTATTAGCACAAAGTGGTCAGTGTGTGGAGGGAGTGTGAGACAGTTTATGTAAGCCCCAGTGTAACCATCAGAACAGGTGTAGGAGGAAGGCGGAACAAGAGGGGGGTGGGGGTGGTATACTCGCAAGCTGGCCAGGCAGCAGACAAACCACGGTTCATTTGAGGACTGAAGCTGCTCCTTTCCATCATTCGACTGTTCATTAATACCAGCTGTTCCTCTGGGTCTCCCCAACTAAGCCCTGCTGCACTCTGCAAAATCTATCAATATCCCAGCAACACAAAAACACTCACTATTCCAGAGCCTGGCTTAAAAACTGACCAGCACTCCACAGGGCATTACCGTCTCTTTGAGGTGCCTGGCTCTGGTGCGCATTTGCCGTGTGCATATGTTATTGACAGTCTGAATGTTTCTGGCGAGGTAGCAAAACTGGTGGTGACTATAAAAGAGGTAAGATTAACATGGATGACTTCACACAGACTCTCAGAGTGAAGCTCATGCCTGCCCACATAGTCCTCTCCTCAGTGTGGGTAAAAGGTTCATTTTCTCAAAATTAACCTTGTCAAACTCCTGTTCTGCCTGGGGGAGATTTGTATTACTGTTGCAATTTTTCAATCAGCAATTGGAGAGAGTGTGAAATTTTAGCATGCTTGTTCACTCTCTGCCCCCCCCCCTCCATCACTCCCTCTTTCTTCCTCTTCCATTTCTTATTCTGTTTTTTTTTTTTTTTTTTATCGCTCTCAAAGTCCATTTGGAATTTTAAGCTTATTTCACCCGTTCTTATAATAGGATTCTTCACTTCCTCAGTGTGCTGTGCGGTGGGGCTTTATTTGTATACAGCAAGCAAGTGTGTTCGCTGTATCAAGTCAAGCTCGCACACTCCACACAGAAGAGTTCTGTCGGGTCAAAATTAATTACAGAAGCTGTTAAGCACACACCAGCTGTTGTAAACAAATGCAAATATATTTTCATTTCAAACAAGCCCTCTGGCATAGCACAAATCTGTAAATCTTCTCAGTGGGCCATCATCAAGTTGTGCTGGCGTTCCAAAAGAGAAACTACTCTCATTCATGGACGCCAAAAAGCTTAAAGTCATGATCAACATTTTTTAACTAAGGGGTATCCCAGTTTATTTTGTTGCCCCCTCTCTTGTTTGACCAGATTATTTTTCAGTCTGTCACACTCTTTTCTCATCTTTATTTGACTGATTTCTTACTTTCCTTTTGATACCTGGGGAACAGCTCATCCATTAAATGCCAGATGAAAATCAAAGCCTTTATAAAATGCTCTAATATTGAATCCTCAGAGTATTAGTATCTTTGTGGGATTTGATCATTTCTAAAGGAACATATATTTATTATTGAAGTCACAAAACAGGAAGATATCCTTACTTTCATATCTAGAGTTTCACATATTTCATCTAAGTACTAAGTATTAGAACAGGGGAGCATTTAAAAATAACTATCTAGAAGAGGCTTACAATATGAAATGTTGATCTGGTGGTGCCATATTTGTTCAATGGAAGATCTCATAGCTTCTATTAAGCACAACATAAATGTGCTCCTGAACATAAAATGCCACTGTGCCAACCTTTTTTATCCTTTCACACTACTGCTGTCTTAGAAGTAATGTAAAAGGTCTGCTGTCAAACCACCGGACAACAGAGCAGCTTCATTCCTCGGGCTGCACAACTCCTGAAATCATCCTTGGAAATCCACCATGAATAAGAGTTGTTTTTGTATGGATACAGAGTTTGGATTCATCAAAAGAAGCATCCAGGTGTGTTTCTGATGGGGCTAAAACATCAATTATGTCTGAAAAACCTATTCTCATAATGTTATATATTCTTGTTCCTGATGCTGCCTTATCATCATTACTTTGCAAACTTGAAACCAAAAGCAAACAAACCAGGTTAAAAAGATTAGAGTCTGAGTTTGTCGTCAGTGGGCGTTATACCTAATGGATTGGCAACACAAAGGATTTTGATGTTCAAAAAGTTTTGACATCAGGTAAACAAACTGTTGAAGTTAAAATGTTTGGATTGAATTAAATAAAAGCTATACTCTAAGAAACAGAGAAGAGAAACTAAATGAATTGTAAAGGTTGTTTTCACTGTTTCACATTAACTCACTTCCATTGACGAACACAAAATAAATGACCATCTCAATTACTAATCCAGAATGACTCATTCAACACCTTTTCGAAAGGAGAACCTCATTTGTCGAGGGGAAATAAAGCAGACAAATAAACTGAAATCAAAAGGTAATAAAACAATCATATCCCTTTCTACCAAACCACAAGTAGTGCATCAATCCATGAAAGGTCAGAGGGAAATAGCAGCCAGGGGCAGCATTCACTCGGTTACCTTGCAGCCGTATTTCATTCCCACCATGTGTTTAATACCTTTTCACTCCCCCAGTGGTCCCTCTGACTGGTTATTTGTACTGTTTTTGAAAGAGGCCAACCAAACTGTTAGAAAGGCCACCCTACCTCAGTCATCCAGCAAGCCTGCCCTGCCAATCGGCCATCCTGTTTCCAGACAGCACAGTCATTTCCCAGCCCAGTGGAGCAGCACTCCCTGACCTCTGCCTCGACCTCCGCCTCAACAGCCCGAGCTCCAGCAACAGCTCCAGCCCAGAGAGCAGGCTGAGGCCACCTCCACTTATTTATGAGCCATTTCACACAGTGCTGCTCCCATTAGAGACCAGCCTTGGCCCACCTTACACGGCACTCTCCTTGCACTTAACACATAGAGTACCGCAGCAGGGTCGAGGGGGGTGGGTGGGTGGATTGAGGGGATCATTAGAGCTATCTCGTAGGTGCTGTCAAACGCCAAGCTCAAGATTGCATCAAACAATCAGAGAAACATATCAATGAACTTCACAGTTGGCAAAAACTTCCTCCAGACAGCTGCTCGGAAACCAATCACTATCAAGCACAATCTTTGATAACTGTATTGCCATTTGGAATTATGTGATGGATAACTATTTGACTAGCCTCAGGGAAATAATCACACAATGATCCAATTTAATAAGGGGTAAATCTTATTGAACCATAATTGTACATTTTATTATTCCTCATTTATGTCTTTGAAGCTTAACTGTTCTTCTCAGAAGAAATTAGAATTGAAAAGAGAAACCAAAAAGTTGCACAGCAAATTGACTGCCTGAGAGTTTAATAAGAAACTCAGCGTGCATTGCTTCAAACAAGATTAATCAGAGCTGGAAACAATATGTCTGCTATTTTCTAGTTGATATGTTTGGTTAATTTCTCTTTAGTTTCCCATATAAACCCTGGAAGTTAGCAATACAACAATTTGCTTGTCCACCATGTTTGTCTGTTCAGTGAGTCAAGAGCTGGTCACATTATATCACTGCTGGAGGCCAGTGACTATTGGCTACTTTATTTTGCATCAGAATTAAGGAGTCAATGTTGACTGACATGATTACTAAAGAGAATGGGAAGGAGTCCTGCACCCACCTGTGATTGTAACGAAGGCGTACCCCTCCTCGCCCAGGAGTGGGTTGATCAGACGGCAGCTGTAGGTGCTGTTGGGCTCCAGCAAAACTTTCAGCACACTAGTCATGGTGAACAGCCCTTCCTCATTGGCCACCAAAGAATTTGTGATGTTGTCCGTCAGGTTGTGCCCGCCCCCATCCTGCCAAATCACATCAGCTTCTGGATAACCACCATAGGCCACACATGTCAGGGCCACCTCATCACCTGGCCGCAGGTTGGATTCAGGCATCAAAGTCACAACAGGCTTGGAGTAGAGGGCTGAAAAAAGGAGAGAATACACAGAAAGATGAGGAGGTGAGGGATGAGGATTGAGGTTGTGAGGGAGGACAAAAAAAGGAGGAATAGGTTGAGTAAGGACGGGTGACGACGATAAGGGAGCAGCAGACGTGTACTGACTTTAGTTAGATTCTCTGCAGTGAGAGTCACCCTGGGAACTGTTTGACATGATTCCCATTAAATTCTTAATTATATTTAGGGAGCTTAGCATAACACAGTGCCTAAGATCCCACAGACACAGACAGCATCTGTGATACATCCTGATGCTGCATCTCTACACTCTAACGCAGCTCTCTCCAGAGAGCATTGAGCCACTCCTAGAAAGGAAATACGGTGTAAGCTGGGCGGGAGGTGGGCAGGCCTGGGAGAAAAGTGGCAGGCTCAGAGATTTGAGACGACTCAGCCTGTGGCATGAAAAAGAGTGCAGAAGGGTGGAGGTGAGGGGTGAGCCGCAGCCTCGCTGAAATCACGCTTCTTCAATCCCTTGAGCTAAAACACGAGTACAGAGGTGGCTGGGAGAGACACTGCTGTATTCCCAAAACCAATCATTGCACAGCAAACAATGGGGTGGAGCTGAGGGCGAGATGAAATAAGTTTGTCTGAGCTGCTTTCTGAAAAGTGGACTGTGAGCACAAAGACAGATTTAGCGTGGTACACACTAACTTCTCCAGCTGTTCATTTGACTGACGGAGAGAATTCCACTGAGGGCTCCTTTCATTTTCTTCCAGCACAGCATGAAGGAAGTCTACAGTGTTAACTGTAAACTCTGGCTAAATATAGAACATCTATAAATCTAATGCATAAAATGGAAGCAATTTGTCACTGTTGGAGACACTGTTTTCCCTCTCCACAGCCAGGAGAAAAAAAATTATTCATTAACAGCGCCTAATGCACACGCATCCTTGGAGACTACAGCAACAATCTCACAACAGATATAGAAATGGAGAAGGAGGAAAAGAAAAGCACACAGTATCATTATAAATAAATAATAGGCTCTCAGCTGTGAACATGGGCTATGTAGTCACACAGCAGAGAAGATGTTAGTGGAGGCTGATTGACCGTAGCAACAGCTGATAATCAAAGTCAGCAGATATTGACCATGACAGAGACCACTATCAGCGCTTATTGACCAAAAACACTGCTCAGCCGCCCTAAGAGAACGGTTTATCACCTGTCTGTCTTCATAGGAAACTGTATAGTACATTTGATTGCATACTGTTAACGTATATGTGTGAACAAGTGCTGAGGTCAGATCACTTTGAACACAATCCGACTAACGGGAAATAAAGATGCAAACATTTATTGTGTTTTGTTTTATTCTTACTGCCATTATAACTACGCTGAAAAGTCACAATGGACCTGTGTAGATATGTGTGTGTGTGTTTTTGTATGAGTAAAAACAGTTGCATATTGTTTTCACCTAATGATATCATCAAACAAACTTACAAAATGAGGATGTTTTATAGATATGGTCATCATCTAGTAAGAGAAATGCTATTCTGTTGCATCAATGGACATGAAGATCCAGCATTTCCACAACTCTGACTTCATAGAACTTGTTTTATTTTCTGCATTTTGTTCTGTCATTTATGACTCCCCTTACTTTGAGAGAGTCAAAAAATAAATAAATACAGGAGGATCTCTTTGACATCAAAAGGGTTTGAAAAAGACAATTATGAGCTGTCAGAAACTTTAGCAACACAAATTGAAAAGCATGTCATTGACTTGCGGGAAAATAAGCCTAACTAGAATTTTTCTGTCTTGAAGAATGAATTAAAAGATAGATAGATTCATTATTATTATCATGCAAGCAAATCCTCATCATAAAGTGAATTCAAGTCATTCCTGTTTTCTGCTTCAGTTTATTCAACAGTAATAGTAATAGAGAAAACATTGCAGCATAGGGAGAAGTAATGGAAGAGCTGTTGTAAGGTTTATAGCGTGTGTAGCTAAAACTAACCTGCAGCCATATTCCTGGCTCTGTTCTCTTTGTTTATGTGTGAATCTATTTTCCGCCTGCTACTGATCGTCATAAGTCTCCATGTGTGTTCATCTGTTTGTTTCTACATGTATCATGGACATCACAGCGTGACTCACCGGCCACCTGCAGCAGCAGAGCAGCACTGCCGTAGTCCTGCACCCTGATGAAGCAGGTATAACTGCCTTCGTCAGCCACCACCACCCTGCTCAGCTGGAGCGAAGTGTTGCCCAGGCCCAGCTGGGCGGGGAACAGGCTGGTACGGTTGGCGAATCTCTCTGCTTGGTCTGCCAGCTGGTCGTGCCCCTCCCCGTACCCGTGCACACTGCGTTTGGTGTCTGTCAGCTGCCAGAAGACGCTCAGATCAGACAGGTTGAAGGGACCGGCGGGGCTGAAGGAGCAGTTGAGGGTGGCATCCCTGCCGTGCAGCACCACCACTGGCTGCTCTGGGACGTGCACTTCCATCATAGCTAGAAGACAAATTGTGAAACATAAGGGTGGTGTCAATTTAAGAAAACAGTCGCAAAAATAAACAGTAATTGTCTTTTTACAGTTTGTACAGTTCGGATGACTGTTAGAAATGCCAGATAAGTTACCAATCAACGAAAAACATATGAAACACAATCTGAAATCTTAACAAACATGTTCCCTCTGCTGTTTTCACTTTGTCAAGCTTACATTCCAGACATCACCCATTTGTAACCCAGGTAGTCTAAATTAGAAAATAAACAGCATGAGTAAATACTACTTGGCCCAGGTCTAGTATAAACATACAGTATTCACTGAATCACAGCATTAATTCAGTGTGCTGTGTTCAAATGTGACAGTCTGACACCTACTCAAATTTGAATATCTTTGAAAAAATATCAAGGCAGCATTTTTGAAATATATTCCGTGACTGCTTCAGAAACATCCACTCTGTTTGTTCAGCTTGGTAGCACGGAGTGGGTGAGGCGGGATGAAGGCGAGAGAGCAGAAGAGAAGGGATCTTGAGGTAAGCATTAGGACTTTGTTTGTGTTCCTATAGGCTTTGCCTCCTGGCGATGGCTTAGTGCGCTGAAACTCTTCGATGGAATCAACAACATCTGTATAGCTTTGGTTAAATCGTTAGTTAAAACTTAAAAAAAAAAAAAAAAATCTTTTAGGAGAGGATGTGATACAACTGCAGCAAAACTCTTGAGCATGTGTTTTTGTGGCAATGAAAAGTGACTCTGCTTCTTATTAAACACTTCTAACCATAGGCTGCTGATGTTGTTGTGCACCTGCTGTGTGTATGGGAGTGTGTATGGAAGTGTGTGTGTGTGTGTGTGTGTGTGTGTGTGTGTGTGTGTGTGTGTGTGTGTGTGTGTGTGTGTGAGTGTTTGTCTACACTAGGCCAAGAGCAAACAGTACACTGCATAATCATTGTAGATTAGTAGCCATCTCAGGCCGTCCAGAGTACATCCATGGTAGTCAGCAATCTTCATTGATCCCCGTCTGTGCTTATACAACTCTGAGGCACTCATCAGCATCACAGGGGAGAGAAAAAACCCAGTCGGTCCCCGGAGCAATACACTCTGCTTTATACTCAGCCTCTTTAATTGTTATAATCACAGTGGCATTTTAACCTCCTCAACCCCTTTTTGAGCTCTGTCTATCTCACAGCCAACGCCAACGTTGAATCACTTTGCTGTGAAGGAGATTTGACCGCTGTAGAGGTGCAATAATTACTTCCCCTATTAACAACAAACACGTCTTTTTATCTGCCATGGTTCATGTGTGGATGGGTATTGCTATGTCAAAGCATGCCTGTTTTCAATCACAGTCAGCCAAGGTATCATCATCTCGCACACCCCCCCCCCCCCTCCCCCCAAACAATCTGCTCCTCTGTAGGAACAGTGACACCTACTGCCCTGAATCAGAGGTGCACGAAAATGGGACTGAAACATGCACAGATTGCTTTCCAAATAACCCATGCTTCATGTCAATGTCAGTATTTGGACACTGCAGAGTGATAAAGGAATCTTAATTACAATCATTTAATAAATATGAGTTATGAGTAAACAAGAAACATCATGATAACTGAAAAACAGAAAAGCCAGTTTAACAAAAATGTTCAACTAAACCTGTGTTGAGGGTTCATTAGTTGGTATGACTTTCCTTTTAATTAATTTGCGTCACAATATTGACGTGCCACAACACAATAATAATAATCTGACCAATCCGGTGATAGAAAAAAACCAATCACCTATCCTATCATACCATAATGTTCACACATTCCCTCTGCTGGGCTACTGCACAGCAAACACTACAGAAGAGTTAACTGGATAAAGAGAGGCAGGAGTGATTTTGTACTGGTGCTGATGTCACTGTCGCCAATAATAGGGACAACCAGAGCAAATTTTGGGTGCTTTTTTTGGTTGTCTTTTAAGGTGGCCCCAGCTATGTGACAATGAAAATGCTACTGGTGTTTTTAATGGTAGTAGAGGGTCAGTGACAGCTCTCTATGAAATGCGCATGTTTGAAGGAGGAGGAGGGAGAACAATTAAATCACTCCCCCAGCAGGCTGGGATGACTCACACCACCAAGTTCATACAGGAGAGGGGGAAGGGAAGGAGGGATGTGGAGAGAAAGAGCGGCTGGTGCCGAGCTCACACTTAAAGATGATATCTGGAAACAAGCCAAGGAAGAGATGGTGGCAGAGCCTCACACACTAATCCCTCAACACTGACCAAAGCCATGTCAGAGAGGAGAGAGATAGAAAGTCCCCTTTCTCATTCTACATCTCTGCCCCGCTCCTCCTCTTTCACTCACTGCTTCTTTAACCGGTGACCTACAACTCGCTCCAAAGGCCCTGGGAGGACGCACTTCTACACAGGGACACAGAGACACCAACCTGAAATTTGAAAGAGGATACAGGCGGGGCACTTAGCATTGCATCGAGGGGAAGAGATTGGACGGGGCAATCTACGCCCACTGACGTCATGGAAATCACATCATTTGTCCTATTCGTCAGAGGTGAAATACCATGAGCCGAAGAGAATCACTGAACACGGGTGTTTTTGACCTCCTGCGGTCTACAACAAGCGGCATGTTTCACTACAGTAGCTGACTCTTTGATCGTCTCTCCTTAAGTTTGCTCTTGACATGAATTCGCCAAAGAAACAAGCATGAATGAGAGAGGTCAAAGGTGCTAAAACAAGTGGTCTTTGGTGAAGGGAGCCAGGTTGCACCTTGTAGCACAGGCTGTGGTGTCCTATCAAAGGGTAAGCGGGGAATCTCGCCTCTCCCTTCTCCCTATCGATAAAGAGATGCTCAGAAGCCATGGAGGGCAGGCCGGGAGACGTCAGGCTGTGGGGATTTACACACTGCACTTTGTGTTTATGGGTCTCAGCTCTGTTTGAGTGCCTGCGAGACAGAGACGGGCACTTTCACAGCCGACATGAAATAAACTCATTACAGCCTTTGCTAGCGCCGGGCTGGCAACGGGCCCTGCTTAGCAGAAAAGCTAAGGGATGGCTAGAGAAGGCTGCAAGTGATCTTCACACTGCTGTCAACCCAACTTCCAAGACTTAACACCAACTTGTTACTATCAACACCATGCTTTTCTCAGATGTACAAAGCATAGGGGGTGCTGCTGGATTCGCTTCTACACTTGTATTTGTAGAGTGAAGTCATGCTAGCCAGACACATGAGGAGAGCGTGGAGGCTGAGTGTGAGACAGCGTGGGATTCAGCAGACTGTAAAGAGGAGGATCATAGCTTTTATGGGGAGGGTGCTCCAAGGTGACACAGGAATGTGTTGGTATATAAAATCCAGTGATATCTCAAATCATCCTGACAGATAGGTGAGTGTACATGCACCCACATCACATCATCATGTACTTAAAATATGGCGTTTGATTAGAACCAAATAACCGGTTAAGAAATAGCATTCATATATAATCCTTGTAATGTAGACAAGCCTGATTTAAATAAGTACACCGTGAATAAAATACATTCTATCTTTTATGTTTAACCATTAAATAAAACACAGGAACCTTTTCACAGATAAATAGATGGATAAAGTCTATGGTGCCCACCTGATTTTTATTTATCAATGGTGTGCAGCAGTGGTTCCCTATCTGTTTTCCTTCGAACCCCCCATATGAATCTAAGAAAAGCTGGGACCCCCAAGGACCTAATCGGAAAAATAATGATACGTAGCTGACAAAATAATTTTATCAAATAGGTCTACATACTTGTTCTTACTAAGACACCTTTGGATATCTATCCAGTAAGTGTTAAACATGATTTTAGAAATACGTGCAAATCTAATTTTGACAATCTTAGAGCAGACAAAGCCTTGCGCCCCCCTGAGATATTTGGCGCAGATCAAGGACCCTATGTTGGGAACCACCACCACATAAAGAAAAGTACATTACAAAGACATTAGACACTGTCTATTTAAACACGTCCTTCTCTTACTCACTCACAAATGTGAACTGCTTAGAGGCAAATGTGTAGCAGCTTGTACACAAAGCTTCCTTTATTTACTCATATCAGATAGAATACTTTTAAAAATGTTTCCTGCAGCAAAAAAAAATTGAGTCACCAAACGGCTGACCTTGGCATGTGCAACCTCATGCTGTTCCTCAGAACTTGGGATAATTTAAGAGAGAATGTGCCTCATTCGCAACTTTGCTGCTGACAGGTCGGAAGTATAACGACTAATCAAATCGTTTCTCTCCCATTTCATGTAGTGTAGTTTTCACATGTTGTACTAACGACTATAAAAGATAGACAGTGGCAACAATTTAAGTAAGGAAAAAAAGAGGATCTGGGAACATCTATTTTTTGATTCATGAAAAAAATACAAGGATCTGTGCATTTACTCTGCTTTTGACAAAAATATGACTGTTTGAAACTCACAAACCACGCCCTCCTAAATCAAATGAATGGATTATCCTACGAGAATGTATTACTTCCTTTTTTCTGCCCCTTTTCCACCTCAAAAGTGATTACAATTGCAATCAAGTAACTTGCACAAAATCAAACTTTATAGGACCCAATTTAAAGCTGTTTAAATTGTTTCCCCAAATACCCAAATTGAAACCATTTTTTTTACATTTCTACATTTGTTTTGTCCAAAGCGAAGCCCATCTGAGTTTAAGTACAACACAAACAAGGATCGAGACAGTAGACAGAAGGAAACAAAGTCAATAAGTGCCAATAATTATTTTTAAGTCCAATCAGACACAGGAGCTGACAGGTAGTGCACAGAGGCAATGCACAGACAGAGTGTATAATATATATATATATATACAGTACAGACCAAAAGTTTGGACACACCTTCTCATTCAAAGAGTTTTCTTTATTTTCATGACTATGAAAATTGCAGATTCACACTGAAGGCATCAAAACTATGAATTAACACATGTGGAATTATATACTTAACAAAAAAGTGTGAAACAACTGAAAATATGTCTTATATTCTAGGTTCTTCAAAGTAGCCACCTTTTGCTTTGATTACTGCTTTGCACACTCTTGGCATTCTCTTGATGAGCTTCAAGAGGTAGTCACCTGAAATGGTCTTCCAACAGTCTTGAAGGAGTTCCCAGAGATGCTTAGCACTTGTTGGCCCTTTTGCCTTCACTCTGCGGTCCAGCTCACCCCAAACCATCTCGATTGGGTTCAGGTCCGGTGACTGTGGAGGCCAGGTCATCTGGCGCAGCACCCCATCACTCTCCTTCTTGGTCAAATAGCCCTTACACAGCCTGGAGGTGTGTTTGGGGTCATTGTCCTGTTGAAAAATAAATGATGGTCCAACTAAACGCAAACCGGATGGAATAGCATGCCGCTGCAAGATGCTGTGGTAGCCATGCTGGTTCAGTATGCCTTCAATTTTGAATAAATCCCCAACAGTGTCACCAGCAAAGCACCCCCAAACCATCACACCTCCTCCTCCATGCTTCACGGTGGGAACCAGGCATGTAGAGTCCATCCGTTCACCTTTTCTGCGTCGCACAAAGACACGGTGGTTGGAACCAAAGATCTCAAATTTGGACTCATCAGACCAAAGCACAGATTTCCACTGGTCTAATGTCCATTCCTTGTGTTCTTTAGCCCAAACAAGTCTCTTCTGCTTGTTGCCTGTCCTTAGCAGTGGTTTCCTAACAGCTATTCTACCATGAAGGCCTGATTCACACAGTCTCCTCTTAACAGTTGTTCTAGAGATGTGTCTGCTGCTAGAACTCTGTGTGGCATTGACCTGGTCTCTAATCTGAGCTGCTGTTAACCTGCGATTTCTGAGGCTGGTGACTCGGATGAACTTATCCTCCGCAGCAGAGGTGACTCTTGGTCTTCCTTTCCTGGGGCGGTCCTCATGTGAGCCAGTTTCTTTGTAGCGTTTGATGGTTTTTGCGACTGCACTTGGGGACACTTTCAAAGTTTCCCCAATTTTTCGGACTGACTGACCTTCATTTCTTAAAGTAATGATGGCCACTGGTTTTTCTTTACTTAGCTGCTTTTTTCTTGCCATAATACAAATTCTAACAGTCTATTCAATGGGACTATCAGCTGTGTATCCACCTGACTTCTGCACAACACAACTGATGGTCCCAACCCCATTTATAAGGCAAGAAATCCCACTTATTGAACCTGACAGGGCACACCTGTGAAGTGAAAACCATTTCAGGTGACTACCTCTTGAAGCTCATAAAGAGAATGCAGAGTGTGTGCAAAGCAGTAATCAGAGCAAAAGGTGGCTACTTTGAAGAAACTAGAATATAAGGCGTATTTTCAGTTGTTTTACACTTTTTTGTTAAGTATATATTTCCACATGTGTTAATTCATAGTTTTGATGCCTTCAGTGTGAATCTACAATGTCAATAGTCATGAAAAGAAAGGACACTCATTGAATGAGAAGGTGTGTCCAAACTTTTGGTCTGTACTGTATATATATATATAGTTGTTCAATCATCAACACATCATCAACAGCTGCCACTTCATATCATCATCGCAAATATCCCATCAGTCTCATCTTCATCACATCATCAGTAGCATCAATATATTAAAGTGCAAATGTGTTTATGAAAGAGCTGGGTCTTTAGCTTTTTCTTAAAGGTGGAAGTGACCGAGCAATTGAAGCCACGAGTACCTTCAAAGTTAGCTGGGCATCAATCCCAACACCAAGGTTTCAGGCAGACTTTTGAGGGATTGGCTGGGATGACAAGCAGCTAAGACTTGGGGTAGGTTAAGCTGAAGGTGGAATTCTCTCATCCATTTAGAGATATCAGCAAGGCGTTATGAAATCTGTGCCAAGACTGTTATCTAGCAGGAATGACAGGAAGAGCTGGGTATCTTCCAGATTGCAATGGAGTTAGGAACCATGCATGGGAGCAGATGATTGCACCAAGTAAGGTGGTGTATATCGTATTATCAATGAGAATGTAACTCTTAACATATCCATAGAAACGCTAGAGTCATGGCATGCTCCTGTGGCAAATGGTAAATGGACTTGGGCTGCTATGTAAAGTGGCCACCAGTATTAACTAATCCATTCATAGACACTCACACACTGCAGACGAAGCAGCAGGGTTAAGTGTTTTGCACAAGGCACTGACATGTGGCTGCAGGAGCTAGGGATTGAACCCCCAACCTTCTAGTTGAGAGACGACCAAGTTTACGACTAAGCCGCAGCCACCCTATGTTATGAAATAATATGTTTTATCAAATTTGATCATTGCAATGATCATTTGATCATTTGATCAAGCGTATTCTTCCAATGACATAAATACTCCACACTAAAAAAAATGTAGGCCTATCATGCTGATACCCAAAACATCAGCTCTGTATGAATGAATGCCCTATTTAAAAGGAAAGACAGTTATTTCGATCTTTCTGTTGTTTATTGACGTAAATGGGGAGGAAGGCTTCTGCATAAAGCCAAGGCTGTGCAAAGTTAGTTGTAGACACGTATTGCAGTGGATGTCATTATTCCACAGCTCTGTCAGAAACAGAACCAGATAAAAGTTTTAGTTTGCGTTGGTATTAATAAGCAGTCTTAGTAGTGTCACTATCATCCAAAAACAAATAATATCTTGCTCTAAACAAATAGACCCACCCTACAAAAACAATTTCATGCAGAAACAGACACCTAAAGGCCAGAGAACACATTGATATTCCACACCTGTGTGACTCCTGACAGCTCCACAGCAGCACACTGTCTGAGGAATTGGACACAAGACACTACAATGGAGACAGTGTTACAAAGCTGCTCGGGAGCAGAGAGGTTCATATCAGCATGACCAGCGACAGTCACATAGACAAATACACACAGGGCTAGTACACAAGTGTCCGGACCTCTGACACACACAAATACAGAAAAACACACACTAGCAAACAATAAGCAAGCTGACTCCAATTCCATTTTCAAGTCATTTCTTTCTTCAGCTATCAGGAAGAACTATTTTCACAAGTCTCTGACATCAGATGAAATTCATAAATTGTGCCTTATCACATGTGCACAAACATATTTCAATTTAATACCAGATCAGGGCCCTTCCTGCTTAATATACGATATCAATTCAAGTTTACTCAGACTGCAACAACACAAAAAACAGCATCTGAACCACAATGTCTGTTTATATAGTAAATAATGGTGACAGTGAACAGGGATATTTACACAATTGGTTAAACACAGCAAGTCCACTTTTTTTAACAGGCATGTATAAAACTCTGCTGAAGCGCAGTTCCTACATAATGAAAATAAGCACCAGTGCTACAGGGAGCAATATTGACACAGCAAAGTAAACAGGTGCATTACTAACAGACTGCAATGGCAGTAAGGTTTAGTCAGGCCAGAAGAAAGCAGGAGAAATCTGCTTTTACAGCACTGCCCCCCTCTGTTGCTAAATGTTACTGCAGCTCAACACATTCTCATTCTGGACATTTTGCACCACATGAAACATCAAAGGATTTTACTCAAAGGATCTGTGAGCCCTTTCATACTGATAATTCTTATGATACAACCAATCCCTGTAAAAGTCTGAGGGGAAAGCTAGCTTTTGATTCCATGCTGCCAGGAACAGATGTAGATGTCCACAATACTCCATTTGAAAAAAAATATGCATCTGGAAAACATAAAGGGGGCAACAGGGGTGTATGGCTCGTAGGCATTAGTTGGTTCCAAATTAGCAATCTGAAAAAAATAGTCTGTGTCTTGAGTGGCTTTTTCTAAATGGCCCCTCAGTGAAAGAAGCACTATATGGATGAGATTAAGTCCGACTTTAAGCCTCCTGCTGTGCAAAGAGGTCACTTATAACATTTAGCTCTAAGAATAATCCCTCCATATTTGCTCCAGGAACTCATCACAGAGTGTGATAGCCCTCACCCAGGGGGGAGATACAGGTGACGGCAGATAGGGAAGACAACAACCTTGACTTGCTTATTTTTAGGGTTGACATAAATCAAGATGAGATTCACTGTTATGTTTTTTTTTTAATCCCTTTTATCATCTTTCTTGCCCTCCATCTCTGCTCTCTCTGCCTCCCTTCCTTCATAGATGTGTGCCATCTCATATCCCGTCAATAACCTGTTAATGGGCTCCGGCAGTCAGATAATAGCACCGGCTGAAGAACAGCAGGCAGATAAGGGCAAGCCTCTAGCTTACGAGCCTGAGAGACAGAGAGCCTTTGATGAGTGGGAGGCTGGGGATGAAGAAAGGAGGAGTGGGGTGGTGGACAATAAAGCCCCTTGAGGAAGTAAGGGGGTTACAGGGTTAGATCTAACTTGATTGCAGCTTATTTCTAATAATGTCAGGCTACATCGAGGTGCACACACACTCTGGCAATCAGAGCAGTGGAGCCAGGACATGGAGTGGATGAGAAAGACAGGCATTAAGGATATTTTTTATGCATCTGATGATGTAGGAGTTTTATATCTGCTGCCTTATGAAATGAAGTTTTTTCGCACAGGTTCATTTGCATTGCCGATTCATGATTTCATGCACCAGAAATGATATGAGGTTAAATGAGGGTCAGTTTGTCGGCAGCTGTGCGACTCCAGATGACAGAGCAGCCATGTCTGACATCATCACTGCCGCTTCATCGAGGCAACACCCTGGAGGTAGAGGTGTTTCCCACTGTCAGCTGTTGGGATGCTTTCTCAGCAAGTCAGTATCTGTGATGCTTTCCAAGCACAGATCAGTAGCTATTCAACCCATTCATCACAGCCCACTAGGCACACAGCAGACCCACATATGGCTCCAGGCCCCTCTTCCCTCCAGAACTGCAATCTCGGCATATTAACTGTATCAATTTTTTAACGATTCCCACAAGGCTGCATTTTTAGGACTTGTTGAAATAATCATGAGGTGCTTGTTGGGTAATGCACTCTGTTTCAATGAGCGTGCTGTGAGAAAAGAAGAGCTCGGGAAACGGTGAGACACAGGGGCGAGCCAACAGAGACTGGTCATTATGTATGCACTGCGGCGAAACCAATCTTTGTTGAGTCTGTCCTCGATTGTTTTTAAAAGGATACTTCACTGGACGCAATCAAATTAGCAAGAACATCACTGATATGGGGTAATAACCCTAAATTGAATTTCTGCACGGGCTAAAGTGTCCCCTCTTTACAGAATCAATTGCTGTGAAGAGAAAAGGAGGACAGGAAGAGGGCAATCATAGTTAGTAGACCTTTAAAAAGTACACCAGAGATGCAGACATGAGCAGGCTATTTTCACGCTCCACAGCCTTGCCATAATGCGGGCCTTCTGACGACTACCACAGATGCAATCTATCCAATTATGGTAATTAATTTGAATTACCTTACAGCTCCCATTACTGAGAGGGAACCCCGGGTCAGCTTTCAATTTCTGCGTTTGCATGAATACAATTTTCTTTTCATTGTTTGGGTGCTAAGAGCTGCGCATGGCAGAGCTTTGGCAGCCTAGTGGCTTTGCTAACTGAACAGAGAGGATGACAACAACAAGCAATTAGTTAGACAGCCTCCTGTTAGCTCTGCCACTGGCTGACACTGCTGTGTGCTGTGCTGCAGCAAGCCAAGGACGTTACTGTACACTGCTTTGGTTGTGGCTCAGTCATTACTGTACAAATATATTTATATTTTATGCATTATGCTGACATTTGTAACCACTATGGGTTACAATAAGTGAGGCAAAAATATACTAGATATTACAAGCAAACAGCAGGGTCATGGGTCAAAGCAAGACTCTCTCCTCAACACTTTCTTTACTCCTGCTTCCTCAATAGTGCATTCAATAGGAAGAAAAACACACAAACCACTTGCAGACAAGGCCCTTAACGGCTGCACTGACACAACAGCTGTGCGATGCTGTCTGAGCAACATCAGGGAGAGGTTTCACCAAGAACAATCCATCATCTGAAGCCTGAGTCAGGATACAGCTGGGAGCTACAGAGACAATGTTGCTGCTTGGGACAACACAGTTGTCATGTTCTGCCCTTGCGTGGTTTTCTTATCCAAGTATTCTTTTTCATGATGGAAATATTATTGGCAGAGACCACAAAGAGTAATTGTGTCTTCTGAAACAGGCACTTCCTGGAGTGACAGGGTGATGTCATGGCTGAATTCAAGTAAGATTACAGCCAGAAATAATCCCAGCGAGGGACCTAGGAGACCCTGAATCATCTTATGACAGAAATGCATAAAAAATGGAGAGCTGCTCACAGGATTTTCCTTCCCAATACAACAATTCTGACACCTAGACTTCAGTATTGGCTGATACAGATTACCCCTCTGATCAAAGAACAATCCAACAACATTCAGATAATCAATTTGCTAGCTTTGATTAACCTTACACTCTGCTAGCACTACACTGTTTTTGTTGTTTTGGTGACACAATAAGTGACATGAAACCATCTGTTTTTTTTAAGGTGCCTATGCGGCTAAGGTATTGGATCTGTGTGTGCATATACTTTCAGATATGCAGCTGCATTTTAGGCAGCACAGGAGGCATACACAGATACATGTAGTGGTTTCAGAACTATTCTGCACATAAAGACAAATAGTCTATTGGGATAATATATGTGTGGCCAATAGTAGCAACAAATGGCTTTTATTGATCAAAGGCAAAAAATGACATTCAATTTAGTTGTTAACTGTTTTCCTTAAGTGGTGAAAAAATAAAAAGGTGTGTCAATTTTTCTGCAGAAAAACTTATTAAGTATATCTCACAGCATGATATGAATTAAAACGGGTTGAATGGAGTCTGTTTTTCTCTGTAATGCACCTGAATACTCTAAGCTAGTGGCACAGTTGGAGTTTCTTATGTTACACTAAATTAAATCCACAAAGCATGCTGTGTTTTGTTTCATCATGTTACATGTGCAGACGATAGCATCAAACTAAGCTCCGACTAATAGACTTAGAGCTCCACTTAGCAGAGAGAAACTGAATCATTGTGTGAGCTACAATGGCCTATCACCCGTAAGTTAAAGGGCTCCATCAGTCTCCAACACCTCCTCCTCCTCCTCCTCCTCCTCCTCCTCCTCCTCCTCCTCTTCTTCTTCCCTCCTAGTGAGAGGAGCGAGTCAGGCAGTGGATGCCACGCAGCCAGTAATGAGGCGGCCGCGGGCCCATTTGTGCTGGGAGAGAATAGGTCCCTAATGAACCACAGAAGACACTTAGGTCCACTGAGTCAAGATTGAAATGTGCCACTGATGGCCGATAGGAGGTTATGTCAGCTCAACCAGAGAGCAGAAAAGGCAAAAAATAGCTCTTTTTAAATGATGGTGTTTGAGACGATAAGACTTCTTTGTGAACTTTGCAAATGTTATGATGTGCAGAAGACACCATTCAGAGCTCACTTCCTCCTTCTTCTTCTTCTTCTTCTTCCGGCTATACATTAATATTAAGGATAATGGTCCACTGTGAGATATTAATTTACAATACGTAATCCACACACTAACCAGGGAAGGGTTGACCCTCTTTCCATTACTCATTCTCTTCTTCTATTCAATGTGTATTTTAAAGTTGTCAAGCCTATGCCCGCTATTTGTCTCTTTGTTATGATGACACATGTTTTCTTGGAGCACCATTTCAACTGAAGTGAAACTTTTGAGTGCGTGAGTTATGAGTCCTCCATTGCAACATCAGCCCCCGCCCTGCTTCCCAGTGTTATAAACATAAAGAGGATGACTTCCACATCACACTCCCTGAGTCACAGCAGAAAAAAACTGCACCTCTGGCACTTTTTATCTTGGGCCTCACCCTAGCCCTGAGCTGTACTCCTCCACCTGTCAGAGAAAGGTTGAAGCGATTCTCTTTTACAAGCAGAATTAAGAGAAAAGTACAAAAAAAGCCGCCCATATCATAGAGTTGTAACCCTGTAAAAACTCATCTTAAAGGAATTATGGTGAAAAATGTCTTTTCACTCCCTGAGGCAGAGCTTCTGTATAAATAAGAATATGTTCTCAGTCTTATAAATGATGAGAGTTTAAACAGGGAGGGTTTATAACTTTCCAACTACTGGCACATTATTTTTGGGAGTTGCCTCATCTGAACTGTTGTTTTGCCCAGTGAAGCCTTTGAAGGGGAAAAGACTAATAGGCCCTGCAGGGTGTATTGTTATACAAAATGTGGTATTTCCCACAGCGATGACTCGGATCTAATGGCAGGGAACAGAAACCCACCCAGTGCTTGGACGGCCAGCATGGCGGGCATCAGGAGGGACAGCATAATCTTCCAGGCTGGATTCAAACCGTGGGTCATCTTCTTCAGACACAGCACTGCAGGGAGAAAAACACAGACAACTGAGGAGGAGGAGAGAACACAAACACAACAGAAAAACACAATATGAAGATGTGTGGGTAGAAGGGTGATTAAGATCTGGCTAAAAGAGAAAGAGGCGTCTTATGTCTCTTTTTTTTTTAGCCTGCTTTTTTTTACTTGGCTGGTGGAGTTTTAGAGCAGTAGACAATGCATTCTGTGTAGGCTATAGATGCATGCAAACACATACTATGCACACAATGCATGTAAGCGTATAGTATAAGCTATTCAAAAGTCTACAATTATTGTATGTGACTTCTCTGAAACATCTGAAGGAGACTATTTCAGTTTTTTTTCTGGCCTGCTGAAGGCTTTCCTCTTTCAGACAGAGTGCAGCTGTGATGACAAATGGGGACTTCCAAAGTTGACAGGAAACAGCCAAGTCATTCACTCTGCTATCCAGAGGGAAAACACTGCTTTAGGAATGAGTAGAGACAGACAAAACCATCCCCTCCCTGTCTGCTTCCACTCGACTCAGCATGAAACATTTATGAGGTGTACATCTCAGAGAGAGGTCACTTTCTCCATGTGTATTTTTTGCGACAGAAACTACTTGTATCTTTTTTTTTTACAACAATCTGGGAATTACATTTTTTTTTTCAATCATATGAGGACTTGCCCTTGAGTCTTTTTTGAGTCATTTGTTATCACAAAAGTGGTCAGGTTTGCCTGCTGCATGCAGTCTCAGAAAACTTCAATGTTCATGTATGATGAACACCTCAAAACGTTGTGTGTCTACTGAAGTTTGATTCTGTGTTATAAAACAGTAAGGCCTTTGACACACAGTCAACGTCATGTTTCAGAGGAGCCAAAAACTACCTGGAGAGTAAAAATAAGCAATTCTTTAACCCTATGGTACACGTTGGTGATATTTTTTTTGGGGGGATAAACCTGAAAAATAAATATTCAACCTTTGAAGACAAGGGAAGATGCATACTGGGTGATTGATTCTGTGTACAAAGATCGTTTAACTAATAATATTCTTTTTTAAGACATCTTGTTGGGCTTTTAATGCCATTATTTAGAGACAGGACAATGGATAGAGTCGGAAATCAGGGAGAGAGAGAGTGGGGATTCCAGCCCAGGCCGCCTGCTAAGAGGACTGTAGCCTCTTAACATGGGGTGTGCGCAGTAACCACTTAGCTACCGGCACCCCCCCACTAATAATCTTTTCTGTCCTGCAACTACACACAATGACAGAACATCTCAAGGCTCATAATGTTCATGTATGACAACATTCAGAGGAAGTGTGTGTAACAGACAAATTTGTAATACGGTAGTAAGCAACTGTGTCCTATAATATCAAGAACTGTTCAACAAATATCTGTTTTCTTCATCTGTTGAAATGTGCTTTTTTTTGCAGCTGTTTATTGATTTTAAATGCTAATTACAAAGGAGACAAAATGACTGTGAACCTGAGCGCTTAACACCTTGCAACTAAAAACCTTTGTGTCACACTAAGCATCCCCTGGGGACAAAGTTTTACCTCTTACCTCACAGGAGCTTTAAGAAAACAATTGCTGCAGAAAATAACCATCAACAAAGTCAACCAACCAAACATCACAAACAAATCAAGGCATCACAACCAAATCAAGACATCACAACCAAATCAAGACATCACAAATAATCAAGACATCACAACTAAATCAAGACATCACAACCAAATCAAGACATCACAACCAAATCAAGACATCACAAAAAAAATCAAAACATCACAACCAAATCAAGACATCACAACCAAATCAAGACATCACAACCAAATCAAGACATCACAAATAATCAAGACATCACAAATAATCAAGACACCACAACTAAATCAAGACATCACAACTAAATCAAGACATCACAACCAAATCAAGACATCACAACCAAATCAAGACACCATAACCAAATCAAGACATCACAACCAAATCAAGACACCATAACCAAATCAAGACATCACAACCAAATCAAGACATCACAACCAAATCAAGACATCACAACCAAATCAAGACATCACAACCAAATCAAGACATCACAACCAAATCAAGACACCACAACCAAATCAAGACATCACAACCAAATCAAGACATCACAACCAAATCAAGACATCACAACCAAATCAAGACACCACAACCAAATCAAGACATCACAACCAAATCAAGACATCACAACAACTAAATCAAGACACCATAACTAGATCATCAATAGAAAAGATTGCAGATGGCAAAACCTTATGCAGGCACCAAAATCAATTGTACACCCACTGGCTTTAGTCTGATGAGCATTTAGTGCCTGATCAACATTGGCCTGCCTCCAAAGATAATAGCCCCCTTCGGATTCTCCATTCATATAATCTATTCTAAGACAAATGACAACATATAACCAAACAACTTTTTTGTTTAAAAATACATTTAGCTATGTTCTATTGTCTGTGGCTGGATTGCCTTTAGATGGTAATGCCTTTTCCTTGCATTTTGATGTATTGGCTGCATGTGGTTATGGTGTCAGTATTGTCTACTTTTTGTTGCCTTGCCTTTATTTTGCTGTATTTGATTGTGTTGAATGCATTTCTACAATTCTACAACTTATTTAGCAGACACTTTTATCCAAAGCAACGTACATCAGAGAGTAAGTAAAACAAAAGCGAGGACCTAGAGAGGAGGAAAACGATGTCAGTAAGTGCAAAAGAACAGCTTTAAGTCAGATTGGACACTAATGCTGACAGGCAGTGCACAGAGGCAAAGCACAACATTGACAGCTGTTCTTGGGAGCTCAATCAGTATAGAAACCATCTTAAAATCATGTTTATCAAACAAAAACCATCATCATTACCATCATCATCATCAATAATAATTAGGTTATGTTGTCTTGATTTGGTTGCGTTGTCTTTGGTTGTGGTGTCTTTGGTTGAGGTGTCTTAATTTGGTTGTGTTGTCTTTGGTTGTGTTGTCTTTGGTTGTGGTGTCTTTGGTTGTTGTGTCTTGATTTGGTTGTGTTGTCTTTGGTTGTGGTGTTTTTGGTTGTGTTGTCTTTGGTTGTGTTGTCTTTGGTTGTGTTGTCTTTGGTTGAGGTGTCTTTGGTTGTGGTGTCTTGATTTGGTTGTGTTGTCTTTGGTTGTGTTGTCTTGATTTGGTTGTGTTGTCTTTGGTTGTGTTGTCTTTGGTTGTGGTGTCTTTGGTTGTGGTGTCTTTGGTTGTGTTGTCTTTGGTTGTGGTGTCTTTGGTTGTGGTGTCTTTGGTTGTGTTGTCTTTGGTTGTGTTGTCTTTGGTTGTGTTGTCTTTGGTTGTGGTGTCTTTGGTTGTGGTGTCTTGATTTGGTTGTGTTGTCTTGATTTAGTTGTGTTGTCTTTGGTTGTGGTGTCTTGATTTAGTTATGGTGTCTTGATTTGGTTGTGGTGTCTTAAGTTGATGTGCCTTGATTTGGTTGTGTTGTATTGATTTAGTTGTGTTGTCTTTGGTTGTGGTGTCTTGATTTGGTTGTGGTGTCTTTGGTTGATGTGCCTTGATTTGGTTGTGTTGTCTTAAGTTGATGTGCCTTGATTTGGTTGTGTTGTCTTGATTTGGTTGTGTTGTCTTTGGTTGTGGTGCCTTGATTTGGCAGAAGGACATTTTTCATCAGTAAACACAACTTACACAAGCACAGGACAAGATCAGCAAAGAGATAAGAGGTCAAACTTTGTCCCCAGGGGATGCTTAGTGTGACACAATGGTTTTTAGTTGTACGGTGTTAAGCTCTCAGGTTCACAGCCATATTGTCTTAAGTGGAAATCATCCTTTGTAATTAGTATTTAAAATCAAATGTCATTATATATAATGAGGTAAAAGTAAGCTGTATCCCAGCTCCATTGGTTGCCTGATAAATCATTCAACAAAAATAGCTATTGTAGCTTTTTTAACACTTTATCATACTTAGGGTATTATAAAAACTATCCCTTCATCCAGTGTATCCTCTGGAGTAACTAGGGTTCTTCTTAAAAGCAGGAGATATGGTGACTACACATCATCTTTATATGACTGAAATACATTTAAAAAACTACAACAGGCTGTATAGCCAATATACAAATAGACTATATGATGTATATTTAATTTCTAAGAACTCAAGGTTATATATATCAATACTGTTTTTAAGTTCATTAATATTTCACAACTGATGTCAAGACAATGCTTTAATTTTTTTAGAATGAAATAGAAACAATGTCATAGGTGACAATATTGTTGAAAGCAGCGGGTTCACTCTGAGTGTCATCATATAAATCATATGTAAGATAGAAAATATGAGACAAAATGTATTAGGAATAACTATAAACTGTTTTAACTATATATATATTACAGAATACAATTATATTGTGTCTTGTTGTTAAGTCTTAATCAATTGTTTGTGGCCACCTCCTCCCACATACACATCCATAGGGCCGCATTGTACCAGGTCGCCCTGAAATCCTGGCTGCACTAGTTTCCTGTTAGGGGCTGGTGACAGCATAGGGTCAAGTGAAAAGTCAAATAACTTGCTTTTATGTTGAGATAAAAGTCTAAAGAAGATAAAAATGACATAGTTTAATGTTTGGTGTCCTTACTTAAAAAATGACAGACTTTGATATACATACCTTTTGAATTTTTGTTTCAATTTTCAATTTCCGCCTAAACTACATGTGTGTTTAAGTGTGTTCAAAAATTGAAAATGGTATTGATAAAAACTTTACATAATTGTAACTAATAACTATCTGTGAACATCCTGTCCAAATTTGGTGAAATTCTGATTCTGATTCCCAGAGATACATGTGATAAGGCTAGAGCTGTCCCTTTTGGAGAAGCCCTAATTTGACCTATTTTTGTTTTTTTGGTAAGATGCATAAAACATCCAAAAAAAGTTATTTTGCAGTAAAATATTTTTATACAACTATCCGTTTCATAAACTAGACATGTTCAAGTTATGAAAAAATATGGTCGTCCTTTGTTCTACCTCGGGTAGGGGTATCTCGAAAACTAAAGCCTTTTTTGGAGGGTTTGTTCCTCTACTATAAGCAGAAAAGCATGTAAGTAACAATCTGTCAGCAGTCATAAAGCATTTAGTTTCCTGTCAATAACTCATTTAGAGTTACATCATTTTTTTTCTACATAAAAAGAAAAAGGTGCAAAGCTCTGCTTATCTACTCTCTACACTCCTGTCTTCATGCAGAATCAGAATCATAAACATCACCATGTCTACCCATACTCTTTAAAACTCTTTTCTTCAACAATCAAGAAGCAGGTTTATGTGCCATGAGAGAGTGATGACAAGGAAATGTTTTCCTTTAACAAAGTTCCTTTTCCTTTAACATTATCAATATCCACTTCTGCTTCTACCGTTTTTAAATGAAGGGGTATAAGAGTTTTTAATAATATCCAAGTTTGTTACCACAAGTGGTGAGGAGTTCAACCAGCATCCTCATTAGTTACATCTGATGAAAGACTTCAAATCAAGGTGTGGCTAGATGCTGAAACATCCCACCGATCAACTTAAGTGAAACCTTATGTCAGAGATGTTAAATGTTTGCATGGATCAACAATTATAAGCGTTCAGCAAACGTTTCTTTCTCATGTTTTGTACATATAGAAACACATTTAAATTTGGAAGTTTTTGACAGATCAGTGTTTGGGTGATGTTTTGTTATGGTATCTTATACAGAAGGACTATTATTGTCAGCTGTAGCTCCACCTCATGACCTATGTCCTGAATGACCTAAGCAGAATCGTTTCCTTTGGGCTTAATTTATGACTTCAGCAGAGGGGATGTGGCTAGGAGTGCAGCCTCATCACAAAGTTTTCCTAGAACAGCACACACACTCTCAACATGCTCTCTGGATTTTCAGAAGGCATTAGCCTACCAGAGACAGTCTTTGAAATAAGTTCTTACAACGCTACCTGAATCTTCTGAAACGTTTAACCCTTAGAGAGATTTTTCACTGCACACAAAACCAAAAGGGAATACATATTCTACAAGGTACAACAGGCCAGGCAAACATCTCAACCATCCTTTCCAAAAGGGTGAGATTTCTGTAAGTAAGTAAGTTTAAATATGCCAACACACCAAACCACAGTCTGCCTCTGCCTGTAGCGTGCAGACACCAGGAAGCCATCAAAGGGTTTTTTACTGAATGACTCAAGTGCTTAGCTGACCCCATGCCGGCATGGAAATGCTGTTTGCCTCCTTTCATTTTACAATTCAGCCTTAACGATTCAGCTCCATGTCAGGGATCAAAGCAAGCAAGACATACTTCCAACTTTCAACCTGAAGAGTACAATTATGATACAATAAAGTTTAACCATAGAAGATTGTGTTTTAATAATAGAGCTCTTCTGTCCATCACTGTTGCACCAATGTATCAATGCTATAGCTAGCTCTTCATTCAGATGTCAATGCTGTTCATGTTATTAATGAATAATGGTGCTCAATAAATGTGCACCATCAAAAAAGGAAAGTGAAAGACTTGTTGACAGTCTGAATGTCTTCACTTTCTTTAAGTGATTGTTGAGCAGCTTTTGGAGCACAATGACCGGCGTTTTCATTTCATCTACGGATTGTTAAGCTCCTAACTGAGGTCAAGGAAAGAAATGATTTCTTAGTATCACAGAACATTTAGGATTATAATTCTGCTGTGGTCAGGGTACTATCAGAATTGTTTCACCCTGTCTTTTATGAATGTTTGCATCATCATCCAAGAAATCTTTGAAAGTATATGGCTCACAGTATAGCTGCAGGGGGCGGCATTCAGAGTGCACATCTGAAGACAGCGTCGAAGGGTGCTTCAAATGTGCCGCACTAATTCCTCCTCCAATCCATTTCTTCCTTTGTGGCCCCCAACATATTACGAGAACAATCGCAGCAATTAAAAAGAGCTGGTGGACTCCCAAGTGTAATATGGTTTCAACGCACTCAAATAGCTGCCATTACTAAAGTTATAAAAGGAGACTTAAAACTTCTAATTATCTTTAAAATAACAGGTTAAATGACTCAATGTTAGCTAGTTCAGGGGATGCTGTTGAGGTTGATAGGCGACAAGGGTGGCATTTAGAAACTAAAGAGTAAGGACGGGAAGAGCTGGTGACACAATTGGGAAATACTCTCTCGACCAGGCAATCTCATTTTAGATCGTTGTCAGTCTAAGCACACCACCAAGACTGGGTCCTTCAAATGATGCTACCTCTGAACTGAGACACAGCCTATGTCTTTACTGACACCACCATTCATGATTTTACTCTTCTCCTGGAAGACAGGCAATTCTTAAACAACTATAAACACAACGACTGTGACTGACCTTTTGGGCTCAAATGTCTCATTGGCATATGGCTGCCATCATTGCCAGGCTTCTCAAACCACTGAGAATCATTCATCCCCTGATGATGGGGACATTTCCAACTTGGAAGACATCAACCTTTCAAATCCACACAGCGACAAGCCCTCTGAAGGGATGACTGGGTTCACTTTATGCAGGTTAATGTTATTAGTCAATTCATTTAGTACATATCACATAGTCAAAGTATACACTAGTTAATCCAACTGAGGCAACAATGGCTTCATTAGCTTCAAAACAGCTGTATAAAAGTTTAAATTGCAAACTTACTTAATTGAAACTCTAGTCTATGTTTACACTGAATTGTGCATCCATTTCATACAGTATCCAATAATATGCAAAATAATGCAGCACAAGACTGTATATTTTTTTATCTAATTTACATGGTAGACGGGGACAATAGGGTATAAATTATCATACAAATTGTATAGGATTTGTATTACAATGGGATGTATAAAACTGTTGACCCACTTTTGTAAGCAGGAGCCAATTTACTGTAACCTTTATCTCACAGCAGTGTGATGTACAGTGTGTGAAATAATAGATGTGATAATACAATACTTTGAACTGCCCACTGTTACAAACTGCAATCTCATACATGGCAAATGATGTGTTGGACATCATTATCTCTCTGCTATCAGTTACTATTTCCTATACATGTTGTCAGAATGAAAAAAAAACGACATCCTCCTAAACCCCACAGGAAGCAATGTACCTGCCAGCAAAGCACAGCTGCACCAGAATGTGATAAGGGAACCATGTGGCCATGAAACATTCTCATTACAGACTGTAGCATCCAGCCGAGCTTATTTACTTGTGACACCTTAGCAACTTTTTCTCCCCCGGTTTAAGGGGGGAAACTTTAAGAAACTTACAAGAAAAAAAACGAAAAAGTGTGGCAGGAATAGTTGGCATCATTTTTCCACTTCTTTTTTTTTTTTAAATCATACTAAGGTTGTCTTACTATGATAGATGAAATAGATTACAGTTTCATTTTTCAACCTACAGATCTTGTGTCATCAAAAAAACCTGTCACCTGTCAATTAAGACCGTGTTCATAATTTTGCCTGCATTTTTGGTAATAAAAAACAAAACCCAATTGGTGGTGCCTGTACAATTTTTTTGTTTGCTGTTGTGTAAGGTGTTCATACCATTTGATTTTGACAAGTATTGAATCAAAGTTTAGAATTATGATATCATGACAACTCCACACAATGCTAGTCCTCAGTTGACCCCTGAGATTTGTCTCATGACCCCCTTTTGGGTCTCCCAACTCAGGATGGGAACTTAGCATATCCTGATACAGTGCTGTCCTCACACACTCTTCACCACATATATTAATAGGCCTAAATGAGTACAAACATGTAGCCTAGTTACATAAAAAAGACTGAATTATGAGTCAAAGAAAATGTTTTGGATAAAGTAGGCAGCTACGTCACTTCCCAATAAGAGTTGCCAAACTCTGAGTCATGGAAGATACCGTTAAATGATGATGCAGTGTCGCCTGCTCGTCAAACGGGGGCGCAGTCCACTTCATTCATAAATGGCAATAGCTCAAAATATGAAACAGTATAGGATTATCGTATAGCTAAGCAGGCCTCTGTGTTGATTTAAAACAAGAAAAAAAAATGTCCTGCTTGCCTGTAAATGGAGCCAAACTACGTGAACTAGTTATCCTGCCCCGGCTGAGTTCATGGGGTTCTCCAGCTCCCCGCCAGCTGTTGCTCGTCTTTGAATCTTAAAAGTTATCTTTCTAATTAGCCCACACATGATAAGCTTTCTGTTGTTCGTGCTCTGCTTTCAGACAAGTTTCTTCAGGCTTACCATGTTAGGAGGACGGAAAAACTTAAAAAAGCACCGACCATCCAGCGGCGGTGACTCTTTTCCCCCTGACCAGCTCAGCCGATGTTATTTTCAGGAGTAGTTCAACAAAGCTCTGCTGACACTGCTGCCGTCGCTGCAACAGCCTGAGTTGACGGTGTATGAAGCTGTAGGATGTTTTTTTTTTCAGTGTGTGGGTATGTCCATTGATTTGGGTGCGCTTGTCTCTTCACAGAAACCACTCCTTGCCGCTTTGTCCAGCAGTGATGTCATGGGTAAGGGGGGCGTCTCGAGAGTCCCGACCCCTAGGTTAACCATTTGAGAGCACACACCTATATCTACCTCGTTTTCTCACAATGTGCTTTTATGATAAACTTACGTTTTGATTCACGCTGCCGTAACTCAGGGTGACTGGAATCATTTAAATGAAAAAAATCTATCGTGACATGCCGAGTCAGTAGCCTAGAATTTACCTCATATGGTCCTTGAACGCCTCATTGCAGCCCGTAGAATAGATGGGCTTTTATGCAGTGGACAGATTTAGCCTGTAGCCCATAATATAGAACAAGCACATGTTCTTGCACTTATATAATATCTTGTCTGGATGAATACAGATCTATATAATCTGGGAAGTAGCCTTTGCAATAAATAGCCTACGATTTAAAACACAATACGTTTTTTTCTGTGTGAAGGCTAATTATTAATATTGATTTTTGTTCCCCTGGTATCTCTGATTTTACAAGAATACATTATTAAACTTCTAATTATAATGGGGAAGTATGTGAAATCCCTGACCAATCGTTTGTCTGGAAACACATCTGCCAAAGACATGACACAGCTCGGAAAATCTTGAACGCTGCAACTGGAAAATCAATTGGGGATGTTTTTCTGCTTTACAGAAATAAACATTTTACTGTTCAGACTAGATTGGGGGAAAGTGTGATAAAAAGACACTTTTGTGATGAAATGTGTAAGCTGGAGGAGTTGTTTGTCTTTCTCTGGAAAGATGTTTGGGTTCCCAGCTGAAAATAAAAACAGATTAAAAAGACAATACAGTGACGGACGCTGAGAAGTTGAAAGTCCTTTTGATTGGTCGGCTGAAGTAAACGTCACGCATACCACGTGATCAACCAGGAAGCGTATCGAGTGTCAACAATAAATGGTGAGTGTGCGGTAGGTTGCTTAATAAATATTGCAATTGAATAGGAGTTTCTGTACATTCTTGACCTCGACGTTATAAGAGGGGGTTTGTTAAGAAGCCAGACTATATAAAAATCTCGCGTTAAATTCAGAAAATCGGCAGTATCTTTTAAAACAAAGCTGAGCAGCTAACACTTCTGCTAACACAGCTCGACATGTCATCACTCCAAAGAGAAACATATCAGAGTATTTCTGCGTTTCAAGTGGCCTCTCAAACAATCGTTGAATTATTCCTCTCCGTCTATATCTCTTGCAGTATTTTGTTGTTAATAAATACAGTAATTTGTCCATCTTGAAATGAAACCACAGTTAGGCTTTATACCTTACAACCCATTTAAATTTGTAGCTTTCACCAAGAATTTTCTCAATTTGAATATCGTTTATATCGATTTTCTCTGCATATAACAACAACAACAACAATAATAATAATTATGTTGGCATATGTATGTGCTCTGTTTGTTTTAAAAGGAAGAGATGTCTTCTTCAGACTGGCAGCTGTCTTTGAAGCTGGTGGATCAGCCCAAATCCATCTTCCACTTCCCTGAGATGATGCCAGGGGACGTTTCACCTGGAGGATACAGAGTCGCTACTTTAAAACAACTTGTTGCAGCGCAGCTCTCAGACTCAGTCCCGGACCCAGAACTAATAGGTCCGATTTTAAGGATGTTTTCTGTACATTAATGTGTCTTTGTCCGAAGAAAAATCTCAGCTGTCGTCTGTTTTGTGGATTAATTGATGTATTCAAATCCTCTTTGTGTTACTGTGTTTGTCATGTTCTGGCTCTGTAAATGTTTTGCATCAGAGCTGGTACATTGCGGGAGAAAACTTAAGGATGAGCTAACATTGGATGCCTGTGGGATTCAACCAGGATCCACCCTACACATACTCAAAAAGACTTGGCCAGAGCAAGAGAGCAGTCCAGGTCTGTGTGTTCTTTTTTTAGTCAATCCTTTAAGCTTCATTTTTACTGAAAGCAAAACTGGAAGTGTCAAGGTGAACATGTGTGCTTTTTCTTCTTCTCTAGAGCCTGTGAACAGAGCAAATGCAGCCAGGGAGTTCAGGGTGTTTCATGCCGCTCTTCACTCTCTTAATTCTTCCTACAGAGACTCAGTGAGTAGAAGACACACACACAGTGCCGTGTCCAGCATTGTCCCTCTCCCTCCTGTCTCTTTTAAACTTCAGCAATAAACCTTCTTCTGTAGAGTTTGGAAGCCCATGCCTTTCAAGCTTTCCTCCACTGTGGAGTGCAGAAATGAACTGGGGTGTTTGCACTGTAAGAAAAAATACTTCCTTGACTTGCAGAGTACTTTTGCTTTGGCGTCTGGATATTTGTATGAAGTGACTTTGGTGTAGTCACACTTATGTTCACAGATGTTTTATATTAGATTGGATCATTCAAGATGCTTTTCAGCGCTACGTGTGAACAAGACACGTACAGTCGTTCAAAGAGTATCCTTAATAAGCTGGGAGCTTTCAATGCCCTAAATCAACCAGAGACAGTTGAATTTAGAAAAGCAGCATGTTGGCTTAAGTGATAATTGTAGGGTTCAGGTAGGAATGGCCACATTTTTCTGAGAAGTGGATTGAGAAACAATGGATGGGGTCATTCGATAAACCATTTACAACAAATCATCAGAAATATTTGAACCATTGTCAAAAGGGTACATTATCTTTATGTGTAATCTGATCCATCATGGCACTATTAAATCTGCAGAGTGATACAGAAATTACACTTAAGTCAGATATCAGTGTCATCCATTGATGAACACCAGACATTTATCCTGATTTCAAAGGTTCAAACATACATTGAGGTCTATGGCTGTAGTCTCTATTCTTTTTCTTTTTTTTTCAAAATTATTTTTATTGAGTTTTCTTGGATGCATGTTCACAATTAGATGGCACAACAGCAAATTTGAACCAAAACATCCATAGTAGGTAGATACAGAAATGAGTGTGAACATTAATGGTGTGGGAAAGAACGTACCAAAACCCCACACTCGAACTGTAAAACAAAAGAAGAAGAAGGCATAAGAGTACAAAAACAAACACAAGGACAACAAGCATACAGACAATAGACAGGATAAAACTTATAATTAATCTGCTGAATATGCATCAGTCTAATTGTAGCCCATTTAATTGCTTCACAAAATTAACAAAACTATCAAGTCCTATGAAAGTTCAGAGAGGCACCATTTACAGAATATCTGATCTTTTCCAATTCAAGATTAGACATAATATTATGGATGAGGTGAGTGTGGGTGGAGCAGCAGCATTTTTCCAGTTCAGCAGTATCACCCGCTGTGCCAATAAGGAGGAGAATGCTGGAGCCTTGCGCTGAAGAGTGGTTACAGAAATGTTCACCGGGGTCACGCCAAAAATAGCTGTTAGGGGGCAAGGAGAAATTGTTTTGTTAAATAATTTAGAGAATAAATCAAAGAATGAAGACCAGAAGGGATCTGGTTTAGAACATCCCCAAAACATATGATAAAGGGTTGTAGTCTCTATTTTAAGTATCTTCCACAAGCAGTCATACTGCATACAGTATCTGTACTGTGCCTGTGATGTCACTCATCCCAACATAATCTCAAATCTGTAGTGCACACTATTAATGTACTGATTGTCAAATAATACAGATTTAGTATCACAATTAAAATCGTATCTAAAAAAAGATCTGCCAACTTTTCTACAGCATCAAATGATCATGACTATTAATTCTGCTGATGCCGCTTTACTTACAATGGCTTTCCCCCTCTCTTAGATTTATAAAATGCTGACAAATAAAGAGTCCTTGGACCAGATCATTGTGGCTACACCAGGGCTCAGGTCAGATCCTGTCGCCTTAGGTAAGTCATGCAGAGTTTAAATAATTACTCTTACACCATCGAATTGCAAATGCAAATATGTAAATAGTAACATTTCCCCCCTAACACCCTTAATTATCTGTTCAGGGGTGCTCCAAGACAAAGATCTCTTCGTGCAGTTCACAGACCCCAACATGTTGGACGTGTGAGTGTGACAGATGAAGTGAGCACAGTACAGACACACAAGCGAGAGGTGGTTTTAAGATGTTTCCGTCTGTTTCACAGGTTGATCAGTTCACACCCAGCCCTCGTCAATGCCATCATCCTGGTCCTTCACTCTGTCGCAGGCAGTATGCCGGCTCAGTCCAGTGCTGGCTCATCTCGAAACGTTTCTGCCAGTTCTTACAGTGATATGCCAGGTACGATGCAAAAGACTACTACTTGTGTATTCCCTTTGAAATAAAGTGTACAAAGGTATTTTGAACATATTTTTTTAATTCTAAAGACAGTATCACTATCTATAATAATGTACTGTAGTATTCTTGTCCTGTTGTTTTCCTGTTATTGGTAATATCATGATTTTTTTATTGATCATTTGGATTTTGTTTTGGCTACAAACATTTGTTTTTATCTGGCAGGAGGCTTCATGTTTGAGGGCATGTCTGACGATGAGGAAGATTTCCAGACTGTGAGTCTCTCTGCTTCATACTCAACCTTTGTATTCATGTAGAGAAACATGTCGTGATGGAAGGAGTCATTTTGTTCTGTTGTGATGTGTGTCTTGACACATGTGCTGTAATGCTTTCACAGGGGAGCCCAGCAGGTCCCTCCAGCAGAGCAGGCGCCTCAGCAGGAATGCGTCCAGTGTCTCTGGGCCACAGCGGAGCGACAGGCCCTCGACCAATCACGCAGAGCGAGCTGGCAACCGCTTTGGCCCTCGCCAGCACACCTGACAGCAGCGCAGTCACTCCTACGACTTCAAGCCAGGTGAGATTCAATTACATTTAGGAATTTTATCATTTTTATAAATCACTAACAAACAAATGTAAGATTGAGGTGAGATTTAACACATTCATACAAAACCTGGAAATGTATTAATTTATTCTTCTTTTGTTGAACTGTTCTGTGATTTAGGCGGACCCCTCTAGTAGTGTAGCCCCTATGCCAGCAGGGACCCCAGTCAGTAATGATCTCTTCAGCCAGGCTCTACAGCAAGCTCTGCAAGCCTCCAACATGTCTGCTCTACAGGTGAGGATTCAAACTCACTAACTCCATACTCAGTTCATGAATGTACCTTGATCAAATAAAAATTGGAATATATATGCTTAGTGGTAAAGGATTTGTATTTGTGCATTATCCACTGTTATTGACTGTGTTTTTGTTTTGCCAGGGCCGCTGGCAGTCCCAGATGCAGCAGCTGAGGGACATGGGGATTCAGGATGAGGAGTTGATGCTGAGGGCGCTGCAGGCCACAGACGGTGACATCCAGGCTGCCCTGGAGCTCATATTTGCTGGAGGCCCAGGACTCTGAGCTCATACCTCCATGGACAAAGGCTTTGATGGGGGAGAAATAGAACGTAGCTTACCAGTCCTTTGCTTTGGATATACAGTATACTGGTTCATTTTATTTGTACCCCATTTACCCATGTTCATACAACACCATTTTAGCAGAGCTCCTGAATGTCCATGCCAGTGTCTGCCTGTTAGTAAATACAATTTTTAATAAATTTATCTCATCAATTATTGAGCCTGTTTCCTATTCCTTAATGGTGTACTTAATTGAAAGCCCCTATTTAATGCAATGCAAGCTGAGAATAATTTTTTTTTAATGTCCGCTTGCTTCCTCGGGACAAATGATAAAATAAACATTTAGTGTGTCTTAAATTAGTCTAACCACAGTGTGTCCTCTCTGCCTTTGTAATTATTCTATTTGAACACTAGGTGGCAGTGGAGTAGTTTATTTCCACTCAGACAAAGCAGGGCAATCTTTGCAGACATCCTGCTTGTGTATTTGCCCGTTTCTTCCTCACCCAAATTTAAAATCGTGCTCTTGCTCTGCCCTCTGTTGAACAGTGCTTGAAGACTGGCTGTTTTATTTTAGTTGTGAGATTGCATTCATCAAAGGCAATATGTTTGACAGCAGGTAATATAAAAAAGGAAGGTTGCACAGATAAGGTGAATGCTTGTAACCATCCAGTGAGATGCAGCTGTGCTTGTCAGAGCATTGTTACCATTAGCTGAGCTTATTACAGAGGGCCACATTTGCTTCATCTTGTTGTCTCTCATTAGGACATTTTAGGGAGGACTTATTGTGTGCCCCCCTCTGCTACCTACCGTTCTCCATCTCCAGTAATTGCCCTGCTTAGTTTTATTACTGCATCTGCGAATGTGACAGCTCAATCAGTGGATTGGCCTTTCACGAGCACAGCACCCAAAAACAGGGCTTTGTGTCCGTCTGTCCCCATTACTGTTTTATATGCATGCACACCTGTGGGCAATTTCCACCTCACACTGCCTGCAAGGGTATTTTTTAAATAAAGCTTTTCCATTTTGCCGAATGAAATACTGTCAAAGCTTCGACCAAACAATAGACATTAAACGTGTTGTTGTCTGTCCAGGAAATCAAAAAGGAGACTGGAGGGGTTCTTCTATTAGCTGTGAAGTCAGATGTCGAAACATACATTCACTGGAGTCTGGGCTTTTGTTCTCCTACCACCATCACAAGCGTCGTAACTGCAGCTTTCTGGATAATCTCAACAATTTACTGATGGAAATCATGTGAAGTTGTCATGGCAACACTTGATGGGGTGTGAAATGCTGTCATGCATATGGTATAGAAAAACTGTTATTACACACCATATTAAGGTCTCCTGTTGTGTGAGAGAAGTATTGATTATTGAGTAATCTCTTAGGACTTTTAAGCCTCTAGAGCCACTGTTATGTGGAATGAGAAATGAATATTACAACATTGGAAAAGCCATATATTTTGTGGGTCGTATCGATCGTAATGAGAAAAGAGTAGTTCAGATTTTGACAGGATAACCCTAACCCAATGGACAAAGTACTTGCATAAGAAATGTTTACGGACTGTTTCAAAAACAGTCGTATCTGTTACTCATTTTGTCTGACACCTACCCCGCAGTTACAAGCATACAAAAATACTAAATTTTTCAATCTTGTCACTGATAGTCTTGTTGGCTTTTGTAGGTCATATAGAGGCATCAGTATTTATATCAGTCGGTTTCATAACCAGTTAAAGTCAGAGCATTGTTACCAGTTGAGTAGAACTGTAGATTTTTTAAACAACGACTCAGGCAGTCGTTATAGTAGATGCTGTATGCATGTCTGTAGTTTGAAACCCAGCTGCTTTCTTTGAAAAAAACTACACCAATAAAACAAATAAATGCATCAATGAGAGTAAAGTTACCAATCAGAAGACAAAATCCTTGTGTGTTCATGGGTGTGTTGACTCTTTGGCCTTCTCTTCATTAATGTAAGACCTATGAAAAACATCCAAAGAGAACATTTATTTCAGTAATATTATAGGTTTAAAAAAAACCTAATATATTGTAGGGAAATGTTGCACATGAGAAAAGGGAGTGAATCTTTTGTTTCCTGCATTTTATTCCCAATGCACCTGCAATCACATGTGAACCATCAATTTTGAAGAGCTCAGCGGGAGCAGAAATAATGGACAACACAGGCAAACAGTGGTGTAAGGTCATATCTGTTGAAACATACAAACAGGAAATGGCTTAAACAACTTGGAAAGATTCTCTCCTAATGAATCCAGCTTGGAGCTTTGAAGCTGTCACAAATCTGCCCAATTACTCCCACAGTGACCCCGGATTCAGGTAATGAGAAAGGTTTTGCACCATGTCATTATATACAATATGTTAAACCAATAGAAATCATCACAGCCAGACCTTTTGAAACAGTGTAAAAGCTCCTCTAATCAAGCCTTCACAGACAGGTTGAACAATACTAACACTATTCTCTGCAGATGAATTCTTCCGACGTGCCAAAGGAGGAGGAAGGCTACGGGGTGGGTATAATGCCCTCCATCCGCTTTTGTTTTTCTGAAAGGAGGCAACCCACGTGTTATTAACATAAGGTCTGCTACCTGAGATTGCTTTCTGCCTGCCGTGACTGAGCGGAATATGAAATGAGCTCCTGATGGACATGAGGCCATTTCATCCCCCTTGTGGCCCATTCATTGCTTTCAAGCCATGCTTTTTATTCTTCCCTTCTTCTTCTTCCTCCAGTGCTCTTTTGGTCCACAAAAGCGTCTTTGATGCATTTCATCCCAGGTGCTTTAACTCTTGATGGAGCTTTTCTTGTGGAGAACAGAGCTGCAGCAGAGAGAGAGAGAGAGATGCAGAGAGCTTGCACAAATGGAGTTAGAATGAATAGACATAGAGAAAGTCAGCTGGTTAATTTAAAGTGACCCGTGTAAGTAAATCCAAAGTTATCCAGTGTTTAACAATGAAAGTTCCTGTCTCTCTTCAGCTGTCCTATCCAATAAGGGCAAAAATTGCCCAAAAATGTAACTTTAAAAGAAACACAAACACATAAGTATTGTTTGACTCAGAGTCATCATAATATAAAAGGGCTCAGTGCACAAAGACAATTGTGGCTGCAGTTTCCCTGTCAGGGAAAAAAAATAACAAAATCGTCAAAGTCTGGCTGTCACTTTCTGGAGAAACCAAACTTTATGTGTGTGCATTTAATATTCCTCTGACTATCAAACAACTCAAGAGGCTGTGAATGTTCCTCTCATCACACCTCTGTCCTTGCTCTTCCTCAGCGCCTGACAGAAGTTTGTGGCCAACAAGAGCTTTTTAGAAACTTTTTGGAACAGTGAAGCGGTTCTGACAGGAGTCTCAGCTGGTACAATTCCAGTTTATTTCTTTAGAATAATTACTTGCATAACCTAGACAGTCTTTTTTATCAGTGGAAAATCCCAACATGCAAAATGTTCCTGTTTTATATACAGGCAAAAAAAAAACAACTAATTGGATTTAAAATTAAGATTTAAAATTAACTTCAAATGAATTTGAACTCCTGTTTTATTTTCTTTTAATCAGAGATCTTACAGGAAACTTCTCGTAAGATAAGAAGAACATGAATTTCAAGATCCATAAAATAGTGTTACCATTGTAAATAATCTTCCGCATTTCTTCTTCCTCTTTGTTGGATGAGAACTTTCCCCTAAATCTGCTACCTGAGGCAAAGACTTGTTTTAAATGCCAAGAATGATGTATGACTCACACTTCACTTAATTTATAGGCCACTCAAAATAGCCTGCATGCATAAAATGCTGCAACAAATACTCTCTGAAAAAGACTAGAGATGTGATAACTGGAAACAGAGAAGCTTATTGTACTGTTGAAAATATGACCCAGCAAGCTTCAGACACGTGCACATACAGTAAAACAACATCAGCAGGATGAACAGGACTGTGCTACAAAGTGGATCAATAAAGGACAACAAGTGCTGGAGTACTGGCTTGATAATAGCTCCAGCATTCTGTCCTTGACTCAAACAATGGCCGCTCTTCACCGTCGATGGAAGGGCTTCACCATGGAAACAGGCGAGGGGGAAGACACAGTAAGCAGCTTTACTGAATAATTGTTTGCCTTGTTGTAAGAACACAACGACAGCCGAAAAAGAAACTCTGAAACATGAAATCACACGTTAACTCATAAACCCAATTTTATTTCTTTTGAACCTTGATGCTCTGTCCCCATACAATACATTCAGTATATACATTTGGCCATGAGGGACTGTACAGAGATATGTTATAGTAGTGCATACATACGTGGCATGAAAATGTACACAAAGGAAACTCATACACAAGATACTCACAAGTCAATGGCTGATGGTTGCTCACACCAACACACACATACCCAGCCACACATTGTTTCAAGCATGCACAATTGTGTGTGCGCACACATACACACCCTTTAAGACACTTCTGAGGGAGGAGAAGGGCTCATTCAGGTTCTCAGAATAGAAACACAAGAACAAGAAGAGTGTGTCTGCTGATTGCAGTGAATCTCCCCCCCTCCCCCCCCCCGTCAGAACACCATCCCCTCCTCTGCCTCCCCTTCATTCTCATCTTCCCTTTCTCCAAAGCTAAGGCCTCGCTCTCTCTAGGCAGTGCGGCCATCATAAGCAGGCTCTTCCCTTTAGTAGAGTAATACTCATCAGCAGCAGTAACTAAGTAAGGAGCCTCTACTGTCAACATTTGATCACAGGGAAGAATTCTCATACATCACACATAGTTTATTTATTTAATTTGTATTTTTTCTTAGGATAACCTCTCTCTTGAGGAAACACATAGGTCCACTTCAACTAAATACTTTTCCTTAATAAAGCTGCAGAGGTTGTCTATTACATGGACAGACACCCTCACCTCACATACTCATCTAATGACAGCAGCATCTGTCTGCTCACTTACTGCACCAGCAAAACAAAAGTCTGCTTACATCCCATTTTTTTCTGCTTCGTCTTCACAGGCTGTTCTGCTGATTAAATCTAGCGGACATTTTTGCACCATCATGTTTGTCATAAACATTTGGTGGAGGCACACTCTCCAATCATTTTCCCTTCAATGACTGTAGGTTAAAGTTGCATAGCACATAGCGGAGTAATGTGAAAGCAAAAAAGGAACCTCTCTTTGTTTAAACAGATGTCATGCTCTTGAAGGTCCGTAGTGTCAGTTACTTTTAGTTTGGACCAAGCCCTCCATAAAATTAAAATCTTTCTGGGATTTTCTGAGTATACCACAGAATTCAGCATACTTTTTCCTTTGTAGAGACATTTTGATCATATGAGAATTAGATACTCTCATTAGACTCACTTCATGGTGTGGACAGTATCAGTATCTGACATCACTGAGTGTGATACATTTTTCAAAAGGGGAAAACTACAGAAGTTTCAATAGTGAAGTCAATGAGGAAGTTTCTCAAACCTGCATTCTCTTTAATGGCCAGCAGGGGGAGACTGCACTTCTCGAATGGCCATTCCTCTTACTAGATTTTCCAAACTCATAAAAAACTTCCAAATCAATTTATGATCTTAGTCTCATGTTTCTTCAATACAGCATGATGTTTTTTTAAGTTACTGTCTCATTTAAAGTACAGACTGAATATAAGAGGAATCCATAATTTGAGAGTGATAGGGCTGAATTCATATTTGTTTTACAGGAGGGAGAAAAATGCTGAAACCCAAAGAGGTTCAAGCCAAGGCTGTCACCAGTTTGTACCAGCAAGGTTCAAAAACAACAGAACAGAACTCAGGACTCTGTGCACACATTCGCATTTACATACACATGAAAACACTGTTCATTCTTACAACATTCTCACATGTTCGCACATCTGTTAGTAAAGGAGAGATGATAGGGATTTGAATGCTAAGGTATGGTAGCTATCTGTTATTATTCAGGCTGCGGTGTGATTGGTCCAGTGGGAAAATGCGATCATCTCTCACCCAAGGTTTGACAAACCCTTTGGGCAGGAGACGCTGTGACCCGCGCCCCAGGCCACCTAGGCAAACGTGCACAAAGCAGTACTTGATGAACAAAAATGCAAAGCACCATAGTTTAACAGGTTGGAAAAGTCCCAAAAAACACGATCACATCTGCACGGAACAATGAGGGCAAGGAGTAACACATCAATTATAGTTACCCCAGAATAAATTACAGTCACAGAACAATCTTTAAAAGCAGAATTGGAAATCAGCTGATCTAGCGGACTGATTCGACCCATGCATTATAAGGCATTAACCAAACATTTGTTACTGACATCACACTGTTTCATATTAATGACTTTACATACAACTGCTGATCTGAAAAATCTGCTTGTTTTCATAATCAAAATCTTGTATTAATTGTATTCAGAAAACATATTCCTAAAACCTATGACGCAATTGTGAGGGAATTGGGAATGTAGAAGGGAAGACAGATCGATGTCTGCAATCCCATTGTACCTATTGATCTGCAGATGGGTGAATGAAATGGATTTTCTGAGGTAGACAATGCAGGCATATTTCATTCTCCCGATGCAAAGCCGTTCTAAGCGGGGCTAATTTGGTCCATTTGGACAGGCTCTGGTCTCCGGCCTTAGCCAATTGTACTGTGTCAGATGGGCTGACCCATCCATCATGCTCTCCTGCCTGTCTCACCAAGATGCTACTTACACTGTCATTGGTGTGATACACCCACTCAGTGATGGATAGCAGACAACATGCACTATGACAAGATAGAGATATCAGACTGTGCGGCTCACAGGCCTGTTATTCCACACAGCTGGGGACACACCATTCATACAGGGCCTCTTTATTCAATATCCTGCCCACTGGATGGGGCCCATGTGGACGATATCCCTCAACATGCCTCATAAATGTCGTTTCCCTTATATGACTCTTACCATCTTCAAGTCCCCTCGCTAACAATTACAGTATCAACCGAGCCTAACCAAATGAGTAAAACAAACTTGTTCAAACGCAATATTTATGACGCTCTCTCTTCTGAAAAAGGTACAACAATCTCATAATAAACAGCTCACCCATGTAACAAATGTAACAATGCTGTACCTTTCTTTTTCTTTGAGTGTTAAGTGCTAAGGGAAGTCAGCTCCAGAATCAATGAAATGATGCTCATCAGATAATCAGTCTGTGTATGTAAGAAAGTGGGTGTCTGTCATAAATTAAATAAAATAAAATAATAAAGACTTCTCCATTGAGTCTGTGTGTTTGAAGTAGGCCTTCAGCACAGGTCTGGAATCTGTCGGCCAGTGAGGTGAGTCAGGATCAGCAGTATTGGGACACAACTGTTCATTTTCCCATGAGCCTACATGGCTGTGTCCAGAGGGACAGGAAGTGTGGAGCCACAGGGTGGCCCAGTGAGAGCTGCAGGGGCTGACCGCTTGCAGGTGACCCAGAGCACTATAGTGTCCTGATGGCTACAGGGTAGAGTAGGGACATGTGTTCAGCTCCCTTGATGGGCAGCTTGCGGGTGGAGTAGAAATTAATAATCTCAGGCACACTGTCGAAAGGGCAGCTGTTCTGGCCAAGGATGTACTTGTTTTCCTTCGTCCGTGACAGCTTCATGTGCATAAAGCCCTGGCTGCTCCTGGGGACAGCAGAAGAAAAAAAAGAGAGGGACAGAAAGCATGGTGTTAGTTCAAAAATGAATCAACAACAAAATAACCCTGGAACTCAAGAAGCGTTTTCCCCACAACCATTATGAAAAGTCAACAGAACACCTTAAATGACAAGGAGCCTTTTTGGAATTTTCATCTCAACTAATGGGTGCCATCTAAACTGTATGTATCCAGCATCATATCTACACAGCATAATAACAACATACAGGTTTTTAATTACAGTGATAACGTGGATGTTTGGAAGGTATAATATTTACAATGTCATCCTTCTTAATTTTGCATGTTAGCTTGCTGGTTTTGGCTGATAAACAACTAACAACTAAGTCAAGCTGGAGGTGGTTTGAATGTCACATATTTTAAAAGTGCTCATAAACCAAATAGTAAAAAACCCCAAAACAACATCTTTGACCTGATGGACACACTCAAGGGGGGAGTCAACGGATTATTTAAATCCAAAGAACTACATCCTCTCGGGAACATGAATTTATCTAAAAAACAACAACTCATCATACAGATGTTTAGCTGGATTAGATACAACTTTGGCTAGCATTTGGTGCTACATAAAAGGGGAGGGCATCATAAGAATTCATGCTGTATAAAATTTCACAGCAATCCACTGCATAATTGTCAAACTATTTCACACTAGACAGAAGTGTTGACTCAATCTACTGTCACTACCGTACCTTAAGCTATGTCGCCATCATGGTAAGTTACTAACAAGTATGCAAGGAGCCAGAACATATTGGGATACTAAACAGGTAACCCCTCCCAGACAGCTCCTCTGTCTTTACCCCTGCAGTAGATGCTCCCTACAGTATGCGACAAATCTTCTGAAAGCTGGATTACCTCTGCTAACTTTGGCTCTGTCTGGGGAGAAGACTAAAAGGCAGGTTGCTTAAGGTGCTGGATTTCACATGCAATGCATAAGTATGAGGCTAATGAACTCCTGGGATAAATCACTTAAGCACCAGCAATAAATGCACAGCAAATTAAAAGCTCCCTGTGTGTTCTCGGGAGCCTTCGATCAATACATTTTACAGCTTGCCAGTAATCTGCTGCTTTAAAATACAAAATTCCTTTTTTGGGGTTTAAGTGATGCTGCCGAAAGCTTTCACATAAGAACTGATACAGAACTAATGGTCCATATATTCTGCTATAAATATACTGTTATGATTTTTTTGTCTTTACCCGAATAAATTAATGTAATAGCTTTTTCAATCAGCGGCTAATGCTACAACAAGTTATGAATGTTGTAAGCTAAAGTACTTTGCATTTATTTGCTGCAAGTGGGCATTATGGTCTGTCATCGACCTAATGTGCTGCAGTTTTTGCAGCTCACAAAACCTTATCCCTTCTGTTTTATTCAAATATTTGGTTGATTAGACCTCAGCACAAGTAATTTACAGTGAAGACAAGGTTGTCAGAGTGTTGATGGGGTCAACTTCTTTCATCACATACCATACCATGCCCACTTTTCAGAGTATTTGTTCACAATCAATGTATTATTTATTAGATTCATGAATACTCAGGTCGATGAATTAAGACAAAAATGAAGTGAATCCATACTCCTGAGATCAGAGACTCTAAATATATGCACATAATGGTGGATATGCCCATTATCTGTGATGAACAGGAGCAAGACCTTGGCTTAAGGCACCTTTAACTTAAAGCTTGTCCATTCTTTACTTATCTCGTAATTGCATGTGTAAATCCTAAGGATGTGTCCTCTCCCTGATGCACACTGAGAAGCCGGCACAGAGATAACACTGAAGTGGAGGGGGGAAAGCTAAGAATGTACAGGGTTCAATCTAGGGACATCCATCAGGACTAAGAATTCATTTAAACTGAGAAATTTTGATCCTTCCTGTGAGATTATGCCTTATTATAACACAGGAGACCATCCTTTCTAAAATAGTAGTGTAATCATTGTTAGAACAAAAATCAGATTCATGGATTATGAAGTATTAGAAAGCATGTAGAAAGATGATGGCAAATATTTTAAATGCTTTAACGATAAGATTATTTAAAGGCGAACATGGGGTGAAATAGCTGCAGGCTTGTTGAGCTATTACACTGAAGTAAACACAACTATCAGACTTTTCCATTACTGCACCTTGGGCCCTGGAATTTGAGCATGTCATTAACAGATTCATCATGATTTGAGGAGAGAGGGGCGGATTTCCCTCGCCACAGGTCTCTGCAATTCTACCAAATCTGCGAGTGGTGCCAGGAGAGCTCTTATTAAAAAATCCTCCCTGCAAAATGCATCTGATGAGTCGTCACGTGGAGCGCTGGGAGACAGTGCCAGGTTACACAGTGCCACACTTAAAAAGGCAAACACATCAATAGCATCATTTTTAGATTCCCTACTGATTCTCCAGTGTCTGCTCAGGGCTAACTCATCATGTTACACTCCTGTAGAAACAGGAAGCAAGACCAGCGAGCAGTGCGGCAGGGCTGCTGATAAAATGCATATGAGACTATTTTTGTGGGCTTTTGTTGTCTAATCAAGATGAATCTCAGAGGGGAGGTCTGCTGTCCTGTTTATTGAAGTTTATGACTTTGATTTGAACCCCATGGACCTCAGAGCAGGAAAAGCATGACAGCAATCACAGCTTATCTCCACCTTCGACATATTGGATTGCTCCATGAATGATGCTCTCACTGTTATGAAAAGAAAAGTAATCCGCACCAAGATAATGATCCTGGACAGACGAGATGACCTTATTAAGCATCAGGACATCAGATATCGTGTTCTGTAAGAACCACTGATGAAAAATTGATTTTATTGGGGTTTTATAAAACAACACAGACAACTCATGCTCTTAAAGAGAGAGGAGGGAAATATCACATGCTGTTTTAAAATAAATTACTCATATAAGAAGCTCTGGGTGACTTCTGCTACCAACAGAATATTTGTTTGGGACTGCTCTTGATCGTTAATTAAAGGGTTAAATGTCTAGTTAAATTCCAGGTCCTAAAAATGTTTATACTAATGCAAAGCATGGTGTAGTAAATGAAGCAAACTAGGAAGTTTGAGAACCAAAGCCTGTCATCTAAATTCATCTAAATAAAATAACACTGAACTATTTGGCTTACAAAACTGCAAAAGAAAAAAAAGGGAAAGAAAAGAAAGTTTGAAAATTGCTTTTGGTTTGAGATAGTCATTGTCTTTTCTGTGACACATGAAGGAAATCGGAACCTTTCTGTCCAAACATAATCAAAGAGACACAATAAAAGCATGATGTGTCTTTGAAAGAGAAATTGCAGGTGCTTTACGGTTCTTTCAATTGGCCATTAAGTTTCCTTTTGTCTGTGTTCAGGCATCAAACAGATCCTCTTGGGAAAGATATTCTTCTTTTTTTTTCACTAACAATTTCTCTGCTCAGCTGGGGGGACAAATGCTGTGCCGCGTTCTGTCGTGATGTGAGAAACAGGATGACAATATGCTCTGAGAGACTTGAGAAGGTTTTACTATGTTTCAAATACCTAAAGGGGTTTCTCTCTAGGAGGGGAAACAAGGAGAGAAAGAGGGCTGCGAGGGAAAAAAACAAGGGTTAGGAGGGCATAATAGACAGAAAATGCTTTCTGTCAGGACAGAGGACTCTGGAGGCTGGAGGTCTCAGCAGCGCCTGTCTTTATCAATAATGCAATACACATGCGTGCCACCTCATGGCCTTATACATTTTTCAGCGACCTCAGACATGGAGGATCTTCACCTTGAGTTTTCACTCATTTTCAGAGGCAGCTGGAGAGACGAGCTCATGTGAGCATGCTGAACTCAGAGTTAACCCTGACAGCAGTACGGTGACACCTGTCATCGTCATGAATCTGGCTGCTGACTGTTTTCTAGGTTTGAATTGATGGACACCAAAGGGAATATATGTGAAACTCTGTGACACCAGGGAGCTCAGTCACACAAATATACATAATATGGATTTAAAAACAGAGAGCGGCACTATGTTTCAAGAGACATTCTCCATGTTGTTTCTTTTGGCCACTTTCTCCATCTGCAAGTAGTTTCTGTCATCTATTCAGCTATCACATGCACTTCCTTCTTATTAGTTGCAATTCTATTACAACAAGTACAATCCATCACTCTAAGAAAAACAAACTGAATGTGTGCAGAAATTAATTAGTATTGATGCAGAGATTAAGAAGTAGAACTCTTCACATTAGAAAGGTACAAATGCCCAAGCATGCTGACATGCCTGTTTTTTAGGAACTAATGACTTTTTGAGAGTTAAAGCTTTCTAAACACCAACTTTCCTGTTAAAATGGTGTTTAGAAATGGAGTGTGAGTGTGCTCAGCGACATAAACCTGTTTTCAAACCCTTTCCATGTTGATAAATAATACATAGTTTTTGAGTTCCAGCTTTGTGAACTCAAAAGTTGAGAGTTGTGAACCCTCTGAGTCTTGCCTCTGCAGCTCTCATGGGGCTGAAGAAGTCCAGACTTCCACAGATGAAATTCAATCCCCTATCTAGTGCACTTCAGATTTTCACTTGAGACAATAATGCTTCAGTCCAAGGTGTTTGCCCTCATCAGTGCTAACAGGATCAACTGTGAGGGTTGCCTGAGGCACACATAAAGTAAGGGCATGCTTAGGCCCACCAGTGCCTCCCTGAATCCCATTCTGTTTAGGACCAAAAAAAAGCTTGAGGCCAGCCCTGGAGTTCCCACTTGACAGAGAGGGGAAGTGTACTTCTGCTGGCCTAGCTGAGTCGTAGAAATTACATACTTTTTTTTCTGCAGCAATAGTCACATAATTCACAGCTATAGCTATCCTTTTTTACCTCTCAGTGTGACAAACAGCGATTAAAAGTGTCACAAAGTGTCATCCATTGACTTGCTTTTGCCCTGTGGCTCAAGGAGACAGGAATAGTCGAGAAGTCTGAATTCATTTGCACACATATTTTGGGCATGAAACCCACACTGAGTTGACTTTTTTATGTTAGAAAAAAGCTCTACTGTCTTCACTTCCCTACCATCTGCTCTAAGAGTGCAGCTCATTATTGAGGGTCGGCTGGACAGCTTTGGGATGTGAGAGTCTACTCCTCGACCAAACCCGGAGAGATTATTTTTTTATCATACACAAAAATGTCATAATGTATTTATCATACATACCCTTTTCATCTGAATATAACTTATCATGCCTGGTTGAGTTTAATAGATATCCAAAGAGTTCAGCCACATAACTTTCAGTAAATATCCACTGTCTGCTTTTCTCCCTTTCCAAAAACTTTATTCATTTACTTTATCTAGCAATCTGTGTTTTTATTTCAGTGGCTAAGCCCACAGTTTTAGGTAATCCTCCTTTCAGCAAATTAGAGAGATAAGTGTTTTAATTATCCAAAGCTTCACACAAAATATGATTACATGTTCATGGTTCCTACAAACTAATCTCTCTACATGAAAACTTTTTTTTAATGAGGCCTTTCTTCCTAAGGTATAATATGTCTGTTTAATAGTTAACATTTATCTCTGAAATGTAAAAATGCCACTAACTATGCTATACAAGCTGGATCCTCATCATGTGTCCTTATTTAATCAAAGATGTATTTTGGGCCTTTTTAAGTCCACGTTGTACTTTCTATTCTTATCTCCAGTATTAAATCATGTATTTTCACACATAACTATATATCACCTGTGATACCATAACCAGTGGATACCTTTTAATTATGAAACCATGAAATTTTATTTTTGTTTCACATCTAGGGGAGGATTTTCTGCCAGCAGAGTCTAAAAGATAATTAACATTAACATCCCTTTTTAGACCAGTGGCAATTACTTTTTCTCAGAAACTGTCAATTCCTGATTACAAAAGAGACTTAAATAAAGATATTAGGGCTATCAAATTATTTTATAATCGAGATGAATTACAAAATTTCAATTGTTAATCGAGATTGTCCAATTTTTTTTCTGGTAGATCGAAGGTTACAGCATAAACTTAAGTGTAGAAAAAGGAAGTCATTATGGAGGAAAAAACTAAATAAAAACATCTGAACAGTAAACAAGTGAAATGTTCGATGTCATAAGGTGGGTTTGACTTTTTACTGATCAACTGAGCTTTCTAAAAGTTGCTGTGTTGCTCTTTTTCCATCACTGTGACTACAGGGAGACACTGCAGAGGAGTATCCACAATGCGCCTAAAGGGACAAAATAAAAAAACGGGAATTCATTTGAAACCTTAATTAATTGTCATTAAGTAGTAAATGCTGACAGCCCTACTAAATATACAGCTTTAAGTAGTCAACAAGTTCTATTAGTTTGTAGTGAAGCAGTGCTGCAGCACTGCATTTTGTGAATCAGTGAGACAAAGAAAGAAGCAGTCACAGAAGTATAAGCCCATGATCATTCCCTGAGACTGAATATTAGACAGGCAGTCAACTACATTGGCATGAAGGGATTTGGAGCAGTAAAAGCATTATGTTTCCCTGCCAAGATATATCAGCCTCCAGCAAGAGGAGCTGTGTGTAATAACAAAGGCTAATCAATGTCTCTTAGCATATTAAAGTTTCATATCATATGAAAGTCGTCGAGGAGTTAAGGAGATTCTTGTACATGTCATACTGGTGAGTATGCCTTGAAATGAAAAATTGGCTGCTTATGATCAAAATGTGAAAAGACCACTTGTCAACAAGAACACTTTGGCTTGAAAGCTGATGGCGTAAGAATATTTCTGCAATGTGTCTTGGTTTTTAGAGGACCAGACATTTCTGGTTTTGTTTGACATGGTAGTTTTGGCATCTGGGACCTATCATAGGTGGCAAAAATCATTATATCAAACCCGCCAAAGATTAATGTTATTAACGTTATCAATTCAAACTTTTGGTGGCATTTGTGTGCAGACTTATCTTTTTCTTAAGTCTGCTGATTTTGCACCGCCCTGCACCTTAGTGATGTGCGTATAACTACCTCCTTTTTCTTTCCGTCATTAAAATAATGAACGTGACTGTACTACGGGCACCAAGCTTAAGCTAACCCTTACCAAGTGACATCAATCAAAGTGGTTCCTTTGAACCCTCTGCTGGACACGGCAGGGGTCAGAGGTCACTGATGAAGGGCACTATTAACTGTGTTGTGGGCTCATCAGGAAATCAAGGAGTTGACAGTGTCAGAGGGGTTACCAGAGGAAGGTGGAGGAACAGGGACGGGGAGGATGTAGGTGGTGTGAAGAAAGGCAGAGTCAGCAGACTATCGGGGCACAGGTAGACAAGGACCTTTGTGAGCCAGATGTTAGATTCACCCACATTGTGTAGCAAGCACGTGTAGTGCTACAGTTTTTCGGCTCTGCATGTTTTTGGAGTACGCGTATGTGTGTGTATGTACAGACAGTAGGATTTTTGACACTTATTCTGTGTTCAAATCAAAGAACGATATGCTTTTGCTCTCTTTAACATGTACCTGATTTTCTTAGCTCTGACCTTTAAGCAGGCCAATATTATGGAGCATTTCTAATTATGATTCACCCAGCTGCCATGTGCACTAGTGTGTCTGATAATACTGTTTGTCGCTTCCTATTTAGCACAAAATAGTGTTGTCCTTACTTAAGGGAGAGGGAGTAGTCGTTCTTGCTGGTCTCGCTGTTTCTCACCAGGTAGCTGGCCTCCTTACACAGCCTGAGCAGAGATTCAGCATCTGTTCGACTTATCGCTCCATGGTACCAGCTACAGGGAACAATAGGAACAGAGGATCAACAATGAAATGTTGAGAATAAGCAGAACATTTCAAAAGGAATTGAAAACAGTAATGGTCTAAGCTGCGTGGGCACAAAACAGACTAAATAGCCAACATAAATTACAAGAAAGGAACACAAAGACCAGACTCACAACTGGCTCTCTAGGGGCATGGAGGGGTCAATACGCTCCCCGAGAGAAGAGCTGCAGTGGTCCAGTGAAGACAATTTGGTGTTGACCAGACAGCCACTGGAGTGTCGCTGCAGCGGGCGGGTTTTACCGTCCTTTGTAGGCGACATGCGAGATTTCTCCACTCCATCAAACTGAACTGTAATAAAAGGAAAATGAAACAGCCGGAGCTTTAATGTTGTAAAAGAATAATGGATATTTTAAAATAGTTAAAGCTTTTACAGATACATTCCATTTCAGATATTGTTATTAAAAGTTGGTAAAGCTGGTGTGCTTAACAGAGGGTAGACATTCTAAAATGCTAGGGCATGAATTGCCAATAAAGTCTCCACTTAACTTTACAACAGCAATGAGGTGTGTGTGTGTGAGAACAGAAAGCAGGTTGTGCTTATGCATTCACAGTCACACACAAAAGCAAACACACACTCAAACACAAAGTGTCACTCTGTGTAACTCATCCAAATGAAGGACATGTACACACAGTGGAGGAGGCATAAATCAATCCTTTCACCTGTGTACATACACGGCAGTGAGAACACACACACAACACACACACAAACTTCCTCCTCACCACTCCAACACTCACTCATGCATCATTTGCACGTATACCCACACAAATCCCACGCACAAGTACTGAGAGTTAAACATTAAATTGGCTTTTCAAAAATCTCACGCTCTACTGTGGATGCGATAAGCTCCCTTAGTAGCCTCACAGAGATGTGTTTGATGGTGTGTGAAAGGGCTGGAGGTGACCATGACATGACTGGCAGAGGTCACTGGGTGAATTCGCAGCCAATCAGCACGCAGAAAAAACATTTGTAGTTATTTACAAAAGCTATCATGAGAGGAGAAGATAATGTGCAGAAGGACATGTGAAAGTGAATTCTTTGGAGAAGGAGCAATGTGGTCGCCTATGTGTTTGTACATGCGTGTTTTAGACATTTTTTATCCATCCATCGCTGTAATGGCTGTCACAGCACCCTCGGCTTTGGATAGAACGATTTAGAGCCACTGACACGCTTCATGAGCAATAACTGCAACACCTTCATGACAGGCTTTTGCCTGAGATTTTTGTCTGCTTAAAGGTTTGAGAACAAATCAAAGTTGAGCCTTTGATGGAAGGAGTTCATGGTTTATGAGACACACGCACGCACGCACGCACGCACGCACGCACGCACGCACGCACGCACGCACGCACGCACGCACGCACGCACGCACGCACGCACGCACGCACGCACACACGCACACACACACACACACACACACACACACACACACACACACACACACACACACACACACACACACACACACACACACACACACACACACACACACACACACACACACACACACACACACCTCCATCTTCACAGATCTCTGTCTTTTCTCTTAACATGGCAGTCAGTGTATCAAGAGACAGGCCCTGTGAACATGTTGGGAAGAGTCTACATCTGTCTAGACAATGAATTCCAGGTAGAGGATGATATTACACTTTACAGTCTGTGAGCCTGCCAAGTGCTCCTGTAGCAGACTGAGTAGAAGGTCTGACAACATTAATCAATCAATTTAGGCTACACGAGACAACAGCATGTCGACAAATTTCACTGAGCTTGTGGACGCCTCTAAGTGGGGCTGTGTGAGAGCTCCTTCTTCAGATAAGGAAAATGTAACCATTCATATATTTTTAAACATTTCTTTGTGTTGTCTTTGTCTTTAAGTTGTAAATTGTGGTTTAAAAAAACTGCCAACTCTTTACTGAAACAGCCATTGAGAGGTTTGAACTTTAAGACTGTTTGCCTGTCACTTCTCATGTTCATGAGATATATATCACAACAAAGCATATAATCACATATTAAATGCTGTGTACCAAATTGTTCTTCATAAAAAATCAGGGGATGGTACAGCTTGTCTGATGTTAAAATGATGCCATATAATAATGTCCTAAAAGTTAATACAAAGGCGATTAGCAGAACTTGAGCTTTCCATTGGTTTGCTTTAAGACCCCACAGATTTAACTGTTGACCCTCTAGAGGGACTTAACCTCTAGATCTGGAAATTAAGAATTAGACTGACTGCATAGGAAGGAGTTATGGGACCAATTTTTGTAAGTAGGTTTGATATTTTCAGCACACTTTGTTGACAATGCTTCTTAAGTAAATTTTGGATGCATTTTTTTAATTTGTTTTTGTTGTACTTCATAAGAGTTAAGATCGGAGTAATTCCAGTGCAATCTGTGAACAAACACAGTATGTTTGAACATAAATGTTGCAGTTTCAGCTCTGACCACCAGGGGCTCCCCTTTACTTCCAGTAAACTCCAGGTTGAACTCGCTGGCCTTGAGCTTAGTGATGCGTTCCCCCTAAACCTAAACTAATGGAAATGATTATCCTAAATGACAAATATGGTTGTTATCCTTGCCTTCCTGACTTCCGTTTGTTATAGAACTACAGCTGAGTCCTAAAATGACAGCCTGATTGTACTGTCACATGATGGCTGCTGGTTAAATTGCAGCTCCGACCTGAGACTGGAGGAAGACTATAGCTGTAGCTTAACTTCTTCAGGGTCGTATGCTCGGACTACAGGCGGCCAAAATAAGATGTCTGCGTGTTGCATTCAAGTCTACATGAAAGTCATTTATAGTTCTCTACTTTTTCATACAGTCCATTTGAACCACATGCTGACTGCTGGGAATACACTAGGCTGAACATACAGTATATGGGCATGGGTGAGAAATAGCGTTTCCATGGAAACTGACCAAGGGGACAAGGGAGATGCATGTTTGCTCCACTCATCCCTGTCAACGCTGACAGATCACAACATGAAGACGTAGCCAATTGCTCTCCCTCAATCCCTCCTTCGCTTTCAATTCCTCTCTTCCTGTTTGAAAATGTCCCGGCCCTTCCCCTGCGTCTCCGCCTGACCTTCTCTTTTGAGCTTTCCATCTCATACACTCCACTTCTGTCTCCGACTTTTTTTCCCTCAGTGATTTTGTTTGTCAGGGACGAAGAAGATAGGGGAAAATTGACTGTGGAGGAATGTCTGCTCATCTAGGTGGGGGAAAAGAAGAGGAGAGACGGAGCAGTTACAGCTTTGATCTGTTATCTCTGCTGTTTCTGATGGTCCTAATAAATGGTTATCAATCACAGAGCCTGATCCCAAATTGTTAAATTCTCCCCTGCATTCTATATCCATATATCTTAACACACAAGGCTGCTGGTGTGGCAGTAGGATGAATGTTTCTATCTTGGTTTTTCCACACAGTCCATCTCTCAGTGTATCTAAAAGCTCACTCAGCCGTCCGCCTGACCATAGCTTTTACAATTTCTCCATTCTTCCAGCACCCACACTAATTTCTACTCTTCCCCAGATTCAACACAATCAGTGCTTTCATTTGACCTTGATTAAACCCTTTTCTTTTTCCACCACCTAGAAAAGCTTGAGAGGCTATTCTCAGAGGAGCTCACCCCATCAACCTTCCCTGTCAGAGCTCGGACTTTTCCACTCACAGAGTGCATAGTTCTGAAAGAAGAGTATAACCTCCAAACTAAACAAAAGCTATCCTTGTACTATTCTGCTTTAATGCCATCCTGAACTTGCATCGGCTATGGCAGAATTGTATTTAAAGATTGAATATCAATGGGAGAGAGCCAAACTCATTCCCCCTTTCATTCTCTGGAGCACACACTCTGTAACATGGCCATCGGGAGATTGACAAGAGGATTGGCCCGGAGGAGAACAAAAGCCTTGAGAGGCAGCTTAAGACAGACGACAGGGTGAACACACACTCTCACACACATACGGAAGTGAAATGCACAGGGGCATCTGTGTGTGTGTTATCAGTATTGTTGCTTGTAAAGCGCAGCAAATGGAATCTGTGTATCAGATTGAACTGTCAGTCAGATGGTGAGTGATTGCTGAACGACCTGCCCCCTTCAGATACGCAGCTTCGTCTAGAGAGAGCTCAATAAAAAAGAAAATAAAAAGAGGATTTTAAGAAATGTTGTGTGTAAAAGAGGGGGGGTACACACGTAAATATAGGGGTTAAATAACACTATTATTACACTGTGACAAAGCCAAAACATAAAAAGAAACAATTTAATGCAGCAAAAACAGAAATACACAACAAAAAAAGCCATTGAGTCAGTGACTTTTTCACATAGATGTTGTCTATTTTTGACAATAGCATTGTTTAACTCAGGTTTATCTGTTTGCAGATGTTACTTTACCAATAACTCACAATTTAAATTACTTATTCCACTCGGTATAAAACATCTCCAGGTCAGTTCTTCATCAAATATCAGGGAGTTATTTTATAGGTTAAAATGGTTTTTAATCAAACTTGCTATGTCTTCGTTTGTCTATAAAAATGACTAACAAATGTTCTTTTTTGTGACAAAATGGCAGCATCTCCTGCATTTACATTGTTTCATAGTTAAGTATTTTTCCTCTTGTTAAAATAATGTATTCAAATTAATATGTGAACTGTGTTATTCGGGTTGTGTTGGTGGTTTTGTATTATCTTTAATATGTCTGCAGGGTGTGGCTTACATATAAGCCATTTTCAGGTTTTTAGCACGTATAAATACTATCTGAAAACAGAAAAAAAAGAAAACAAATTAAAATGCAAAGATATTTTATTGACATAGTGTGCGAGGGCCAAAATATAAAAAAATGATAAGTATTAAAAACAACAAAATTAAAGGGATAATACAGCATCACATTCTGAACAACAGGAATAATTCTCTTCCCCCTGTGCATACACTCCTCAGCAAATTTCTCTAATTAAGCCAGCTAATTAATTCTCATCTATTAACAGTGCTCCTATCAGAAAGGATGACCAGGCTGACGTGTGAAGTGTGCCATCATCCGCTGAACTGAGAGGGGAAAATTAAGTCTTCCAGCCAGGACATGTGAAATGATTAACAGGTCTGTATCTCATTAGAAAGCAGTGCACACTAAAAAATTGTGATCAGCGTGATATATACTCACCCAAATGGTCGTTCAAGAAATCTTTCACTTTTATGCTGATATTAATTATGTGCATGTGAATCTCAAATGATGGGTTTGTCTCGTAATTTTTTAGAGATTCCACCATATTTGAATGCAATTTTCTCTGTTATATCAATAAATAAATAATAAAATATATTCTAATTAGGTTTTCCAAGACAAAGGGATGACCCTCCAAAGTGTCAGCTAGTGAATCTATTTCAAATTAAATCTGGATATCTTTTCATTACTTACTTTTTTTCAGTCTTCATTGATATAAGGAGGGAGGAGTTTAGAGAAATGCCTCATAGTCTGGATAATTCATTCTTGTCTAAAAAAAACAAAGGGAAAAAGCTCTGCACTGTACTTAGACAAAAGTGCTTCCATTTATATGTAGATGTAATATCTATGCTGTCAAGCTGCATTTACATATTGATAATGAAGTATGACCTATAAAGCTAATTTCCCTGTACTGTAATGCACATTGTTTTTTCCTAGTTTACATTAGAGTCAATCCTAATAGCCTTCACAAACACAGACACTTAGCTCTCAGGCAATCTGCAGTATGTAAGCAATCCTGTGTGTAACGGATGACTAATGTCCTGGTGCGTGACCGAGAAGCTGCCTGAACGCTGAGGTCAGCAGAGTGCATTGTAACTGTATTCACCAGGGTCATGGAGGCCATCACCCCCCATGTCTGCCACTTTGACCTTAGACCCCAAAGATGTAGAGTGGGGCCATACTGGCTCAGACAGAGCGAGGATCACTTTACAGCTGGATGCCAATCTTAAACCCACTCACATCACAGAGGCAACCAGAACCTTTCCCATGGATTTATGGACATAAATCAACCCCTCGCCATGTCCTCGCCTTCAGCACGCAGCGGTGTCCTTTTACACGCTCTTACTCTAAGTCTTCCCACTCTGTCAGGGGAAACCCCATTCCTGGCATTAGTTCTGCTACACGTCCCTCTTTTCCCCCGGTAATTACAGCAGTCAGAGTTTGAGCTTTAGAAAGGGCTTCAAAAATCCACTAGAGGATGTATTTGTGGAAAAACAGATCAATTACTACATTGTGCGATAAGATGCTAAATATGGCTTAACCTGAGTCTGATTTTCCAATTCATGTAACCAACTTGTAGAGAGCAGCAGGCTGGAGGGACATCTGGGACGGTTATGAGTATGTTGACAAGAGGAAATGGGGGTCACAGCAAATGGCAATTACGCATGCAGAAGGCGGTTCGGCACAATTAAAACTAATGAGCCTTCAGCCCTAAAAACCTGCACAAGAATGAGTGATTTTCTGCCACATGTAATCCAGATGGAAAAGTGCAGTCATTACTGAGCTAATACCCAACGTCACACTGTGTAATGCTGTTAAAAGTTGAAGTCTTTCAGCAAGTCATCACTGACCAGTCAAGTGTAAGTGGACACTTTCACATAATCAGAGATTGCCTTTCTGTACTGCTGGAATGTTTTGAAAATGATCAAAGAATGTGCTGGTGGAGGAAACCACTTTAAGTGGAATTCTTAGCAAGCCAAATGTAATCTATTTTGTTGTCTGTATAAATACAAGTGAAGATATAGATCACACTTATGTTGTCTCCAAATAAAACGCAGACAGATAGACAGATATATGATGACATGGGATGATGGATGGATGGACGGAGATGGATGGGGGATTCATGTTAGGGGGTTTGGGGTGTAATGGAGGGTAGTTGACGGGAACGACGCTGGACAATGTGAACACCAACACCCACCCTGGTGGTGCTGGTCACAGCTTGTCTGTCCAGGAGAGGGCTGAGCTGTCTGCGAGGGAGACTCCAGCTCCTCCGCAGGGGGAGGGCTGGTGTTGAGCTGCCCAACAGGAGGGGGCCACGGTAGGTCCTTGATCACTTTAATCTCTACTGCAAGGGGCGACGGAGCCATCAGAGGAGAGATGGAGGGAAAGGAAAAAGGACAGCAATGAGAGACAAATGGACGGCACAGGGAATGAGGAGAGGGAAGTAATGACAGGATAAAGAGATACAAAAAGACAAAAGGAAGAAAGCGCAAGAGAAAAATAGATTAGAGCAGAAGATCTCAGCATTGTTTGAGGAGAGCTGGTTTATTTTTTTGATCCGAAGGTTTGCACTAGCTGTGGACTAGACAAGAAAATAAATGCAACAAGACTGAAAAAGAAGTGAAGTTAGATTACTGGACAGTAGGGTGGGACTCTGATGGCAGGTGACATGTTGACTTGGGTCATGGTTGATTAAAAAAAACCTGAATTTGTAACAGAAGCTAATTGTCAAAGGTTATTTTCTTTTTAATTGAAAGCTCAACTTGGAAAGGAATTTGGAAGGATTCAAAGTCAGTAAACAATCTGTTAAGCTTATATTGCTTCTAGAAGATGCTTCTGAACCCCAGCCCTACCTGAATAGTCAAACCCTCTGTAGTCTTAGCTCCCCTCTCCATTGGCTCCTTCTCAACAATCCTGACAATCCAGATAAGAACCCAGACTGACTGAGTTAAGTTTCACTTTTGGATCCAGGTGTGTGATATGATGGACTTTATTTGGAACTACACCAAGGGCTTCGAACTCCACATCCCTTAAATAATGTATGTTTAGTTTAAAGATAGGTACTGATAAGAGTTTATCAGTATACATTATACATGTGTTTTAAGCAGGTGCTATATAACTAAAGTTGTTATGACTATAACTATTATTATGCCGTTTTTGTCAAGTCGTTATTTTAAAGTCTATAGACCTTTATATGAACAACAATGTAAAGAGCGTGATTCACTGGAATCTACCTCAGATCAATCCGTCCTGGCAGTGGACTCTCCACAGACTTTGACCCTCATGTCCAACAGGATTTGTCAGGTCAAGAAAGAAGTAAAAGAAAAAGCCGTATTCAAAACTGTAATGTCAATAAAGCTGACTCAGTGCTCCTTCAGCAGCGCTTGATGAAAAGGGTTCAACTGTTTTCACAACCATTACTGTGTCACTGTCTTGTTTGGTACACAGGCTTGTGTTTGCATAATGTTATGGACTTGTCTCTCTTCCACCCTGCAAGGAATTGCAGCAGCAGTGGTAAAGGACAGGCTAATGAGAAGCAATATCTGCAAGCTTGATGAAGGGGGGAAACTGTAGAATATTCTATCTGACAAGCAATTAAATAGCTGGGCCTGCGGTGTCAGGGGGCTAATCTAGAGAAAGGTGGCTGAAAGTAGGAGCTGATTGCTGTCTTTCCTGATGGGAGAGGTGTGGGCTGGTGGACGGGAGGAGCTGTAGGGTGGGGAATGGAAGACAGAAGGTCAGAAACTCTAGGAGATAATTCAACTTCCACCACTTTGGGGTGAAGTAGGGGACTCTTTTCCTGTGAGATTAAAAGCCTAATGCTCATTTCACATTGCAGATTAGCGTGTAATTGTTTGGGGCTCTGCTCTCTGTGGCCTCGCTGTGAGGACGAGGAGACGATTTGGCCAAGTGTGGCTCAGTTTTGCTTGGTTGCACAGCTGAATAATAGCATTTAGTACCATGTAAATTGAGGTAAACTCATTCAGAAGCCAGGTGTGTTGTTACTTTTTTAAACTCTGGGTGACTGGAATCTCAGCAATCCTAAAAAACAGTAATAACAAAAACCCAACCAGTCACCAGGTCCTCTTGAATAATCACTGATGTTATGTTGCTGTCTCTTTGAGTGCATTTACACATTGTGGCATTTCATCAATTATAAATTCAAAGAGGTGATAACCGCAGATTCCTTCACACATGACAGGTGATTTACTCTTCAACCCTGAAGACTTCAAACTGCCAGAAAATATTTTCACCGACCTGCCCCCATACTATAAACCTGTTTATGTGGTGGTATAGTGGCTGATGCAGAATTCCAGTGATTATAAACTCTGCAGACGGTATGCTGGAGTGAACAGCAGGTTCACTGTTTCAGAGACTTGAGGTGAAATTAAAGTATATAATAAAATTCCCACCTTATATTATGTCAATTAATGCAACTTCGCTCTTGGTTTACTTGTTGTAGGTTAGTACGTTTATGGACCTATGGGATTGAAACAATGCGTAAAGAAAAATAATATGACACCATAATCCTTAAAATCACATCAGTTTACAACAGCTCCTGTTGACTGAGGTGAAAAACAGTTCAATCGTATTTAAGTGCACAAAGATGGCCATGATAAGACTTGTATAACAACTGGATCACCTTGTCATGTAAATATACCATGAAATGTGAGCTTTGGAGGATGTATAATGCTGGCAATATGTCTCTTGGTTAGGACACTGACAGATTAAGCAGTCTGGTGGGGGGCATTCAGTAAGCTTGAGTTTTGCAAACACTTTGGCTGATTATTTGTTTCTATAGTGCAGTTCATCACTAGAACCTGAGAGCACTTGAACAATGGGCAAGGGTCCCTTTTTTTTATCTATGTTTACCTTCCCTTTTTCCTCCAGGAGTAGAACTTATTTTAAAGTCAGGTATTTGTTTACCCTGGCATTTCATTAGTCCCTAGCACTTCATCACCGTAAACAGTGCAGCACCATAAATCAACGGCTATGCTGTTCCCACCTTCGCCATTTAATTTAGTTCTGCTTAATTTGGTTGGCTAATTGCATGCATATTCAAAACAAGCTGGAAGATCGCAATGTTTATGCCACACATCATGAGCAGAGGAGCGTCAAAAACAAACCAGCATCTTCTGAAGACGTGTTTGTTCCAATGGCACCCAAATCATTACAGATAACAGCTGTGTTATGCTCCAGGGGAACTGAAATGCCATCTCATAGTTTTCTCCTTTACTGTATTTCTCACATTATATGGTCCATCACTCTTTCAAGGCACAGATCTGTTTTGAAATTTGGTTTGTTTACATAAAATATGAAAGTGGGTGATGGAGATGTGATGACAGTACGGCATTTACCTCAGCTCTTATCAGGAGAGAGAACGAAGAGGTGTATAAATGACGGCCGGTCGGCAGGAGTTTCAAAGAGGGGTTGACGAAGGTGTGCTGCCTTGGAGGGGAGATATACAGCGCTGTTGTGTGTGGCCAATGTGTGTGAGTGAAGATAAGACCTGTGGCGGTGCTTGGTGAAAGACGACAGGACCCGTTTGAGGCTCATGAAAGCGGGCTGTCAGGAAGGTTATCAGTGGGGTGCTGCAGCAGAGGCCAAGAAGACGAGACAGAGCTGAGATGGAGCAGAGGAGTGACGGACAGACAGACATCGTTGGGGCAACCAAATCAGCCAAGCAGAGCTTAACAGAATCACAGGACCTGCAAAACATCTGGCTTTGACCCTTGTGCAAAAAAGAAAAACAGTACAGAACTGTAACTGAATCAATTATTTATTTAAGGACTTGAGCTTCAGATTTCTGGGTCGTTAAGCACATAGGGATTCATTAAAAAAACATAAAGCTGCTTAAGACCGGAGGGAGCCACCAATAGCGCCTTCTCTTATCTAGTGTTAAATGTATGGCACCCCACTGGGCAGGAGCCAAGTGGAAGAGTTAGAAGCAGGTAACAGAGGGCAAGGAGATTAGGTAACAATGGCCCTCAATACATTTCCTGCTGTGAGGAGGCTCAGATTTCTGATGGCGGCATGTCCATGTCTGCCTGAGTGAGTGAGAGTGCCATGTGCAAGTGAAGCACTTGCGCTGACACTGACAGACCGGCCAGCAGGTTTTCCATTGCAGGTTTCATCTTATGGTCAAATTCTAAAGAGTATTCACCTCCAGGCTCATCCATCACCTCCTCAGCAGCCAGGAGGGAGACAGGAAAGAGAGTGCTCAGTCTGTGAAGTGTGTGTGTGTGTTTGGGGGGGGGGGGGGGGGGGGGGGAGAGAGGATGAGTGATTAACCAAACCGCAAGTACACAGCACCCCTACACCCTAACAAGGCAGGGAATTTACATTCCATTGCATACCTGTCAGGAGATAGCCCAACAGTGAATAATAACGCCAGTTCAAGTGTTGTGAAGAGGCGAGCATGCAGGCAGTGGTGGGGACAGCCGAGGAAAAGGGCTGCAGATGGGAGCATTACTCTGCTCTCCTTCTTAAAGCATTAATGAAGACAAATAGTCTTTTAAGAAGATGGTATTAGCATGTTACACCATGGTGGGAGGGCGTAGGCTGCACTTGGTATTCATTTAATCTACCCCTTCTTTTTTAAATCTTACACCCACTCCATGGCTTAGTCAGGTTGTGCATTTTTTTTTCATTATCTGCTAATATTTTGTTTGCAGACACTTTCATTCCCCACATAATTGTTGGAATACAAACTGTGAATGTTTGGTGGAAACTAGCTTTGGAATACAGCTGGTGAACGGCATCATTAGTCACTGATATTACACAGTCACAAAGTGCTTCAGCAACTAGAGAAACATCACTGAGGGAAAATTGCTCTCTAGAAACCTAACAGCACACGGAGGCTGTGGTTAGGCTGCTTTTAAAACAGGCCATCTGCCCACAGAAGTGCTTGAATCAGGCCTGAAATAGCAAACTGGAAACACTTTTATAAGCTGACTTAATAGCTGACATCTGAGGACACATCTGCATCCTGGCAACGGAGAGCAGTAGTAGATCTTCAATTCAACCATTTATTTCTACAACACTTGGACAACTTTTATGTTTACTCGTTCATGGTATTTTTTCTGTATATCATGCACAAACATTCATTTCTGATTCTGCTCTTAAACTGTTTGGTTATTTGTGCAACATGTACAATATGTGCATTTTTTTATTTTTCTTCTTTGATGTTTCCTTACTCTTTTCTGCAGCTTGAAACTGAACCTTTCCTAGTTAAAGAATAAATAATGGTTAATTGTATCTCATTAAGACATTAGAATAACGTGTTTAGAGACCAAAATGATCTAGTTACAGATTTAACTAAAGAAAATCCAACATAAAATGAGACTCTTGATCCACCATGACATCCAATCCCAAAACCTGGAGTCCACTAGGACTTGAGTGAAAATTTCGAGAAGTCTCATTTTAAAGATTACAGTAAGTCCACGACCTTATGACTCAGGTTTTATGTTTCATGAACCTCAAGTGACCCTGCTTTGAGTATGGAAGCGAGATCTCTCGTAACTGAGCCTATAATAAACAGGATACCTACGATTTATGACACTGAAAAATTGATTGTCTCAAATTTCTTGACAGTGTCCCTCAGAAACAGCTGTTCAGCCAGCCGGTTTCAAATCCAATGGTTTTCGCAGAGTTCAGGCGTTTAAGATTTGGAACCAAAAACTGGCCACAGAGTGTTAGTTGGTTCTTTAGATAGTGCCGGAGAGATGAAGTTTGGAGGGCTAGTGAAGTGGGATTGTTCACAGCCTTTAAGAATTGGCTCAAAAGTGGACTTAAAAATACTGAAGCAGTGTAAAATGTCTTGACAGTGGAGGTAAGCTGGTTGCAGAGATCAGAGCCTCAGGTGCAGGCACAAAAGCTCAAGCCTTGAAAGGTGGGAAACTTTTTCTAAGCCCCTTGATGTCTGGATCCAAAGCTGGTCTACTCTAACACATGAAACAAAAACAAGCCTGCACTGATGAGGCTTGTCCCAAAGACGTCTTTGTCATCCTTCCCCTTTTTTGTCTTCCAAACAGTAGGGAATTATTTCTGCCTGAATGAAACATAACACAGAAAGAAGACGAGCAATAAATCAAAGTACTTTAAGGACGGCAGCTCTCTTCTTTGAAAGCTAACTTAAAGACACATCACTCCAATTCCAAGCCAAGTCTTTGACATACAAAATGAAATGATTCACTGTCACAGGAGGGATGTTGTCTGTAAAAGGGAAAGTTGAAAGAGGGATGTGTTAGTAAATAGCTGCCTACACAAACACTTCTGAGTGTTGCTTGACAGAAAAATAATGAGGGAGAAAAGGAAATTGATTAAGAATGCAGCATCCCCTTATTTAACTAATCACAGGCAGAGGCAGAACAGCGTGACTGCAATGAAGACCTCGGTTCCTAAAATACTTTGAAGTGAATGGGGAACAGAAATCAAGTGACAGAAACATTATGAAACGTCAAAAAAGTGACTAATGAATAGACAGACACAAGGTTTGCTGGTCGACTTGTCAGCACTGTCTTCATATAGCAATAAAAATCCATCTTAGCACGTCGCTTATTACTATGTTTTTAAAAACTAGATCTTTAGAATCCATTCAATGTCGAGCCACAGCTGAGAATCAGAAAATTTAATTAATAATGATGCCTCTGCATGACCTGCGAAAGCTAACATGACCATCAGCAATAAGATTGATCATTTCGATATATATTATTAATAAGTGAATCTGCTGCCTTGGTGTCAGGTGTCAGTCAAGGTGATTAACAGTTCTAGGCAGACACAGTAACATTTTCCAAGGCAAAGATTCTCAATGAGGTTTAACTGTTAAAAAAGCAGGATAATGTTTCTCACAACTACTTACATGTACAGGAAAATATCAGTAAAGAGATAACAGGTCCATAGGGGGGACGAACTGAAAGCTCCTCAAAAGAGCTTTAAATACATGTGTTCGGACTTGTTTTCTTATGGGATCAATTCGTGGCATGAGGAGTCTGTATAAGATGTGTTTAGATGTTGGATTTAAAGAATAGCTTTACAATATAATGTAAATAATACACAATCCCCAAACTACCTTGATACAAAATTCCCTTACAAGTTTTGAATGTGTTCAGAATGGACCTTACTTCGACAAGGTATTAATTTGTAATTTGCCTCCAAATCTCTACCCGAGTCCCAAATGGTACATCTGTGACTGCCCATCAACAGCAAAACTCTGTTTGGGATTTATCTGTCTCCTTCTTTCTCTCATCAGTTTTGCTTTTAATGAAATATCATGTAAATGCACTGCAGTGTTTCTGAACCAAACAGAAGGGGAAATAAAAGATGAATAATACACAAGAGTAATATATCAAAATAGAATGAAAAGTATTAAAGAATATAATATGATCTGAACATAATGAAGAGAATATCAAATATGCTGATATTGGTCCACGTCCATCTTCTCTGAGAAATTACAACACTCAGCTCAATTACTCTTCCAGCGTGAAAAACTGAAGAATGGGTGAAAAAACTGGCATCTTATTTTCCCAGTTGTATACAACAATAAAAATCTGCTCTCATTTAGATTTAATTACAAATACAAATGTTATTCATTGATGAGTTATTTATCCTCATCCAAGCAGAATAACTATCATTTCTAATGACAAGTAAAGCTGAGCTAAAAGCTTAAAAGCCTTTTTGTGTATATTTTCCATTTAAAATGATCTTCAAATAATTTATTTTGATATGATTAAGAAAAGCCCCCCTGTAAGAGGCTCACTGGGATCACTGGTTGTTTGGTCTGTCTTTTAAAGCAGAATGGAAAAGCACTATGAGCTTATTAGGTAGAAATGAATTTGCACTAGTTCAGCTTACATTTGAATTCCCATAGAAGGGCAAAAATATGTTTCAACGTTTTTTCAAGCTGGATTTTTGCATCACTAGAGGTGGAGAGGTGACATCCATTCACTCACTCCACCAGTTACACAGATCACCTCATCTTCCCTTCTTCCAAACACAAAGGAGAGTTGCTGCACTTTTTGCACTTGTTACGTATCCACTGAAAGGCTGATTTGAAGAGGATTTATAGGATGGCTGTTCCTTTTTTAGTCCACTTCAAGCACTAGGCAATCACAGTAGCATCCTCTAGTTAATGTCACACAAATCCAGAACATTTCTAACAAGCTGATTTGCATTTTTCTGTAAGTGGGTGACCTTTTTTCCAAGTGCTGGTGGAGTTGAATTTCAGAGTCTACATAATCATTTTTGCAGTGTTAACCAAATCCCACAACTGCTAATAACCTTGGTTGTATCATTACATTTCAATTACATTTTTACATTGTGCACTTAGGATTTAAGTGTGACATATATCCCAATACTCAACATTAACTATAACCCAGGAGGTTCAGGCATACAATTTGAATATGAAAACACAGAAAGACAACAGAAACTCCCAAGCCCCGTCTCCATTGGTACCTGTGAGGGATTTAGAGGTGCAGTCCTTTCTTCCGGGGGGATCTGATCCAGTGCCATTTACAGAGCCCTCGTAGCTAATGCAGTCATAACAAAGCAGAGCTGTTCAAGGATAGAAAAGACAAGTATAAAGAGAAAATGGGCGATGAAAAATAGAGTCAAGGGTTGGTGATTTTCTTTTCTTATATTAGATAAAAGGCTTGGTATTTTATGTCTGGGGTGCATATTTAGGATCCAAAGCCATATTCTTTCCAGGAACAGCCCTGTTTGATGTTATGGCTGTGTTAGCCATGCTAAAGCTCTCAAACCACAATGACTACCTGCACCTTCATGCACCTGCACAACCAACCATGCCCCCCTGAGCAGCTAAGGCATAATCTAAGTTCAAACAGGCAGCAGTTGGATCAAGACAGCAAACAGTCGACTAGACACCTGCAAGTGAACTTAGCGGGTGCTTTAACAGAGGAGAAGAAAAGATGTGTTAACAGAGAGTAAAGAGCAGCAGCAGCAGAACCTTAAAACCTGACAAAAACTAAAAAAATATATATTAGAGCTAAAAAAAAAAACAGACAGCTGGGTTAGTTGAGCAGAAAAGTTTCACATTTGATTTTGTGAAAAGGTTGAAATTTTAAAAAGTAAAACCCTTGTAGAAAAGCAGTTATCCTCAAACAGTATTAGTTTACATGGCCAGGTTCAATATTTTGACAGCAGCACTAACAGTATGAAACAGTCACAGCTGAAGGTAAAATGCATTTGAATATGGATAAGGATAAAGAAAGCTTTCACTCTGTTTTAAGGACAAACCTCAGCAATACATTAGCAAAACAGAGCAAAACAGTGAGGGTGTAATTCAGTACTAACTATTTTAAGCTACCTCTCCTAGTTTTAGATATGCTACGTGTTTGTTTTTCAAACTCCCTTGACTCACCGTAATACAGTTCTATCTAATGCCTCTGTGCACTTTCTCTCTTACCTGCAAAGGCTTTGGAAATCCTCTCTTTCTTCCACTCCCAGGGCTGGTCGTACTCCTCAGGGGGTCGTTCATCATCCTGTGGCAGTCGGCTTTCTCTGGGACAGCGCGAGCGCTCAGGGTCGGAGTCCCCACCGTTCTCGGCTGGCTCGTACGGCGTGTCGTACAGCGGCAACTGCCTCAACGATCCGTCCTTTGATCCTCGTCCCCCAGAACGTATTTCTATAAAACAGGGATAACAACGTGTCTTTATGACAGGTTTCTGAAATAAGTATCCACGAAACACAGCAAATGAGATCTGTGGACTTAAGATACATTGACAAAACCAGAAAAAAGGTTTGTAAAAGCCACTTGCACATTTTTTTTTGGAAAAGACCAATACATGGAGATATTCACCTTCCAAATGATTAGACTTGGAGGAACAATTGCCTCATATTCATAGTTTTAGCTACTTCTATTCTAATAACTTTCTCTAATACCTTTGCCACCTAAGGCTGAAAAGTTAACACTTAATATTGTTTTCAACTCAATGGAGAATGATCAGAAAAGTGAACATGACCTGGGATCTCAGGTTTGTTTCTTTTATATCGAGTGCATTCCAACAACACTGAGGTAAGCCCACTAAAGAATCAAGACAGTCAAAAATTCTGTATGTTGATAGGATGTGTGAGTGTCATACAAGGGGCCTCCTTCATGAGGTGAATGATGGTGACAGTTTGCTTTTTAACTGATGACAGACAGGGGAAGTAGAAGAGAGAGTTGAAATATGTGTAGAAGAGGGAGACCTGGAAGGCTGAGCATCTGTGAAGCACATAGTGTAGCCTCCCTGAACACACCAAAAATCACTGTTCTAAACAACCTTGCTGCGGGCTGCATTCGCCTGCTCTGCCAGAACATGGTGAGCATAATTTCCTTTACCCAGCACCCCGTTCTTTCTATGATTGGCCCAAAAACTGTGAACACTGTTCTTAACATTGAATGCATATTTACTCCAGTCCTGTTAGGAGTTTTATTCTCTTCCTATAATTAGAATATACAGCTTTATTTGTTTGTGTTATATGCTTTCAAAAGATTCTTAAATGTCCCGTTAAAACGGTGTGAATGTTCTTAGTAATTATGATCAATTGCACAAACGCTGATTTTGGATATGAATACTGACATTTGTTGAAAATCATGTTTTTTCTCTCCAAATATTATCTGGATATACTTCAGCAAATATCACTAGAGGTCCAAAACAGGAACCAAATTCAAGGTCTAAAAAACAACAGGAATTCTGAAATACAAAAATGTTCATGACAACAACAAATATAACATAATATACTGATGACTGCCGTAGCTGTGGAGGTGTATGCCCTTAGGGAGCTGTCAGAAAAAGGTTCTTCCACTTTGGAGAAAGATTTTATGGAAAACTGCAATTATCATCAAGATGTCTTATCGTGAGAAACCTGCTGAATTCATGTAGTGTATAAAGTTAGTGGATGTAGCCTGGGTGAAAAAGTGAAGCTGCTGGCCCCCACCTGTCCTGTTCTATTAAAGTCTATGAGAAAATAATGATGATTTATTTTTATTTTTTTTATCTCAGTTAACATTTTAACAATGATTTTTGGGCTAAAAATAGTAGTCCAGTTTATTAGGTGATATTGCTAGTTGCAGATAAACAACCTGACTAACCTCTGACCAGAATGAGCACACTAAAGCCCTTTAAAGTTTAAAAAAATGTATCTCTACAACCTCAGTTGGAAGAAGATGATTCCTCGACAGAAAAGACTAAATTCTGGAAGTACAACATCTCAAATGCAGCTACTTTGCAGCACATACAAGCCAGCCAAGGTGATCTCAAAGAGGACTCTGAGTGCTGGAAAAGAGTTTGGACAAGAATGTACTACACTCTCAATTTAGAGAGGTTTTTCATCTGCTATGTTGGTTGGATGAAATAAATAAGTACAGAACATGTTACATTGCAGATATATTAATGGAGGATTAAAAAAAGCATTTCAACAATTCAGGAGTTGGCAAAACATGATGATATAAATATAGTGCACCTCCACATCAGAATCATGAGTCATTACTTATATGTATGTTTTTTTTTTCTATTCATGTTAAAAATCTGCTAAACATCACCTGACCCCAACAAATGCATGCATGCCTTTTTATCCTCCATGTAGGGAAATGAAACAGATCTCACTCTTAGTGAAGCATTATACCCTTGAGAACTCTCCTCTTCTCTTTGCCATCCTCTTCCCTTCTCCGATCTCCCTACACTCATATGAAGTTGTTAGCTGCCTGCACCCTTCCTCCTGAGCCACACGAAGCTGTTAGTGGCTAGCAACACCATCGAGTAATGCAATGCGAGGAGAATGAAATATTGTGCCACACTGCTGCATAATTACCTCTTAGCCCAGGGGAGCTCTTGCGGAAAAATGAGCAATGCATTGAGCCTAATGGAGCTACCCGCTGGTGGTGGTGGTGGTTGTGGTGGGAAGTGGAGGGGTGGAGTGAGGTGAGGCTGCCAGGTCCCGCATCTCATCTTAATCGTGCATTAGGCAAACTCACACTCTTTGATCTCTCTTTCACTCTTGCAGTGGTTTTATGAGATCCTGGCATGATTACATCCCACCTCCCCTGCAGGAGAACAAATAGCTCCAGAAGAGGATGGAAGAAGCGACGGGAGGTTTCAGGAGGAGGGGAGGGGGGTATTAATGGTGGGGTGTAAATCCAGTGGGAAGAATCCTTTAATTGGAGGCACGCTCCCTCCGATAAACTACAGCACTGGATTAAGACTCCCTTTTGAGCCTCCTTCCACTGTCTCTTTTAATTGACTTATGTCCTTCTAACCTTCTATACTTCATTGTTTAATTTCATTCGTCCATCTTTGCTTCCTCCATGTCAGCTTCTGTTAAGGCATGCTGGGTAAAGTGGGTGGGGATACATCTGTCTCACAAATTACAGTGATTGGCATGGAAATGGGCTTGCATGTTGCAACACAGCTGCACTTTATCTTCTGTCTTTGACCTCCAAACCCTCCTAAGAGTCAAGGGTCAACCACCACACCCTCCCTTGATGTTTTTGGATCTCCCCTACTCGGATGTCAGAGTTCCTGTCCAGATGTTGCACTTCCTCTTTTTGCTTTTTTGCCCCCTATTTTGGCTCTTGGAAACCCCTACATTACCCCTGAAAACACTTGCAATATTTGATTTATGTTCACATGTTTAACTTGTGTAAAGTTTAATGTAAAGACGAACAAGAACTTTCAAGACAACTTGCAAAGTTTTGAGAGACAAAAGTTAGTTTTTTTGTATGGTAAAATTAAACATCTAGAAAGTGAGATGCACCCAACAGGGTATCAACATGTCATGAAGCAGCAGCAGCTCTGAACAAAACCATCTGTTTAGCACCAATAAAAGTACTGTGCAGAGCAAAATACTGAGAACCAAAAAGCTGCATTTTAACTAAAACCATTGTTCCCCAATGAGATAAAGACATGGAGACTGATTGTCATGGAAATAATTAAACTGTTAAGCAGTCAGATGGATGTAGTGTTCTAAATGCAAGCTAAAAATCTGAAACATTGAGAAGAGTGCTAAGCTGTAAAACAAGTCTTTGTGATCTTTTTTTTTTTTTTTTTCTTATCCTTCATGAGCTGCAGAGATTAATCCTATGATAAGAGAGATATATTCCTTGCAGTAAGGCTCCTGTTTCACTAACTACAGGAGGAGCCCTCTGGGCCTATTATCATGGCAGTGCATGGGCTGGAAGAGAGCTCTGGATTAAATCAAAAAACATTAACTGCAACCAACCTGGCAGCCGCATCCTGCTGTACATAAAGTACTGACCAAGCCACCCAGCCCCCATCATCCAGACCACTCTGTCTCATCCATCCTCCTGCTCCATTATAGCCAACCATTTAAAGTGATTGCATTTGCAAGAAATTTGCAAACAGCGGCATAACTACGCTTTTATTGCATGGCTAAAGCTTCTAATATTTAAAGGAAAAACACATTTATCTGCCTCTCTGCTCGACTGCCACCCACCTACTCCCACTGAGCCAGAATTTACTGCTTCAAAGTCTCTGCAGGGGCACAGTGAATATCTGGATTTGATTGAGGGGATCTCTTGTGCACAAGTGAAGGATTAAATGTGATTGACTTTACATCCCGGGAAAACAATGGCCAGAAATAACACGGGCTTCAAGGGTCTGCTCTGCCTGCTCTATTAGCTAACAGATTTTAAAGAAATCCTGAACCTGTGTATCTCTTATTATGTCAGAAAGCAACGTTAATCAAAAAAAAGGATGATTTTTGCCGAATGCGTAAAAAATATCAATGAGAGAATGGGGTAACTGAAGATACAAAGTAGTGGAACATGCACTCTTTAATGAAATATAAATGATAGAGCAGATGCTGTCTGATACACGCTCATTAATCAATAAACTAATGCTTTACTGCTGAGCTGCTCATGAATGCTAATGTTTAAAAGAAGTTTAGCAAACTTACTTGACCAGCCAAGCTTGTTCCATAATAAAGTCTCACAGCTGCAGCAGGTTGGATTAACAAATCCTCTGTCGGTCATTTGTAGGAGTCAGGAATTTGATTTCATTCTCTTTGATTGCACAGGTCTGTCAAGAGCAAACAGGCTCATTCTTATGATTGAAGCAATAAGACATATGGGCTATATCGGGGGCCACCCACAGGTATTTTGAATCACTCAGAGATCTAGCTGACAAGCGAGGGTGTTTGCTCTTTGACCCGTGGCGGCCTGCTGCCGAGCGTCAGTCTTCTTATTGAGTGATGCTTAGAGGAGGCTCTAGCCGCCAACCGTCCCCCACTGACCTCTGGGAAAACGGTCGCGATAAGTAAAAACAAAACAACCCTTTCAGCTCTGCACTTGATTTCATTTTGATGTTTTCATGAAACAAAGGCGGCAAAGAGAAAACGAATAAATTAGCATGTGTGCTTCTTTTTTCTTTTGTTCTAGTCCGTCTAATTTCAACATTATGCTCTTGATATGATACTACACAATTTGTAAAGTGTATGCAAACAATAAGCTTTGATTTTTAACAGTCATTCTCCTGTTTGTCTTTAAATATGACAGGCCTGTCCAACTGCATGCTGGATGCCCGTGTGCTGCTGCGTCTTCATCAGCCTCCTGCAGGCAGAGGGAAAGCAGCCATGCCGAGTGTTCTTCCAGTCTCCTTACTCCTGACTCACACTGTGCCAAGCTTGTGGTGGCTAAACTCAGAGGCCTGCCTGTCACACACACATACTGTATATATTTATATACAAACTTTTGGTAAGCTTGGAAGCCAAGGCTCAGGCAGAAGTGATTCGTGCTCTGCCCAGAGAGGAGTGTATTTTGGGTCAAGCAGCGCTATTTTTGATTTTTTCTTTCTTGTAAATCCTTTTCTGTTTTATCTGCAAGCCATAACTTTAACTAACAAATGGCATAGAGCTGGGCTGTCTTTGTGAAATAGGAAATGTAAATGGGAGCAGAAGAGTAAAGAATTGTGCAGATAATCTTATAGTATTCTTGAAAGGTACGCCTGTTTAGGTGTGTGCACTCGTGTATGTGTGAAGTCCCCCCCCCCCCCTTGGCCTCAGGGAACAGAAGCTGAAGTGTCTCTCACAACACGGTGACACGTATAAGGATTTCATTCCCCTACTGATGCAGCACAGTAAGCCTAAAGAGACAACATACAATAAGCAGTAAACAAGAGTGGGGCAGGCGTTGACGGAAGTAAGCCAGACAAAGTAACAGAGAGAGAGAGAGAGAGAGATGAAGAGAGGGGAACGACACAGAGACAATGGGGATATATAAAAAAAGAGAGAAACAAAGAGTGACAGGGAGTGAAAAGAAAAGGGAGGGGAAAATGCTAAATTAGAGACAAGCAGGTGATGCAAGTTTGTCACAGAGGAGGAAATAAACAAAGAGACTGCGACAGAAAGTCCTGGAGAGTGATGGAATGGGAGAGTGGGAGAAACAGACACAAGAATAATAAATATGAACATCAGTAAAGTGCTCTCCATAGCCAGCAGCTGATGAACACACATCACTTGAAAGCTCACAACTGATAAAAATGACCGAGGGGATTATTGAGGTTCAGTATTAACAGACCTCTGCTTCTATGTGCAGTGAGCTTTCAACATGATCTGCATGTGGCAACACTTGAACACTTAGCAATCATTGTTCTTGATGTACTGAATTTAGCCTGTCTCACTTCACTACAACAAACGGAAAGCAGTACTAAACTTACAAACACACAAAAAAAACAAGACCTGTTTGTAAGGTGGAATACTTAAAGAGCCCATATTATGCCCTTTTTGGGGTTCTTATATTTAATCTATGTTCCTACTTTTGTACGTTCACAACAGCTAAAGTTCGAAAAAAAGTGTCTGTTTTCATGTACTGCTCCTCCTTGCTCCCTCTACGCTCTGAGTCCGTCAGCTACGCTCTGCTGAGCCCCCACTGTTAGACCCCACGTGGGCCAAGTCTGCTCTGATTGGTCTGTCGATCCGCTCTGTCGTTATTGGTCAGTTGCTCAGCACGGTTCTCGGAAATGTCCCGCCTCTTTTACCATATTGGGAATGCAGCCACTGGCTCCGTCCGAGGGGAGCATAAACATTAGCACCTTAGCACTACTGTGCTACCGCAGGCTGCGGCATATCGTGGGCGTGCTACAGAAGTTAACGGGTGTGCAACATGAGCTGCAGGGCTTGCCACAACGAGCCAATGGGCTTAGATCAGTGATCTCACACTGACAATGACGTCGGACTGACACATTTTTATCGAGGGGGGCTAGAACCGAGCGTTACATGCGGCTAATGCTACAGCTAACAGGAGGAGGTAGGAGAAGCCGCGTTTCCGCGGACTTTGAATTTTTGCACAGAGGTGCCTAAACATGCACAGGACACTTGGAAAACACACTAAAGAGCATATAAAACCAGAAAAAGCAGAATATGGGACCTTTAAACCACACAGATAATTCACAGCTACTGAGATCTGAAGAAACAGTGACTTAAAGACTTGTTTGAGGGGGAGAAGGGGGTCGTTGTTGTCTTTTAAGAATGCAATAACTGATATAATACTGTTACCGCAAACAAAATAAAAATGTGAGATGAATCTGTGGTCATATCACCCATCAGTAATATCAACTAAGTAATATCACTGTGACATTGTCTGGGACTAATGGGAGTCTATACAAAATGTGGTGCACATACATTAAATAGATTTTGAGGTATTTCACAGGAAGGGTGTAAACTTGAACTGCTGATGTTGCCAGATGAAAAGTCAGGGGATCACTAAATTGATTGAAATGTATCTATTGGAAAGTAAAATATCCCAAAGCAAATTTTGAGGTGATCCATTGCCTGATCGGTAAGATATTTCACAAATGTCAACATCAATTAAGAAAATAGGGTCACCTTCACTGAGGGACCGACCTTCCTGTAAACCATGCAATGCTTAAACAGAAATTGAGTTCAACCTTTCAGACAGAGTGAAGGGTTAAATTCGGAAGATAGATAATCTTATGATTGAAACAAGAGTCCCATTATTGAAAGGGCTGCTGATGAATAAAGTCTAGCACTTAGTTAAAATTACATTAAATAAAGGATTTTCAGTTCATTATTGAATAATAATGTCATTGAGAGACTCCCTGTGATTCACAGTAGCTGGCAGTATTACTCTGGTAAAGCCTAACCTAAGTAGAGGCCTTTCCACTTCAGGGCCATTGCATGGACAGTTGTAGCACTCCTATTCAAGGTGCAATTGCAATTACAGCTCATTAGGACTGAGGTGAAAGCTCATTAATAGAAGATGAATGGGGAGAGCAGCTTGGAAAGGTGCCTGTCTACCTGCATGAATCACAGAATGGCCCTCTCAGCTAACTCGTGCAGCTTTTCAGTGAACAAATAAAGAGACAAGCAGCAGATCAGCGTACTGACAAGCCAACACCAAGTAAAGATGTGATTACTCATTTCCTGTAGCTGTCAATTGCACTGCAGTAATAGAAATTCCATTTGGACAACAGTAAAACACACAGAAGCTGGATTCTTCTTCTCAACATGCACTGAGGAGGACTTAATGCCAAGGAGTGACAGGCTGCTTGGCTGACAGTGTTGGATGCAGAGGATCCCACAGCCTTGAGGGAGGGGAGCTATTCTTCTGCAGGCTGAATTTCTGAGCTGTGCTCGCTCTGTCGCTATTGTTCCTCTGCCGAGATAAGACCGGCGGTGGATTAGAGGAGAGTGCACCCAGAGTTCAGGTTGTGTATTGCTGCTGGAAGAAGAAAATAGCACAGGAATGGGATTGGTTCTGGGGAGGGAACTGGTAAGAGGAGGGGAGATACGCAGAGGAGAGGAGAGAAGAGGAGGAGAAGGAAATGAATAGGAAGACTAGGCAGTCATGCCCGTGAGTGCCTCTTGTCCTGATGCCTGATCTGCCTGTGTGGTCTCACAGGAGGCAAAAGAGGGGGTCTGACGGCACATGGACGTGGCTATGATGAATAGTCACTTCATGCCCCCTCACCATAGGGGGTAATAGCCCATTAATCGTGATAGGCTTCCAGCAAAGACCCACTCACCAACCCCCACAAACTCTGTGCTTCAACCTTCAACCGACTCACACTGCTCCGGGGGATGCTCATCGGCCCTTCTCTGTTGGAGAGATAGAATTGTGGAGGGGATGACATGGGAGAGAAAAGTCCTATTTGTGGCACAAAGGGAGGGCTGTAGCCAATGATTTGGGATAATACAGAGTTGGGTCAGATAAGGGCAGTGAGTATGAACTCACATCAACTACACTGACATTTACATTTAAGCTTTTAAAATGTCAGTGCAAGAAAGATGTGGGACAAGTGACAAGGTTAAGGATAGATTTAACTTGATTGGACAATATCTGGAGCTTCTTAGCTGTATCGAGTCAGTAAACGTACATCATTTTTGTGCTTTAATTTCCAATTTTTCCAAAGGCTGGGTACAGACTGTACGATTTTGGGAGGTCCCAGACAAAAGATGATGGTCCTTCGTTGCACTGTGAGAGAGAATGAAACATGACTGATCTACCGGTCTTGCGACCAAAGATAGCTTGCGACAAATATATGACAATGAACGCCATGGCAACCCTACGCTCGCACTCTGATTGCACTAATGACGCAAATGATGCTGCATGTTAACTTTCTTTGAAGCCTACGATTCCCAGATACCTCATCTCACAGTGTGCCTGCATATTATACACAACATTATGAGATCCGTGTCTCACAATGTGGCTTGTAATAAAACAGATAAGATCGCAAAATACGCACAGTGTAGGAGGCTTAACAGCCATATGCATACCTCAGACAAAAAGAAAGCCAATGAACAGGAAATAGTAAGAATTCCATACTTTGAAATCCATCCACTTTTTTTCCAACATAATTCCTTTATGTGTGATAATCCAATAATCTCTCCCTGCAGCACAACAATGCAGACAGATGCCGCAGCCCTGAAATCTGTGGGAATTTAAGTTCTATCACCTCCACACTGCGCAGAGCTGACAGTCACCGTACTCTCCTTGGGCTGTCTCTCATTAGTGGAGATGGATGTATGCTCAAACGCTGACATATTTTGCTCACAAACTGGGTTACAAACAGCGAGCGGCAAATCCTCTCTCGTGGCTACATTACACAACTGAACTCTGTATGACCTCGATTTTCTCAATCGTAATACACAAGCAAGTCTAAACTGTGGATGCTCTTACTAATACACACCATGAACGCTTAAAAAATAAAGCATTATGCCACTCACGCTATTCCTGGACTTCAAAGTCAAGGCTAATTATGAGGGATATCAAGCATAAAATGAAGATGAAACTGCAGCAAATTAGAAAAAAACTGGCATAACTAGTTCAACAGAGAGGCATAAATATTCATTATGTAGAAGTTGCATCCTTGGGCAAAAAAAGAGAGGGAGTCACTGGAGCGCTTGGTATTGATTTGTTCCCTTTATTTATCCGAGATGGCTACTTCTGCTGGAGCCGCACTGTGACCTGTTTACCAATCCTTCCAGTCCAGAGGACGTGTGTGTCCTCTGGGAAGCAAGCATTAGCTCGGCTCTGGCAATGCAAATAGTTACACAGCAGTGACCTCACTCTCTATCTACATGTGTGCTTTTTTGACCTTCAGATGAGCGCTGCCTCTCTGTGGGCAACCCACTAATGAATACACAGGGAGAAGGTAAATACAGTAAGGGTGGATTACCCCTGTAAGCTGCAAGTAGTGTTTACATGACTGTGTGTGATCTGATCCCGGTGTCTGAATGAATAAAACACAACATGACCCAAAAAGATTAAACAGTAGGACACTCCTATGTCATTCCAATTAGCAGACGAGGGTTAAGTGTCAAGTTGAGGTTTAAAAAAGATGCTGCTTAGTGCTCTTAGTATCTCTATACCTGCCTCACATCTGAGAGGAGGGTGCTTGTCTCAGACGCAGTAATTGCAGATGAAGCAACAGCTTCAGTGCTACGCAAGCAACAAAGAGTACGAAGGATGATGCTCACCAGTTGTGTGATATAAACAAGGGCCCGACCGATACAGGATGTTTAGGGCCGATACAGATATCGATATTAGGAGGAGAAGAAATTAAATATCGGCCGATATCTCTAGTAAATCTAGTAATATTGTTGCATATCTTTGAAAAAAAAAAGAGCTCATACCGATAGTAATTGGATACACTAATATCAGCTGATATTACCTGCTGGCTGATTAATTGGTCAGGCTCTAATTCAAACGTCATCAGCCCCTCTGCTTGCTTGTGGTGAATTTTCCTGAATATTATCTCCTGCCTTGACACATCTCACCGTGACTTCTTGCTGAAATTTTAGGCAGCTGGCAGGAAAAAACAGGCTAAATGTGGGTGAAAAGAAATCAGCCATTTTCCTTTGCACATGTAGCTATGCCCGAAAATGTCCGTTTTTTGGTATGTGTAAAAACATAATTAAATTGTGGGATTGGTTAATTGTAAATTAATAAAAGATACATCTACTTTTGCAAGTTTGGTATTAAAATTGTATATTAGTAGAACGCAACAGTTGTTCCCTGGTTAGAAAATGATTACATTTCCTCATACTCTTTTAAATATTTGAAATGAAGAATATTTTGAAAATGGCTAAATTGCTTCATTACAGTTGAGTAATGATTTTAAGGCAGCAGCTAGTCAGGCGCTTTTCTGGGGCAGGATGATGTATTTTTTGCTAACGATAACACACGCTGTTATAGCAAAAAAGCTAAATGCAGAGATTATTTTTTCAGCTAGTGTCAGACAAAGGCTGTGATTCCATACTATGTTTTAATCATGTTAATTTGTTTTTCAAATGTTGTGTTTTTCACAATTTTGAATACATGAACACAAGACAGAAGTATATGACTCAGCAACGGATATCCACAACTTTAAGTCCAACTGTTAGAGACAAGACACTGCAATTAGCCTCTGCCTCATTAAATCCTGAGGTACTATTGTCCAGCTACAGCTACAGGCTGTTGTTTACCGGAGCTTAGTCTGGCAAAAACAAGTCAGAAGACAGAATATTGTGTCTCCATAATGATTAATTCAACGCACTCAACTCTCAACTTCTCCTACTATAAAATGTCCGCATGTTCTGATATCTGTCTCTGTGCATCAGTATTGTAACAGGCAAGCCTCACAGGTGTTAAAGTGTGAGTACATGCATGTCTCTGCTGTCCGTCCTCTTCAGCTCATTAGACCAGACACCAGTGAGCCTGGAGAGACAATTCTGGAGACCAGTCAGCTCTGTCCAACAAGATTCACTCTGACAGGGCAGATGGTCTGGTGTAGGGAAGGCACGTGAACAATGATCTAACTGTAACGCTACAACTACAGAAAGACAACTTAGGTAACCTACACAATGTGAAAGCCATTGCACAATTGACTGAAGGCACAACAGTATACATGCATTTCCTTTTGTCTTTGAAACCAAGGTTCATCAGTCTAAATTAAAAGAGGGCATCAGACAGTGATGTTACATAACTGAGAACGAAAGAGAAAAAAACCCTCAAACAGCCTACCCTCAGTTTAATTTGTCCGACCCAGCAACATGCCAACCGGTTGGCACAAGATGCTAACCAAGCTCCACAGACATGTCCTTATACAATTCAGACTGGAAGAGCAAACACAAGGTAGCAGATGGTCATTTGCATTATTTTCTTCCTCACCATGGTGGCTCTGAGAGCAAGGGAGATATGCAGGGTACAGGTTTGCATAACTTTTCCAAGCTGCATTGAGAGGGGGGATTCATCTGAAGTTGATGTTGAGTTGATGAAGAGTCCAAAGTATATTTATCTCCAAACAGAGATGCTAATTAAATGTGCAAAAATATTTGAAGGTGTTGCCAAAGACCCTTTAAGTCATGCAGTCTTTAGAAGATTGTGTCATATTGCTTTCTGGCAAAACAAGAAAAAATGGAGATAGCAAATCTGTAAGCAGAAACGATGCTCCAGAATCTTGCTTTTATAAGAAATTCTTACCATACTGTATATTATCCCGCACATATTTTGGTCTTGCTATAAAACTGCCATACATATTGCTGAAGGCATGTGACAGGCATGTATCAAATTGTGTTTTCATTAAACCCTTACTGTTGTCCTTCATGCATTTGATGGCACTGTATTTTTCCCTGACAATAAAGTCACTCGTAAGCCGTTTGATAGATTTGTCATGAAAAATCTAAATCAAAATTCTAGCTCCCTCGTTGCCATTTCAGTCAATATTTGACAACACAGCATGGGATGATGCATAATTTGTACAAGGGATACATTTTAAAATCTTATTAGGTTTTTTCATGGCTCATTGTTAATCAAACAGCTTTAAAATTCATGAGGAGAGGTTGCATATCAATACTGCTGAGCACCTACAACAGAGGAGTAACAAGACAAAACACAACAGCAAGCAAAAAGAGGAAGTCATATCTTAGAGAAAATAGAGGAATTCATCTAATCACTGTATGGAATTTATGTTTTCCAGCAAGCTATAAGTGATTTAAGCATCACATTCTTAACATTGATGTGTGCTCACACTGCCATAAACCAAAAACAATATTATACAAAACACAAAATGTGGCAGCAGGTGTTCTTTGTATCATGACAGCATGTAACAAAACCCAAACACAAGTCTCACTTCAAATGAACTTCCTAATTTGAATCTTCTTCAAATTTGCTTTCTTCACACACTACAAAGAGCTGTCCCATAAAGGCAAGCTCATTTTCCTTAATGAGTCAAACGCACAACAAGAACCCCTGAAGAATGAATGCAAATCGACCCCGAGGGCACACTGTAGAAAATGAGCTCTTGTAAACAAAACTGATTACCTAGGAAAAAAATAAGCTGCAATGTAAACTTTGTCTAAGCTAAATCTATTACAGCCTAATGAGCAAAGCCTTAAACACCTCCCGCTGCACTGCCAATCTTTTATGATATATACAGTAGTTTATAAAGTGCAGGAGCAGGACTGGTTTAGAGGCTGCTGATTGATAGTGTGCAGGAATTAGAGTTAAAGATTTTTGCCTTACTCCTGAGTGACCTGGGCTTAAAATACTGCTGTACCAATATTAGCTCCTAATTGAAAATTAATTAGCACAAACATATTCAAACTGGACGGTAGGATCTCAGGGATTTATGTCAGTTGATGTCAGTGTTATAAATCTGAACGAGAATGATGATTTCTGTCTTCTTTTTCTTCTAATTTGAAGTACTGGTGCCTGGTTTTCAACATAACATGTAAATCAATCAATTATAGTTTCAAACATGTACCACTTATGTCTACTATCAATTAAATACCACTTACATTGGTGTGGAGAGAAGTGAGCTTTTCACAGGGTGATTCTGTGAGAACTGGTATATTTCATACAATTAAATAATGTTACATCACAATATTTGATAAAGTGAATAATACTGTACATGCCCCTAAATGTTTCCCCTCTAAAAGTTTGAGGATGAATGTATTTATTCATTGCAATTTGGAGTCAGTTTCCCCTCTGATCATGCTTCCCCTCTGGACTTCTTACTGCTCTCTGACTTTATCCCCCCAGTCTTCTTATTTTCCCATCCTTAAACCTCTCCTTTGGCCAATTAAGTTCTATTCACGTTACCCTCATCCATGTCACAAGCACCACCGAGAGGATTCATGAAGTGGTGACATAGTGAGTCAAATACATCTTTTTAGTGTGCCATCTTATTTTAATTGAAATATCGGTATTTGGTAAAAGCGATTCAATATTTTGTCCCACCCCTAGCTTACACTATTAACAATAATAATATGTAACTGGGATCATGGTCAGAAAATGAACTCATCATATCGTAAACACAGTTTGCAAAGTCATAATCCTATTACAACAGTGCTGGAAGTGTCATAAATGTGTAAGTAAAAGACAAATGCATTAATTAGTGCTCACAGCTGTCAGTGTCTCCTATGCAAGGGTTCATACCTGACTTTTATTATGCCTTTCTGTTCGCTGTGCCCAAGACATGTGGCTTCAGCACACCACGTGGGCTTCTTCACGACCTCGCCAGGAGCAGCAACGGCAGCATTTCTGAGCACAAGTTACTCAGGAACCTCTGCCAAACATCCGTCAGCATGCTACTGACTTTTATAGGCCGAGTCAGAAAAGAACACCACTAATGAAACCATGGCTTTGAGAGGGGAGCTCTACCAGCACAGTGTTTGGGAAAAGCAATGTCACTCTTGCAGAATACTTAGTAACATCTGACTGGAATTGAGCTCGGGAGTTGCATGGCATTGTCCCATAGAGTATCTTTGTACCCTGCAGTTAAAAAGTCGATGGCAATCCCGTAAAAACACTCAAGCCAATAAAAATGGATGATGCTGAGTGAGTAATCTTTGCCTCATTCCCTTCCCGGATTCAATAACAAGCTATTGCCATTGTGGAAAAAAATCACAGCAGAGGTCTGATAAGGGTGCCAAGCTGTGGCTCACACCACTCACGTAGCAGCAGAAGCCGATGTTACGATACAAGTCAAGAGAAGTGTTTGTACGAGTGTGTCACTGACTTCTAGGTGTGCATCTGCAACGTGAAGAAGATGACATGTGTTAGGAAATACATTTCCTCTGGTGACAAAAAAACAGGTAGAAAAAAGGTTAGCTGAGGGAATCAAAACACTCACGATTCAAACAGACGTATGATTAACCTTTTCTATTACGCTTGACAATAGGAGCGGGAAATAAAGCAGGAGGTGACCACGTAGTACTGATGTGACCAACTAGGGTTGATTCTCCCACTGCATCCGCTGTCTCCCTCAGGAGTGTAATCATCCTCTGTGCGGTTTGGCCGCCTCCTTCAACCCCAGCAGGAATGCCTTCTTTCATTGCCAAAATCTCTTTGCCGAAAATGTGAATGCAAGCAAAACACACAGAGCTCGACCGTTGAGCGGGATAAAGCTCATTCTGTCACTGGGGCAGGGAGCGAGTTATCACAGGGCAATGAGCAGCTGCCGAGCATGTTTCGCAAAAGGAATGCCAATGTTGATTTAAGCCATCTCCCTCTGTACGTCATGCTATTCAGAAGAAGTAGCACACAGCCCATTTTGTGCCATAATTATTCCCACACACTTAAATAGACACACACATACTAAAAAAAAAACCTCCACCTTGTAGAGTGAAACCATCCATTACAGACGTCTAAAATACTGCTCCAGGGCCTCAGGGGACCTCATTTGTGCTGTTAGCCTGGTATTCAGCTAGTTAGAGATACAACAAATGGCAGGTTTGGATTCCTTTCCTACTTTGGGAGTGTAGGTAAAGTCATAAAAAAACTTTGTAAAATAAATGTAGAATTTCTTACACATGAACACATTACACACTCAAGCTTAGGAGGGGCTGAAAACCCTGCAAACACCCATGAACATACGTCACACTGCCGTAATAATACACCCTTCCCCTCTTCCATGCAGTGTGCCAAGGGTGGGCGGACAAGACCCATCCCGCTCAGAGCTGCTAACACATTCTCGCACCTGCTGCCTCCCAGCCGACTGCTGCTCATCGGCTCTCTTCAGGGAGCACACAGGCTGGATTCCACACTGGTGAGGTGGCTGAATGTCGAACAGTCATAATCTCTCTGCTCCGCACAGTTGTGCTGTTAACTTCTGACAAGTGTAATTCTAACTCTGAGTTCTCCGTTTCCTCCAATGAATAAAACATTTTTTTGCTGAGAGGCAGTCTCTAAGGGACTGACAGGAAATTAGGCAGATGATGAAATGTTAGCAGGAGGGGAGGGAAGAAATGTCTTCCAACTTTGGAAGAGTATAAAAGACTTTTTAATTTATGCTGGGTGGGAGTTTATACGTGGTATATGTATTATACCATGCTATATACTGTAAGTCTCTGTGTTTGTGTTAGTAAAATGTGAGAGACAAAAATGAGAGCCGAGGGTTAAAGCAGTTTGTGAGACGGCCTTCCAAACATATGGAGGAGACAAAGTCTGCAGTGCTGTGGGCGTGGAGATGAAAGACTCAGAAGTCTGACTTCTTGCACTTCCTGCTGAGACATAGGAAGCTACCAGAATCCTGTCAGGAAGAGGAGGGGCCGATTCCTTGTGGCTCAGATCCTCCAGAACTCGTCAGTCTTTCTTTAACACATAAGAGCCAAAGAAAACGTTTATGGAGTGACATTATTAACAGTTTCTGTGGGTCTGTGTAAAAGACAACAGCATGATTCATCACTTGTTACGCCTGTCTTCTTGGAGGCCGTTCTCTGCTAATTCTTCTAAATCACAGCGAGGTAGACCAGAAGGATGTCGTAAGCACCTTATCGCCATGCTCTCTGTGTACTGACATTTTCTATGCTGTTGTATAAATTCTTGTGGACACACTGCGGAGGATGTGGCACCAGCAAACTCATCCTCCGCTGCCTAAATGATAGCTGACCTTTCCACTGGCAGTCGTCAAAACAGGGGGACTAGCTCATGAGCGACAGACAGCTGAAAAATATTGACGACTCCAAGAACTAATGAATAAAAACATGAGAGCGTGAAAAAAGACGATGCGGTTTTTGTGGATGAAAAGGATTATTCCATCATGCTGGTTTTGTTCACTTGAAACTGTTACATTTGAATGGCTGTCTGCTTGCATTAGCAGGCTTCATTAATAACATTCATTAGCCATTCAGGGTCTGTTTGAACAGAGCGTAGAGGATCTTCAGGCTCCCAGCCTCTTGTCCTGATACACTTACATGGACCGTATAATGCTTGTAGGACAATTCAATTAGGAAAGAGGCATTTGATCACTATTACGACAGAGGACTTGCGTCCTAAAAGCATAATTTATCACCATCAAGGTCTACTGTATGACAATGGTAGATTAGGTGTCCTGAATATTTTCTGGAAGGTAACACATGGCTTGCAGAAAACAAGATTAGCCTTGTCTCTCATTAAAATGGAGCCGGGCAGAACTAATTGCAAGGCTAGTTTGTTATTTTTCCTACAAAAGATTTAGGTCAACATAAGCCATATGATGGCCTTTTTCCATCATGATAGCAAAGCTTCCTGAAAGAAGCAAAAGAGGGTGATGAAATCAATCAAAATGTAACATTCTGCAAACTTTCCTTTCAATTGATCCTTGAATCAAGACCACAAAACATCGCCACCTAACCAAAGTAAAGAATCATGATAAAACAAAACTCCTCTCCTTGCACCGACCAAGACTTTTCCAAGAATGAGATGACAAAGACAATGGGAAAGAATGGTAACAGAGGGAATATGAATATGCCAGGAAGTGAGCGAGGGTAGTGTGTGAGCAGCCCTCGGTGCCAGCTGACCCACTGTTGGCAGGTCCGGCTGCTGGGCTCTCAACAGTGCCCAGCCACAGAGGGGAATCCTAGGTAATTTGTCCGCTTGTTTGGATAATCCACCATCTGCCACACTGCGAAAAAGGCCTCAGGCACACTCACAAACCTTCATGTTGGACTCAAATGCTAAACATATGGGGGCTAGCAAAAATGTAGTCCAAGTTATTCTGAGGGCATCAAAATTGCAGAACAAGACTCAATCAGGAAGCTATGGTTAGAAAGGAAAATTAATCTCAAAATATTTTACTGTACAAAAAGAGGATGCCTTAGGTTAAGCTTTTTTTGGTTGCACAGTAACATTGTTGGGCTCTATAAGTTTAGTGTAGTGTCATAATTAAGGGTGAGCATATAAATAGATCACATAACAGCATCAGCATATTCTGGAATGACAGAAAGCACTCGATTTACTTGTTTTTTAGTCTTTAACAGACTTTTCCCATAAGGATACAGTGGAACAAGGATCCAGGACAAAAGTGGTTTAGAAGCCGGAAATATTAAGATAAACCAAAGTTAATGTTTTCTCTACTTGACTGCCTCCATCTGCACCAAATATACCAGTTCAACAGGTATAAATAAAAATATTAATCACACCTTCGAAATCAAACAGATAACCCGAAATGGGATCTTATCTGTTGTCAGCAAAAAAATAAAAATCAATACTGTGCATTCTTAAAGGGAACAAAAGCAAGATCCTAAATTGCCATTTCTTCAACACACAATCAACAGGCTGCCTCCTTTTGATCAAAGACAATTCTGATCTTCTGAAGTTGTGAATCAACCCTGTGCTGTGCTTTCTCTGATGAGAAATATAGCACTCTGGACAATGAATGAATAATAGTCAAATGTAAAACAAGTGTGCACCAACCACATGAGGGAAAACGAAATGACATTTACAGACATGAAAGTAGTGTAAAAAGAAATGATACTCAAATGTCATGGACAACCCATCTCAGACAGGTTGGCCCGCCTGTCAGGAAATATTACTTTCAATTTCCTCGTTGTTTATAGGGACAGGAAACTGAGAAAAATGTGAAGCTTTATCTTTTACATGACTGGGTTCTCAAATGACCTTTAAGAAGAAAGATTTTCTTTTCAGATCCGTTCAGGTTGAGAACCAGGGCAGGGCAAATACCGCAAAGCCAGGATAGTAATTTTCAAATATATTATTGGATGCGACAGCTGAATTCAAAAACACAACAGGTGTTGTTAGCCAATCATGTGTTATATATACTGAGTTGGAGTGCAAAACAATAATCTGAATACAGAAAGGAAAGAAACAGAACATTAGAAAAAACGTTTTGCTTAAAAGGTATTCATCCTAATACAGCTCAGTTATTATACCAAAGAGCTGTCAATAAAAATGGAAAGGTTGTATGAAAGGAGAAGATAAGAGCAATGAGCAAGACATGGCAGTGAGAAATTCACAGAATGACTCACTTTGCAGTATGGGTAATACTGTCGTATTTCCCTCAACAATTAGTGCACTGTGCTTTGAAGCACCATGAAATGACAAAAAGGGCAGTTTACGAGGATGTATTGAGTCACTGCTCACAGTTATACCTAGTATGATTGCTGGGACTGAGAGGTGAATAATTTGGGTGAAAGAGTTCTGCTTTTTGGTCTTTGGCTTGGCTGCATGGCCGAGTACTACAAAGGTGTGCCAATACTTTCATCTCACTCTGATTCATGGTCACATGAAACAATTGAAAATGAAACATGGGCTTTCCCTTTGAGTCTTCAACAACTGCTGTGTTAACAATATCCCTACAGGAAAAATCACTGAGCATCTGTTTAAACTTTAGGGGCTTTACAAAGGCTCTCTACCACTAGTTGGACAAAAAACAACTTCACAGTGCATTGAGAATAAATAGTCAAGTGAAGTGGCTTTTTAAAAATGAACACAGCCTTAACTTAACTAGTCAGTCTCTTTGTAGCGATTTGTAAACACAGTGTCTGTTTGGGTTAGACCTCCTCATATCTGCAGCTGAAAAAAAAGCCCAAAAGCTGTTCTGCCTCCTCCTGTGCTTAAACAGAGATGTATTGCTTCTGAGAAAACACTTTGCAGTTCATTTATGTATACAGTTTAAAGTTAACGGGAAAATGCACATTCATAACAATGTGCCAGTTTAGCCATCAAGGCTAATTTTCAACCTTAGTCTCTTAGCAGGTGAATGACACAACAATAGACACATAATGAACGTTAAAACAGAGCAGCGATACTGTGCACTTGGTAGGGCAAATAAAAATAAAAAAACATGTGAAAAACATGCAAACTGTTTTCTTTATGATTAAGCAAAGACAGGAGTTATTAAGCCACTGTGTGACATGGCTCATCACTGCTGTTAGCTTACATGCTGCTTGCTGTTTGTGTTGTTTCATATATGAATGACAGTATCATCGGTGTACAACCCTCCCTGAGTGTTTCAAATGAAGGATAATGCTCTAAAGTACTGAGGAACTTTGATGCCTCTCTATTTGAGATGATAAAAACCGAAAACAATTATACTTTAACGAGATGTATTGCGAGAGGCCACTCACACAGTAATAGACAGCCAATAAATGACGCGAGTCTGGGAAAACCAATCTGAAGATATTTTTCCTGCAGAACATCAAGCTCCTTGTACCCCTCTGCTGACTGACTGTCATTTTGTAAAGGGTGTGACTACGTTAGTGTCTCAACACTTACCCATGCAACTTGAGCACCTGCATGCTCTCCAAGAATGCTGAATGAGTGCAAATTGCTGTAATGAAGCTATTTCATTATGGGGATGAGCAGTGCTGAATAAACAGGAACAACAAGGCAGAGTGCTTCATTGAGCCATCTGTGGAAGTACTTTGGCAAGAAGGGCCGCTGTGTTTACAACCCTAATGGCTGGCAGGAGGACAGAGATGACTTCTAGCTAAGTGGAACAACCGTCATCTCCAACTTCCAGTGATCTACAAACAAAGCTTATGAACAGCAGGGGAGTCTAATGAGATGTGGAGAGAAGGACTCCATACCTCAGGGCATTAAGATTCAGCTTCAGAGTTGTTGGTGTCATCTTCTTTACACAACTTCATCCTGGTTTTGTTAAGCATGAACATTAAAAGGTGATTCTTCTGAGTAAGAAACAAACTTGATGTTCAAAATCAGCCTCTCAATATTACCTGACCTTCCAAATATCAATATCACTCATATTATAAGTAAGACAGCTATATGGAAAGAAAAGAAAAGCGGTAGATCTACTTTTCAGCTGACATCCTTTGATAATAAAACATAAAATATATTTTTTCCCACTTTCTTGTAATGCTTGACAAGATTCAAGGTAACGCAGTGCAAAGGCCCACTTTTGCTGACTTAAGGGAGTATACAGGAAGCAGAAAATAGGCCAGGGGCAAATTCAGCAATCATTAGAGAGAGAAGAAGAAAAGGATAAAGAGAGAGAGAGAGAGAGAGAGAGAGAGAGAGAAAGGCTTTGAATGCAGTTCTGTATGAATGAACACTGAGTAGAAGTACTATGGCAGTACTCCAGTACTCGTTGACAGTGTTATTGAGTTAACGTTTCACTACTTGCCTCCCTTTGCTTGTTTTAGGCTACAACAGTTTAACTCAGTTACAACAGTTCAACTCAGTTAGCGATACACGTGTAACCACACTTTCTTGGTTAACCTAACTGACTATATCTTGTAAGAATAATAATAACGGTACAATGGTATAACTTCTTGAGCCACTTCAGCTTTATTCAATATACACACATAAACAGAACAAGCCGGATTACAGCAATGACACCTGCTTTACAGCAGCTACAGTAAATCCCAAGGGACACACATAACTCCAGTATGCGAGAGCATATCACAAACACAGAACAGTCTGTTACATATGCACCATGTTAGCGCAGAAGTACTATCAGAAAAAGACAATGATGCAAGATGTGTGGCATTAAAATTGCATATCATAGAAATACTAATTTTTGTGGAAGGAGAAGGTGTCCACAAGCTGATGCCGTTCATTGAGCCAGAGTTTAAGCCACCATCACGGCAAACAACAGCTACGAGTGGAAAATATGTATGAGGAAAGCACAGCAGAATTGAGGGCTGATTTGCTACGTGTCGACAAAGTGGCTGTTACTACCGACTCTTAGACAGCTCTAACCACAGAGTTGTATGTTACCACCACTTGTCATTTCAATCAGAACTTGAATTATAAGACCACTGTCCTTCAGACACACAGTACCGATGAGCGGCACATCCCAGAAAAACTAGAAGGCTGGGTTTTTAAGGTCCGTGTCCAACATATTTTTACATATTTTTACATGTTCATTAGGTAATGGAAGCTCTCAACTATTGAGATAACAGAAATACCCATCATGTCCTTAGCAGAAAGTTATTTCAATCCTAATTACTTTTTTTGGTCATTTAAAGAAAAAGCCTGGAATGGTTGGCTTAGACATTTTAACATTCATTCTTACACCTTGAGGTGATTTAGATTTTCTTATTTGATTAGACATTTTTTAACGAGGCATTTAAAATCTTTGCATTTTAATAGGACTTTCTCTTACTCTGTCTGACTGCCATATTGGAACATACAGCACACAAACATGTAAAGGTTGCAGCAGTCAAACCTGTGACCTTCTGCATTAAAGGTGGCCTGTAATCACCATCCTCCTGTGCTGTAACAAAGACTGCATAAATCAGCTAATTTCCATTCACAAGTCATGCTCCACAGATTGGTACATGCTACAGGCGAATACATCCCCATCACACCAATCTCAATTCTCACTAATGCGTCAGTGCGGATCGGCTCATTTTCATGCCACAGTCACATTCTGCAGACATGTCATAATTACGTGTCTCCTGACATTCATTAAGTGTCATGCTGATCTCCCTCCGCCTCTCAATTGGGCTTAATTGACCACTTTTAAAAGCCAAGCCAGTTCTTCCATTAGAACAAAGGCCAGACAGCTGAATGTGTCAGAGACTGAAAAGTGTGTGTGCATATTCCCAGCACTGTTGATTAGAGTCATGGGCTGTGGCAGCTGGTCTCAGTTTTTCTGTCGTCCTTGCTGTCACAGTGATGGAGGTTTGAAAGTCAGCCACACAACAGCGTGTTCTTAGCCACTCTGCGGCTAATATCTCAATGGCAATGCTAATGAACATGAACGCTTATTAAGATGCACACCATGGGGGTTCACCAATAATCTTGGATTATTTAGAAATAGGTATAACATTGAATATTTAAAACCTGCAATGAAGCTACCCACAGAGATCCAGAAATGAATTAGTATGCATCTAATGCATCAGCTCAGAGGAAAGCAGGACACCTGCAGGATATGCCGTGTCTACAAGAGATCTGCACTTAACTCTGCAGTTGTGACATGTCGTTTCTTACACAATGACAGGAAAAATTAAATATTTCCTATTTATCGCTCTCTTAATGGAAAGAAGCAGATGTGTCTAACCCACATCACATCTATCTCAGGTCTGAACAGTTATCAGATTAACAGCATTAGCAAAAAACCAAGCTTGTCCGATCCCATATTTTGCTGCATCAGAATGTTAGCCTGTAATGTCTAATACACTTGCTTATATCCAAATTATTTTAATGTCCTTATGTTGAAAGTTGAATTAGATTCTATTACACATTAACTTGGGATTAAAGAAAGTAGAACAATGTCATTACAGCGTCTTTCATTTTTTTTAAAGATCATATTGTTCACATTTAAGTATCTTCACACAGCTGTAAAGTTGAGAAAGTCTTAATTAAACATGTCTTGACTGAATAGGTCTGTGTTGTGACAGTCAGGGCTGACAGTTGGAATAATTGTAGTGGAACTGTGTCGGCAGTAGGTAGACAAAAGAGGGGTAAAGCTGGTAATTGAAATGTGGCCGGTTAGATCTTGAGCAGAAAAAAGAGGGTATGCTTATACTGCGAGCAGAAAAGTGGGGGGAAGAATTTAACTTTAAGCTGCATTTGGTATGCTGTACTGTTGATGAGTCAGAAGAAATACTGGCAGGCAAAGTATAGAGAAGAATAAGGGCTGATATTTTAGATAATTTATGACCAATTCAAATTTACTGACTGATTTAAAAGCAGTAAACACACTCTTCGACCAAGCCACAGAGTATGGCTTAACTAAGTAGCTCACTTCTAAGAAACTGCAACACCTTCCATGTTCGACAAAAATTGATGATACTTGACTTGAAATCAGAAACCTACTGTTTTAAACTTTGATATGAGATTAAAAAAACATTTTAAAAATTGACACAAATTCTATAGCTAAATCTGCTGTGCAAAATCACAAAGCTTGACAGGCATAGCAGCAATGGAGAGAGGATTTAAACGAAAGAGAATTCAAATTCTTATTTGCAGAGAGGTACACAAGTTAGATAGTCAGTGTGCATCTGCAGGTCGATCTTCACCCTGCTTGACTTCAGGACTGTTTCCTTATCATGATACTGAGCAGGGCAAAGCTGATAGTGTCCTAAGGTCTATCTGTTTATTTTATAAGCACTTGAGCAATGCAGAGCTGGAATAGACAAACTTTGAAAGATAGGGAGGCACCATGTCTCCACATCTAGTTCTCCTGAATACAAAAATTCCATGTAAGGCATGGCGGCACTCTCATTCCTACATTTCCTGATAAAGATTGCTCCTGAAGTATCAGTTGAGTCAGAGAAGTGGTTTTCACAAGTTCTCAAATCCAGTAGCTCTGACAGAGTGCAGTCAGATGTCAGAGTTAAGCTGCTTTTACCTGCTCCTCACTGTGAAGTCTGCCTCACTGGATAAAAAGATCTTTTACTCAGAAAATGATAGGTTTCACTTCTTCATTAGTGATATCAAAACAGATATGTGGCAGCAGGATTTTGTAGTCGTCTGCCAAGACCTGAAAGATCTTCATCTGACAACTATTGTGTTTCAACTTAAAGGTCTTTTGTGTGTCCTGCAAAACAGTCAACTGTACCTGAAGCGTTAGAAGCTATAGTACTAAGGATGCATTTACACTTATCTAGCTTTTTCTTGGTGGATTGGGTGACAGTTTTTGTTGTTGTTAAATGAGCAAGAAATTTGCAGTATGTATATACAAAGTTTGGGTATTAACATGAGTAAACAAACCATCGCTATGCCTTTGTTTAATTCATCTGCACTACTTCTTCCTTATCAATATGATTAGTACACCCACATATGCATGTGGGAGCATTAACCCAACTACTTTAATCAAGCACAGGGATTGGAAGGCTGCGTCCTTACAACAGGGACACTTGTTGAAATATAAGGTCAGGTCCGGGCTGTGCACGACAAACTCTACAAATACAAATCAGCTATGAAGGAGAGCTGCCAGTCAAGAAGCAGAGATTAAGCTCCTGTAGGTCAGATGCAGAGGGGTACACCAGCCAAAGGTGTCAGAAGAGTCTTATAGAAAAGCTGAAATAATCCCGGAACAACTGACCTCCAATTCTGTCATTTTTCTCAGAGTGAAAGATCGACACAGAAGAACAATTTCCACAATAATTCAAACTTTCCCCTAGTTTCTTAGATATGCAAACATCTTACTAGGACATTACTTATATCTGTGGGACTGTACCCTCTTCAGTGTTTTGTATTCTGGCCAATATTATCCTCATTATGTTTTTACCATTTCTCTGCTTATGTCCCAGTTGTTGGCAATATTGCTCATTAGAATCGGTCATTAAAGTTTCCCTACATTATCCGCTTGAAAAACATTTACCGAATATGATAACAAGCAAAACACAATGGTGGCAAAACCACCAATGTAGTTTTTAGGCAACCTGTGGCTAATCCCTATCCCTTAGGTACAAATAAACCACATTCATTAGCTGTTGTTCAGGGTCTTAACATAAAAATACACAAGTGGATACTTATAGCAGTTAACGGTTTAGCTCAGTTGGTTGATCTTGAGCTCTATAAACAGGCTACAGTCTTCCACACATTGGTTGCAGGGTCAACCCCAGACCTTTGATGCATGTTTATCCCACTCTCTCCTACCCACATTTCCTGTCTTTCTTTCACTGTCTGCACTATCAATAAAGGCAAAAAAGCCAAAACACAATATAAAATATTTGTGTGGTTATTTGTAACTGAAATAATCTTTGAACAATGTGTATGCCTAAGGTCAGCAACTTACAAAAGAATGGCATCAACTAACCTATACAATTGAATGCATTCTTGCAATGCAATCTTAATGGTATTATAACACAGAGCTCGTGTACCTGCATCAATAAGCAAATATTAGCTTTTGTGAGAAACTTCACGCTGTTAACTTCCTTTTTGTTGTACATATATTCTGCAGTTCTGTCAGTAGACCAACAATACAAATAATAACAACAGCTTAACTGTCTCTCGTCTAAACGTTTTCCTTTTTAAAAAACGTGTATCTACACAAAAGCCCTTCTATGGTGACAGGTGTTGTAAATAAGCATTCGCTATGAACACTGTTTCACATCTCAACTCTTCTTCTGCACTGGCAGCATTTCAGCAAAGTAATCATTCAGTTCCTGCTCTTTGCAACCCCATCACTCTGATTCAACACTTTCCAGATCCGCCTTAGCTCGCTTAGGCTATTTCAATTATGCATCAACTACTGATCAAAGGCAATTAATAGGCAGAGCAGCCTCTTGACTCTGTGGCTTTTAACCTTGCAAGGCCTTATTGAATAAATTATCAGCCAAAGGGATCTTTTGTTTGCATTGCATTTTTTTTTGATTGAAGGTCTGCTGTGCGGATAGTAGGGCACTTATTGTTTTAGACTGACCAAGGTCTCCTGGGTAAATCTGCAAGACTTAGTACAGCTGCAGCATTGGCAAAATCTTATTCCTTAGAAAACACTGATAAACATCAGCTGATCCAGTCCCTCCACCAGTGGACAACCAATCCCATTAGTACACATCATCAGTATGCTGACAGGGGTACCACAAGTGTCTAAGTGCTGGATAAAGAGCAGCTCCATTGAGGGAACTGGAAGTCAACTTGTTAGCTTATGGACCCACAAACAGGGGTCTCTGATAGGGCTCTTAAACTTGCAGAAATTCCTAAAAAACTCCTGATATTTTCAGAAGCAGCTCTATTTTTCACTTGGACTTTACCTGGAGTTTCTCCTGCCAGGTCCTTAGTATTTTTTGTCTGCATTAAGTTCAAGTGAGCTGATGTGAGAACGCAGCAGGATATATCAGGCAAATTCACCTCTAGCGAGTGGGAGGGGGTGGTGACGTTTATATCCTGTGACCACTGCAAGATTCATAGACAGTATGCATGTGACTGCTACGATCGCCATGCACATAATTAAACTGCCACTTCCACATCATTGTTTTTAAGTCATGTCTTGTCTTAGGACACCGCCCTCAGGACGGGCAACAACAGCAAGGAAATACTTTATTTTAACAGGCAGAAACATTTAGCAGAACCACAGCCCATTAGTGTGCACCATCTGCTGTGACCTAATGAGCTGTAAATGATTGTAAATTATGATGCGACAAAAGCAAACATCAATAGTGTAAGACGAGTGGAGAATTCACTAATAGTATTACTTTTATTAATACTGCTAGTTTCGGGGGATTCTTGACATCTGCTGATTCTCAAGTCTTGAATGAATATCAGGAAGGAAAATATGGTATATATCCCAACATCTCTACTTTCTCCTTAGTTTGAAGGGAAAGGGCTTTGGTGTAGTTTAAAACACTGTAACAGCAGCACCTAATCTCTCCAGTTCTACTTTGTGCAGGGTCAAACTAGCTGCCATACAAACATATTCACCAGGAGTTTCCTAATAAATTACAGCAAGGAAGAGTACAGTATGTGATAAATCCTTGGTACCCACAGGTGGCAATTTGGGTGAGTGTCGTGGAAATCAAATGGGTACCCCAAGATTAAATTTTGTTCCTTTGGAAACAAAGTTTTAATAATTATGTAATTGAAGATAACACAATTGTCACATTAAGGACCGGAATTGTTGAAAAAATGAATGTGACCTGTTCAAAATTAAATTCAGTAAATCACAAAAGCTAATGTGTTCATTTACACAATTAAAAGCAAACTTATTCAAAATAAAAATGGGTCTTGGGGTCCTGCAAATAAAACTTCTTAGACACTTTGAGCACTGATTTATCATAAAATTGTCTTAATTTTTGTAAAGGGAAAATCATTTCATTTAAATTATAAATATCTGGGGCGCTGGTGGCGCAGTCGTTAGTGCGTGCGTGCGCCCCATATATGGAGGCTATGGTCCTCAAAGCGGGCGGCCCGGGTTCGAATCCAGGCTGTGGCTCCTTTCCCGCATGTCATTCCCTACTCTCTCCACTGTCCTATCTCTCCATTAAAGGCACACAAAATAAATTTTGTTTATAAATATCTGTCACTCCCTACATAAATGTCAAATTTCACTTTCTAGCAGATGCAAAGTTTCATTATTCACATGTCAATAATAATGCCCATGGGAGCTGTGCTCCCACGTTACAGAATAATGAATTATCCAGGTTGTAAATGACAAGGGAATTCACTATTTAGCTTTTACTGAATCTGGAAACATTTTTACAAACATATCAAGATGACTGCTCTCCACAGAAATCTGTTGCTTTTTAATAACAATACAGCACCACCACCAAAGTATTGTCTTCACAAAAACACCCCTCAGACTGGGGGTGGTACAAAATTTGATGGAGGCAAAACCCCGTTGAAAAATGATCGTGTCATACTCAATGTATTGCTCTGTTTTGGAAAGGTGAGGTGCTTCCCTGGGCACATGGCCGGTTGGTTTACTGCATATGTGTAAAATACACAGAACTTATACCTAGTAACATCACTGAGTGTACATAGAATTTATACACAAACACATCATTCATAACCTTCCTCCCAGAAGTTGTATGTAATATAATTTCATTACAATACAATATAATACTTCAGTACCTTTTTCATATTATTTTGTACACAAGAGACCCTCTTTTCTGTTGCATTTTATTGAAGAAATTGCCTACCTCTCCTCTGGACAGAAAAGCATTCGGTATGTGATCAGTTTATTAGACTGAACTAAGAAGTAAAAATAACCCAGCATCATTATAGGTAGTGCAGAGACAGGCGGGATGTCAGACTCCCTCACTTTCATTTTGTTTTAAGCACATGACCTATTTCTTTGACTGACTCCCCTGTACATTTCGTCTTCTTTCCCCTGGTACATTTCCGTGCTTTCACAGAACAGAGGCCTGAATAGGAATGGGAGTTTTCATTCCGGATCTCCTTTTCAATTAAAATCCTTTGCTTGCCAGGAGGAGAAGCAGTCCGACTCTTATGCAATGCTCCTTCGAACACTGAGGCTAAGTGGCAGAGGGTAAAGAGACATAGAGTGAAAAGAGGGAAGAGAGACCGGCAGGAATGAAAGGAGTGCAGGAGGGGCAATCCTCAAAAGTGTCTGACAGTCTGACCCAGTGAGTGGTTTTCCTTTGTCAGGATGTGGAGTGTGTGGGTGGGAGGGAAGCAGGGCGCTTCCATCTCCATTCACATGCTTATTTCACAGACACGGCCACTCTGTCGCCACACGCCTCCACAGAGCTCTCCTTGTGATCCCAGGGAGTAGGCATACACGCAGTCAGCCCACCTGACGTCACGATCACCTGCCTCTCACCAGGTACACAACAGATATGCAACAGGACTTCTAGTAAGCAAATGGAGAGGAGAAAAGAGAAGGCCTCGCTGCAGGGAAACTTTGATAAATATAGGGGGTAACTCCCAGTGGTACAGGAGAGATGCTAGAATGAGAAATGGAGTACAAAGGCAAGCCACAAGGTTTCCTAAAAGTAAAACTGCTGTGGCGGCTCTGCATACCCCCCCATGGGGCCCCTGTCTGCAAGCTCAGAGTGCACACCCGCCGCTGGAAATACTAGTCCAGACTCGTCTGAGGAAGGCTGCTCATGCTGGGGTGTTCTGCATGGCACGTCACTGCTCCCAGAAAATCCAATTACTCATCATATAACTACAATACACTGCAGTAAACTGATCAGCATAACATGACATCACAGATTAAATTCATGCATTCAGAAAACAAGTCCAGGATGATCAGTGTATGAAGGCTAACAACGCAGGACTTGTGTCTCATGTGAGGGGACATGTCCAACATCTTCTGGCAGTTGAAACACTCAGTTCACACACTTGAAAAAGTGAAAAGATTCACTTTAGTTTTTGCCTGCAGTAGCCTGCATAATCACTACCTGCATGCATAAATGTAATATTCACAGCAAACAATCACAATCAACTGACAGTAAAAGATGAGAAGCGGCTCCAAGAAGGAGCTGCTTTTGAAAAATGCAGTACATTTTTTGATTAATCAGGATAAAGCCTGCTACACTTTGCAAATGTATGGTAATGGAGTGGAGAAGCCTATTTTTGCATTGAAATGAAGAACTAAAGGAAAACCACATGCCCTCTGCTGCCTAGCTTACACAAGTGTAGCATGCAAACATTATGTGGAGTTATTTATGTTTGCTAAAGCTTGGTATCTAATTTATCCATCAATCAGTTAATTGATTTCTGTTTTTAATCTCAACTGATACTTGTCGACTTTATGGTCCATGAGTACCACACTTAATAACAAGACTCCTTTTGGGGTAGTAAGTCGTCTCTACCCAAGAGGGTCCTACATTTTCTGGCAGAATACCATAATACTTCACAATTACTGATTGTCATCCTGACCGAGTTACACTGCTACAAATTCCCCAAAAGCTTGCCAGAGGCAACAGGTCGATGACCTTGGAATCTTTTGTGGAATGCTAAAAAAATAAATTCACATATTTCTGTTTGGAATAACTAAACATTCACTCCTTCATTTGAATGTTAAGCTCATACCATCAATGGTTAATCTAAAGCCTCACCACTAAGCGTTCACGCTATCTTTCCATTTGTAAAAGCAGTCAGAATCTTTAAAGTCAGATCTCTGTGGTTATTCACCTTCGTACAGCTTACCAGTATTATGTTTTGTGTCTTGAAGTTGAATCATGCCTCTTTACATAAGGATACATTGGCTACTAAGCAAAGGCTGAGGAGGGTGAAGATCTCTTCATAAAACCCAACAAGCAGCCTTTGTAAATTTATTCTCTGATGAATTCATCAGAGCATTATACTGTAGATCAATGCACCAATGAAGCTGTGAGAACATACAGGGGTATTCAGGTGAAACCCAGACAAGGACGAACAAAAAGACAAATTGAGAGCAGCAAAATGAAGGAATACCCTTAATAAATTGAATGCATGTCTATCCTGAACACTTGCATGACCACACACAACCTGAATGAAAACAGTATTGGCTAGAAGTCAGACTGACTGGGCAAAATGCTTTAATTGCATTTCCAAGAACCACATGAGAAGGAGTTCGCTGACAGTCTCTCTTCTCATTCGAACAGTTTAATCACATTAGCACCACTTCATTCTTTCACACATTGTGAGGAGAAGCTAAGCTAACACACTGCCTGACTATTTAACGACCACACACACAAGAAGCATTGTCCACAAAATCACCCTCAGTCATTTCCAGAAGCTCTCTGATAACAATGTTGATAGGTAAAAATCACATATGTAGAGTATTATTTGGTACTTTTACATTGAGTGAAAGTACTTATTTGGATCCATATATCAGCCCCATTTAATCTGATTACGAAATCAAAACTGAGAAGGCATCCAGGGGACACAAGGCAGCAGAAAAGAGGGGAGAGAGAAGGGTAATACCCTGAGCCAAGTCCTCTCTATGTGTTAGTGGGTGCTGACGAGCTAGGATAGTAGGACATGGAGAGGGTTTCCTGCAGGGCAACAGTCTGCTCTGAATGAGCCAGCTGTTCCCTGCTCATTCTGGTGTCCCAGTGTCTCTTTGGCAAGACTGTGCCAGAGAGAAGGACAGACACGGCCTCACTACACTGCACACAGAGACAAAGCCTGCCTTTACGAAGGGGGTTCCATTCAGAGGTGACCAACAAACTCCATGATAGCTGTGGAGACCATATGCTCTAATCAGCGCAGAGCTTCTGCTTCTTCATCAGTCTTTCTCCTCAGGACATAGACCACCTCCATTCAACCCCACAGATGATGCATCCTGACCCAGCACGGCTAGCCTGCAGGTTGCCCCAGGGCCCCCAGGGAGGTGATGATGGCTTGGTGTCCAAACCTGGTTGCCCTGCGAGCGGCCTGCTGACAATGACATGTGGGTCTGCTGACGGAGCTCAGAGGGCGAGCAAGGTGAAGCAACGTGGCAGGAAAATCTGTGGACTTCTTGTCAGCGAGTGCAAAGACAGGTTCATACAGAGAGAGCATGAAGACAAAATGGAACAGTCGAGTGCAGTCAGTTAATCATTCACTTTTGCATCAGACCTTTAATGTTATTGCTCTGCTAGGAATGAATCCACATTGGTGAATTACTGAAATTATGGAGATTTGAATACTAGCATCACCTAGAGGAGCCCTAAATGAAAGCAACATGGTTTTAAAGTAACCCTGGATGCTAATCTCATTGAAATTGTAGTGTGATAAGAAGTATATCTGATCTCAGAGATATCTATCATGTCACACAATTAATAATAAGATGTTCCCAATCTCTCCACACAATCAGAGCAAGACACAAAATAGGCTCTGGTATTGTCCTGTGTAAACAAAGTGATTGATTATGAAGCAATAATCATTGGATTTCATGATGTAATTAGTCTTTAATCTCACTTTCAAATGAACTCCATGGTAGATCCATTTTTCATCATAGAGAAATTACACACTCATTAAGTGTTTTTAGATGAAATTTGGCGGCCTTAACAAACATTTGCAAAGGAATATACCTAAAGTACATTTCCCAGAATTCATGTAGAATACAATATCTAAATAAACACAGTCTGGTCATGTTGGCTATAATGATCAGCTAATATCAGACACCCTAAGGCACCCTGTATTTTGTAAATGTGTCATTTTGGCTGTGAAAGAGCTGGGAAGAGAAAATGCTTAGAGACTGGAGTGCCTCCAAAATAATGAGATAATTAACATATGGTTAATGTCAGTATTGGTGTCTATTAGCACTTGCTGATATGAACTTGTAAAATCAGGGCCAGAAATCACAGCATGCAAATCGTACAGGAAAGATTTGATTGTCTAAGTTTAACATTTTGAAACAGGTCTTAAAATGATTGTGTTCAGAAAAAGATAAACACCACACATTTCATAAAAGCTATTAAAATTATCATATAAACCTTGTTTTTTAAAATACCTGAAATTGTGATTGTGATTTTAGCAGATAAAACTAAACGTAAGAGTGAGCAACACTAATGTATATCTGACATGAGTAAAAGATCTACAAGAGATAACATTACTATACTACAGTCAGTCAGCAGAATACTGGTTTGTTGGTAGTTTAGCTGTATTGACCATATAAAGTATAGAAAAAACATACATTATATAAAACTCATAGGACACAATAGAATAATCAGCAACACCAGCCAAATACTTTAGAGACACAAATACAACCTACATGGCCGACATTCATACAGACAAAGATGCAATGTATTTACAAATCCTCACAGCTGTGACTCTCACCGACTGTCTATGTACAGTAAGCAACACATCTCTTTGTCTGCCACATCTGCTCAGGCTTAATGAGCTCTGAGGCCTGATAATGATATTAGTGCCTGCAGAGAACAGCACAGAGAAGAGGTTTACTTCCTCTGTGTGCGTAGTGGACAAACCAAAAGCAGACATTCATATGCTGTCAGTAGTCATTACTGAAAGAGCAACGCTGACACGGCTGCTTATGTGAAAAATAAGAGATATGATAATCGACAAGTAGACATGGTGTCAGCCATCTTGTCTGCTGCCATTAACCAAAATATACAGATGTGTGCAAAATACAAATTGGTGGGTGTGCACTGGATGATTTTACCACCCATGTTGCCTCACTTGATGTGTCTCTCTGGTTCTAGCTGACTGCTGAGATCTCTAACAGTGACCTGTCCACCGTAAAACTGCTCTTAACAGGATGAAGGACTTCCTGTGGCTGCCAACAAGGCCTGAAAGCGGAAATGTCAACAGTTGAGATTTTATGATATGTATGCTTTTCAGGGTGACGGATGACTGAGACTCTCAGTATAGTCCAAAAATAATGAAAGCACCCAATACAAATTAACGTGTTTTGCTCTGTTTGTTAATGGTGGATCGATCTTTGTTGTTGTATGTCATTGAGAATTGTTTAATGTAAGACTTTTTTTCCCCTTCAGCAAACCAAACTTGAAAATATATACAACAATAAGAAGTTTATATAGCACAACCACATTAAAATTAGAGCATTTCCCTATATGCTGACACCATCCATGTAATATTAGATGTGTCCTAGTTATCCATAAAGACACTGAAAGTAACAGCAAACTGGATCAACTGAGATGCCAAATGTAGTTCAGACACATTTCAGCAATCCTTTAGGCTTCCTAGAGTTTTCTTCATTAAAAACAGGAAGCCAATAAAGATATCTGTGTATATGGACGGGTCATTAATGTTAACAGGCTCTAATGACACTTTTCACATTTACATTGATGATTGATCTCTGGTTTAGATTTACCCGAGTCATAATTTCCAAGTGATAGCCAATCTTTTCAAACACAAGGTGTAAGCCCAGTGTGCCCGATAAAGGAAGGTAGATGTGTGTCTAACAATGTAAACACATGCAATGATTTATATGACTCAGGTCTTCTATAATGCTGCGTGTGTGCTGATCCAATTACCTTGCATTAAGTGTCAGTAACTCACAACCAGAGAGGCCAATAAGGTTAAAATTAATGTTTAAAATTATATGAGTGTCTGTTTGTTTGTGTGTACTAGTGTGTAGGTGTGTGTGATCATAAGCTAACCAACGGTAAACTGACAGGGTGCCTTGTATCTTCAGAGGATCAGTCAGACCACAGATGACATGTCTGGCTGGTTAAACAAGAATACATACTGGTCAAATGTCACACCGATGTCATTTACATCCAAACCACCAATTACATGATCGTTTGAGACCCAAGCCAGTCAGTGTGGCACTAATTTAAAGTAAAGTTTTGAGCCAGTTGGGTGGGAACTCCCAACATCATTACGATGAAGTTCATAGAGAAAACTAAATTTGCTCATGTAGTCTTCAAGAAAGTGTGCTGTGGGTAAAAACTCTGGAAAGTCCAAGAGAATAATCTATTCGAGTCAATCGACCATCTCTCAGGTCAAGGAGGTACTTTGTATGTTCCACTTTACACACTTCATGCAGTGAGTGGTAATGGTCTTATGAAGGAAAATATTGGCAGCATTACTTGAAGTTCATAGACCAGAAAGTACTGCTAACAATAATAATAAATAAATAGTCTACTTGACTTCATTTATCCTACAGACTCCCCTTCTTGGCTATCTATTGCAATGTTTACATATTTGGCGAGTAGTTGATAAATTAAACTGAGGTTGACTGGAACAATGCACATTGTACATTTTAAGGGTAACATGTTTCTTTAGAGTGAAATCATCAGGGCACAGCAGAATGAACCAATATGCAATTGGCAATAAAAGTGAAAATGGCCAATAATCCAGGAGTCCTGTCATAAAGAAATAAAATATCTACAAAAAAGTTTGTGGACAGCAATATCACGCAATCTAAATTTAAGAGATTTCTTATTCTTCTAAATCGGCCAATTATTTTTGACGACATAGTGGGAAAACAAAACAACAGAAAGAGAAAAATTCACCAGTCCAGACAGCCCTTCAGCAGCTCTCAGCATTCACTGTTCCACATCAATACAGCGATCAGTATTTCCAGATCACTGAGCTGAGGGTTAACCACCGCCCTGCAGTCTGGACAAAGGTCATCCAGGATAAGCTTGCTGTGAGGTCCAGTGACCCACCCAGAGTAGGCAGACTCTGGGCTCCAGTCTCGCCCAGGCTCCTTTAATCACCATGACCAGAAAGTCAATACTGTGCACGAGTCAATTACCCAGGGAGGAAAACTCGTGGCGCCATGTGATGCAGGAGTTTCCCTTATCCAGGCCACCAATCTTTTTCACAGCCAAATCATCGGCAACTTATTCGATTCAGAGTATAAGGAGATATCTTTACATGAATAATTCACTCTGTCCATGGCTGCATATCATCACTTCCATTGCTACCTATAGAGTGAGGCCACGCTGATGCACCAAAATGCAATGCTTAAGTGGAAACAAACTTCTCTCATTGAACTATCTCACTCTTTGCCTCTGCCCTCTTATTTGTTTGCCTCTACAGCTCTGTCTGCTTAGCCATTCTGGTCGACTGGTGATAGGATTCCTGTGGTGCTTCTTCTGCTCTAACACTGTCACACACTCTCAATCTCCCACTCTCACTCTCTTTATAGGCGACTCAGTTGGACATAAAAACAGTGGATAAATGACAGCCGTGAATATACTTTGTGACCTTCAGCTCAAAAAGAATTATACAGATCTAAATTGGTAGGTAAACTTCACCATGAAAAAATAGGTCATAAGTCTATTTTTGGTCTACTTTACTCATTACCTTCTCTACTGACCCATGCTGCTGGGAAGCTGACAGAACTCTCGTCTTCCCACTCTCTTTATTTCATCCTCTCTCCAAATTATCTGTCCTCCTCCTGACTTCCCCCAATCTTCATCCTCTCGTCTTGCCTTCAACCCATTTTGCTCTTGCCAGCGGTGTCCTGGTGGTGATGGAAAGCCTCGTCTCCCTCTGTGAGCCAATGTCCCTAATGAGGCTCCTCAGCCACAGACCGTATCAAATTAACAGGCTGCACCAGCCTATTACAACCCAGATCCCACCAGCCGGGCCCGAGGCAGACCAAGCGCCTCACCTCATTGCACTGGCGATCATACTTTGTGATTGATAAGATGGGATCCAAACAAAGAGGGCTGGACAAAGATGTATACATCTGTATTTTCCCCCTGCAAGGACAAATATCAGCCTTTCCAATGAGTAATTACCCTCTTGATGGAATAAGTAATGAGGGGAAAAGGTCACAGATTGCCTGAGTGAAGAATATCAGCTTTATATTCGTAGAACAATTTTTATAGCAAAAGTCTCTAAGGGTGTCTCATTAGTGTTGAAGCATTCACCTGACAATAGACAGTTCATACGCAACCTTTCTATTTTCATAAAAGCCTGCTACAAAGTTACTCAATGAAATGATTTTACATTTTTACAAACATCCAGAAATGTCTGCCCTGGTTTGCTTTAAGGCTTAAAATACGCCACTCGAAAGGGAATGTATGCACGGGAGAGTGTGTTATGCTGTAACCATCCATCTGGCTAATTGGATCTCGAATCTTGGAACGCACACTTGACATGCTCTGATAAGGTTATAATCTCCCTTGTGTCTTTATGGTGCTGGTTCTTTATTTTAATTAATTAGCCACCTCAAGTTTAAGCATGGCATTGCTTTACTGCTGTGAAAACGTCAGACAGCGTGTGAGCATGAGCAAGCAAATGCATTGGAGTATGATGATACAGCGTTACATGATTTGTAGCACGGGGATGTATACAGACGTAGGAAAAAAGAGAGAAAGGGTAAATGTTTAAAACAAGCTAGAATAATGGCTGGATTACCCTGCGAGGGAGGAAGATTCTGTGTGTCTCTAGAAGACAAACCAAGAGAAGGTCATTCCTGAATAAATGTCGCCAATAAATTGTCTCCAAGAGAGAAAAAAAGACCCCTGGGTTATTTTACAAGACAACAAGGCTCTTATAAAAGAGCTTAGACCATAGTCTATCACAGTGAAAACAGGAATGTCCCAGACATTATTGCCTCCCGGATAGACTGATAGAGAGGACCAGAAACCCAGGGAGTGGAAAGGACAGCTGCAGGCAAAGAGAGAAAAGGAGATTCAATATAGTGTATATGAAATAAATCGTGATAGGATGAAGTAGACAGATCGAAAGAGATAAAAAAAAAAAAAAAAAGGCAAAAGATATAAAAGAGACAAAGAAAAGTAACATTCACACAGAACAAAACAACAACAGCAACAGATAAGAGAAAATTTTAGGAGCCATCACATATGAGATGGAGAGAAAAAGATACAGACAAGCTCTGTGGACGGATGCAGTACTGGTTTTAAATGACGGCTTCATCACTGTGCACTGGCTCTCCTTCCTCACCCAACCATGCTGTCAATAGGCTCCCCCAGCTACATTACTCACACTGCAACAGCAGTTGAAGGCTATTCTCCTCGGACCACTCTGTAATGTGTTTCACAGGGACAAACAGACACTGACATCACCTGCTTCTGTTCACATACCGGCTCAAGTTTCAGCTTCATATCTAATGTGAATCAAGAGTGAGAATTAAAGTCCATGATGAGACTTTTTTTTTTTTTATCCTAATATTTAAAAACCGCTATCACTTAACATCTTTTGACAAAATAATTCTGTAGTGCTACTGGAATAAGCTGAATAATTTCATGATGCCTTTTTTGAAATATATTATTTCTTACTAACTGCACCTTCAGACCTCGTTTCGTAATATATACTGAAGTGAGGATTTTTGACTGTTTAAAAAATATATATTTTATTTAATATATTTAAAGTAAACCTTACAAAAGGTCCTAAAAAACAAGAACAACCTACTGGAAACCCAAATGGACACAACCAAATAGCAACATATACTCTCAAAAGAAGAAAAGCAGCTCAAACACAATAAATCAGTTCTTATTTTAAAAGGAAAGATAACAGTTAAGAGTTCTTTCCAGAAGTTCAAAGTTCAGATGATTTATTTCCAGTCAACGGTTAACAACCAATAACTGGGTTCCTGCAGTTCAAACAGCATAATTTCAGCTCATTTCACGTCATTTTTATTCATATATGTCAAACAACATTGAAGTTCAATGATAACAAATGTTATACTCCTAAAAAATTGTCCGTGGGTTGCTAGGATGCACACACTGCCATTTTCTGCTTTTCTTTTCTCTGCTTATTTACCTTTTTCTTTTTCATATTTGGTTTCTTTTTTGCATTTTAGAGTCAGATTAATTGCAGACTGCTTTCAGGATGCCAATTTCTTAAATGTCATATCAACTAGAAAATCAGTTTCCTGATTACACAAGTAGTTAGATCTGACCTGAAATAATGAATGCAGAAATCAAAGTTTCTAAAAGGCTTTCTTAATATTGCTATTTTCATCATAAAGACTGCAAAAAGGCAAAGTAAGAGCAGCCAGAAAGATGGGTAATAATCATAGCATAACAATGCCTTAGTGTGTTAGTTAACATTATACTCAGAGTCAGCCTGCAAGTAAAAGTAAAAAGCCTCAAGAAGACAAAATCTGTCCAGGGCAGAGACAGAAAATATTGTTTTATACACATCCTTTATTACTTTAACCTGGATGCTATGGTACAAGTACATCCTCTGTTTGACCTTATAATAAAGAGGGTATCAGTCCTGGTTTATGATTGAAAAGACTGAAACAACACAATGACAGAGTTCAACTAATCAGTCAAGGTATAAGGCTGTTCACCATTGAGTCTGGTTCTCCAGGAGGTTTCTGCCTTGTCGTTTCCTCCAAGTGCTATGTCCAGGTGGACTACTGTTGTGTCACTCTATAAAGCCCATTGAGTTCACATTTTTATGCAAGAAACATTGAATTTCATAGTATCCACAGTTAGTGATCCTAATGCACTTAGACAGTGCATGACTATGTCCAAAAATATATCAGGTTACAGAAAAGGTCTACACCCACACTGAGTCTGATCTTTTTCTTTATTGGATAGTTTTGACAGCATTTTATCAGAAGTGTTCAATAGATATGTTTACCTTGTATTTGAAAGATTTTTTTTTAGAAAAAAACACATTGATTTCCGAGTAATACAGCCTCAAAACATCCTGCCTTTGGTCCTTGTCTTGACAAGGTTTTTTTCTTTTTAAGTATGTTAGTGTCTGTATAGCACAAACTTCCTAAGTGGGCATTTGTTTCCCTGTAAGTGTTTATTGGTACACATATCTGACTATTTTTTTTTTTGGGAGGGGGGGGGGGGGGGGGGTGTCCATCTGTTCCTGTCGTGTCCTTCAACAGCTGCAGAGTGCTAACCGCCCACTCGCACACACACTCACACCTCACAACTCTTTGTCACACCAGAGAGTCAACAGGCCAGATTTCCTCTCCAGCTTGTCTGTAGCCACCGCAGAAAAAACACGTTCCCTCAATCAGATTGGTGCCAGCAATGTCTCTGCCTATTACTTATTCACTGAGTCTGTCATCCCCCTCTCTCTCCAGCTCTCTCTCTCAGCAGCCTGGAAAATCCGACCAATAACCTCCATCAAGTAAGTGCCCGCAACAACGATACGATCTAGAACCTCAAGTTCCATCACCACTTTAGGCCAAATGGATACTTGACATATCAAATGACCCAGAAAGTGAGTCTGCATGCACAACAGCTGTTCCTTTATAAGTACGTGTGTGTGCATATTTACAGGCCTTATCCGTGTGTGCTGCAGGCCCTCGGTAGCCAGCAGTGGGTATGAATTCTGGACTGTCCTCCTCTGCAGTGGCCCAGACATGGATTAATGATGCCATTAATCTTACCTTTAAAATGAATGACTTCAGCACCTCCAACCTGCACCAGAGTGGCTGCCCAGTACCTCCCCCGTGCATTCCAGCTCCTCCCAACCCTCTCAGCTGTGACGGATGGAGAGTAGGTGTGCCATGCTATCCATCCTCGGCTTGGCACAGCCTGGCACCACAGGTTATCATAGGCCAGCAGGAATACTCTTGATGATGCACTTACTCTCCGTCTTGCTAGTTTTAAACTATCTGAGTGTGTGAGTTTGAGTGAGTGTATAATCTGAACTCAGCTAGCTTGTTAGAAAAATGTGAAGTTTCCATATCACAGTTGATATGTGGAAATCCTTCCACCTCCTTATTTAGAGCTTGGTCAGGATTTGAAAGGAAAAGTAACGCAAATCATGAGGAATAAAACTACTAAAACTGTGCATCTTTCAAAGGCTGATTCTTCCGAGATGCACAAATTCAACAAAATATAAGCAGGGTATTAAAATGACAGACGATGCTGTGAAAATGTAATGCACCTCTCTAACCAGCACTGAATATGTCAGTGTGCAGTGGGAATGTCAGATGCGTTGACAACTATGTAGTCTGAGCTGCAGCACTGCCGGACATTCATCACTAAGAGTGAGGGGGAGGAGAAATTTAAAGCTTTCTCTTTTCATCAATAAGTCGTCAGTCTTCCTGCTCCTTCCCTCTCACCCGTCCTCCCACACCTTCAACTCTTAAGGTTTACCAAATGACCCTCCACAACAGAGACGCTGCTGTCCGCACACTCGCATACAACACACACACACACTCATTCCTTTAGACTGTATGTCAGTGTCAAAGTCAAGGAAGCACACCAAACCATCAAATTAGCCACAGAATGTTTTGCTTAGCACATAAGCTTTACTGCTTTTACTGTTTGTCAGCATGATAGAGTTTGATATAGTCTGCTTAGTGCAGCAGCCGCCCCACTCCGCATGTTCTGTCCACTGGGTATTACACACAAATCACAGCTCTCTTTGAAGTGGATATTTGTGTTACATGGTACAACAGTTACCCAAAGTCTCCACATGTTCCTGTAAAACTTCCTGGCTGTTTGTTAGTTCCCCAACTAAAACAGTTAATGAGGTGAAATGTGCAGCCGAGTCACTGGTTATGACCAAGAAAACCAGAAAAACCACACTTGTTTATGAAGTGAGTGAATTCCCTTTAAGCTAATTATCCAACAGAGACTTTGCTTTTCAATTACATTTGTATCATGGTATCAAAAAAACTAAAGACCTGCAGTTTATTAAATAAAATAAAATCATAATTTCAAAGAGGCAACAAAAGTGAAAATGATATCAGCCTCCATCTGTTGTTATCACAGATAATCACTTGGTAACAATCTTTTTCCAACAAATCAGCTAAACTAAACTGCAGTTAACATTTCAAGTTGTGATCCACCCCTGAGGGATCTCATTACTGTCCTGTGTTTTTGGAAATCAAATACACCTCTGCTATCACAAGACTGAATTCTGTTGACAAGACCATATTTTAAATGTTAAAAAATATGGATCCAACAATAGCACCAAGCCAAAAAAAAAGAAAAAAGGCCACCTGACACCGGCTCTGGCACAGCGGAGCTTTGGGTTTGCATCACTCAGTACCACCCTGTCAGATCAGTGTGTTAAAGCTGTCAGTCATTTCTCCTGGGATCATGTAGATGTGACAAGTGGGTAGCTAGCTGCTGACAAAATCTGGCAACCACTGAACGTGACGTGGACGTTATGGGGCGTAAGGGAATGGGGTGGAAAAGTGGACTGCTGTCTTTTACTGTTAATTGAGTCAACAACATGTAGTGAAAAATAAAACTGGAAAATAAAATTATTGTGGACATGTCATTTTTGTCCAAAAATCAAGGCTTAGGTGCCTTACAATAAAACAAAGACACCCTTTCAAATAAAGTTTTTTGAATTGAATTGAATTACTTTTTCTGAACAAACATCATGATTAATACTCTGCTGTGGTGCAGGATGTCTTATGTCATCATTTAAAACTATGTTGCTTTAGTTTTTCCATAAATTGCAGCAGAGTCTAAATGTATTCACTCAAAGTTTTGGGCCATGTCATGTTTCATTTCTCAACTGAAGGAAATGAAGTAACCATCACTCACTAAGTATATGTCAACAAATCTTATGGAAAAAAACAAACACATCCTGTTCATTTTAAAATGTCAAACTACAACGATTCAATTTTGCAGCTTAACTTCTCCTCCAAGTGTGAAATAATTAGAAATCAAAGTTTGAGATTTATGGTTTAATTCATTGATTAATCATGTGATTTTTACATCTATGATTAATGGAGGTGTTAAGATAGAGGGTGAGGTTAAGACTATCATCTAAATACTCTGTATGTCAGTGGCCTTGATAATCTTAAAAAAACATTTCCTGTTATACATCATTTAAAGCTGTTAAATAGAGCAGCAGAGAGCTGAACACATGGCGCGGATACCCCTAAACAGTAGTTGTTGTGTGGTGTGAGAGGAGGGTGTTAATTATTCACTTCCTCCGTCCAGTTTTCAGCCTGTGGCCTTGCAATCCAGCTTATTTATAGCTGCCTATAATCAGCTGGGGTGATGCATAAATGTGTTGCCTAGGTAATTCTTTAGCAAATGTTCTGCATAGGCAGATGTCACAAAAAAATACAACTAAACCAGAGATGGAAACTGCTGAATACTATGAACTATGAACACACTGAAATGACTTCCCCACACAAATGGCACATTATTCCAGGATTCCCCCCCAAAAAGAAAACATTTTTATCTGAAGTGTCACTGTTGGTGCATGCTCCGGATATTCCTCAAGTTACTGCTCATGGCAATAAAAGCAGGTTTACAGGCCAAGAAATGCGCTACCACATGTACCTGCCATCGCCCACGGTGAGTTTTCCCTCTTGAAAGGAATCACCTCATAACCCACAAGGGCTGGAATACAAATCTGTCCCCACTGCCTTTGGACCTCTCTCCAATCACTTTCTTTACGTTTTTGTTCTTGTCTCGACCAGGCTCTCACATGTTTTCCAGTCATTCGGTCTTGTGGTACTACCGGTACTTTCTCACTTCTTTTTGTCCCCCTCCGTTAATACTCCTGCAGTGTCTTCACCTCTGAACATGCTCTCTCACCCACTCAGACAATTGCCAAAATGGTAATGTTCCTGGCATCTATCCTGTAGAGCCAACAGGGGGCTTAGCACCATGCTATCATGAGTAATTGAAATAATCAACTCCATCGCTAATGACTCATCTCCTTGGCTCTGGATGTTAGTCTCCTGGTCGTTGAAAGTGCAGTGGAGGAGGTGCCACTGCCGGGAGACATTTCCCAGCACATTCCTCAGACAGAAGGGAGAAAGAGGGAGAGAAATAGTGAACTAAGCTAATGTGAGTCAACCATTATGGAAAACGTCAAGGATTTTCCCTTCAGGCATTATGGCCCTCTTGCACAACTCTCTTGCAGCTAAATGACTGAGAATGACCGAGAATGACCAGAAAGATGGGATGAGGAATAAATTGAGGTTACAACTTTGACATGGCGAGTAATAAATTTACAACCAGTGTAAGTATTTCACACTGGATGGGTTATTTTTGTCCGATACCCCCACACACATTTTAGCTGTAGTGGTGGTGGGGCTATGGCTTGAGGACTGTTAAGTGGAGATGCCTGGAGTGTGTTTGTTCGGGAGAGCTCAATCATGCAGGTTGTTTGCACAACAGGCCTCCTCTGCACTGTGGGAAAAGTCTCACATGGTCGTCTTGCCTCCCTGCTTGCCTGACTGACTGGAGAGTATGATGATGAGAGTGTGTGAGAAATGACTCGACGCAGAATGCCATGCTCTTCTAGCCCCACCCCTTGAGCTCGTCAGTGAAACAAGTTTGAACAGCTTCAACAATGTAGGAGGGAACAGAGTCAAGAGAGGCAGACAGAGTAACATCGCAAAAGTTGGTTGGTTGATGCAGCTTGTGTTAAGTTATGCAGGGAATTGCCATGCCGACAGCTGAGAAGGTGTGTGTGTGTGTGTTTGTTGGGGTGGCTGTTAACATATTTGTGTGTATTTCTGTATGTGGAAGACATAATACGAGATACACCGCGTCAGAACACGTCAACTGACACTTGGGGAGAAAACACTCTGAGGCTCTCTCTCATACACACACATGCATGTCTGACTGCCTAACAGGGGTACAAGGATAGTACATGTAGTGGAAGACGCGTGCAGACATGACAAACATTCGAGGCACTCTGGAAACACACACGCAGGAAACGTTATAAAGACAGAGTGGCTGTGCACGTGTCTTCACATAACTACAGGTGGTGCTGTAAGCCCCAGCCAGCAGCCATGGTGGAGCAGCTTATGGGGGGCTGGCTTTTCAGGTTAAGGAAGTCATGACATGCCCCTCCAGCAGGCCCATAAATCAGCTGGCTCAAACTCACTAAGGATGGCTCCTGGGAGAGAAAGACATGGAGCACACAGCTCTCTCTCACTCTCTTTCACGCACACACACAAACACAGACACAAGCTCCGGCAGCAGTCAGCTCAGCTCACACACATACACTCAGTATGCACATGCACAATGCTTGCATGCTAGTAAAACACACACACACATACACAGCAGGAGTGCAGGCTGTTATGTAAATGGCTGTGGAAATTTTAGCCTAAGGCACGACATGCCACACCTCCTACTATGTGGTCGAGTGTGTGTTTGTGTGTTTAAGGTGTGAATGTTGTGTAATCAAGGGAGTAATTGTATCTTATAAACAGTACATCCGGTTTCCACACAAATGTAACTTCACGCGTCTTTCAAAACATTTTATCTTTTGTGATTTAATAATGAGGCAAAGCTGTTCAATAGTCGCTTTGTTCCAACCCAGGGTTAGGCCTCAGACTTGTTGCAGCTATGCAGCAATTTCATTCTAGGTTTTAAAACTGTAGTAGTAGGTATGAGAAGCAATGGTCCAAGCCCTACTTGGAACACAGAGCAGGCATATGTCAACAAAGCAGAGAATGGCTTTGAAATGCACGTTCTCTGTGGAAAATAAAGTTCTAGAAGATACTTTTCAAAGAGTTTTAGACTACAAGGAACTTCAGACATACTTAACATATTTCCATGAAAAATAAGATGAGTGAATAGTATAGCATATGCAGGGGGAAAAAAAGACATAGAGACATCTGATTGAGTGTTTATTTCCAAAAACTTTTTTCCCCTCATATCTATAGAGGGAGCTGTCTCTTTTGGATCACGTCGCTTTGCAGGCTGTCAGGCAAAGGCATGTGGTCATTATGTCCTATAAATGCAAAATCATCAGAGAGACAGGAATAGTGTGTAATCCTTTCTAATCAGTATGAGTACAGACTGACCTCAAACTGTAATTACTATTTAAAATGTTGTCAGAGTCCAAGTCACTGTTCAAATTGAATGGACAGGCCATCACGTCAGAAAAAAGTAATCTGTGACTGCTGCAATACAACGTACATAACGTGTTTCGCTAATCTCTTAACAATACATTTTCCTGTGGTTTTTCTGATATACCGACATTGTTTGATTGCAATGTTTTGCAGGTTTTTGAGCTAAAGGGTAGTACATTAAGTCTGCTTTATGAGGCTGTTAATTAACACCTACATGAATTTAACCGGTGGTAAATTTGCCCTGACGGTTTTAAGTAGAAAAGTTTCTGTTGTGTTGTGAAGCTTTGGGTTTTGTGTCCATCTGCACCACGGTAACAAAACCTGTGAATAGAAAAGAGTGAGGCTCCGAGAGCCACGGCTTGAGTCAGAGAGCTGAAGAAATCGCAGGCGGAAGTGTTGTTAACAGTGCAGGTTGTCATCGAGTAAAAAAAATGTTCTTGCCCGAAGAGGTTAAAGAGAAAAGAGATGAGAGCGAGAGAGAGGGGTGATAGTGACAGAATGACACAGAGAGAGATGCGAGCCTCTAGCTTCACATGAGCAGTTTGGTCCTTTCTCTGCTTCAGTGCAGCAGCCCGTGCAGTGTTCCCTCTCTCTCCTTTTTAGCCAACTATTCTGAGTGTGCAGTTCTACCTGACCGATATGCTGTCAGAATGAGAGATGCAGCAATTACACTACATCTATAGTCAGTATACTGATGAATTGGAGAATGCACCCAGCCTTGCACGGAGAAAGCAATTCAAAGACCCTAATGCTCATTTCATTACTGAGATACCCTTGGGCAAGGTGCTTCACCCAAAACTGCACCATTAAGGCTGGACTGGGCAGCTTGCAAGTGTAACAAGGTAAACTCAGCAACACAGTTTGAGCTTCTAATAAGGTACCTATTAAACATAAGATTGTTTTTTTGTTGGTGCAGTCAGTCAAACTACAGCAAATCTTTAGCAATTTGAATGGTCTGTGACTTCAGTCAGACATTGCTGTCTTTGCAGAAGAATTACACAAATATCTTTGATCTTTCTACCTTTAAAAACATCATCCATGGAATGATAAGTCAATGGATCATTATTTATAAATAGGATAAAAGGATGACATTAGAGCACTGTCAGTCAAGTCTAACAGTAGAATAAAAAAATGACAATCAATTGATGTGATGGATAACAGCGAAGTCTGAAAACAACACCACTTCAGGTTTCAAACAGGAGCAACCAAAAACAACAAAACAAAAACAGAAGACTTCTTCAGATCAAACAGACAATGGCTGCCAGCAGAGTTTATCCAGTCAATACAGCCAAAAACAGAACTGTTTCAAACTGAATATAAAAAGCAAAGAAATATTTGGAATCAGTTCAAGATTCAAGAGGTACGGAAAGCATTTCTGTCTTTCTTTTACTTTCTTTACAGCTTCCTCCACCTGAGAGACATGATAAATCTTGAGTTTTTGTACTCAGCTGAGGCAAAGAGTGGAGCAGAGGTCAAACCAGTAAGACAGATGAAAACAACAGATTGTCTGGAGGCCCATTAAAGGAAAATTGCTGCGGAGGGACAGAGACATTCATGTCCTGCCTTTGTGGGAGCAATCGAGCGAGTGTGTGTATGTGTGTTTTTATATTAGTACAGTATGTGCAGGAAGGTGAAACCTACCAGTGTATTGGTTTCATTATATTGATCCTAAATTATGATACCTCACAGTCATTCCAGTTCCACAAACATCCATTTGAGGTCTGATAGTCATACAAACAGATGCCACATGTTTTGTTTTCTTCACATTTTTCATCATTTCAGCTCTCTTTCTACACATTCTTTGTTCTCTGTCATCGCTCTGCTCTCTTAGCCGCAGAGTAAATGTGAGCTGTGACAAATGCCATGTGGAGAATGTGGTTCGGCTGAATTCTTATGTTAGCACACTGCTATTGTTGTCTCAGAAAAAAAGGCTTCCTGGAAATCCCAGCAAGTGGCTGTCTCCACATGCACAATATTCAGCAGAAAACAAACATTTGTGTCTTTAAATCACTTGCGGGCTAGTATGACTTCTGGGGGCAAAGTTACCGCTTTTGAAAATGTTTTGACATCTTTCATGGCACACAGGTCATCTTTGCTTTGCTGCACCTGTCATGTAAAGGGGCATTAGGCCATCTGAGCTTCTTCATTAATTCCCAGCTTTGAAACATATGGGCGAATCACGCTGCATGCTAATTAATACTCCACTAGGAAGTCAGTAAAGACAGGAAAGAAAGAAAATAAATCATTTGTCACTTATCCTGCGATTACAGACGGTGTAAAGGTAGATGGTGGAGCTGTGTGACATTGAATAAAGATTGACATGAAATTGGAGAAACATTGATCTACCTGCCATCATCTTCTGGGCCTCGTATGGCTCCATGTAGCCGTCATTCTCGGTTGTCACTTTTTCCGTAGTGGTCTGAGTGCCACCAGCCTGCTCGGCATCGAAAGGGTCCGCATAGTCTTCAAGAATAATGAGCTGCAGAAGAGAGAAAAAAACAAGGAATGGTAAGACAGAGGGTAGGAAAACATTGAAATAGCAAGAGGAGAAATCAGTTTGCTGCTCTGTTGAACATGACAACATGGGTAGACGTCAGGAGGGTTGTATGACAGATACTGCTGTGGCCCAGGACAGGACCAAGTGATTTCCACCGAGGCAGGCTGGAAGATAAAAGGGCAGGAACACATAAATAACAGCCCACCTCTGTGTGCCTCAGCACACCAGCACAATGCCTCAGCTTTCAACCTTCCAGCACGCTCTCTGCTGCTACTACTGGTCACCCTAATTATATGATAGCCCAGTGACAGGCCCACATTTCAAAAGTAGAAGGAAGGGGCCACAACTGCTTAACTTTTCTGAAGAGGAACAATTTGGCAGATTTATGCCCAGGTGGCAGTGAGCCACGGCTAATTGCAGTCTTGCTCTTTTGCTGAGTATTTTCTGCAGTATATGGCAATTAGGTGAATGTCCTGAGACCCAGAAATACCGCTTAAACCTTTAAGGAGAAGAGCAACAGTGCGTGTCCTGCTTTTTGGGATACTTGTTTTCTTGATGTTTGTGTGTGTTCAAAAGTTAAGATCACCCATTCTAAAAGAAATGAAACTTCCATCTAAGCCATCTGCCCTTTTGCACATTGGATCTCATGATGGGTTTTGAGTGCAGAGGTTTAGGTCAGCTGCTAGAAAAATTACTTTTTCTGCTGAGGCTCCTGATTGTGCAGTCCTGTCGATCAGAAGAAGCAGGAGAAGGGCCTTGCTTGCAGTCGGCAACATGAACAGATTTAGGAAAAAAACAAATGAGGAAATGCTTATGCAAACAACTAAGCTAGCATAAAAACACAGAGATGACTGGCACTACACCCTATGAGTCATGCATAACAGGAAGGGATTTGGTCTCATTACAAACAAGCTCATCACTCATCTGGTGGATAGGGCTGGGCGGGGCAGAGTGGAGGTGGACCAAGACTCTTGCCCGCTGTGCTGTTACTCAAGCTTGCCAAGTGGAGGGTATAGGTGGAGGCATCTTTGCCAAGGAGAGTGGAAGCTCCCTTGGAGTAAGGCCACCGTATGAGACAGACACATATACTGACAAATATATGCACCTGCCAAGCCTCAGGGGAACAAGTACAATGTACAGAAATAACATTTTAAGTGTTTGATATCTCTCTGGCTGGGAAAGCACCCACATTTCTACGGTACTAGGACAAGCGACATCTAAGTCTCAAGTCAGACATAAAAAAAACCTAGAAGTTACCATTTTAAAGCTTGCTTAGGTTGCTTACTGACAGGGAATTGCAGCTGGTATATTTCTGCACACACCATGTCCCCTATATGTGAATTAGGCAATGATAAAAAAAAGTATTAGTAAGTACTTTTGGATGTGTTTCAGAGCAGAGCTACTGTGTTAAATCTCCTTCTTCAATATTCCCCCTCCATCTGTTTTGGGGAAAAGTTTTTTTTTTCTGCCACAGCATAATTATGGGTTCCTCGAATGTTTTGCTTCTGTGAGTTTAAGCTGGAGGAAAATATCCAATACAAACATTTTTTCTGGGTTGTTTTTGTGCCACACAAATATACACAATGTGCTCACAAGCTAATGAAATTCTGCTAAGCAACATCTTCCAAGCCCAAGAGACCCCAAAACTTTCTGCACATTATGCATTTATGCAATAGTGTCATCGTCATCTAATCTTGCACCTTGTAGCAAAGAATCTCAGCCATGAGGAATCATAGCATACTGTATGCCAAAACCAAACTCAGATACAGTCACTGCAAACACAGTCCAAACTTAGAATAAGTAGCCCTCACTATGAAAACATATGAATCATCTTAATGGGAGGCATGACGACCAGTGCCCATTTGACTGTGGTTGACATGATTTAACAGAGTGGCTCAAGGTTTAGGACCAGAACCCGCAAATGAGATAAAACACTCCAAATACTACATCTTTCATTCTCCTTTGGATCTAAGATGACTGCAGGAGTTTATGCATTGAAGGTTTCTGCCGAGCTTACACCTCAACTTCATGCAGCTTCATGAGCCAAAGGATCCCTGCATGTTTCAGGAAGTAATGGCACAAATACATGACATCATCTTGTGCCTTTCCTGCTGACATAATGTAGGAGAAAGAAAGGACTTCCGTGATTAAAACAAATCAAAGCTTGGATTTTGGACTCAGACATTTCATTTTGTTGGGCCTTTAGTTTGTGCCTCCAATCCAAATGGCTACACATGGTTATTTTTTTATGGCTTGAAAACTATGTGGTATATAGGGCAGAGAAGGTATACAGCACTTGAATTCTAATATATGTGCTTTATTGTTGTCCCAAACACTGAAAATCAGGCTAAATCAAAGGCTAATGGCTCTGGTCTGATAGTAAAACAGGAACAGCTAATCAGTCTCAATCAGTCTCTTCTCTGCTCTCAACATTTACTACAGGCTGAGCCAATATTTTCAAAACTGCTGTTTTTACAATTTCAAGTCTTAAAATGTTTAGTTTTGAAATATAAAATTCTGATGTGACACATTAGAGATGATCTACAATCAAAACTGAAGTAATACATTTACAGCTGTTAACACTGTGAAATGCTTAATTATGTCCCCTGAGTGCAAATAAACTTAAATAAGGCAACAAAAGTTTGTGATCAAACAGTTTACTCTCCCAAAACACTAAAGGTTTTATTCAGCCTGCATGTTGTGCAATAAAATCTCGCTTCAGCACCTGGCTCAGCAGGAATAGTTTTATCCTGTTATAAGCAAATTAAAGCTGATGACAAACAAGTTCCCAGCCTGACTAACTTTCAATCATAATGAAACAAAAAGAGGTTGGTCATGAATGAATGAAGAGTCCTCATGCTGTTTCACTTTCATTTCGAACAATTGGGCAAATGTGTTACTGAAAGCACTACATTATGGCAGCAATACAGATGGCTGACAGGAGTTGTTTGTTTGAGAAGTACAATTTGTTTTCCAGATAGTTTTTCTGAGCTGTATGGTCAGAATCAGCTCTAACGTGTATCTTATTAACTCTTATTAATTCATATAAGTGATTTTGTTATTATCTTTAGAATACACCGATTACTCCAGGGCATCTTGGGGTTTGAACCATTGCGTGTTTCAGAAAAGAACCATCACACGGCCCCTGCTGCCCACCTCATGTTTAGGTGGAGGTGGTGGTTAGTATTTCCAAATTGTCCCGATGTGTCCTTCCTGTCCCGCTGCATTGATGACCATTCGAAAGCAGGAGGAGCATGAGGGTTTTGAGGAGAGGGGTGCTGCAGAGCCGGGGTGTCGCCTGGGGACACACCATCTGCCTTTTGGCATGCCAGGGTGTGTCAGGACTGCAGCCAAGCCACACTTGTCATGAAAGCAATATTACCCCTCAGCACAAGACTGCAGCGCCTCCATACATCAAGTCTTTGCTAAGCCACACTCATGAATCTAACAAAGCCACCTCACAGGCTTAGGCCATGTCCCTGCGTTAGCTGGGTCCACTACTGTTGTGCAGCATAGAGAGAGAAATCACTCAATTAGTTTCTTTCCAGAGCTCAGATCCCAGGTTGGCTATGTCTTACACCTGCCAGAGCTCTGGCTGCAGACTTTTTGACATTCAGTGCAGCTCTCAGACGACGAAGCTGCCTTCAAATCAGTAGGAACAGAGAGGGAACATTAGTGAAGAACAGCGACTATAACAGGCACCTGCCACTTTGGCTTATTGTTCCAAAATCTGAGAGCTGATTACAACTCGATTGGGCCCTGATCTTCCATTAATGTGAGAAAAGAGGGTGTCTCTCTTGCACTCTTTTTTCTGTTTTTCTGGCTTATCAGATAATCACAGGCAAAGGCATCAATTTCATAAACTAAATTAGTTGAAATTTGAGCTACATTTAATGTCTCTTTGTCTGCTTTTGGACACGATACATGTCTAATGTAGGCAGAAAGAATTTCAATCCTATGAAACACAACAGGCTGATAACATCAGCGTTCTGAAATAATCAGATAAACATATTCAGACATAATTCTAAATTGAAACAAGTTAGAGCTCATGTAGCATTGGTGCAGACATGGATAACAAATTATTCATGTCATGGATGGTACAGAAAGGAATGAATGCATCAGGGTCTAGTCAAGGTTGAAGCCCCTTTGAGGCTGCCAGAGAAGTCAGCAGTCTGTACAATGAAGGGGACGGAAAAAAAAAAACCAAGAAAGAAAGAGAACTGACATGTGTGATTTATGTCTCATGCCACAAGGGATTTCAGCCACCAATAACCTAATACAACTCAGTGCTTAGCAGCTCAATTGCATTAAGGCATTTCAAAAGGATGCTTTTTGTGGCTATGGCTCTTTTGTTCTTTAGTGTAATAAATAAAGAAAACACACCACTATTGTGAGGACAGAGAGGAAGGGAGGGAGAGAAGACAAAAGATAAGGAGGGATTTTTACAACATATTTCTATAAAATAAAGCTGCCACGGATAAAGTGTGTTTACTCCTGTATGATGGAATGAATGCTGAAATGTTCATGTAAAAGCCAAAGTCAGCAGGTTGAGCATCATTGAAGTGCCAACGCTGATAGCTCCTCCGCCTTATCTCAGTCCATGATGAATGTTTGTGTTCACTGCAAAGTCATCTGGAGATAACTTGGCCATAGTTTTCTAGTAAGAAACACTCTCAAAAGGTAATTTATATAAGTGAGAATGTTTACTTCTCTGTTGACATAATGCAGTTACCATCAATGAGATTCTTTCAAGATCCTAAGAAGAGAGCCAAAATCTGGTTACAATTCAGTGAAGGCCTCTTCTGAAGACTGAGCCCTGCTGGGTTCTATATCTCCCAAACGGATTAGGCAGATGAAAAACGGACTTTGGCTCTAAAGGACAGTTACAAGAGAGCATTTCCCACCATGCAGACCGGACATTAATGAAACTCTCTTGAAATGTTCCCTAAGAAACACTGTTGCTGCTTGAGCTTCTGCCCTCCTGTGAGCTTGGAAGAGAGATGTATCTTCACTAAAGGCCCACTTAGCAGTCTGCAGACATAGCTATAATCAAATTATTAGATTTGCTGTAAAGACGCCTTTTCGCAATCAGTCACACACTACTGCAGTATATGCACCAACGAAAATCACTTCACTTGAGATTTAATTTCAGTTTATTTGCAGGTGCATTCATTTGCTTTGCTTTTAACCTAATTGAAAAAATATAATAAAAACTGCAGAGATTCAGCATATGTAAGCATGCTCATCTTGGGAATCAACAAAAAAAAAAATCAGTGGCTTAATAAACAACACGATAAAAGCATGCCAAAACCTCTCAGAACATATATGACCTAATGATAGTCATAAACAGACTCATGAAAAACATCCATTTATATTTTCTTTCCTACTGTACCACTCAGCCTCAAACCAGCATTTCCTTGATAAGAGCTGCCCTCAGAAAGCGCCGTATATAGGGAGTATATGAGTGATATATACTGTCCTATATACATTTTGAGGATTATTCAGCACACCCCTGTGCACATCAATGTGCTCAGCCACCAGCTTCACATGTGTCTCCCTCAGCAACATCTGCACCGTTCAAAGAACAGCTCACTTCTGACTGCCGACTTATTTATTTCACACGCGCACACACACACGCGCACACACACGCGCACACACACACACACACACACACACACACACACACACACACACACACACACACACACACACACACACACACACACACACACACACACACACACACACACACACACACACACACACACACACACACACACACACACACACACACACACACACACACACACACACACACACACACACACACACACACACACACACACACACACACACACACACACACACACACACACACACACACACACACACACACACACACACACACACACACACACACACACACACACACACACACACACACACACACACACACACACACACACACACACACACACACCATTTAAGATCTAGACCACATTAAATGTTAGTTCTTCAGATCTCTGCACTAACCCATGTGGGTCGGCTTTCGCACGGCAGCCAGGGTAAAGGCGGCTCTTATGGCACATCTGATTTAGACTGTTGTTGACGCTGGGAATGCTTCCAGATGCAGCAACGCTGATAACATGCACCAAACGTCAATATTATATAAAACATTGTCAAGTTAGGACCAGTGTAAATGGAAAGAAAAACACATTAATTGACACCTTGATAGTTATCGTTTTTGGCATATGATGGCTTTAATGGAACCACAAGTATGGTTCCTATAAATCCAGTTATCAGTCATACTCTGTTTTTGGCACACTGTACATAGAAACTGCTGATATGCACACATCAGGTATGCAAGTTGGAAAAGTTCTGCACAAAATAGGACGTGTGTAGATCATTACGAGTGCTCATTTAAATTAGACTTTATACTGACATACTTCCTTCAAAGCAGAACTCATCAGTTCTCAGACTATCAGAAAGAACTCCTGGATATTTCACTCTGGGTTGAAAAATATCCTTAGATGTCTTTGACCTGCAAGCTGTTAAAAATAGGATCATCTTGTGTCATTTTGAGCTCGCTGTCACAGCAGTAATCTTTTGTACTTAAAAACTCTTAAGTGACTCACTGCATCAAATCTCCGTCACTTGTAATAAACAATGAAGTCTTTATGTCAGTGCAAGTTAACACTTCATGATTCAATCATCTGTCACAGTCATGACGGATACGAGTAAACTGAGGAGACCATGTTCAGCTGTAAAAACAATTTACATCTTATTTCTGGGTCTATGTTTGCTATTAAAGCACAACAGATTATCGGTAGGAAACTCTACTTGAGTTGTGCAATAAATAACATTCTGATCCCCATTGCAATTTAAACATGCACAGACAACCTCCCACAAAAAGGTGTCTAAAACGGAATGGACAAAGAAAAACATTTGATGCTACTATATGTCTACCACTTATATATTCTCAACATCCAAAGGCAGCATGCTGACCAACTGGACTCATTTATTTACCTACAAAACATATTCTGCCCCTCTTATCCATTCCATTAATAGTGCAGAGGCCTCGTTCAGGTTATTTGCCCCAAAGCATCTCTAAAAGCTATTATGATTACGCTGTAGTATCCCAGAATGCCCCTTATTATCCCTTAGATACCAAATGCAAACATTACACTGTACGGTATTAAAAGCATAACTTCCAAATCAGAAGCTATCTCCTAGATATAGAAAAAATTCTATCATTATTATTATATTAATCAGCCTCACAAGTTTCATAACTTCTTCAGGTGTTCATAAAATGATCTTGTTAAGTTTGCTCATGAACTTAAACAGCTTGTTTTGAGTTATGGCGCAACTCAAATTAAGAGCAAACTATTTTAGAAACTGATAATATTGCAAAGCCACTTCTGTCAAGCAGAGACCTTGAAAACTATATTTTTCTCTATTTTGAAAGTAAAGGTCCCAACTCTCAGCATTTGAACCACTAAGTATGAAAGCACCAGGAGCTGTTGAGTAGATGTGGTAAAATGAGATTGGAATATATCCAACAAACAGGCTTAACTTATCTTGGAGATGACTAAATGCAAGAATCTTCCGTTCTTTTCTATTCTTGCATAGATGACCCAGAGACTTTCAACATTTAAAGTAGCTAAATGAAATGAAATCTTACTTTTCAATATATTCCTACTCCTGGTTTATGATGAATGACTGTATTTTCTGAAAGCAATGGAGTACAAAAAGCACCCCAACTTGTCACCAAGGACCTCTTTCATTGAAACACACTCCACACAGCCACTTAAGACCTCCAGAGGAGAAAGGGGAGGAGGCCGTGGGTTTCACCCTATGAAGGTGCTCTTAATATGCGACAGATATTCAAGATTAAGTACTTGACGACACGCTTGACAAAATCCAATTTCCCTTCCTCTGCCCCCTTCCCTCTATGATAGATTTATTGGCAGTGTTTCTGCTACATAGCGGTAAGAGTTGATAATAATTTCGGTGCTACAATGGACTGCTGGAATTTTATGCAAAGTGATAATCCCATGCCAATGCGAATGAGCAATTTGTCTTCAGCACGCTCCACAACAATTTCCCTCATCACTACAGTTATTATGGAAACTCCAATTTGTTGTGAATGAGGCTGAAAAAAAGGATAATAAAGTTGTTTCCCCATCAAACACACACATATGCTGACACACACTACATATTCAATTCACTCTTTTGTGATGCTGCAAACACAACACACAGGCGAAAACAATATTGTTTACTATGGCTGCCATAAGATAAAAACCGACACAATTAGGAAAGTAGGCCTTCATGAAACAACATGCGGAGGTCCACAGGGACAGAAGCTTTGATTTCTGGAGAGTGATTTATAGAGCAGGGAGAAAAACAGGCCACAGACAGGCTGTAAACAAAGCTACACATTTTGATGAGAGGACGTCTTGATTGAGGCTGGAAGCTCTGTGGCCTCAGATAGCCTCTGTGTGGTGAGGATACACTGATGTCCTAGCATTTATCTAAACTGACAATAGAGCGAGCGTGCAGGGTGGAGTGCCTTAGCTGCTATTGCTACGTGGCTTCCCACCTCTTTATGCACATGCTACAGAGGCAACATTAGCGGGTGTTATGGACAATCACTGGTCTGTCTGAGAGCCCTTAGAGCTCTCAGTGGAGCATGTAGCAGCCAGGTTCTGTCACTATTTCCGACATTTGGATTACTGCGTTAAAACAGAAGAGAACATTAAGCTTTGTTATATTTTAGCACACAAGCTAAAGCCAGAATATCCAGCCTACACAGAGGGGCAAGCACAGACTTGTCAAGTTGAAAAGGCAATGTCACCAAGTTGTAAACACTTCCTGTCAGGAAGGGAACACTTCCTTGATCCAGGAGCAACCAGGCCAATCCTTATTTTTTCCACGAAACAACTGCTGCTATATTTCTCAACCCATTTTCTTATCACAACAGCAGATAATTTTAACTTTAAAAAGATCAAAACAGTCAAATGTGCCCACAGATCTTAGCAGGAATAACTTCTGATTCTCTTTTTTTTTGGTAGACTCATGTGTCATTCACAGAATTTAAAGAGAAAAGCCTGGAATCCCACTAGGAAGAAATGGAAGTGTTGAGCTTCCTGGTGGGCACTGAGATCACAGGGCAGAGCCGATTGCAAGGCGGAAGTCTGGCTGCCTCCTGCAGTGTGACACAAAAACAACAGCGTGCCTGCACTCACACGCAGGAGATACAAAGGCAAATCAAATCACTCTGATCTCCACAGTCGACTGGACTCTGATGCAAAAATAACTATTTGGTTACATCTCCAATTTGCATAGTTTTTACTAAGGAGGGGCAGAGCAACTGATTTTCTCAAAAACAGTGCAAAAAGTCAATGTTTCATACAGATTATCTTTTTGTGACTCAGATGGCATGAAGCTTAGGGCTCAATTTGTTTGCTTTTTAATCGGCCTGTGACGATGTGCCTGCCCACCAGGACTCCCTGCTTCTAGTCTCGGCTCCACACACACTGTCATTAAACCAAACAGAGCCATGTGTGTACAGCTCCCCAGCGGCCACAGTTGCAGCACAAGTCTGCAGGATAATTGTGACCTGGTGGAATCATGTGACTGATGTTCCGGTGCAGCGATAGAAAAAGCAAATTGAGCAACAAACACAACAGACTCCGTTGGGACTCCTTAAAAAAAGCTCCCAGACCGAACAGAAAAAAAAAAATAAGCAAACAACGGCTAAAGGCCATCATTTCCAAGAACTATAACTTTAAAGCACATGTGATGCTTGTGTTAAAAATGTAGGCATGGCTAGTTCTTATCTAAAAGATGCTGAATTACATTACTGTGGTGTAAACATGTGTAAAATCACCCAAATTATATCTTAATAAAAAATGAAACCTTTTGGTGTTAAAATGAATAACAATGACATTTTGTAGTGCACTGTATCCTTCACCACAGGATGATTTCATCGTGCCCCAGAGAGGCGGGGCTTAAACACGTACACAGTTTGGCTTTGTGCTCCTTCCTTCCTTTCAAAGTTTCCTTCCAGGATTCTTATTCAGTTCACAGGAATCCATTGTGTTGCTCTTTTTGTCAATTAAATATTCATTAAAAGTGAGTATGAATTACATTTTGCAAGAAAATCAAGGGTTGTGTATATTCAGTAGTTGATATTTAAAACTTTCTTCCAGTCTTGAGTGAGCTCAGTGTGGCTTTTAGAGAAAGATTTAGAGGCTTAAAATAGTTCAGGAAATGCACGGCATTCTTCGACACCTCAGTGACGAGTGGGATGAAGTGGAAATGAAACTTTCACAATCATGCCACTTCATGTCAACAATATTACAAGCTAGACTTTACTGATATGATTCAGAGCAACCATAACAGAGCACTTGCTTCAATTTAAACAATTTATTGTAATCGCAAAAAATAATGACCTACTTACTTACTAAAGGTGTGAGTCACAATCTCACGACAAGTGACGATAACAAACTCATCCCTTTTGGGCATAATTAACAAAAACAACAGCTGCAAAATATGTGAAATTAACAGCCGTAACACCAGTCTGTGGATTATTTCAACCAGTGTATCACCATTTCACAGCAGAAGATAATGACTTATAATCATTCCATTTAAGGCTCTGCGCCAGACAGTGCCAGACGTGTTAAATATTAGGACTGCATTAGAAGATCACATATCCAACACTATGACAAAGTGAACAACAATAAAACAGGTTTCTTGAACCGTAGAGTAACAGGGACACATCCTGCACAGCTCAGCCTCTGTCTGATCCAGAAAGCCAGTGAACTGTACTTAAAAAGGTGGGCTATAACAAAACATGATGGGCTCTGATGTTTTATCCATTTTCTGGCTCCCTGAAGAAAACCACTCTCTCAGAGCCAGGTGATATTGACGTTCGTGCTTGACATTTTCTCCTATCACCGGCCCAGATGAGAGCGTGAATGGCCGGTGGGATGCATTTATAAAACTCCACTGATGTCTGGAGTGCCAGGGTGAAAGGCCAAGGGAAGATATTCAGGTTGTGGGGAAATGAAGCTGAGCCGGGTTCAGCTGTGCTCTGCAGACGCTGTAATCTACAGAATAGGCAAACAGGCCTTCTACTCACGCAAGAAAACTCCAGCCTGGCAGGTGTGTCTGGTGAATATGTAATTCAGTTCTTGCACGTACAACACCGCCCCCTCTGAAGCTCAATCTGATCATTATGGACTCAAAAGTATGTAAAAGACAAGAGGAAGAAATATCTATTCTAAGGCAGTCTGTAATGAAGTGTCACTGCCTTTAATTAAACTGAACTTTGACACATTTTTGCTGCTAAGTATATTGTAAATACAGAGTCAGGTATCTAGAGCTTAGGTTAGACTAATATTTTCAGGTTTCTAAAGGGAAATACCGAAGATCAATTAAAACAAAGAGTCTGTGTACTATGCTGGTAAATATTTTTTTATTATTATGTTCAATCGTACAAAAGGCAGTATCCATTTTTATCCATCAAAATTTGCAGATAATCCACAGGCAGAACCCGTTTTTTTTTCTTAAACCAATAAAATCCAGATTAGATTATCGACAGGATCTGCACCGAAACATTATCAATTCTTCCTTGACCTAAGGCCTTACTTTCCATCCAACATCTGTTGACTATTTTTTTTAGATATCATTCAAAATCACACACACATCCCATCAGGATCAAAGACACAACTTTCTTGGCGTAGACAGTGCTTGTTTCCCACCTCCAGCAAAAATCAATCGTAATGCTGAGCGAGGTCTTGTTAAAAAAAAATGCTTGGTGGAGATGTAGGGAAAAAAAGCCATGAAGAAATCTGTAGATCCAGCTCTCTCTGTTGCCATTCTCTTGGCTCCTGAGCCAACTGAAGGTTTTCTATAGATAGCTATGCAAGCTGGCTGGTGGAAACACAGAGTCAAAGGTTCCCTGAGCCATGAAGGGAGCTTCAGTTAGATTGTAACAGCAGCTTCCTAGGTGCACAGACAGACACTGATGATGGCGGGCTGCTCTTTACAAGGATGCTGCGGCCTGTCAGCTCTGTGCTATGCTGATTTTGTTTACACATTTCCAAGTTGAGCCCGTCATCCCTTTCCCGTGTCCTTGAGAGAAGTTCGGTTAGTGCTGAGTAGTGCGATGAGACGGGAGATGAGGCCTTTAATTAGCTGTAAGCCAAGATGATAATTGATCATCTTCCTCAACTTACTCTACCGTGAAGGGCTTGGCATTATTCAAAGCAAAACACATCACAATGTCTTGAAAAAAACAAACTACAAGAAGCAATCTGGATTAAATATTAAGAGTGCTTCTCCAAAACACTGGAAGAAATCTTCTGAATAAATTGACACCAATTGGATCATGACAGTCATGCAAAAACAACATAGATAGATAACATTGTGCATGAATTATGTTTTTGAGTAGAACTCCTTTATTTTCCAGTCTAGAATCCTGGTGAACAGAAAGGGACTGTAGAAAGTTCACTTGATGCTGCTATTGGCATTTCAGGCATTAGGAAGGCAGTGATATAATTAGCATTCATGAGTCAAGTAATTAAAACATCAATGTGACCAAGCAGTGCTGTTAAGCCACTCGTGTGTTCTCTGCTTAGTCAGTCAGCGTTTAGTCTGTGCTTTAGTTAGTAAGACAACAGAGTTCCTGTGAAGCTATTGACTCCATTTACTATCACAAGGATGACGGTGTATATGTGAGTGTGGCCGTGTGTGAGCCACAAGCATGAAATACACTTTCTCTTTTCTTTTTAATCACTGTCCGGAATGTCTCCCTAGTTTGTGAAAATAAATCCCTGAGAAAATCAGCTATAAAACCAAACAAGAACACATAATGTGAACTCGTACACTTTCAACCTTTCAACACTATAGCCTGAAGGGAGAGTGTGTAAAACAAGCAGCAAACAGCGCATCCTCCCACAGAGACTGTTCTTACAAGCCTTGTCTCTATAATGGGACAATCCTACATTAACAACTCTTCTAAAATCACCTGGAGAGTACCTGTAACAAGGATTTATAAACAATTATCATGGCCGGCCACAGCTGGAAAGAAAATCCTTAGCTTTTAGACAAACAGTAATCCTCATAAAAAGCTTTAACATAAACGCCTCCCAGTTCTGAAACAACAGTGTAGTTACTGAGGAGCACTGAGACTTATCTGACGGGGTTCTTCTGCTAATTACTAATTAATCCTTTGTTTAAAAGGCGACACACTTGTGTATTGGTTTTCAATATTTGACAGTTAAGAAACACAATCAAACACAACAAATGTAACAGCGGCTGCAAGGCGACATACTTTCCTTTAAGGTATTCCTGCTACACACTTCCCTTTCCTCTTGAGGGTGTCAGATGACTTACAGTAAAGCTCGCAGTGAAAGCACTCAACTCAGCAGGATGTCATAAGTGGAAAACTGACAAACTTTTACAAAGGCAAATTATGCTGTCATACATTTAACAACACAAACTATTTTCAAGTACATGTAAGCTTTGTAATACTCTACTAGACACATGGTAACAATATCTAATGGTGGAACAACGAATATCTCCGGTTGCTGAAAGTGTACACACAACCTGAATATAAAAACTACAAAAATACTCTGAAGGGCAGCTCCAGAAAATTATACAATTTGAATAATCCGTACAAGGTCAAAAACTATCCAACGACATCTCCTCCTCTCCAATACAAATAGACCTGGTGAATAAAAATGGTAAAGAAATTGCAAAATCAAATTCAAGTTAAAGTTGAGAGTTTCTCTGTAGCGCCTTTTGCGGGATCATGACATGAAAAGAAGTTGTGAGCTGAGCTGCCACTATAGCTTATTTGTAGGTGCTCTGTTTGTTTTTGGGTGAGGATTCAGTCAGTTCTTCTGGCTCCTGAGGTTTTTAACAATGAGTTGAACTATCCACAGTGAGATTGTCTGCTCCAAAACAAATGGACTGGAAAAGCACAGTTTTACAATAAGAATCTGTTCGTAACTCAACAAGATTCTCTCATTTTCGAGGATTTAGGGACTGCGTGCTGAGCTGCCGCTAACGTAGCTCTACTTTTTGTCTCTGTTTATGTCAAATGGCTAAAAAAAATTTACCAAGTCAAATAAAACATTTCAAAATAATGTTGACTAGAAAAATTCTGAAAATTGTTGCCTGAAAATGTTAGAATGTCTGGCAGACAGCCGGTGCTTCTGGATTACTGATTCATGTGTGTCTTGACTCTTGAAGTTAAGACAATAATGCAGAGTGATAGACGCGCTTTGTGTGTTAACAAATGGTCAAAGCTTGAAGACGAACGGCAAATTCCGATATGACTGACAAAATCCTCAGTTAGACCCAGCCTTCTAGTTTTCCCTTAAACTTCCCTCTCAACCATTAAACCATTTTTATTTAACCTTCAGCACCTGACAGGAAACATTTAAACCCCTTCTCCTGTCATACTGCTTAAGCCCGCCAGCTGTCAGTACTGATTTAGCTTGTCCATAACATCATTTAGACTGTGAGGTGTGAGGTACTTAAACCAAACTATACAATCATCTGCCTGCCTGTTAAAGCCATATGTGCACATGCAGAGAGAAGGAGGAGGGGCAGTGGCAACCGGATTCCTGACTGGGTGGGATATAAGCGCCAATTAACATGAGACAACTATAATCTGCTTGAACAACTGTAGTAGATGGATGAAAAATGTAAATTCTGGTTTCCTGTTTATTTCACTGATAACACGTAGCTGTATGATTATTAAACTTGTATACCAAATTCACAAGAGCTGCTGCAAGAAAGTGTCTGACTGCTTGAGACAGACCTTCCCCGTCTCTGCATTTAGGTCTTTCAGGGAATATCCTTGACAGTTACGTTTGTGTTTTGTGTGATCAATTCGGGGGCAAAACTAAAGAAGTGCCCACCACACATTACTGCTGTGACAGGCTGCAGACACTGTGGAACATGAATAAAAGCGCTCAACTTAGACCAGCTGTGAATTGGCCAAATATCACAAGACAGGTGTGAAAGCAAACTCAAGAGGAAGTACCGAGAAGCGAAACAATTCAAAATGAACACAACATTTTTCCTGCACAGGTGTGACTGGGACATGATCTAAGGAGGAACTGGTGCATTTTCACAGAGCCCTGCTTCCCCCTGTGTAAATGCAGGCTCTGAAACTTTCCACAGTAGGGTCACAATCATCATATGGTATGTCCTCAACCCCACTGACACTGAACATCTCAAGTTTCTCCAAATGACCTCTGTGTGTATGAATTCCTGGCAGGCCTGACATGACAGTGTGCTGCTCCAAGGCAAAGCATGCATGCATTCTGCCTGCCTGCCTGTCTGACTCCACATTCACTCAGTGAAAAGGCATGAGGCTTGTGTTGTCACATCTAGAGACCTGTGCCTAGAATGACTCGTATTAAAGCCATATTTCGCAAAAGCCATCACAGGTAATCCTTCCCCAATGGCAGAAGGCATCACTGCAAAAAGAACAGTCACAAAATTGATCCGTCTAGTTCAAAAAGATTAGATTAAAGTTCAACTACACAGGCACTGTTAATAACTCTACATCACGCTGTAGCGGGGGATAAGCTGCAGGTTCAGAGCAGAGTTTTCAGCACTTTACAGCAAGTTAACTAACACTGAAGGTAAGCGCAATATTACAATTGTCACACTCAGATATTGAGCTGTGTGTCAACACTGTTCCCTCCACAGCACTCCCTGTAGTGCAGGTTAGTTATTAGACAGAGGAGGATGTCGCAACTCTTGTGGACAGACGGTGTGTGGTTGTGATAACAAGTTCTGCCGGTTGTAACGATTCATTCCTTACAGGTGTAGGTCAAGTGTTTGAAAAGCAGTCCATGTTTCATTTTTGATAGAGTTGGCAACAGTTGAATGAGAAGGAACTGTAATACTTGGCAACTTATTAAGTAATTAACCTAAAAAAAAAATACTACAGTAACGATTATCCTACATTGTTTTATCAGGTTTGTGGTCTAATTTAAGATTCTCAGCATTAATGTAAGCAGTAGCACTTGTATGGTTGTCTTTATATTTTGACACCGAGTGATTTCATGACTTAACTTCACCCACCTTTTCCTTGTTGTCTTGTTCAGAGTGAGGTGAAGTGGGAGATTTAACACTCCCCACAGCAACAGCTTGTGTGACTGTGACACCGCTACCCGGAGCTGGGCTGCTCTTTTCGATAGTTTCCACCTTGATAAGTCGGTGTTTGGGGGACACATACTTGATGTCCGGTGACCCCACAGTGTTCAAGCTCGAGCCGTATGTAATATTTCCACCTGGAGTGTACGGGTCCTCGAAGTCCAGCTCCTTTTGTAGTTTGTAAGCAGCGAGGATGTCCGGCTGAGCGGGGCTGGGGAAGGTGGCCCCGGAGCTTGTTTGTTGGTAGCCAGGCGCTCCGGGCACACCGGTGTGACAGTGTCTGTAGTCCGGTTTTGGAGGAGCCGGAGGGGGTGCTTTGGTAGTTTTGAATCCTAGGTGCTCCTTGAACCACTTGGCCATGCTTCCAGTGCATCGCTCTCAAGTCAAAATGTAGTTTGGTTCCACCTTTTCCTGCCAGCGGAGCCAGAGTCTGTCCGTCAAATTGGGATCCTCGGGTCACACGCGGCCAGTCGACCGGTGTCTGAGCGTGTCGCCAGTCTCGTGCGACTGTGTCGGTCCGCGCGCGCTGCCACGGGCACTTTGTGATCTTGCCCCGCCGCAACTCTGTGTGTCACTCACCGCTCCGCTGCTCTCCACGTCAGGTTTCCAGACTACGCAACATGGGAGCGCTTGTGCAAGAGGAACACACGCCCCCCACAACCTGCCCTCCCTACCTGAGACGTTCACTGCCACCTACCGGAGTTCTGAAACGCCTCTGACTGTTGAACACCGATAATACCTGTCACAACTGCATGGAAGCGACCACAGTTAAAAAAAAAAAAAGAAAGAAGAAATATACAAAATATAAGATAATAATGAATAACAAAAAAATAGACCTATCAGCACCGAGCTCAAAGTGCTGCGTTTTTGGTCTCAGTTATCCATTGAAGAGAACTGAGCAATCATTGGTTTCTCCAACTTGATCAATTAAGCTATTGCTAATGTTTTAATCCTTATGTTAACTTGATAGTGTCCGGGTTGTTTCCTGTATAATTATTCATTGACAAGGATTTTTCATTAGGAATTGTGTTGAATGTAAATTTTACATTGAGATTTTAGACTGATAAAGTAGGTTAATACTGTTTGCTCAAAAGCCCTTCTGGTCAGTGCGCCCCCGCCCCATATAACTCAAGGGTAAAATGTCCTTTGGTCATCTCAGTGCTCCCATGGCCAGATGGCCACTGCAGACTGTTTAAATTGCAAATTGCAGTGCAAATGTCCACTGGAGATGGATGCTATTAACACTGGGCACTGTTTTAGCTTTAGTTCATTACATTAGTCCGTAAGTATGGGAGGTGAATTGGTATGAACTATAATACAATAGGTAAATATTCCTCTCAAAGGTGTATTTCAATTTATCGGACAGAGAGGGTCAGGGGTTCACGCTAAACGCCAATTGTCTTTTCAATCACAGGACAGATTAAAAAAAATCCCATTTCCACTCTCAGAGACATACTCCAACAACAGTGTGCATTAACAGGAGTCGTGGCTGCAGTGCAGAGGGTTTTTATGAAGCAATATTTCTTTTTAATAACCCCACACACACAGCCCTGGGCAAGTCACAGTGTACAGATCAGAGTTTAACCCTGGCAGGCCCCTGGGACAGACAACTCCATGCTCCACAGATCAAAACAAAATCTATTATTTCTCTCCTGAAATGCTGCCATCCCTGCACTTTGGGCAGTCTGAGGGAAATTTGAGCAGTGCAATTTCCCTGCACTTTATAGAAACAATTTTACCCCACAGCGAGGACATTAATCTGTTTAACTATAGTGCATTATCCATAAAAGCTTTAAATGAAGAAAAAAAAACAAAGGAAAATGGCTTCAGATGCTCCCTAGTTTATTGTAGAATGGGATGTTTTTGTTACCAGCTCTGGGAAAAACTATCCCTCAAAACAAAAAGGGTAGGCTTGATTAAGTATACACATTACATGGTATATTTTAGGGTAAGGCTGTACTATATTTATTCCCCCTGTTACATTTACATGTACACAGGATGAGATATTTTATCTCCAGTGCTCCGGCAGGGTAATAGCTTGTCTAATGTTGTGGGTATTAGAGGATCTGTGGTTGGCAGGAGCAGGTTTGTCATTTAGGTTACTGAGCTCAACTCACATCACAGATCTTTTATTGTGTTGCTACAATTGCATTCAACAATTTCCTCCAGCTGCCATCACTGACACCCTTTAAAATGCAAATCCTGTAATCCGGCACCTCACTGGATACAAATAGTCTCTTAAGTAGCCTATGCAGGCAGATTGTGTGCCAAGGGGAATGTATGTAGAATGGTATAGGATTCTGCTTAAGTTATTATACAGAGGTGATGGTGATAAAGTGCACAAATGGTCAATAATCAAACAAGAGGGAAAAACTAAGAAAAGAAAAACACATAGCTATGACAGGTGGTGAGTTTCATAATGTTTTAGCTGTCAGATTTTTCTGTGATATTTTTATTTTTGTACAAACAAATAAGTAATCTAGATTTGGTATTAAGTAATTTGCTACAGGCAATTGTTTGCCTTCTCTCCCTCCTAGCTACATCAGGGCTTATAAAAACTAGTGGATTTCAGATTCTACACCAAGTTCCTTTTCATATCTGTGTCAATCATATGGATGATGGCAGGAATTCCATTTTAAAAAGCATGAAATATATACAGAGTACAGATGAGATGACAGCTTAGGTTTGCCATAAGCAAACATTAAAAGTTCCTGCACAGCCCAGGCATTTGATATGCAGTGAGAGACATGTTACAAGTTTATTTTCCTCTTTAAGCCTGTCAGCTCTGGGGTTTCTCAGACGCTGCTGGAATTGATTCCACTGCAGGACCAGGTAGTGCCATGGGGAGGGCAAACAAATCAGGGAACGACTGACAGGATATATAAATGCTATATTTTTGGTCAAATATAGTGATATGTACTGTATGTCTTCCAACGTATTTATATGCTGTACTCCTCATTTCTGAACTCTTTTTGTTCAAACCTATAGTATTAAAATGCATTTCGATATAACCAATGGTTTGTTTTATCACATCACAGTGCATTATCCCATGCTCATAGAGAAGTAATGCATTGTTCTCTTTCTTCAGTAACTTTTATTTTTTACGCCTGTCAGTGTAGTATGCTTCTGAATGCCAAATACATAATCAAAGTGGAACAAAATAAATTTCATGTACTGTGTAATTGCATTACCACTGTGCAAGAAGTAGCACCTGGAGTTATATGTTGTATCTTTGGTATGTTGAAGTGTTTCTTTTTGTGTTTTAAAACAGACTTAAGGGCTCCTCTCTGATTTCTGACTATGTCAAGGAAGAAGATGAAACTACCTATGTTAATGTGAAAAATAAGTGTACTATTTCAACAATTGATTGAAATAAATTATAAAAGATATCTAATAAAGCCCAACACAATAAAACAGTGACAGCAAGACCTGCAGAAAAGTGGAACAGTGCTCTAAGATTGAATCCGTTGTCTGGGGCCTTCTCTTTAGGTGATTATAGATTCTGTTCAAATCCCCCAGCTCCTTCTTTAGAATGACCATGGTGTAATAAAGAATACATGAATTAAAGGAAAACTTTTCAGGGCGGCAGTGTAAGTTTTAGTGCTGCCACCTAAGAGCAAAGAGGTTTCCAGATCGAATCCCCTTGCAAGGGCCCATCCTTTGAATTATCATAACGTAATGGAGAATCAAAATACTAAAACAGGCAAATACTGCAGAGCAGCAAGGTGCTGTAGGGGTTTACATTTGATGCTTCAAATCAAGAAGGTTGTAGGATCAAATCCCACAACTATGTCTCTTCACTGGAATTTTCATAACATAGTGGGGAGTAAATACAATCTAAAAAGGAGAACACTGTAGATAGAGGTTATCGCCTCTGCTTCATTGTAGGAAAGCTGTGGAAGCTGTTGGATGGCAAGGGCATTTTTGTGTAAGATGTGCATGTATGGGTTGTCTGTTTGGCTTCCTCCAATAGTCCAAAGATGTATAGGTTAGCTTAATGGTGATGACCCTAAAAGATAGAGAGAGTGAAGAGAGTTAGATTTCAAACACACCCGGTTACTTATTCCAAAATGTATTGGTTTCATAATTTAAGGCCATATCTAACAATATGTGGTAGCATACTTGTAGCTAACACAATATTGTTTCAATGTGTTTTAAAGTTTAAGTGTGATTTCAATTAAATTTTCGTTTTCAGACTATGCTCTTTCTGCCCTCATCAATTATTTACCCAATATCTTAAGCCTTTTGTTTGTTAAACATACAGTATATCCACAATCTAGTGGTCACCATGGTAACATGCTTAAGTAATTTTAGCAGCTAATGCATGTTCCAAGTCAGAGCTATGAAATATGTGTGCTCTGCATCTGACATTTTTCCACTCAGTCATTTAAGCCAGTGTTTTTCATAAACTGATTCTCCAGCCTTGGGACTGGAACATCTGTGAAGGTGTAACTATCTCCTGTCAGTCATCAACAGTATCACCAAGGTCCACAAGCAGGGAAATCAATATCTCACTGCCCTAGTAGACAGCAGAAGACCCTGTGTGTACTGTGAAGCTTCCACTGTGAATGTAGTGGAGGGAGTAGTATGACCATGAGGTGAAGCATTTTGCATTTAACATCTCTATGTTTTGTGCTGCTCCCAATACCAATAGATCTGGCGGGGAAAATGTAGAAAAAAAATAACATATCTAAATCCATTTAAATCTCCCAAGTACACAATTATCCTTACCATTATGGCATGAACAAGATATTGGTTTGCCTCAGGTCAGTTATGCTCCTCCTAACCTTAAAACCAATACTACTTATGTCCAGTTAAATCTTTCATTAACCTTTCAGACCTTTTAAGAGTTTAATCTCAAGGAGTTTTAGCTTGTTATGAAACAGACTGAATTCAATACTGATGCCTCTATATGACCAATTGAAGCAAACAAGAACATAATCAACATGGTTGATTATTTCCATTTAGCTATCATGGTAACACTTAACTGACTTAAAGTCACACTATTTATCATTGACTAGTTGCTTATCAGCATGGTAATCAGTAGCATACTGACTGCTTATAAAACATTAATAAGCGCTTATTAGTACCTTATTCTACATGACCATTGCCTTTCCATAACTAAGAGTTTGCCCTCAATATCCTCCTCATTACTGCTTATTAATAGTAAGTTAGGAAGCTGTTGAACATTAATTATGATCTTATTATGTTTTGCCTACTTAATCCTTATAAGAGCCCTTCTTATAAGCAGCCAGTATGTTACTGATAATCAACTAGTTTTATGGTGAATATTGTAACATAATTTAAAGTGTTACCGTTATTATGAAACTGCGGCGGCAGAGTAGGTGTCAGATGAAGTAGCCTAATTAACTGCATTCTGCCAAACAGCAATCTTTACAATGTCCACAGCAAAGATTCTTGAAGAGTGATTTGACTGTTAAACACGACTTTCACATGTACAGAACGAAATCAGCAAAGACTGCATTGTCAACGGGAGTCACCAAAAATCAAAGTTCCTCACAGGACCGCTTTTGATTTAGATTTTTTAGCATTTACTTTGTTTATTCAAATTGTTTGCAAGAGATTAGACAAAAAGTGACCCGAGCACACAGGAAGTCAGTATAATGGTATTAACACAAAATCGTATAGGACAGTGCACTATGTTGCCTGCTGTTCCCTGATAAAGCCATGTCAGCCCCGATGATGTTCCATCCCTTGTGTGCGAGCCTGTGTGTAGATCAATCCTTCTCATTTCTCCAGTCTGAGTATACAGCTTTGTCTGCTTTCCCATGCCTGTCAGTCAAAGTGCAGGCTGGGATCTTAAGAGGTATAGCTCTTTTGGCTTCTCAGCCAGCGACTGGCTGTCACCTTTGGTTGTCCCAGAAATGCTGCCACTGCAGAGATGAAATGAAGTATTAATGGGCGCCTGTGCTGTGAAGGAGGACAAGGACAGATTACTAATCTGATTTATGTGTGAGGTCCCCCCGTCTGCCTGGATGCAGGTGCACATATATGAGCTAAACGTACATCCATTTCATTACAGACTTTGGTTGCCATAGTAGAAACAGGAGCAGTATTTTGCAATGTAAGCCACACCTCTGTCTGGTGATGTCTAGAATAGTCTCTTAATTAAATTGTGCTAATATTACGCAAATAATAAGTACAAAAACCACTACTTTTATTTCTTGCTGTCAATCAGTGTGTAAGACTTGAGACTCATCAATAGACAGTGTACAACGTTATAATGTTAAATGCTTCAGCAAAATGCTCAGAACTTCTACTAAGTAATAGCACAAAAATGTATCCTATAAAACATTTATAGGAATCAAAAGTATGTCCACTTTTATACTCTACATTAATTAAACATGAGACTTTGTGTGCCAGGGATCGATAGGGATGGTTCCCTTTTTTTTCTATTTGGAATCGATCATATTGATGATAGTACTCCCTTCAGATGAAGACCTGAATCAATGGTAGTAATAGTTTACTTATTGATCAACCCACCTCTACAACAGTGATTGGCTGTTAGCTGATCCGAGCAGGGATGTAAATATTTTGTGCTTCTATTGCTCGGATGTCACGGTAAGTCGTCAGCTTTCGCGCTAATTTGTGTTTTAAGCTTTCATAAGATCATTACATCCTTATTCGGGTTCCGGAAAATCTCTGCCTTTTTCAGGCGCTTAAAATGTATATTTAAATTCTGCAGAGGTTGTGATGATTCATCATATTCCAGTGTGTCTGAATGTTCATGTTTTGAGCCTGATAATGTTCCTCTATATATGAAATCCACTGCTGTGTGAGATTTTTCTGCTGCTGGTTTGTAAACCGGGAAATGCTGCAGCCTTTTGATTTATATGTCAGACCTATAGCACAGACCGAGGCTGAGGTGGCTTACTTTTTCATGGAATGATTCAAGATATCTCTCTGGTACTCCTTAAATATAATTCCTTGCACTCATGCACATATAATAAATGCTGTTATTGCAGCTTACAGAGTATCTGCAGACCATCTCCAAAGGGAATAAATGGAATCTCAGGTGTTTAGTGCTGGCCGAGTGTGACCCTTCCTCTCCGGCAGATTCTCTGTCTTTTGAGAGTTTCAGCTCCAGGCTCTCTTCTGATCCAATCATGTCTCATTGGGCTCTAACTCTTGTTATCACAGATCTAACAGCATGTAACAGTGCAAATTGCAGACTTTTAAATTATTTAAGTGATCCATCTCTGAATCATCCTAAATATTTTCAGCTGGTTTTTGATTTAATGATTATTCTGTTAGTCTGCAGCAGAAGCCTAAACTTTGTGGCAAGAGAAGAACTCCAGCAGACATGTTACCTTACCATGAACCCGGCTAAGTATGTCACCCAGATTGATGTAAAACCACACAGTCAAAGCATGAAAAATAAGGATTTACTGCCTATTAACTGGAATCCAAGTGTGCAGAATGAAATGCTTGAAATTCTGGAAACCTTTGCTGACATAGAAGAAAACTTGATGTTTATCCTCTGTGATTTAATGAAAAAAAATGAACAGCGATGGCACTTATGCAACACTGATATGCCACTTCTGAAGATTAAGTTGCACTGGTTCACAAAATCAATCAGCAGTCTTTCTGAAACAATCCTGTAGATAAATTAAAAGACAAAAACCTGACCCATTGTGTAGTTTGAAGTTGTGTTCTTGCAGAGAACTTTTTGTGGCTGTAAGATTGACAGTTGTTTAGCACCGTGTTAGTGATTTGAGTGTATTGTCATTGTGTGTGAATGTGATGGATCAGAGCAGCATGGTTCACAAGCCTGCCTCGTCAGTCAGTGTGACACAGTCAATGGCCTCAGACGAATGAAACTGTATTGATGGCGCTCATCTTTTCTCACTCTCTTTATAATGGTATACGAGTATGCAGCACCATGTTTGAACACTCTCATGGAGGCTCCACAAATCCTCAGAAACCTATTATAGAGGGCTTTCAGTGGAATTGAATAAAGACCCGCCAGTCAAATTTAGTTTATTTCCAATTTTAAATGTAAATCAACAGTGTAATTGTAGGGTCATTACAGCTTTTTATACAAGCCTTTTGAAAGTGTCATGTAATTTAAAAACACAATAGCACCTAGCACCTAGTAAACCTTACACCAAGGTTACTTATTTTTTTTAAGGCGTTAAATTTCTGAAATTAAAGAATGTACCCCTGAGCTAAAAAAACATCCACACTGTTTTTCCCCTTCAGCTATTGGATCAACAGAATGATTATTATGTCTGTCATGCTTCACCTTGAACACGATTTCATTATTCCAAAGCACAATTACCAAAGTGAGAATTGCAGTTAAACTTATATTGATTGCTTAGCTGGAGGGTACCATAGCTGGATACCTCCCTGTTGCACCCATCCTCATTCTCTTTTCGTTTTAATTTTAATTTCTAATGTATTTCTCCGACAGCAAAAGTCTCCAACTGTGCAGGTTAACTGCAGCTGGTGTACGATAAGGTGAATCTGGCAATCTGAAAAGCTGCTCCATTAGTGCCTGTGTTATATTTGATGGGGGAAACAGGCTCCAGGCTCTGGGCTTGTATACTGCAGAGAGGGGAATCTGTTAAATAGAGGAGCTGCATAGAGGTGTAAAGAGTCTCAAGGGTGTTTCTTAGTGAAATACTCTAAGCTGAAATTTTTGGGGGTGCTGTAAAAGATGAGAAATGTTACCCAGAGGCTTTTTTATTACTGCTATTGTCATGCTAATGAATCAGTGATGGCTGGCAGACGCATGTGTCATAACCAATAAGAGAATGAACAGGGTTTCAATGCCATGGATGATGCCCCCAATTCTGTCTTGGGTGACATCTTTACACCCTAAAAGCTACTTTTTGTGTTTTCCCTACAGCTTCAAACAGAGAACTTGACGGCAAAGGCATAATATGCTCCTCCCTTGCTCTTCTCGAAAACATGGAGGCATGCTGCCAGGAAGCAAATGAAGAAAACGGATATTGACAGGCCTGATTGATAATCAATTGTCATGCAGATACTTAAATTGCTGCTGTGATTTAGTATTTGTGGTTAAATGCTGAACAAGGAAACATCTTCATTATGAAAACAAGATGATGAAAAGTGTAGATGACTGTATTCATCCAAATTTGTGGAACAATACATTTATCTTTTCCTTAAAAAACTGTCAAGTTGATGCATTAACATATTAACATTACAAATTGGCCTAGTATAATGATGATAAAATCTAACAATATGAGCTTAAATATAAGTTAACTTTGTGTGTTATGATCTAAAATATAAAAATGTGTGCGTCTATTGTGATTGTATTAATGAAATATTGATCTCTAATGTGTGTTTTAATGTTGTGGTTGGCTCGCTCCCCTGAATCTTTAGTTCATCAATAACTTGTTTGTCTTGTAATTGCATATTGATTCAGCACATTCAATGTGGCTGTTAGTGTAACTTTTTTGGCGGTAAATCCCCTTAAAGAAAGACAAAAACCCTGCAGCATGCTACAAGAAAAGATTTATTATTGTTATTGTAATCAAGGTGCACAATGACTATCGTCAGCATATGGACTTTTGTCGAGCAATGGGGGACAAAGGCGGTTAACCGTTTACGCATAAAAACAATGGCTGAGCAGTGGAGAAATGCAGCTGCCAAACAAAACCACTGCAAGGTTTCTCATGCCACTAAACATGTACATCCAGCATTCTTGAGTACCTCTCCAACACCTTCACAGACAAATTAGACACAGCTCAGTAACACTCAATGGGCTTCACCCTCGGGAAATTATCACGAGACAATGAGCTTCTCATCTTCGTTTTATGTTCTGGGGAGGAAAATAGATTGAAGAAAAAAGGAGTTTTGAGACTTCCCTTGAAAAAAAAACTGGAAAGACTGACAGTATTCAACAACCACAGAGCTGTGAATGATGAGTAATTTCCTCACAGGTTTGTCAATGCACAGGACCGGATCCCTGAGACTCCATAGAAGTGCTGTTTTCAGAGGGATGATTACATCCTGTAGATGATGGATGTGTGGTGGGTAATGTGGGAGAGACGGGAGGATGTCCAGGCTGCTCAATGGCTGATGACTCGCCACTGGCAGCCATAACCACAGCCTCATTTAACACACAGCATCAGCTAAACTCTTTATACAGCAGACAGGTGATGCCAATAAACCTGCTCAATTAAGCAGCATGCAACTTTCACGTCCCTGCCTGTAAGGTGTGAATCTGTTAAAGACAGCATTATGAGGATGTCATAAAAAGAAGTGTCTGGAATCAAGGCTGCAGCTAACCCCACACATGCAGACACACAAAGATGAATTTGTCTCCTGAGAAATGTAAAAAAAATGATGCTCAAACCAGTGCAAGCTTGCAAAAGTCTTATTTGCATTGAGTTTTCGTTTCCAGTAGTCAGAGTCCAACCGTGTTATCCAGATGTACTGACCTGTTTCAAGCTGTTGACCCAAAAAATCTAGAGCATATTCCCTCAGACTCTACGGTCAGTGATGGGATGAGGATGACAGTTTAGGTACTGATTCACAAATAGCTTGTAAAAAAAACTAAACAATATCCAACAGTTTTTAGTTTAACTTTTGTATAGTAGGAGGGGAAATAAATATACATATATGAGGTGAAGTTGGTTTAACTTTAGTACAAATACGGTAAGTGATTATGTGATATAAATAAATAGATAAATAAGCCACTCGGGATATTCATGTTTACAGATCTGCAACAGAAACTACTATAGATTCTCAAAGGTGATGTTTTGCTGCTTTCACATTTTCAAATGATTAATATTATATCTGTTTGGGTATGGATGGAACAAGCTAAGCAGAAATAACACAGGCTTTTAGGAAGTGTTATTTGCATTGCTTACTATATTGTGACCTCTTATAGATCTAAAAAGAAAAGTTATTGATCGGATGATGGTTCATCGACACAAAACTCAGAGTCTACAGACAGGCAGTGGTCTGGGCTAACATGCTCTCACTAATAATGGAAACTTGCAAAAGTTAAACTGTGTACCATGTTTATAGCGCTAAGACAGTGTGTAAGCACAGCACATTTGAAGACAATTTCAAGACAAAGAAAAAGTACAGTTCGGGATGATGGGATGTTGTTGATTTTGCAGGTGTTGATTTTTTCCAATATTATTTTGGGGCTTTTTGCCTTCATTTACAGGACAGCTGAAGAGAGACAGTAGACTGTAGCCTATTTTTATTGCACATATGCTCTACTGACAGAGAGTTTTTTTACCAAATAAAATGTTGAACTAATGATAAAAAAAAAGACTGATCAATCAGGGGGTCAACAGAAGTTTATCCTAAAAGGTTATAAATTGCATGGCAATCCATCCAATTGGCTTTTGAGATGTAAGTGTGGGCCAAAGTGTTTAACAGACCAAACAATAACAGAACAGTCCAAAGACCTGCATTATTTTATATTATTATTATTCAACATTGTTATCTTTTCAGTCAATGGTCAAGTCTCTTAGGGCTCTTATTCTTAAATGTACACTCTACACTTAGAATAATGCACATGTATAACTTACAGTATGTACGTTCCTCCCTAGTGTCCACCTCACCACTGATTAAATCAGTGAGTCTGTTAAGCTAAAGGCAAAGGACACACCAGACAAACATAGATTTTCCCATTGAAAGAACCACTCTTGTTTTCTCTAGGAAACAGCTGCCTCGGCAATAACCTGCGGCAGTTTATTAGATGTATCTTTATGTGCTGTGAAAGTAGGGAGCACACCAGGTAATTGTCTTTCTGTCTTTTTTTCCACTATTGTCTCAGAGCAGCTGTAATTCTGGGCCTGTTAGTGTGATAGCAGCCTTCTAAAAAAACTCACATTTTCCATGTTAGTCTGTGCAATAAAGGAAAAGGAGAACAATTTCAGCTGGATATCTCTGACAGGTGCAGAAATCATCAGCATCATGTTTCACATGATGATGCTCTTGTACCATGTGAAAGGATATGGTAACTCCTGCATCTTTCTGGGCCATAAAATGTTATTTTAACAAAGTGTGCATTGTTGTTGCTGCATTGTTTGTTTCCCAGAATGTACAACTATAACATGTATATCTGCTTCATTTCTCACAGTACAAATTGTGTGAAGGATTCCAACACAAGCTTCCATTTTTGGGTCCATTACATGCAATTCTTTCACACACATTTCTGTCAGACTCATCATAGCGTATTTGTTATCTTTGGTCAACATGGAAATTTGCCCAGAATATAAATGAGTTTCTGCAGAGCTAGAATATAGCTTGGCCATGCAACTTGTCTTGGATTCATAGACTGGAAAGTTAGCAATGTGCAGTTAAAAGTGGTTGTTATTAATGCAAATAACTATTTCCTGCTTTGGCAGGATTTGAGTGAAAATGCCTCATTCTGGTACCTTAGTGTAACATTGAATAATAAGACAAACTAACAAGCAAAATCCCACTTTGCATACCCAAACAATTGTTGCACAGAATAGACTCAGGGTGTTTTGTTTTTGCAACACAATGTCACATCTACTCAGGGTAAAAATGTATTACCCTGTCCTGATAATGACTTTTAAAAAGCTATTTCCTGTGCAGGAATAACTAAAGCCCTAACAGTCCACATCAAGCATGTGTCCAGCATGGCTGCACACCAATCTCAGATATAGGGCTTTAATCAAATTTAGTGTGGCAGTAATATGCTGATGCTAAAACAATTGGGTTTGTGACCAGTAGTTTACCAAAGTGAGGCTGACTAGAAGGGTGAACGAGTGATATTCACCGGGGGAAAAAATGTCAAAGTAACAGCGACAAAAACGACTTTACGTTAAACATGTAAGAGTCGATTGCTTTAAGAGACAGTTTTGATCTTGGCAGGTGCTATAATATATTTGTATGTGGCTTTTGACTTTATTTTGGATAGGATTGCTGTAGAGTGACAGGAAATGTGGGCTGTGACATGCACCAAACAGTGCCACAATCGGGAGTCAAACCTGCGACCAGTGTGACAAGGACTGTAGACTCCGTACATGGTGTGGCTGCACCACATACTGAGCTAAACCAGCACTCTGATAGCTGCTATAAAACAACCCTACAATGAAATATAAAACACTTCATCATCTACATCATTCTAAAACTGAATGACCATTTAGGGCAAAATAGGAAATCATTTAACCAAGCAGGGCAACAAGCAAAAAGAAATAGGACTTTTTGCATGTGTGCTGACTCTTTTTTAGCATGACCGAAATTGAGTTCTAAATGGAGTGCTGCACACCTTTTCTGTCTCCCTCTGAGTACAACCAATGTGGCAGCACCTCCCCGGAGAGAACAGTCTGTATCTTCACAGGGAGAATGTTCTGTGAACAAGAGAGAAACAGACAGTGAAAGAGACGGAGAGATGGGAGAAAACCAGGTTGAATACTAGGAATATCTGTATGCAACAAGGTAAACCACAGTGTTTCGAGGTCATGACCTTTGTGGGTTTTTTTCCAAGTTATTTAAGGGGGCTTTTTATACCTTTATTCATAATTGGATAGAGTCGAAAACTGTGGAGAGAGATTGGGGAGCATCATGTGGGAAAGGAGCCGCCTGCTCTGAGGACAACAGCCTCTCCATGAGGCGTGCAAACTAACCGCTAGACAACCAGGCGCTCTTGACCTTAGTGTTATGTTCCATGTCTTAAAAAAAGTCAGACAGGTTCAGTTGTATTTAGAAGAAAAACAAGTATCAGGCTACATACTGTAAAAGCTTCTATAAAATTGTAAGTATACTGTAAAGGAAATACCTCTTTGTTCATGACAGCGGCTCATTTCTTCTTTGTTCCGTCATAGTTAAGTTGTAAATCAGTGACACATTTTCCCATAAGAGATAAGGTGCTGCAGACACACACGTGACCAGACAATAGCCTACATCACAGGACTGGAGCCAAGGCACACATTAGGTGTTACATGAACCAGCCTATTCTTCCCTTGCAGGGCTCTGTTTTATCGTTTCCTTGAATGGATGCAAGTCGTGTCCCATCTGAGTGAGCATAATTAACACCCGGTGATAAAACCAAGCCCTGCGGGAGCTGTCCACTCACAATATATTTAATTGAAGTAAATGATATAAAAGGATAAATTGTGAGTTATATGGAGCTGCCTTGAGCGATGGGTTCACCCATAAAGTATTATACAAGGCCCAGTCATTTTCTGTGGAGCGTTCATTAAATAAAATGGTTCCAGGCAGTGAAAACAGGGCAATGATTGGGACAGTGTTGCTCACTCATCCCATCCTTTGATTTTCCTTACAATAAAGAGTGTGTCAGAGTGTGTGTACATGCTGAATATTTGCCTAAATGTATGTGTACATTTCTTCATGCTAATCAGCCACTTCTGACAGTCTTTACTCACCTTTCTGATGAAACAGGTCAAGTCATCTCCAGACAGGTTGCTCCGTTTTGGATCCACTGGCTTCATCTATATGCACACACAAGTGCATACAAACTAAGTAAAACTCTTACACTCACATTAATAGAGTGGCATATTAATGATAACGTTGGTTGACATGTACAAACACACATTCGCCAAGCAAATGCAGGCATCCTTCTGCAGGTAACATATCCAGACACAGATTGCATTTTAATACCAGGTAAACAAGGTTCCTCTCTGAAATGACAGCAACAAAACAAAAGCAGAGTGGGAAAATGTCCCAATTGCTTTCCATGGCTTTAGATCACTGAGTGTTTGCTTTTGTAGAGCAACTTGTTTCAACTCTTTTTTTTTTCAACTCAAGTTAAAGTAGGAGAGAGGACCTGCATAAAAATTGGTGTATTTAATCATGAGAGAGTTTGTTTTTTTGAGGGAAAATGTATTCATTTTTCAAAACTAGAAAGGATGAGAAATGTCTAATATCTTTGGCGATGAAACTAAATCATAACGTCTTCATGTATTTGAAGGGGCAGATAGGCCAACAGCAGGATAGGATACCCTCCTGATGGAGTCTAGACCCTGGTGGTGGTGGTGAAGGAAGGTTTGGACTTCTGAGGAGGTGGACCTGCACAGTGATGAGATGATTGGAGGTGATTGGGGTCGAGGGGGGTCGCAACGATTGAACTGAAATGACAACTGTCAGCGAAAGAGCGGAAAACAGATTGAAAGTGTGGCAGCAGCAGGCTATGGCCGATGGAGTTTGTAGCTTAATCTAGATTGTCAAGTATTCAAGAGAGTAAATGTCAATAATCAGCTGATCACCAGAGCAGGAGGAGATAGTGAAAGACAAAGATGGTGCAACAAAGAACAACAGGATCCAACAAAGAACATGCAATACAAGTGATACAGCCACATTCAACAACACATACGAAGGCTCTTATACACCAACCCACCAGCATATTACACCCGTATCGCCACTACACCCACACAATGGAAACAGGAACAAGATTTCACATCACATATTACACTTATAACATATGTGTAATCACATATTTCACTAATAACATTGAGAGTATTGACACTAGGGGTTCTACTGATGGTAATGACAAAGGTTACAAGCAGAAGCCTCATAATGAAGGGGGAAGGAAGAAAACTGTCGGAAACAGTGGCAGGGCGATTTAGGAAATCATAGTTTTGAAAGGTACAAAAAGAGTTGATTGTTCTTAGGTTATCTGGTATCAGTCAGAGTTATTAATGAAGGAATGAGGGAACAGTCTTCTTGCTTGATTTACACTGAGTTTCATTTACGATAAAGGAAAACAGAGCATTATTCTGGCCTCTGAGTTATATTTATGAATAAAGGCATTTATATTTTTAAAAGATACAAGCAGCCAGTAAAAAGACAAGCAGCCAATAAATATACTCGACTTCATCAGTTCAATGTGAAGATCACCATGGAGGTGCTGAAGGTGTTATGCAGCACATTTCTCTGTCGGAAAGAAAATGACAAATTCACAATTTGATCATATGCAACCATAGACCTATTGGTTCATAGAGCAGAACATGGACAGATAATATGACTGATTGATATTGTTATAAAGAAAATGTGTGAATGAGAAGAGCAGAGTGATGGTAAGACTGGAACATTTACGAGTGAAGACAGATGTCAGATAAAGTTACAGTTGTAAAAGAGCAACAAAAAATGATCTATGGAAATTATTTTACAAAGCTACATCAAAATAATATTATCCATTTAAATTCACAGTTGGATTTTATTATAATGTGTAAAGCTGTCAGTGTTATCAAGACTGACATACAAAGAGCAAGGGGGAAAAGGGCCAATGGTGTGTTAAAGGCCACTTTGACACCTGGCTCCAATCTTTCACTTGTGACCTTTCTGTGACAGTAAAACCTGGAGCTTCCCTCTTGGCTAGAAAGGAGCTACAGTACAGTCTGCACAGATAGTCTTCAAAATTACCTCCTGCTGCCCAATGATATCCTCAGGTCAGTGCTTTACTGCAGGTTCCTTTACATACAAGTTGCAAGTATACATGAGTTCCATTGACTACTCATGTAACTATTGTAATTGTAGCTGCACTAGATTCACAACAAGAGGGATTATTTTTTTAATTATTTTTTTTAAGAATATTATCATTTGAAGGATGGATTCAAATGACTTTGGGGTTCTTAGCTATTGTTTTGTCCAATAATGTAGGTCTTATTCATTAATCAGTCAAGCATGTATTCTACAAAATGTAAAAGCTGAAAAGGAATGTATAACAAAATTAATTAAATTGAAGAAATACTGACATTTGTCTTTTAAATGACCATCAGTTTTTTTCTTGTGATTGAGTTTTTGATCAGATTCCAAATGGTTACATCCTCACGTCATATAAAGTTCTATTATCTCAAAAAGCCATTATGTTTACTAATGGACAAATGATCTAACCGAGGCTTTTTGAGCCACTTAGCTCAGCTGCCCGATCAATAGTGCAGCTTTGGGATTATTTACACTGTCCACATCTCAATTTAGGGTTACGACTCGTTCATCACTCACAGATAAATGTATGTTTCTGGAGCAGGAGGCTGGATGGAGCAGTTGTTTGGGTCAAATGTTTGGATGAACCTGATTAAGGTATAGTGGATATCTATTAGAGAATTGATTTTTGTGCCATTCTGGTTGAGATCATTAGCTAAGTGGCGTGACACATGGACTGGACGTAGACTTTAATCCGAGGGGGGATTTATTATACACAGGAGGGAAAGAGAAGTGCATGCTCAGGTCAGTGCTCCTTATTTATACATATCTATAAAGGAATCCAAACACACAATAGCAGTATACCGAAAATACTTAGTGGTTGAGGAATAAGTGTTTGAACCAGCAGACTGTGCCACTATATTGTGTATACTGTATTAAGGATGTGCTGGATGTATTGTTTACTCTGTCTTTACAATTTGTATATTTGTACATCTTAATTTATTTCATTGTCATCTTGTTGGTGTTAGGTTTTCTAAATGATTTTATATCATCATTGGTTGAAGTCTTTTTATATATGTCCATTTAAATATGCAGGTGGTTGTTAAAATGTAAACACTTAAATATATATATATATATATACAGTATATACTAAAAAGAGATACACACACACACACAAGCATGCATACATTGTGACAGATCCAACATTTCATTTTACAAGGAGAAAACTTTGCAATCATACGCAGGTCATATGAGTGCATGATGATGATGTTATCTGTTATTTTAAGTTATTGATTCCTTGTAAGTTGTTCGCTTCAACAAACAGGGTTGCAAATAGAACACCAGAAAGTGTGAATAATATTTTGCCAAATCAATAGAGATACAAAAATCCAATGTTCGTAGATAGACAGATTGGTTCCCCATGCAGCAATCTAAAAATATCTGATTTGCAAAACAATCTGAGAGGCTTCTCCAGTGTGTGTTTACAGCTCCTTTCATTTCAACAGTCCTTCTGTTTGAATCTGACATCTCATTGTTTATTTCAGCGTCTCTTTCCCTGCCCGCAGAGACCAAGCAGCGCACAGTGATGGTGAGATCTTGTTACATTGCATCTTTGATTCCTGAACCTCTGCCACGGTCCTGCCAAACCCCCACCCCCACCCCCTACTGTGCTGCTGTGCTGTGCTCCTTTGCCTCCCCACCTTTCTCCCTCTTCGTCACACATGAGAAAGGAATACAAATAACTGCAGTCCCTGAAGCCCAGCCCCTCCCTCCTCCCCCTCCTCCTCCTCCACCTCCTCTTCCATCCACACCACCCTCTGTCTGCCTCCCTCCATCCCTGACTGCTCCCCTCCAAGGACAGCCAAAGACATTCTCCTGAGTGAGATAAGAGTGATTTTAGCCGACATGGCAGCGCTCACACAGCCGTCTCTGGCGGGCCGTCGCCTGTGGGTGTTACTGTTTGAGCCTCACTTAGAGGGAGACTTTAAATGCATATGTTTGACTTGCTGTGGCACCACCAATGATGTGTAATACAGGGAAACCATCCATATTTGTCTTCCTTCATCAGTGACAAGGGAAAGGCAGCCCCATCTAAAGAAAATGCTGCATTTCAATGCGAGGTGCTTGTCATATTACAGGTCTACTACATGAGACCTGGGTTGAGAAGTCAAGGCCTGCAGCATGAGTGATGAAGAATGGAACCCTTTCTAATTTGCCTATAAAAATGATATTATATGATTCATGTTGTGTGTGAATGTCTTATACATTTCTATCTAGTATTTTTTTATTTTTTTTATTTCAAGATTGATCATGAAATACATGTTTTTGATGCATATGCTGCAAATAATGTTTAACAGAATAAATAAATCAGATCTTCTCACTCAATTGTTCAATCCTCTATTTACACCTTCTACCAAATCGTTAAATCTGAATTTTGTGTGTGCCAAACATGACACTTAAAAAAGGCTGTGCCTCTGACTGGAATAGTTATGGTTGAAGATGCAGCAGGTGACATGTGATCTCCAAGACCATGAATTTGTATTTGTTCCTGTGTGCGGTTCTTGACAGGGAATGTATGGGTTTTTATGACCATCATCTATGAAGTCATTTAGCCCTAGAAGGACAAACAGAGAGAGGTGATTAAAAAGCAGAATGAAATGTCACAACTAATAGATACAAAGCTGGTCAGAGGAAATGGAAAAGGAGCGTGGGAGGAGGATGGAATAGCAAAGGGGAAGGGAGACAAAATGTGAAGAAAAAAAGGTCTACACAAAAGTTTTCGTGCATGCGAGAGTGTAACAATGCGTGTGCATGTATGTACTGTGCCTGTGTGTCCACATGAACGGCCTATAGAGAAATTGGAGAGTGCGACTGAAGGTTTCCGAGGCTTTGCCAATTTCAGGTGTAATTACCTAGACATAAAATAAGAGGTAAGTGGACTAGACAGAGCCACCTTGAGCCCCTTTTCTAAGATCCAGCCTCCTCTCTCCTGCTCTGTGAAATACAAAAAACAAATCCACAGCCTTGGAAGATGGAATATGTGCCACCCTGGCTTGAAGGTTTTTATAAAGTTGCTAACATTGAATGCATGCTTTTAAAAACATTTTTTTAAATGTGCAATTGTGTAATCCATGGTTACTGAGAGGGTGAAGGCAAAAAGTATTTCAAAGCAAGAGAGGGATGTCCAGACTTTCTTGACTGGGATGGACAAAATGGGGCATTGACTTGTTTGAGCACACACATATGTTGGAAGGGCATTTATTTACCATTTCTGTCTCAACTAATTATAATATTTTAATAATATGAACGTTTCATACAATTATTATACTGCAACAGAGTGGCCACTAAGAAATCTTACAGTAAAGAATTTACAGTAAAAAGATGTATCTCCAATGGTTAGATGCATCCCAACAAAAAAAGTTGACAAAATCTTGTCATTACAAAAGTCCTTCACTTCTCACAGAAATGGTTATCATGCAAATGATCCCGAAACGCATGTTTTTTGATATTGCAATGATACTAATTTCACTGGCTAAAGCCTACCTACTGACCTACTAAATGCTGCATTTTTACCACACCTGTTCTGCTTCCCGAGTCTCCTTCTGGGCTCTAGATCTGTGATCCAATGCTACAAATATTTCCAAGGGAGCACAGGAATTGGACACTGCCCAGTCCTCCCACTCTCTTCTGCATTTGGCTGTTGAGCTTCACTGAAGCTGTTCCAGGTTAAGGACGTGCATGGCCCAGGAAACCTTGACACTGGATCTTCAATATGTACCCTCCACACTCTTTAAAGGCCACATTTTTTGGCAGATGTAGATTTCTCTTGGTTGTACATGTTGGAGCTGCTGGAGAGTGTAAAACTGGCAAACATCCTAAACTCGAAACCTCTCCAAAATGAACAGGATCTACACCTACCACCTGTCCTAGGCAGGAAAAGAAAGCAACATTGGCATCATGCCTTTTTTGTGGCAAAGCTGGTAACCATCTGTGATATTTTTGAAGGATGGCACACATTTTTTTAAGAAAACTGCCAGGCAGCTATTTTTCCAGAAGCCTCTCTTGTACTGAATCAATGTTTGCCTCTGTATTGTCGAAGTTATTGCAGAATGTAGACGTCATTATCTGTGTAACAAGCTGCGGGCAAAACTCACTGCTCCATGGACTGATCTGTTTTTATCAATGTCTCTTTTGTTACACTTTTTTTTCGAAATGAGATAGGTCAGTAAACATCCTGCTATAGTCTATATTTATCATACTTACATATAGAATCTCTGGGGGGGAGGAATATGTGTGTATTTTTTGTTTTTGAGATTGTGTTGAATGGCTTTCTGTCATTCTGAGTGTTTACTTGTTGAGCCTATATTATTCAGGTCCATGGTATAAGTGTGTAAAGAGCTCTAAATGCAAGGAGACATCTTTTATAGCGTGACCTTCTCAGCAGACACCCCCTCCTCTCCTCTCTGCTCTCTCCTGTCTCTCTTCTTCCTCCTACATTCCCCAATCTGCCCTTGTTAGTAACATGTTTTTCACCTGGCCATATGGGTGTTGTTGTTTGTACAAAATGTATAGGAGTTTTTTTATTTTTTTTAAAGTTTGTGTGCACAAGTTATAATCTTGTGCGCATATGATAGCTGAATACTTGTGCTCACAAGTTAATTATGTTGTGATTAATATTTTTGTTTTTTGAGACTTCAGTGGCTCTCTTGAGTGTGAGACACAAAAAACACACAATAAACATCGCACAAAAAGTAAGGAAATTTGTGTTTGGTATATTATATCTTTGTTGTAATAATGCTTCTTGGCAATAAATCATATACAGTTGAAAAGCCTGTTTATTTCCCTTTAAAATGGTGCCACATTTGTAAGAAACATGCATTTGTGGGATAAGCAGCAGAGCTGCGTATGTGGTTTGCGCCCATGAAAAACTTGCCAAATCTTCTCTGCCAATGACAAACAGCTTATTGGGCTGTTGCTTTTGACTCTTGTTTTGAGCTTCTGATACCCCAGGTGCTGACAATCAGGTGTCTGATTGGCGCCTGATTAGCTACACCTGTGAGCATGGGCCCTGCTTCAGTGGTCAGTTGGTGTCTGCTCCAAGCATGCCATGTTTGACTGATCTGGATAGGGCCCCTGCCATAGGGCTTCTTTAAGCTGGTGTCCTGCACAACCAAGTTGCAGCAATATTTGGAGTGATCCCTAATACTATCTCCAAACTGAAGGCCAAGTTCCATTTAACGGGGGATGTCAGAGACAGGCCACGAAGTGGGCGTCCCAAGAAGACGACACTCCTAGAAGACCGTTTCCTAACCCTGTCAGCACTTAGAAACCGTAGGCAGTTTTATACAGATTTGCAGTCAAGGTTTGCAGGACGATATGGCAGACGGCTCTCTTCCCAGACAATCCGGGAACAGACTGCACGCAGCCAATCTTCGGTCTCATTGGGCTGCCAGGAAGTCTGACATGGCTGTATCTCACCATCAGGTCTGTTTGCACTGGTGTCGGCAACACCTGCACTGGAACCTAAACATGTGGAGGAATGTTATGTTCCAGATTGTGTTGTGATGAGTCCAGATTCTGCTTTGGGCAGTTGGATCGTAGGGTCAAAGTGTGGAGAAGACCTGGAGAACGCTATGCTGATTGCTGCACCGATAGGGTAACAGCTTTTGGTGGATGTGGCACCATTTAAAAAGAAAATAAACAGGCTTTCCAATGATATAAGATTTATTGCCAAGAAGTATTGTTACAACGAAGAAAAATCTACTAAACACAAATGTCCTTACTTTTTGTGCGATGTTTATAAGTCTCACATATTATGGATGTCATTTAAAGCAACTTCAAGTTTGTTGAAAGAAAATAGATTCAGATTTCCTCTCATTTTCTGTCGCCATTCTCCCTTTTTTGTGGTTATTAATCACAGGATTGAAAGAGTGAACATTTATTTTTATTTTTTTGCCATTTTGATTTTGAATTATGGTGTACTAAGAATAAAATCAAACAAAATCATTATAAGTCAGAGACTAAATTAACCCTTTGGCAAGGTGATAAAGCTGGCAGGTGGTGCATACAAAGAAGCAGGTAAACTAGGGAACAGAATAGTTTGCTGTGAAAGTTAACTGATAAAAAAACTATACAGATGCTTTAGACTACTATTCTACATGGATATAGAGTTGCAGATACCTACGTCATGTATGCTCTCCTGTTGCGTGTCAGTGTTACAGGCCTGTTGACAATGACATACTGAACAATTGGTAACTTAATGAAAGAGTAAGATTGTGCATGTCTGTAATAATGATAATTAACTGTTTTAACACTCACATACTAAATTCCAGATTCATATGTTCCTTATTTTCTCTGTCTCAGTTATAAACATGAGGGATACAAAATAATGCATTCTTCAAATGGTCAGCAGGGACTTTAAACAGATAAATATGACCAGTCTAATAGTGATGTTGCTTGTGCTGTAACAATGTTTCATATATTTGATATCTTCAAGTAGGGAAGCCAAATATTGAAGTTGAAATAAATTCCCTTATTAAATAAGCTTCTAACAGGGTCTATGTTCTGCAGTAGACTGTAGACTGGAGCCAGACGCACTTACAAGGGCTCCACACAGCTACACAGCCACACTGACAACCACAAACACAAAATAAGTCCTAAAGGGCTTCAGTCACTGTGTTTCTTTCTTTTCATGTATCAAAGGGAAACTAGTCAGACAGAAAGGAATGCTCGTCAAGCATCACCTATTTAACACATTGTATTTCATTTTTTGTAAAAATGGTTGATTGAATCTATTCACTGTAGTGATCACTAATACTGGTGTGAATGATTTCATCTAAATACAGATGAAAACAAGCAATAGAAAATGTTCTTCACATCCATGCAATCAGCAGTGATATTGTCATAAAAAATGGGTTGCCATCAGAACTGATGTAAGCTTTTTCTTGGCAGGTAGAGTCCAAGATCTGAATGTAAAACAGGTTCCCCTTCTGCTGATGATGACTGAACCTCAAACTAAAAAAAAGCATCAGAGCTAAATGTTAGTCTTGTCAGTGCACTTGCAAGGCATTAGTGAATCATGTTAACAAGCGACCTCCTCCTAGTCTTGAGTATATTTTGTAAAGGTTACACCAACATTGTTCATCATCATAGAATATCTCTTGAAATTCACATGAGTATATGAAAACTCTGATTTCCTTTACAGGCTTACTGTGCTTGTCTTGTTTTTAAACAACTATTTCGTCCTTAGTGTCTTACCTTGAGAAAAACATTAATTATGTATCAGTACATTTTCTTTTTATAATCTATTTATTTAATTAATGATCCTAACTTGGCCCAGGGTTGAAGGCATCACATAAGCCTTTTGTAGTCCGCACTTTCTCCTCCCTTTACTTTGAATGTAAGATTTAATTTGGTGATACTTTTTAATAATGAATGGGGTCAAAATGCAGCAAAATCCACAGTTTGCTTGGGCACAGTAGTAACATTGTAAGAAGAGGCTGTAGTTAATCTTATCTCAAACTAAATTCTGAATGCTAACCTAACAGTAACCAGGGGATGAGACTTTTTTGACTTGGACTTTGCATGGAGTGTGTGCACACATACAGAGGTGCCTTAATAGCATGTTCCTGTCTTCTTGTAAAAGTTATTAAATTCCTGTGTACATTTTTTTTAAGATAACTATTCTTTGATGCTTGAATCCGACTCCCGGGTGTATATCCGGTTTTGGTTGACTCATACATATCCCCCATTGCCAACATGATGGACTATCCCTTCTTCATGAAATTTTATTTGTTTTCCACATTTTATCCGGTACTAATTACTATTACAAAAAGAGATTACCACCACACTATAAAGAAGAGTTTTACACTGATGCACTGATGTCTCTAGAGTTAATTTTTTTCATTGTGAGTGGCACTCCATCTTTCCTTTGTACACTTACCTCTCAGGTTCAGAATGTTGAATATTTTAATGAAAACAAATCTGAGTTTGCTTGGCTGAACTCTAAACAAATGCAGCAACAATGTTTTTTATTTGATTCAGGACTGAAATGATATTGGCAATAAAACATAACCGGTAATAATCAGTCATAAACATGTGTGTATAATGTTGAGCTATCATCCTCCAAAGGCCTTCATCCTCTTACTCTCCCCCATTCTTTTTCCCTGGCTCTCTCTCCGTCTCTCTCTCTCACACATATATTCAGACTCACTGATGTGCCAGTGTCAGCAGAATACAGTTTTGTAATCAATTTGGACTCGAGGGTGGAGTGGGTTGATGTTCCTTACTGCAAAGTAAATCCCGAAGTGACTGTTGCTCATATAGTGCAGGCAGGGCAATCAATTGTTTTTTTGCAGTGTGCCCACTGGAGAGCTGGCTGTGTGAAATATATGAGCTGAGCCAGAGATCAGGCAGAAAACGACAGTTTCCTTGTGTTTCTTTAGAGTAGAGTACACTTATTTCTCCCTGTCCCATGCAGATGTCCATTTGATTTCACACCACCTTTTAGCCTTACTGAGGGCTGTTGACATAGCTACTTTATCATGATAGTCTATGACTGCATATTCCATTATAGCGCTTTCATATTAAAAATAAATAATATTAATGAGGTGATACAAATTATAATTAGTAGTTAACTCAACATTATCTCAAGCTACCTTGTAAAAAGAGGCATTTTTAAACATGTCTTGCTTTTGAAAGTTACATTTTAAAGATAATCTATGTGTTTTTGATTTACCTGCTAATAAATGTTTATACATTATCTTTTTAAGCAGAGGAAATGATTCATGTTGTTTTGTCTGGCAGGATGACTCACTAAGACAGTGTCGGGAAATCACAACTACATCAAGAAAAGAGAAGTGCTAATTTCCCATGCAGTGCTGCATTTCAGAGAAATAAAGTTACGATTTCTACAGGAAATGCCAATTTGATGTAGGTTCATCAGAGTCATTTGTATTCCTTTGACATCCTCAGGTTTTATTGGCAATCTCGTAAATGTGATTCTCTGAAATTGTGGGCTGCTTTAACAGTGGGAGCATCAGGTTTTTAATCTGGCTTAAAAGCCCATTAAAATCCATGAATCAGTTGGCACGATAAGGAACTGTGGAGGACATTGTCGCCTTTTCCCCTTTAAGAACTGTAATTACTTCTTTCATGTTTTATATAGATTAATGAGGACACGATTTTCTGGGAATCATTTGTGAGCTATATCTCATCCATAGAGATGAGGACAAATATTGACTTTTTAAAATGTAAATCTATGTATCTCTGACATTTTGTGATTTCAGAAAGTTATCTTGAGGTTTTCCAAAGAGTGCAGACCAACTGGCTGTTGGTCTCCATGTGAGTCCCACCTAGGAAACCAAATGGGACCCAGAAATATGTCCATAAGCCTGCAGGTCCAATGTCCATCTTGTTACTCTACAGGGGCACAGGATAATTCACACACTAAAGTCATAGTAGACACAAAATATCTATTCAGGGTCTGAAGGTTATCGCTCACGGGTCCAACTTATAGCCATCCTTCGTAAAACCATTCCCTGTATAGGCTCCACTGAAGCCCATCACAGCAGTCCAAATGCTAAGATACCCCTGAGGGCCATAAAGGGGCTGATAGACTTTGCTTGAATTGGACCCAAATGCCCATCAAAGGCCCTTGTTAGACACACATGGACACATTTGTTGGGCTGTACATGTGCGGCACATAATTCTTCCCTAAGAAGATATACCTGACACTGGGTGTTAAATTCAACCTAAAGGCCGCCTGTGGCCACACTCAGTGTAACAATGACTTTGTTTATTGAGGTCACCTGACACTGTGAGCGCATTTCCTTCCTGAAACATCTTATTGAAAACGATTTTCAATAATACATTGTTTGAATTACTGTTTGCTCATTTGCTGTATTCCTCTTCACTGACTGTGCTGCTATCCCACATACATTTGTCAGCACATTGTTCTCACCCACTGATAATCAGATTGACAGGAAAAAAAAGGCAACTCTTGCGGTTGGGAAAGCCAAACACAGGAGGGCCAAAAACCTCAAAAGACGACTTGCTGTTTGTAAGTTAACCCCCATTAGGCCCATTTAAAACAATGCACAAACTTTGCAAACTTCTTGTCCAAAAAATATGATCACTCCTGGCTCAAAACAACTAACATGTTTGCAGCTAAAAAGTCAGAACTCGAGGCTTCAAAGAGTCAGACAAGAAACCAATAATTCACAACACTAGCTATGAAATCTATTTATGCAGTCTATGCATAAAACTTGCATGTGCATCTTCATGCATGCACAGAATATGAATAAAAGAGTCAAAGTACTGCTTCACCAATGGGCTGCCTCTTACTGGTTGATTCACTGTATTATATATATTTTATGATAACTGATAATTGAATGATAACTGAACAGTTTTCTACGTGAAAATGTCAGATTATACTGGTTCTAACTTCTTCAACTTACATCTTCTGTGTATCAGACCAGAAATTAACTGAAGAAATCCTTTTAATCTGTAACATTTACACACATTTAATTGGTTTAAATAATATTAAAGCAGCAGCCCTTCTCTCACTCCCTTTAACATCTCTTAACAGCATTTCACATCTGTTGGGAAATCTGTAAATCCATGAATGTAAACTAAAGCCAACCTGTTGAAGTCTACTCATCAGGCCAAAATCTGCATCCTCAAAGCACCTAGAGAAAAAAAGTCTGACTTTTCTTAATTCAGTAGCCTCTGCTCTCATAGCAGAACTCAGGCCCATGCACACCTGTTCCTGTACTCAAATTTGTGATTCATATCAAATGGATGCATGGCTAATGTACCAACTGTTTGCTTGCTGTTCGATGCTGGGTATTATCTGGATATTTTTCACAGTCTGGAATTGATGGCAGCAGTCAGTGTGTGTGTGTAGTGGGTGTACTAACAGTGACTATGATTGTCCCTCAATTCATACTCAGTTATTAATGAGGCACTAAAGTCATCTTTTATACCATCTGTTCCATCAGTGTAGATGGAACAGTGGTCAGTCATTCCTTTGTATCAAACCACGCAGGTTCAATCAGTGGATCCTATAAAGCACTGTGTTGTCACAGAAAATTAAATCCTCCATTGGTGCAGAGTGTCTATCACCCATATTTAATCATAAACCTGTCTGCCTAGTCCATCATGATCTTCCAAATTCATGGAAATTAAATGTTAATTGTTATACTGTTATTACTTGGAAATGACATCCATGTCTTCCTTTGATGGAAAAATCTGCGTTCTATACCTCAAAATTTGTTTAAAAAAAAAAATTCTAATGTTTGCCAACAGTTCCTCTTTTTATTGAGCCGTAAAAACATTTTAAGTTAGTCAAAGCTAACAGTATTCGGCTTTCTTGGTTTAAAATAAGCCAGATCAAGGTGGCATCTGTCAAAGTTATTGCTTTTTTAGTATAGATATTATTTCATGATCATCTCTATCTGAGAATAATTCATTGATTCGTTCATTTAAATATTAATACAGCAAAAATCAAAGATGGTCTCAGTTCAGTGTTTACAGTTTGTGCCCTGTGCCCTGCCACCACCTGGGATTGTTGTACATTTCAAGGGGAAAACACTGACTTTCCCAAACTAAACTAGAGAAAATACTTGACAAATAAAAACTGTATCAGGTATGTTTTGAACCAAGAAAGTTAGTTCAGCAAAGAGGCCAGAAGCCAGAAGAAACAATTCAAACTCCAGGAAACAGTACTGTGTAACAGTAGCCTGAGGACGTAAACCGGGAGGCAGCAAGATCAGCAACAGATAAGTCCGTAAAAGCAGAACTCAATGAAGGGGCGAAGACCGAAGATGGGTCTGAGACTGGCAGAGTCAAAACCAGGTAATCAATCCAAGAAGAGGGGCTGGAAAGTCTTGCATGAGGTGAAGCATGATCTGGGTGAACAGGGGAGCCTTACATACTGGCTTGGTTGCAGATGAGACTCAGCTGTGTGCACAGGTGAGTTGAGGCGCAAAAGTGTGACACAAATAACAAAATCAACTCTGACCTATCTATCATGTTAGATGTGTTTTGGGAAGATGGCGCTGCCCTGCGGCGACACGGACACCAATGAGCTGTTGTAGATGTTTGTATTTTGTTGTGTGATCGTTTTGGACTATCGTCCTGTGAGAATGAAGATCAAAAGGGGAATGAAACTGACATGCTTTTGGACTCTTTCAGTGGCAATTGCGATCCTCGTTGAACTTTTTAACAGCTGTTGAGCAACCACACTTTGCCCCGGAGTAAATCCGGCGATACAATACACACGAGAGCTGCTACTGTCTCTACGCAATGATGCAAATCCACAGAGATTCATGACAGAAGACCTGTGCAATGCCAGATCGCTGAGAAACAAATTGGACGAACTCCGACTGCTGTCAAAAGTCAAGAGTCAAGAGTCCTGCATAATGACTTTTACTGAAACGTGGCTAACATCAAATGTACCTGAGCCTTTGGTCGAAATCGAAGGTTTCAGCCATATCCGTGCTGACAGAACTGAGGTCTCCGGGAAGAGCAAAGGAGACGGGCTCTGTGTGTATGTCAATGACAAGTGGTGCAGGCAGTACACAGTTCGGGGAACTGTCTGCAACAAGGACGTTGAACTGCTGTGTGTTAGCCTAAGACCTTCCTACCTGCCCCGGGAGTTTGGAAATATGTTCAGTTTATGTTCCCCCTGACGGTAACGCATCCAGGGCAGCTTCCCAAGTGGCGGACTGTGTACAAGAGCAGCTTCAACGCACACCAAACGCCCCTATCTCTATTATGGGAGATTTTAACCACTGTAATCTGAACACTGCACTCCCAGGTTTTGAACAATATATAAAATGCTACACCAGGAAGAGAAAAACATTGGACAAATGTTATGGAAATATCAAGGGTGCATATTCAGCTACCGCAAAAACCCCTCTGGCAAATTCTGACCACAACACTATCCATCTGATCCCCACTTACAAAACAGCTCTTAAGAGCAGCAAGCCTCTTGTTAAAGCTGTTAATGTATGGACTAAAGAGAGTATTGACACACTGAAAGGCTGCTTCTTATGCACAGAATGGTTACAGAAGTCACCACAGACTATATTCATTTCTGCATTGATTCTGTGATCCCTAAAAAGACAATAAAAGTTTACCCTAACAGTAAACCTTACATCACTAAGGAGGTAAGAGACTGTATCCACAGGAAAACACTTGCATTCAAGAATAAGGACCATCTACAACTAAGAGCAGAACAATCACACTTAAACCAAAGACTGAGAGAGGCAAAACAACAACACAGGGCAACACTGAAGGATAATCTACAAAACATAAACAACAGGAAATTATGGGACTCTGTGAAAACTATGACCAACATGAAATCCACTAAAACATCTTTATATGCTGGAGATGAATTATCCACTGCAAATGAATTTTCTTCAAAAGGTTTGATAAACAAGATTTCTCAGCAGAGTGTAGTAGCGTTTTGGAGAACATTCCGACTGTCGGGGCTGATAGGATTTTAATCGACCCCAAGCATGTTGAAAATGTTTTTAAAAGTGTCACTGTCAACGAGGCCACAGGGCCAGACGGCATTTCTGCGTTTTTATTAAAGATGTGTGCAGAGGAACTAACTCCTGCTTGGTGCTCCATATTTACCCAAAAATCCATGTCCTAAAGACTGTAACGATTTCAGACCAGTGGCTTTAACTCCTGTTGTAATGAAATGTATGGAAAAACTTATGGTGAGCAGGCTGGAGTCGGAGGTAGGCCCACAGCTAGACTCATACCAATTTGCATACAGACAGCATAGAGATACTGATGACGCTATCAATAGCTTAGAGCACATGGTCACCAAACATCTGGAGAATCCCAAGAACTACGCTACACTTTGCAGCCTCACATTCTACTTAACACACTAAATCAGCTTAGGGTCAATCCATTCGTCATTAAATTGTATCATTCATTTCTCACTAACCGCACCCAGCAAGTCAGAGTGAACAGAACTGTGTCAGAGCTCATAACCATCAGCACTGGAGCACCCCAGGTGTGTGTTAGCTTACCAGTGCTGTTCACTCTCTACACAAATCAGTGTACCAGCAACAGTGGAAATGTACATGTTGTTAAATTTCTAGATGACACGGCCATCCTGGGCCTTATGCAAACCGACTCGGCCATTCACACATCAATTCATACATCAACAATCAGCAACTTTGTGCAGTGGTGTGACAAACACCATCTCCTCCTCAACAAAAAAAAACAACAAATGAGATGATGTTCAACCCTAGGTCTCTTGGCGACCACTCACCAGTGGTCATCCGTGATCACACCATAACACAAGTAGAGTCCTACAAATATCTTGGCATCCACATAGACAATAAGCTAGTGTGGAAGTCCCAGGTGGAAGCTGTCTGCTTCAGAGTGTAGCAGAGGCTGCACTTTCTGAGAAGACTCAGGACCTTTGGTGTGCCCCGGCAAGTGCAGCTTCTCTTCTACCATGCAGTAGTAGAGAGCCTCCTACGATATGGTATCTCTGCATGGTTTGGAAATTTGACCGTTCAGTCAAAGGCCCAAATCAGCAGACTCACAAAGACAGCCATGAAAATCATGAGAGTTCATCAACACCCGAGCCTCCAAGACATCTTTCAACAAGCCATAATCAGGCAGGTACAAAAAATAATCTCAGACCCATCACATGTTCTTCACCCTGAGTACCAGCTCCTCCCCTCAGGCAGACGATACAGGGTACCCCTAGAGAGGAACAACCGTTTCAGAAATACCTTTGTTCCCTTGTCCATCAAAGCTCTCAACAGTACCTAAGATGTAATGTGTGTGTATACGTGTGCATGTATGAGGTGGTGTGAGTGTGTGTGTGAAGATGTGTAGATGTACCTGCATTGTTTATCACTTTTCTTAACTATGACATATTTATGGTTTTCGTAATTCACTTGTATGGAATTTAATGATTATTTAACGGACATATTTTACCGACGAATGAATGTATTTTGTTATTTTGCTACTGCATCAGAGCTCTGTGAAGTCCAAGACAAATTTCCCACTGGGACAATAAAGTTAATCTTAATCTTAATCTTAATCATCACTTGACATGTATTGCCCAATCTTGTTTTCAGATGTTTATTAGTCCTGTCTACTGCTCTCTCTGCCTCACAGACACGTGTGGGTGAAACCGGGGCGGTAGGTGCAGAGGAAGTGTGCTGTCTGGAGAGAAATTAAATAAATAAAGTAGAGCATCATTTTACAAAACTGACAAGAAGAAACTAAGTTTCTTACCTGGAACCTACAGCTCAAATAATGCACAATACTTGAAAAGATTTCTCACCAATCAATTTGTATACCTGTCACTCTTGTCTCTGTTTCAATTTCCGCTCCCATTTTCACATTCCTTTCTATCACTCATCTCTCTTCCCTCTCTATTTTTATCGTATGTCTCTTTCAGCGCACTCATCTGTCTCTCTACCTTCTTCTTTCTCATCTCTGTATTACTCCTTCTTTTTTCTTTCGTTTATCAGTGTTATCACACCGCCCTTCAGCCTCACTGATATAAACTGACAAGTGAAATATAGCTAATTGGAAAATCTTGCGCTACTTAATCCCATCTGACAAAAAATCAATTTCCCCCTTCCCCCTTTCATGGCAACATTCATCAAGTCAGAAAGAAACTTGTTGCTGGAGGTAAGTTAGGATCAATCATAAATGAGTCATGAGCTTCCTCTTTGAAAGGAGCATGACAGTATATATTTCCTACAGTGTTTTTGAGACTCAGGCCATGTAGGTCCTGAAATGTGTGACTGATGGCCAAGTAGGTCTTTATTGATGTGGGGTAAAAATAACCCTTGTTTAAGCAGTGGATAAACAAAAAGTGACTACCTTGACTTTTTCCACATATTGTTGTGTTGTGGCGTTATTGGACTCTTAAAATCTGTCAATATTATCTTTGACAGGTTGTTATCCTTATAGGTATCCTTTTAAACTTTTCCGGTAATCTAATGTTTACATCAGAACAAACTCCTTTACACCATCAGTGTTCACATTTGTATTCAATTGTGTTTTGCAAGCACGATACCACATATTTTGTTAAATACACTTTTCTTAAACATTGTTTTTGTCATTAGCTAGCTCTTTTCATAATGAATTTTGTTGAAGTGTTCATTTTTCTAAGAAGTTTAGTTTCAAGTTTGTTGATACAAAAAACGGTAAAAACGCCATGTTGGAAAGCTCTTTCGAAAACTGCTTCTGCTTTACTAATAATGAATCAGAGATCAGGATGCTGACAATTTTCTATCTTTGACAGATGTATTTTGAACAATGATGGAAAAATCTGAAGGCTGTTTGTCATTTTGACAGATTAGAAAACTGAGGGTAATCAACCATATACGTGAAAATCCTGCATAAAATTAAAATGATGATTACAATGTTACCGAATGACAAAAAGCACAGGACAGACCAATCAGAGAATCCACATACCAGCTCACATGGGCTCCTCTTTCTCCCCAACACACATATATGGGCAGGTGTACAGTGAACAGGGGAAGCGACTCTCTGCACAATGGACCACCTAATGGCTTTATACCACAATAAACAATGGGAAGAAATCTTTAATATCCCATCGAGGGTTAAAGTGTGTTTGTGATCAGCATAAATGTTTTGTTTTTTAATCTGAGTTTGCTTTTCCATCAACATTGTATGTCATAGATGCTGTGAAATCTTCCACTAGCGTACTTGCGCAGTCAAACACATACACACAACACAGTAACTGATAAATTGTATTAGCATTAGATAGCAAATGCTAACTTTAGCCTGACTAATCTAGTACTGTAACTCCATAGTGACAAGTGATGTGTGTTTTTGGCCAGCGCTTAATGAAAGGTGTTTAGTTTAGTTCTAAAAAATGGGGCTATGATATAGCATTCTTTTACTACCAATGAGAAATTCTTGACGCCTTACTTCAAAAACCTGAGCTATATATTTACAATTTTAATATTAACCCTGTTGTCCCTTTGCCCTGAACTTTCCAGATAATTCCTTTTAGACCTGTAGGAAAGTTATTTCTTGTAATCAGAGCAAAGGCTCCTCCTAGCATGTCATTTAGTCATCCACCGCTGTATAATCCTGCTCTATCTCCACAGAGTGGGCCAAGGCAGCAAATTAATAATACTCTCTGAGGGATATGGCTCAAACCCTCTCTCAAAAATGAGGTCTGACAGAGTCTCCGCTCTAATTGTATAAGCATTGCCACTTTTGTTCCCTTCCAGGCACATCAGTGGAAGTGATGCTTGCAAGAGAGCTGCCCTCTTGCCCTCGGTGCCGCTGTTATATCTTTGCCCTGCCAGCTAACCCCGCAGCGGGAAATCAAATACACTTAATGGAGAGAGGAAACATTACCACTGTAATCGAACCTGGAACAAGATAAGTGTGTCACCACCTTCCTGAATGTCTGTGCTGTGGTGGAAAAGCCTTTTAGTGTAACTCCAGTGTCAGCGGTCTTCATGATTTCACTTGAATGGAAGGATGGCAAGGTGCTTCATTTGCTAAATGTATTCAATGACCTTCAGGCACATCAAGCTATAACAATATTTCACAAAAGCACAGCAGGTAAAGAAAATACAAATGCAGGATTATAATAGATAGTAGCTGTATCTAGAAGAAGAGGATATACATAAAGCTTATTTGCATTTTCTAGTGTTGTGTTACTTGTTATCTGGAAAGGCCTTGACTCCTATAACAAACCCAATGTTTGCTAGGAATATCTAACAAAGTGTAGATAGCATAGCTATAACATAGCTAGATCGAATGCTAGCATTAGCTGTTGTCAAACTGAAGCAAATAGTTCAAATTCACACAGACATTAGGCTATATGTTTTTACCTATTATCTTTCAGTATCTCAATAATCAATAATGAAAGCATAATGGGATTATGAAACACGTGAACACTTGAAACACGTGATGTATACATTGATGTTATAACAGCATGCTGGGTTCTAACCCTGAGCAAGACATTGGAGGAAAATGGTCCCTAGGTAAAAATGGTGAAATGCCTAAAACAGGCTATGTAGTCTTGTGTTTCTTGAGTTTATGTGACCATGGCCTGGCTCAGACAACTCTAGGATGAATCGATTATCTTCCCCAGATTTATCTTGTAGTTTGAGTGGTATAAAGATCCAATCTTAACGTCCTCGATGTGCTCGGATCTCGTCAGGGACGCCCTGATTTATATCAACCATGTTTGACATCTAAGACTTGTAACTTGTCTATTTCGTGATGAAAGGGTCTGACCGAAGTTGTTCGTGACTGCAATAACCAATAACCGCAAGAGACGAGGGAAAAAAATAATAAGTGGACAGTAGTGGGTGGACAACTATAATGCACAAGTTACAATCTTACCTCCAGCTCTTGCTGAAGAATAGACAAACCATGTTGTACCTGTCTCCAGGCATTTCTTCACCCAAACTTGTTTTTTAAAAATGTTTTTTCCCTCTCTGCACAAAGCAGTATAAACACATATTTAACTGCTGGCTCCATTGTTAACGTTAGGTACGTAAGGTGGTGTGTTCCTCCGCAGGGCACGATAACCTTAGTAAAATCCTGAAGTATGTGATGTGCCATTACTTTCATATCTTGTAGTGTGTGCATGATTGAGATTATGAAGAAGAATATCTGTTAAAATTATCCTTATGTGTGTGATCGGGTAGGATTATAAAACTCCCATAGTTTGAGCCTGCCTTAACAGGGTCACTCAGCGACACACACATACACACGTTGAGCTACTTCCATCCACTGATAGCCCTTAACAGCAACTGATGGGTGAAAAAGTGCACAACCAGTGGATCAAGTTCTTAGTTTGATTGAGGTCAGTGTTATTGAGAGCACAGATTTAGTGCTGCTGGTCTCACCACAATCCAGCTCCCGTTTCCAGGGAAATGGGCAGAGCTCAGAGGGCACCTCAAGGTGAAAGACACGATGAGAGTTAAGAAGTAGGGAAGGACTGATGCTGTTTCCATACCAAAGATGGGATTGTTGAGTCAGAGGACTCAGGTTTCTGAGAAATGCTGACAAACTTTGAATATTAAGTAAGAAATTTTTTTCATTTGGATAGTTTTTAAGGGTTTGCATCTCAGGGTTTTTCTCAAATGAGATTTACTTGGCAAAAGACAGCAATGAGGGAATAGCTGCCAAACAATTCCATTTTTAATGGTTTAAAAACCCAACTATCAAATGCCCCCTCATAGAGGGTTTTTGTACAAGATGTCACTTAAAAGTTTGAACTTATTGGCACAAACAGCCATAAAGCCATGTCTGAAAACACATCTTGATTGAATTTGCCTGTCGAAGAAAAAATAGTCCTTTTTGGTTTCGGGATCTTGCCTCTCTTCCGTTTAGGCTTCTTGAAACTTTTAAGAAACAAATACGGATTTCTTTGGGAGAAAATATTTAATCCCTCAGCTTTGATGAAAATTGGCAAAGAGGTCGAAATCAATCTGCAGAACACACTCAGCCATGAGGTCAATTATGCTGATAGAATACAATTACATAGAAATGTCAATGGTTACTTATTGTCACATCAGATGCCAATTTCTTGTCAGTTTCTCCCTCCCAAGTCTTCCACATTTATTTCAATTAATTTTAATGTACATAATTTGAATTAGACTTTCTGCTCAAATTATTAGCAACAACACTTTCAATTATTGTTATTCATATTGTTTAAATCCCAATAACCTCTGAAATGTCACCATTGTTATCAATTCTTTTATTATGGCTCAATAAGGCATAAACAGTCTTATTTCACCCTAAATACTGCATTACATCAAAGACAAAGCTCTGTGCCTTGGAGTTCATTTGTCCTTTTGTCCTGAATGTCAAGCAACTTTCATTGTGTCATGCTTTCACAACGCAATATGGTGAAGAACCAACAGCCTTCTCTCCTCATCGTGCGATACAGTAAAACATTAACAATTAATAATGAAGAAATTCATCAGAAGAGACTTTGCATATAGATAGCCTACTTAAGCCGGAAGCCACCATTAACATAACTTGCGGGGAGTGGTGGATAATTAGAGTGGCTCTCCTTCTTTCCTTCCCTTTCTGTGACTAATAGAGAGGCCATGGTGACAGAAGGAGGACACTGCTCTCAGAGGTCTGTGGTTCATCCATAAAAGTTATCAAACTATCTACTACCAATGTGGAGAGACCCTGAAAGACTGCAGGCCTGCACAGCGCATTAAGATGAAAGTTTTTCAAACTTTAGAAATATTTAAAATAAAGTATAGTCATTTTTAAAATGCTTACATTTGACCAGTTCATTTCTCTGGAGGTTCTCTGGTGGTTTATGCCATGGACTGCAGACTACATGATTAAAAGGTAGCCCAGTTAGGAATACTTCAAGAAGAGAGCTGGATAAAAAAAAAAACCTCAACAGAATCCTCTAAGTAAGATTTCTTGAGGGTAATCCTCCCATTTACATCTTAACTTTTACCTTGGTTCTTTTCTGCGACCTTAACCTCTGGCTACGCTTAAATGCCCCTTCAGTCGCCTGAAGTCCCCCTGGTTTGAGTTTAGGCCAAAAATCCATTTAGCATTACTCTGTGTAAAAAAGGTATCCCTGAGTGATAAGATGTTAGCTGTGACCGTTTCATGTTCACACATGGGCTTCTGTAGTTGGGACTTCGACCACCTGTGGACCCGAAAAGTCTCAACCCGACAGATGAGGTGCTTATTCCTGCTAGATCCCTCGCAGCAATCACCTAATTATACAAATCTCTGCGTACAGGTCACACAGGATATTAAATATCATCAGGATTTAGTCCACACATATCAAACTTCCCTTCCAAAGGATTAACAGAGCAGGGTGCATGCATTACTGTGCTAGTTTTTTTTATTTCTCCTCCAGAGGTTATAGTGTTCTGACAGCATGATAACAATTTTTAATATGCATACAGTTTACCCCATAACCTTTCCAATCTGCTGTCCCCTGCTGCTAAAAGCTCCATGGCATTAGTCACCTCAGTTGTTATGGAAGTTCGTGCTTTTAAGGGATGCTAGTGCTATAAAACTTTGTTTGAACACTTGCTCCTGTTAACACTATAATTTTCTTCTGGTAATTTACTGCAACACACAAAGGAACAGAGACGTGATAGCCAATGTGGCTTTTTTTTAGGTTCAGATGACATAGCAACTTAAGAAATGCAACACATGATAAAAATCTGCTGAGGCATTATTATGATGCATGAAACTTTCTTAAGGGCACCACCTGCAGTCAGATGTGGTATTTAAACAGCTGGAGATACCACTGCTGCTATATCTCAGGGTTTTTTCATAACTTTTTATGGCAGTTGCAAAATCACTCTTTTCCCATGATTCTCATAACCCCCCCCCCCCCCCCCCCCCCCCCCCAAAAAAAAAAAAAAATTATAATTGTCTTTAGTAATTGCATGGAAACCTGTTGTGTCTACATTCTCTCACTGGCATTTAAAAGTATGTCATTTAAATAACGGAAAGTATTTTGCTGTGTAGTTTGTACTGAAAGCAAAAATATCAATTTCTACACAAGCGCAGACGATTAATCCTTCAATAGTTAAATTATTTGACATCACAGCCAAAGCATGAGTATTATGTTTGTGGTGAAGCCTGTTTATTTGAAGAGTGTCATGTCAAGGACCTGAGAATTGATTCATGAACGTGTCAGAGCCCAAGTGCATTACTCATGTGCACGACTTCTGCTCTCTAAATGACCGCTCAAGACTGCCAGTCATGCATACCAGGGTGAGAGTGAGACGTCAAGATGTGAAATAACACAGTGACACAAAAATAATCTATAACTGTACATTACATATTCTAACCCTGAGACATGACATGCAGGCAGTCCTTCATTAATCCCATTCAAGTATGGGACAATGTGTGTGTGTGTGTGTGTGAGTGTGTGTGTGTGTGTGTGTGTGTGTGTGTGTGTGTGTGTTAATATTCCTCTTTTATTTATTATGTGCATGCAAACTTGATCTTAGTTTGTTGGAATAGCTTGCCATGAGAAACATATTGTAATAAGAAACAATATTTGGCTGCATTGTTTCTGATTATCTCAGATTTAGTAAGATAAATCCTTGTTTGAAAAGTTAGGCTATATTATGTTCCTTTATGTAAATTAATTTTAAGACTTAAACGAGAAGAATAAGACGGAACCATACCACCCTCGTTTTAATGCTATATGCATCTTAAGATAGGCGATAATTAGCATTGTTTAGGACTGAAAGGGCTTAATTCAACTACTAGCACCTGTAAGATCACACAGTAACACATGTTTAGCTAACTCTGACATTTGTTAATCTGTACAAAAGCAGAGCCATGTTTGCTAGTAAAAATGTATATCCTTGCAAAAGCAGACTCATGCTATCTCCTTACAGCTTAGATGATTGACAGGTGGGCGCGGTGTTACGGTTCGCTTAAAACCCGCCTCAGCTCAAGCTCTCCTGTCGTTATGTTGACTGAAAGTTAGGCTGAGAAAGCATTTCCAGCATGGCGGCTGCTGCCGATTATCCTCCAGAGCTCCCTGCCTTAACAGATGGCTGACAACACTCAGGCTTCATCCATTAATATTTAAAGTCTATGTGGACGACAGAGAAGGAAGATGAGACTGTGAAGAGTTTCAGTAGGCTAACAAAGGAATGCTACAGTCCTCCCTGAGCTGTTGTCCTCTGATAAGTCCTACTTTTTGAGGGCCTTAGTGGAGGGCCCACAAAATGAAATTGCTCTCATCCGTGCTGTGGTCTATGGACTGCTCACACCGGTGAAAGAGGACCTCCCTTTGTGAACTGAATGAGCCAAGAGATTGATGTGGCTAAACTGTATGAAATCAGCCTGGCCCCACACCTTACATAGCCCGGAGGCCCTGAAAGATGGCTATATAGGTGGTATAATTCATATGTATGTGAAAATGAAATGCCTCTACCGGATTGTTGGAAAAGCAATGTAATGCCAACATATGTCACACTTAACTGAAATAGCCTTGGGATTCTCTGTGTAATTGACAACAGAAAACACCATAATATATTTGTATTTCCCAGTATAACACAGACTGTAGAAAAAGATGAAAAATGGTTATAATGTTATATGATAGCACAGGTAAAGATGGCAATGCATATACTTTCAGCATTCCTACATTTTGCCTGAGAGAAGTGGTTTTATGTATTCAATATTGCGCCGTCAAAAGGAAGCTTTTTTTAATTGTGTGCTCTCAAAGTTATAACGACAGAGGAGTCCTTCGTCTACAGGTAGCAGTGGCTGTCTAACATTATGTTATACAACAAGTATCCTCTGAGAGTTCAAGAGGCAGACAGCAGACTGATAAGATTCTTATCACCACGAAGGCTCTACAACCTTATCTCTCTTAAAGAGGCGCTCACTTTTTTACTCGAAGACAGAGAGAACGATCTCAACAGGAATTCAATCTCTGTGTGGAAAAAACTCTAATTTGGTTTCTAAATTTATTTCTGTATTTAGTAATGGTTTGGGCTGCTGTTGTGACTTCATATAAAGATACACTATTGTTCAGAAAAGGTAGCGTCTACTCATATCTGGAGGACATAGTGATTTACACCAGCTTTAGTCTTGAAGATGCACTATAATTCTGTGCAAATAGCAATTCAAGTATTGCTTCATGGCAAAAAGCCAGTTCTGTTAATGCAATTGTCCCCAAGTAATGGAGAGTCCTCTGTCTTATAGTTGGCCCCAGTTTCTTCCATGGTGGTTTAGCCATTTAGCCAATTTAAAGATCCCATTCATCAGGTCTGTGAGTGCACTCGTGTCTGATCATCCATCACAGGCTTTCTTAGGTTTTCGACATCCCTCCTGCTGCTTCTCAAAATAGAGCAGGAGATTAGAAAGGGAGGGGGCATTGTAGCAAAGTCCCATGAGGTCTGTCATCTCTTTCAACCCTCCCTCAAACCTTCCAATGATCCACCCTCTCCTCCCCTAGTCTCTCCTTTAACATCTACCTTCTCCCCTCCTCCTTCTCCTTCTTCTCATCCCCATTTCCTGCAGCATCTTTACCTGAGGGAGCCATCCAGGGAAATCATTGTCCAGATGATGTGTTGTGTGCTTTGGGTGGGCACCATCAGTCACAAGCAGACACAATATAGTCCAGATGTGAACACAAATTGGTGGGACACAAAGGATAAATATTGACTACCTGGAGAGACAAAATACACTGCCAATCAAAAGTTTATGAACAAACTATATTCAGGCACAGTAAATCTTTAGAGTTTCTGGCAGTTCATAGCACAGAAAGCACACGCGTAATTAATAACCTTAACGGTTACAGTGCCCTATGTCAGGGGATAATCATCCATGGTAAACGGACTGTGAAAATAGGGCAACCAAATGGAAAAAGACATGACTAATGTTATTAATCACACCTGTGTGTTTCCTGCTATAATGTGTCATAATGTCACCCATACAAATGAAGTCTATTTCACAAACTAACAAAATGAATTGTTAGTTTCACCATTGTGTATCATCTTTTACTTATGAAACACACCAGGCATTCAAATTGATACTTTATAGATAACAGCTTAAGAAAAGTAGCGGTGTCCTTTGCCCTGCAGAGGTATACCATTAGAGAGGTCCCTATAGAGGCTGTCTAAGAGCTGCATGGCTGCGTGACATTAACTGTTGTTGTGGTACCTGCAGCAACCTAAGAAACAATAATAATAATCTTGACTTTGCATGAATTAGTCTGTGGCTCTGTACATAAAGGTAATGGAAATGTTGACCATATTTGGAAGTCTAGATTTTTTTTTTTTTAGGTGCAGAATCAAAAGAACAAAAGAGATCTATATTGGTCCCTCTACAAAAGTAAAGAATTGACAGTATTTATTTGTCAATGGGGGATTGTTGGGTTTATTCTTGGATTCTAGGAGCTCCAATTATTAAAAAAGGCCCCATTGAAAATAAACTGAGCTTAAAACAGCTGACGCAAAAAAACATGGACTTTTTCAAATGAATCTAGATGGTCATAAATATAAAGTCATAAAGAAGAATATATTGAAAGTTACTTGTATCTACTACTTATATTTAGTAAATAAACTATTTTCATTAAGAACCCCCCCCCCACACACACACACACACACCAGATCTTGTTTAATGAGAGGGGAGGGAATCTGTGTCCAGACAATAATTCAGTTCCATCTTGTCTCCTCAGTGGAGGAGCTGCATTAGTATTAGATGGATGGTTCTTTTCACTAAGATCATTGCATTTCCTATTGATCGTCCAGTGACGGTTTAGCCTGAGTCCAGACAAGCTGCTGTAGATGTATACATCGCAGAATGAACAAAACATGTACTCACTGCCCTGAGCTCTCACAAAATAAACATAGAAAGACTGGCAAACTGAAGGGTCAAAGAATGCATTTTGCATAATAATTCCCATTAGGTCTGTCTGTACTGCTAACTTTGGGAGATAGTAAGGAGACTGTCATATTTCTTCTATGTTTGTCTTTTAAGCATGACATTCAACATTTCTCTTTGCTCTCTCAAGTTATACAAAAGGTGTGCAACACAGCCCTTTCTGGACATTATCTCATACAAGCATGTTTGAATTTGTCTTACTTTTTGTTCTTTCTGAAGGATACTTTCTACTACAATGCCCACACACTATTGAGTAAGCATCTGGAATGAGTCATAGCCCCACTAATGGAAATCCATTTAGCTTGGTCTGAAGTATAAGTCTGTGCAGGGAAGCATATCGTCACGCAGAACTGAGCGCGGGACTATCTTTCAGCAAAGGGAGGACAAGCTGTCAATGTTCAAGGTGAAATCACCTCCTAAACTATCCACAGGAAAAAGAAAGGGTTTATTGGGTCATTTTGAGGCCAAACAATGAAAATGAGTTGACGAGTTTGCAGCTGATTGCATCTTTATGAAACTATTTTTTAGTTTGACCCCTTTCTCACTGAGAAGATTTAATGATGGTATTTCTATGCAGTCAGGGGTAAACACAGAGTCTGGGCTGATTGAAAAGTAAGTGTCCTCACTGAAAGAATTATCTGATCTGAATGAAAAGAGCCGTGAAGGCACAAGAATATAAGGCAAAATGCAGATCCATGGATCATTAATATTTACATATACTTTGAGCCAGAGAGAATTGGATTTCAAGGCAGGCCTTTTAGTGTAATGTATGCGTTCTGCCTCTTGATTGTGACGTGGCCGAAGCCTGAGAGGCAAAATGTGAATACATTTGAAGTGAATCTTTTAATGGAGACATGAAAGGAGGCCTGTGAAGGTCAGTCTCTCGTTGGTGCTGCGAGCAATCGTGCTCTCTCAAGTGTTTTGGTTACTTAAAATAAAATAAGGCTGGCTTCCTTTTCAAATTGGAAGTAATGTTCGCCTTCTTCTTTACCACTGGAAATATGAGGCTTAGTGTTGATCGTTATTGAGAAGCATTGCTGCTGATGAAGAAAAACACTAAATCTCAAAAAGCTCTTTTAAGCAAACCAAAAAGTAAACTCATACAAGTTTTTAAAACCTATTCTGTAACTTATAAAACCAATCAAGTTTGTGCACACTGCCATTTAAAACTCTATGTTCTCCCCCAGAGGTGATGTAAGTGTCCCTATTAAAGTGATGACACAACGGCTGGATGAGCAATGCGTTCAATCTCTCTAAAAAGAAACATCCCACTTTCCAACTGTAATCATTTTGTGTTGCACATCCAGATTCAATATTTGCTGACCATTTGTAAAAAGTGAAAAGTTGCCTTAGCCAGTTTCACAAGCATTTCACTGCCCCTCGTTGAGACCTCGCCCCGCGATGGAGGTGTTGGTGACAAGAGTGCCAGCGGGCTCCATCAGATGGCTACTGATTAAAGTTAGGTTAATAAAATGATAAAATACTCATCTAACGGATAATTCCACGCATGTGACAAAGCAATTGTTAATACTCTGCATTTTAATGTGACTCAGCAGTAACATTACAAGAGTACACACACTACTGTCATGTCAAAGTCCTTTAGTTTTAGTGTTACCCTTTTTGAATGAAGACTGAAAGTTATGATTTGATTTGAAGTATAGTTATATTGTTGCTAGCTCATGCTAGTTTAATGTTCATCCACTGTCTGAGGTCTATAGTCTATGTTCCATGTTGGTAAAAGTTGGACAAATTGGTGGAGAAATTTTTAACAGAATGACTTCTTCAATTTACTGAACTGTCTCCTTGAGAGCACGATGGTCCTCTTAGAAGGCTTGGCCTGCCTGCAGTTGGCTGAGCTTTCACATCACATAATGGTGACTATCTCCTTTCTTTCCCCTACAATTATCTCTTTAAGTTTTACATTGCCTTTCTCTGTTATCCATTCTTGTGCATCCCCTTATTTCTTCGCCTTTACTGTTCAGTATCCAGCAGTCTTCCATATACTCTCTTTATATTTAAATCGCCTCTTTCAAACAGAGCAGAAAGACACCAGCTGCCTTTTCTTTGGGGACTCATGGTCGTCTATGGAGGATGAACCCATTGTTTCCTTCAAGTCCTGCTCTGTAAGTACCTGTATTTGCTAGAAAATTATCCAGGAGCTTTTTCTTTCTTCATGTTTAGCCCTTAATGAAAACTGTCTGCTAGATATTTTCAGAAGACGCTGTTCATTGTTTTCCAGACTTGAACTTCTATTATGGCTTCACTAATCTTACCTACCTCGAACTAAGTAAGCAATTAAGAACTTATAAAATAAAGACTTATAAGAATAAGAATATAAAACGTTTGCTGATTCACACCAGACATAATTGTGAATGTTCATTTCTGATGTAGGTCCAATGGTCCAATCATGTCAGCGAGTGTGAAATGGGCAGTGGAAGCCTTTCTTCTGTTGTGATATAAAAGTAAGAAAACAACAATACTGAGGCTGACTTTTCAAGATGTATACTGATACTTGGATGGATTTTAAGTCAATTTCCAGTATTGGATCTGTACATAAAGAGTGTTGGTTAAAAACTGTTGTTCACATTTGTTTGATTATTGTTGTTCCTGCTGCAAACCAGGATTTAAAAACAGCTCTGTCAAAAGTTGCTTTTATGTTTGGGGGGGCTGAAGGATTATTTAACTTTTACCTGGCAACAGTAAGGTGAAGATATACTTCCTTCTGGGAGATAAATTATATTTTATTTCAGTTTATTCAACCCAAAAAGCTTCAGCATTGCAGGTTGATCTTCAAACATTTACCTTTGATATTGTGAATGCTGTTTCATTCGTTTTAAAGTGTATGTTAAACGGGTCATGACCTTTGGCCTTCATTTGGTCTGGCTGTAAATGTGGAAAAGTAATTTTTTTTCCTATCCAGCAACAACACAAAGTGTGAGCATTTGGAGACTTTTATGGCTGTGTAGTAACAGTGTGTGTTGGGTTGACACCTGTTTTATTGCTCTCCAGATGCTCTGCTCTAACATCAGGTCATCCAGAGTCACAGCGTGATTGGTCCTTGTCCAGCCACTGATTCTGCCTCGTCTTTCAAAGCAGGACAACATTACTGCAGCTCTGTGCCTGTGTCCTCAATTTTCTCTAACAAGGCTCACACAGGCAACTATAAAAATGTTGGCTGTCTATTAATAGCAGGAATCTCCTGCTGTCTGTAAAACCATCTGCTTTTGTTACTATGATGTGGCACTGTTTAAAGCATCCCTTGGACACTGACTGGAGGAGTCGGCTGGAACAGATTACATTATTCGAATTTATCTGGATAAAAATATAACTGCAGGCTCGTTCAGGTCATTACATACTAATGAAACTGTATAGTGTAGCATAAAACATTTTTTTATTCCAGATTCCTGAAAAGGAAGAAGAGTTTTTTAATTTAAAGATTATTCATATTTCACACAAGATTTCTGTTGACAGAAGCCACTTGTCTGAATCATCATCCACCAGAGTTTCAGCAGTGGATAAAAACGTATTATTAGTATGTTTACTCTTGTTTCAGCAAACTGGCTGCTGATCAAAAACTGAATAACCCATTCCCTAGTTTCATCATACTACAAAAGTAGTTGATAGTGTGCTACCTGTAGGCTTTAAATCATTATTTTATCAAGCAGATAAAGACAACAACTCATTTTGTTGCTATATTTAGATGTTATATTGTATCTGACAAGTCAGGCTGGTCAGAGAGATACAGTATATCAGCCAGGCAAAAGGCACTATCTTTGGTACATTCAATCTGAATCTGGGTTTTTACACTTGAGTATGTTACTCATTGAAGGCAGAGCGGTAAAATTCCAGCTCTGACGGACGCAGCCGTTCAGCCTCAGGCTATCAATCAACTCCAGCTGATTCTGAATGCAGCCCACCGTGTGCTGTCCTCTGTCCTGGGGTGAAGGAGGAAATATCTGCTATTTCTTGCTGTCTTAGTGTGGGCACCGGCGAGTTAATCACAGAGATGCACAGACTCTTTCCTCTGGGCCCAGAGCCTCGACTTGTCTTTTCACAATGTTGTGTCTGAGGCAAGCGACAGGCTGGACAAACAGATTGGCTGAAGCTGCATAACGAGGCCTGGCCTGCTACTCTCCAGCATTGATGGCAGCCACAAAACCCCACACAAGAATACACACACACATTCTAATAATAACAAACTATCCTTCCTTTTTATTAGTTTTATTTGCAAATTGAAGAGTTCCACTTGTCACTGTCAACATCCTTACACCCTTGTGCTTGCCAGAGCCCTCAGGGGTTCCCAAACTCACGACCCCCAAAATGAAGGGTACCAGAGACTAAGGGACCATCACTGTCCCTGGAGGTGGCTGAAGCATATATATATAGATATATATATAATGTAGCACAAAGCAAAGCACACACACTAATAGGCTTATCCAAACACTGGTAACATAAACAGCACAAAAGAATACAACAGCCTAAAAACCATCAAATTATTTCATAGAATTTATTGTTAGAAAGGCTAGAAGCAGAATACAAGTACTTTCCATGTATAGACATGAGCACTGAGTGGACACACAAAGCTTTAAAACACACACACAGGTGTGTTCATCTTTGTGTGTAAAGAGCAGCAGACACCTACATTGTTGCAGTCATGAATATTTGAAGTATTTTACCACATTCATTTTATTTTCATTTCACTTAATGACACGGTTTTATTTGACTTTGAACTACTTTGTTGTTTCTATTTGTACAATAATGGGTAAAATATGCTTTTTTTATTCTTTTTTTGGACAGCAACTCGTGACCCTCGGGGGTCTTGACCCCCACTATGGGAACTACTGCCCTAGATGACCGCTTTAACCTCCTGGGAAAATCAGTACCAGTCTTGTTTCTAACAAAAAGAAACAACTTTTTATTCCTTCATGTCAACTTAGAGGAAGTGAGCAACACAGATCAGGAGCGAGTTTTATTATTAAGCATCAACTGCTGCCTTTGGTTACATGTAGGAGGATATCATGACTCTCTCCAGTGACTCTGACACAGCCTGGAGTTACTAGAGTGCTCTGATACCATCTAGTGGTTACTTCAGGCACACACAAACACGAACATAGAACAGCTTGAGTAATAGGTGGGGTATGACAAAAGGAAATCTATTTGTACAAAAAGCAGGGAGGAACAAATCTGTTCATCCCACTCATCCAGCACAGTACCTCCTGTTCCAGCCATTAACCTCGGAGGCTGCTATAAATCACCGCCCACCAAGACAAACTGGTTCAAACACACATTTTGAGTCTCTGCAATATGGATCTGGACCTTCTTGTTTACCCTTCATTTGCCCTCAGGGAAAACTATTCTAGCTCTTACAGGTATCTTGTTATCAAAAGTTTGATGTTGATATTGTGATCATAAACATCATTGTAATAGTTCAGTCCCTCTAAAGTTGTTTTATTGACTGACATGCTTCTACATGTTTGTGTGTGTTGTACCTCTTTTTGTCTCTGTAATAATGTTGTCTTGTTTGCTCAATGCTTCCATTATAGTGTAGATGTTTGATTGTGATCCAGCAGCAGACTGAAAATGAAATGAGTTAGATATCTATCCTGCATTACTAGAGGAAATCAACATGTGTGTTTCATATTGTCCATGGTCTTTTTTCCGAAATATTTTTTTTGTTCTTTTGACATTGAAAATGTATTGTGATGTTACTAGAGGAAATAAACTGCACTTGATATCCTGTGAAGCTCTTTAAGTGCATTGAATATAAATGCCTCAGTCATTTGCTTGATGTGGGAATTTGTTTTTAATGATCTGATTTGTAAAACTTAAGTTTTTCCTAGTAAGACAATGGTTGGACTTTGAACACCGAACCTTGTTAAAGGAAACGTTTCACCAGAGAGCCTTACAAAGTGGGAAACCGGAGGGGGACTTGTTCGGCCCCTTGGGAAAAAGTAAAGAGTGGTTCTCCCCGTGGATTCTAGCAGCAGCTTAGGACATAACAGGATCCTTGAGGTACAACTGAAGCTCATAAATTAGCTGATGATATTGTAATGCATGCATGAGGTGCATTTCACTGAAAACAAAGTTCTGGTGTGTTCAATTAAGTGCAAAAGTAAATTAGTTCATCCCATACCTTGAACTGCTCTTATAAAGGAGGTGATAAATTGTCCTTCAATGTATACAACACTCAGGAAACAATTCTTTTTACATTAACCACAAATTTTCACTCAAAAGAGTAGATATATTTCATAAAATTCTTTATTCATAAACTTGATGCAAGTTTACAAATTACTTTACATGTTCAAAATCACCCTTGCAATGGAAAAAAAAATGAAACCAAACCAAAGCATGCTAACAGTGCATAACTTTATAACCCGGCCACTGCAGTTAATGAAGCACGGCACAGAACCCAGTATCAGGCTAATTCAGACCTCAGACCAATTTGTTGCTCCCCAAAGCAGAGAAGGTTTCTGTTAGTTGGACGATATGAGATGGTGTCAGAGAAGCTGTTATTCAGTGCACAACATACTTATATTTACGGCTATTCCAATAGTTGGGTATCTGATGGCAAACACATCTGCACTGCTACTTTTGATGGGAATCCTGGCATCTTTAGAAAGAAACTCAGAACAGGTGGAATGTCCTGTAAGTCCATGTGTCTCTTATACGACCTGGTTCATTAAGTAGAACACAGTGAGAAGTTATCCTGTGCACTGATAAAGTTAAGTAAACAATTTATGAAAAATCGATACAACTAGTCTTTTACCACCCAACCCAACCACTCTTTACCTTCCATCACTTGGGGAAAAAAACACCCATTGATATATTGACATGCAAAATACAGCAATATCAAAGAAACAGGGTGGTCTGAAGCCTAGTAAAACAGGATACTTATAGTCTGATCATTCCAAAACTTGCTTGTTAATTATTTATCAACCATGGAATCAATCTAAGAGTGTCCAATTCAACAGCAAACCACACTGCGATGCCTCTTGGTTTAACTGAGGCATCATTTTAATATGGCCCAACAAAAGATTGACGCATTCAATCTTATGTTTCATGACTAATTCTGAAGCAATCTTTAGCAAAGTCGAGTGTGCAGTATGTATTCCTGAGTTTGCTTCTTCAGATAATGCAGGGGTGGGCTTGACAATGTGACCAGGATGAAGTGACTGATACATTACCAATGGCATCACAACAGCTAACAACCATGCCAAAGACCTTAAGTCCTGTTGAGAATTTGCTTGTGGTGAAACATGAAATCAGTTAGAAATCTGTTATACACATCCAGCAAATGAGTTTAGAACAGGCTGTCTGTTTGATACCCATCTGCCTGTTTTAAAGATATTGGTGGCTGAGGTTAATATCACTGAGAAAAAATACTTAAAATCAACTCAAAAATGAGGAATGCCTGTATGAATTAGCACAACTAAGCTTTCTATGCTGGTTTTCAGGACAATATACTTAAAACAATGCAAGTAACCACACAATAGAACACCCACAACAAACGTATAACTGCATTAATTGGAATGATCCAAACAGTTTTCTGCATATTATTCACATTACATCAAAGACCCGGCACGCTGAGAGGGGGCAGCAGTGCTGGGAGTGGTTATGAATAGTAGCCAGAGAAGTGCTAATGGGAAGAGCTGGGTCCTTTCCTGTGGCAAATCTGAACAAATATTTATCAAATCGACAGAAATATTCTGGAAATGGAATAGACTCCAGTGATCTCCCCAGGTGTGAAGCCAGAAGGTATACGGTCGAGACTATTGCTGTGAATTTCAAACTCCGGCTGCATTTTAAAAAACCAGCCATGAGGTCAAGGAAAAGTCAGAAGGCAAAGGTCACTTTTTTTTTCCCTTCCTGTGAACTGTTTGTTATGACTGCCAGATTGGCAAAGTGCTCAGGATGTGAACCTGCTACAAGAACCAAGCAGGTGACTACACTGTAAAGTAAGCTGTTAAGACTTAAGTTTCTTCAGTACAACAAAACTCCTCAAGACTGCGTCTTCACTGCATGACCTTACTGAGGTTCATCCGGTTTGAGTGATCAGATATGAAAAGCCAAACATCTCGAATGCCAGAAAACAGCAGTGTCTGTGCCATTATTGTTACGCCTGCTGTAGTTAAGAGGTGCCATCCAGTGAGGGGAATGGATCTGTAAATGTTGCCAATAACATGAGGATTACTAATCAATATTAAAAAAACAAACAAAAAAAAACCGCAGTAGTCATTAAGCTTACATAAGAACATGGCATACTTTTGTTTCCTTCTGCAAGAGTATCCATGAAGCAACTTTTTCTTATTCTAAATGGGTCTCAGGAAGTTGCAGTGCCCTTGCTGTTAATAGTCAAGGGTATATAGTAATACAAGTCTCTGCAAAGCCAAAGACCCAGACAAGGTTACATTATAAACAATTAAATCCTTTTGCAGAAATACAAATGTACATGTTTACACGAGGAGTTAAAATCAACTACATTACAGTGTGATAATCCAAGCACGCCCCCGCTTCGCTTCCTCATGTTTCTAGCCGTACACCAAACCCATCCCTGCAGGGAGATGTCCCGTAGCTGGTTGCGATGATGCCGGTGGTCTCCAACCTTGGAGCTCAGCAGGATGTTGTTCTTCATCTGGGCTGTCCCATTCAGGCTGCAAAAGTCCTTTTAGCCACCCACCCCCCTTCCACCTCAGGGCTTCAAGCTTTTATAGATAAGAGGTTTGGAAGCGAGCAAGCCTCAGAAGCACATTATTCCAGAGGAGGGATCTTGGTATTTTGTAAAGATAATACATGAGCACAATATTACAGAGGCTGTCCATGGAAAGAAAAAGCAGTGGTTCTTCCCATCGGCCACTTTGAAGTGTCTTCCCAGCCACCACTGCATCGCATCAGGGAAATGTCGCATGCCATTTTCCGATCCAGTCTGTGGCCAAAGAGGCAGAGTCTAGCGACCGGAGCAACAGACTGCTGGATAAAGCCATGCTGCACCTTTCAACTCACAGCCAGCAGGTAACCTCGGCATGCTCGACGCCAAAACCAAAATGGTGACTTGACGCAATAATTAGACCACCGGTTTCCTGACATACGCGATGAATGCCAAGATGAAAACTTAGATCGTAAAATACAAAAGGATGTACACAGAGATAAATATCTGAAGAGGACATACCCTTGCGTGTAGCTGATGAAAATGTCGGGTGGGGATGTGTGTTTATGTGCTAGTATCTGGGGGGGGGGGGGGAGGGGGGGTCACTGAATGAGAACTTTGCTTTGGAGTTCAAACTCTTATGTAGAGAACAAAATGGTTTTCAGGATTTAAAAAAAATATTGGTCTCAAGAAAATAAGAATCAATGACATGTGGTCCCAGTGCAGGAAAGCAAGAGTCTGTTTAACCGTCCTCCTTAGGGGGTGTGTACCAGCCTATTGGGGAAAAACAACAACAAGAATTAAGAACAGACAAACAAAAAGACTATCTACTTCTACTAACCACCATTCTTCTGATTGGTTAAACTATATCTGCAAATTATTATTTTTTTGCTTTTAATAAGGCTTGGCTTTTCTTTAGAGTTCAACAACAAACCTAGTTTTGTACTTTATCATGACTTGGGTTAGAGGGGTGAGGGGTGTAGATTGGAGTTTAGCACAAAATCGACAACAGACTCAGCCAGAGAAGGGTTAGAGAAATGGCCCTGGCAGATCAGTTGCTCTAAGATGACCATTAATGGAATTTATTGTTTTTATAAAAATGTGTTTCATCTTACTCACACAGATTCACGTGCATCGAATAACTGTGTTCAATGTTCAACATTATCAAAGTGCATACAAGAAGAAAAAAATACTTTTTTTTTTTGCCAATCCAAAAAACTATCCGATCTGTGACAAAAATCTGTGATCCGATCCAAACTGAGATATGTGACCCATTGAACCAGTAATTCAGAATCTTAACTTAGTTTAACACCTTTGGCTGATATTATAGACTTGTGTCATCTTTGGTGATCTCCTCATGATGCAATGAAAGCTAGGCTTTAAAGCTTTGTCCTTTCTCCAAAGCTGTGAGACCTAATATAGGATATGTTATCTGTATGATGTACGAACAAATGAAACTGAGTAAACAATCTTTATGCTTCATTTATTCACATTTTTCTCTCTTCTTCTCTATCTTGAGTATGTTAGGCAGTATGATTTCCATCAGTCTAAACCCTATCCTATACTTGTCTCTCATCTCCATCTCTTCAATACACCTCTAATGTGTATGATGATATAGCCATAGGGAGTCATTTCCAAAACCCTTCAAAGCTTCATTGTAATGTTCAACTGTGGGTTTCTTTTTTTAACTGATTTATGAAACTGAGAATCATTCAAGTGTTCTTTATCTCAAACCAGAAAATAAACTTTCCAACAGAACTTTCCTGCTTTTGGCTGCTAGTTTATCTTTGTGTGTGTGTTCCTATGTATGGTTGGTGGATGGTCCTGTTTGTGCGCTCTAGTACGTGTCTATGTGTTGTATGTATGTTTATTTTTGTCTTCTTTAAAGCACATTGAGTTTACATTTGTATGAAATGTGCTTTACAAATAAAATTGAATTTCCATCAGTTTTGAAAGCCCTTTTTTTTTTATTTGACATATAAGTGTGTTGTAACAAAAGTGTTCTTTATACTGGCTGATGACCTTTCTCTTTGAGGCTCAAATAAAACCCCTAAGATGAACTGTGGCTTACTCTCAGTTTACTCTGAAATTGAAGTCATGCTATCAAACATTAATAAATTCACATTGACAGCTTAGCCAAAGTGACTTCTACTTTTTAAGTAGGACATTAGAATGGATGAATAGTATTTAATCATGATAACACCATTCTTACAAATAAACTATAAATCCTTACTTCCATCAATGATAACAAATGAGTGTAATAGTGTGGACATGATGGATGTAAATGTTGTCCCTGTTAGGGACACGGTACAAGCACTCATTTCAGCTTTGATGCATGAGAGGGATTTGGTTTCAGTAAACAAGGTCAGGGATGCACTCTGTATGAAACTGGAGTCAAAAACACTCACCGTTCTTTTCATGGATCTGAACCAGGGATTTATAGGACTGCTGTGCTCTGGCGAGATTGTACTGGTTCTACATTGGAAGATGAAAGAGAAAATTAACCTTAAAGCAGGGTTCATACATATTTCTGCCAATACGTACATTACCATGACCTTGAGGCAAATTTCCATGACAGTACATTCTCTGAAACATCTGTGTATACGTGGAAACAAGAATTAAATGTAACGTCAAATTTTACCTCAGTATATAACATTAAAGACAACTCGGGTGTCACAGCTGTCAACTCTCTCTGTTGCTCTGCTTCATTAACACACACACTCACCTGCTCTCTGCCTGGCAGCACACACACACCTCTCCTCTCACCTGCTTGTCTTTTTACTGACAGATTAGACGCACAGCGTGGGAAATATCATCGTCTAACAGCCCGCCACAAACAATTTAGTACCGCCTTGTCTTGGTAACTAAAACAAAACGTACATGTTCTCATGTGTAAAAGACGTTTTACGAAAGGAAATGTTCCAACTATGAAATAAAATACTTAGGCTGATTTAGCTGCAACTAAACCTGGACTGAGAGGCAAGATAATCAGCATATTGTTTCAATACTATATGACGAGATTCTTCATAATCATATAGGTTTCCGCTGTAAAGTGTGAGTTGCATTTTCTGATCACTCAAACGACCACCTCCCCCCTCCTTTTCAAACAAGCCTGCACAATACTCTACTCAAGTACCGGTATGTCCAATGTGCATGAGAGCAGAGGAAGATGATTTCTTAGTCAGTTTGTTCAGTTCTCAGGACATTGTTGCTAAATCTGTGTTGTTTCGAGTTGGTGGTGATTATTACCACTTCTAATCTTTTCTCTACGCACTCTTCCCAGCCCCCCAAAAGGATTTCCACTTACACGGCTTGTCATAGATTTATGTCAAGCTAAGATTGAAACAATAAAACACTTTCATAAAATGAAATCGTAATACAGGGGATGGCACTGAAAACAAAGTGCATATTTCCATGTCAAGTCAGTCTCCTTAAAAAAATAAATAATTCAGTGGTTGTGTTGGGGTCCGGGAGCTGCAAAGATGCAGATGACCTACAATCAATACATTGCCTGTGTACACACTGAAGAAGGAGTCCAGCTGCTCTGCTGACATGACAGATTCACAGTGTGCCGTACAGTCCATATTATTCAAGAGAACCACAAGTGACCCATTAAATAAACAAAAATCACATACAGGGGCATACATAATACAAGAGAACATGTCTATCCCTCAGAAAGGATAAAAAATGGAAACTGTTCACAAATCAATATCAGTCAATCGAGCGAATCATTCTCCCAGATGGATAAAAAAACAAATAAAAACAAAATTCCCCCATGACAACCCGAATCATACCAATTCATCATTGATTCTTAGTTGATGTTGGACAAATATGAAGATATCCAGCTGTTTTCTTGAGATATTGCATTCTACCAAGGTGGGAGACAAACAGACAGATAGACAGACGGATAACCACCAAACATAACAACTCCAGGCAGGGCTGACTGTTTCAGAGGCTTACAAATGAAGACAGTGAGAAACATCAACTAATTCAAGTCTGAGTCAAATTGAATAATGAGCCAAAATGGAATTTGAATTTAAGAGAGCAAGTTCCTGAGATAAATTCCCCTCACAAACCTTATCTTGTTACATGCTATTTCACTAACAGTTTGATAAGAGCAACACAAAAAGTCGACTGCATCTTTGCCTACCACAGTACAGACACCACATCTTCCTTTAAAACCGGATTCAAACATTACTCATTTTGCTTTAACAGGAAATTCCCACACAAGCCACTGATAAGAGTCAGGTAACTAGGCCTGAGGCTATTGTCATGGTCCACATGAGTCAGTATGAAAGGTCAACATTGTCACATGACATTTCCTCACTTGAAGTGAAACCTCTAGTTGCTCATCACTTACTTTATTGGCTCCAAACTGCACTCTGGCTTTTCCTTTGACTAAAGTGGCATTGATCTGCATGATGACAGACTCAATGGAATAGGCACTGCTCCAACCCTGCAAACAGGAAAGCAAGAGTTAGGTTCTAAACTGCTAAATAGATGCAAACACAATACAACGAAATGTATATGCATATAACAAACAGTTACGTATGACATACCTGTTTGGTGAGAAGTTCCATGCACAGGGCACCTCCTCCAAGAACATACCTAAAGCAGGGACAGAAATCAATTATAAGAAAAAATGTCTATAAAAACAACTTAATTAAGTCTCTTTCAAAAAGAAATATACATTTTTCCACTTACTCAGCCTCAACTTGAAAATGCAGTGGGGAGGGGGCAAACTTTAAAGTGTACTGGTTAAATGAACTCACCCCCCAGAAAGCACTGGCGAAACCACCCGGACAAACGGAGGATCAAAGGGGAAATTATCCTGTAGGGACAATCAGCCGAAACGTGTTAATTTTTAGACTTGAAAGATTAATAGATGGTGTTTCGAGGTTAATAATGCAGAGGTCATTTTACTCACTTTATATGAGAAGTTTAGTAAAATGTAGTCCATTCCTTCCTTTTCCTTTAGGACTTGTAAATCACTGTGTAAGGGGCTATCTGGATCCACCCTGTTGGCCAATAAATCAAACAATTAGTCATAGTTCATTCTGAAAGACAAAAAGACAATAGCAACAAGGTCCTGGAGGTACTTACGTCCTTAGTTTGACGTGCCATTCATACAGGCTGTCATTAACAAGCTCGACTGAATAGATACCTGCAAAAGAAATGGATTTGATGGATATTGGTAAGATGCCCTACACGTCCAATGCCAAGTGTAGGACACAGTGTAAAAATGTAATCATTTCTTTCATTTTATAAACTAAATGCAGTGAGGCAAAGACTAAAACATTTAGTAACCAGTGTCCACTCTAATTTAACTCAGAATATTCCTTAACATCTATCTGAAGCCTTGTTGGAAGGTGTAAAAAGAAAAAAAAAGTCCAGTTGAGGTTTAGAAGGTAGAGCAGGTTGTCCACGGATCGCAAGTCTGGCAGTTCAAGTGTCAAAGACACTGAGCCCAATTTTTGTTTACAGCAACCTGCGTGGTAGCTCACTGCCATCAGTGTTCAAGTGTGAGCATGAATTGGTAGATGAAAGAATAAAATATTGGAATGCACTTATAAAATAGCACAACTTTAATGTAGCCATTTCTCATTTAAAGGACATCAAAATAAGTTATTTTTTTATACCAGAAAAGGAATGCAAAGGGCACAGCTTTGTCACAGTTACTTAAGTTTACTCGACAGAACGCTTCAGATGTACTACAGCACATTACAGCAGTGGTTCCTCTAACATTCAGTTACAATCAAATGTGAATCCAACACCCTCCACTCTTCAAATATTTTCTGTGGTGGTTTGACGCTGTATGGATGATTGGAACAAAGCAGAGTAGGGGACATAATGTCATGGTGACATGTTTGGGGGGAATCCTGGCATAGTTTTTTTAGAATTTGATTTATGCTTCACTTCTAAATGCATATCATTGTTTTTTGTAAGGCTGCTGAATTAAGAAATTCATGTGCTAACAGCCACCACACCCAAATGAGGGCTGATCTGACCTCATACAAACAAGCCTTCATTAAGAATCTTTTTCTCTCTACATAACTACATTAAAATCACTCAAAAAAAAGATCCCTCTGTGTGTGGCTTTTGTAATTCAATGCTTGATGTTCACTAATTCTCATCTAAAAGATCAAGAGAAGAACTGATGATTATTGTGTTTTGGCATCAACGTGCTTGTGTTCTTTTCACTCAGATCTGGAAAAAAAGCAGACCATTGTTAAGTGTGCATACCTGTCTTGTAACTCTGAGACCTGTAGATCTCTCTAAGCTCCTTCATCAGGCGGTCAGAAGCTTGCACTGAACCAGACACAGCTCCCTGCAAAACACAAAACAACAACTGTAACTATAAAGACAAAGAACACAGTGCTCAGCAAGGGTAAACCCGTCATCTGTACTTAACGTGTGCAACCATCAAAGAGAATATTTAATTCCATTAGACATGAAAGTCTATACCAGTGCATGTCTTGAGAAAATGATCAGCGTAAAATGAAAAACACAATTAGAAGAAATTATATTTTAGACACAAGTAATAAATCCAGACAGCTAACAGCTGAGCAAAATAACAAGTTGGTGATAGTGCTGAGAGCCCTTCCAAGGAAGAAAAAAAACAAGTCTTCATAGTCTGTGCTGCCTTTAGTGGCAGACACTAACACTGTTCTCAAACACGCACTCCTGAAAAGTTATAAAAAATGTTCAGGACAGCCTGCCACTGAAAACATCCTGAGTTATACCTGATTTTACAAACGCAGCTCAGAGTTTTGTGCATGTGTTTATAGGAGACAGCTGTAGACACATTAAGAAAATTATCACAGTTCCTAATTGCAGTTCTGTTAATGTAATGCCTAACCTTATTTTCAAATCTGTTACCACCATTCACACTAGTAGCCCCTAATGATAAATACATGAAATATATCCCTCTATAAACACCTTAAAGAAAAAAAACTTACATTCAAGTGGTCCTGCCTCTGGTTCTTTCGGATTTTCTCCAGGATGGCCAGATTCTCCTTCTCGATGCCATCATCCTCAGACTTCTTCCCGTCCACAGGCTCCTCTTCTTTCATTTCATAGTGGTCCAGATCCTCTATGTCCTGTTTGTCAAGATATTATGTTTTAGACTTTTTGAATATTCTGAGTGTCCAAAATACATGCAAAAGTAAAAAAAAACAACAACAACAACAACAACAATTGGATAAAAGCCTGTAGCAAGACAAAATCAATCATGTACCATAAAATCCAGAATATAAGTTTCACTGGTATATAAGACGCAGTCGGTTTTGGGGGTTTCCCAGAAAGAAAAAAGGTTTAAACTTTCTACCTATGTGATGATTTCTATTGTGTTCAGTGAGCACACAGTGCAGTTTCTGTTCAAGTGTGTCACTCTTTTATTTCCATCTGTTTTTGCTTTGTAGGGTTCGCACTCCTACTAGCTACAGTACGGTAGTTGAGCTCTCAGCCTACGGTGAAAGTTCTGAAGTACCGACGGCCCGTGGGTCGCGCTGCCCGACTCTAATGGTCTCTTGCTAAGTTTAATATAGGAGTCATACAATCAAAAGAGTACTCCACAAGGCTTATTCATGAAACAATATACCGCCGTTTATGCATGATTTTGACCTTGTGAGGGAGAAATGATGATAAAAAGTGGTGCAGCGAGCCTGGTCTGTGCTGCTATGTATCCCCACAGCTTGCAATCAGCTTGCAATACACAATGAATGGGGATGAATTTTCAATCACGTCAAGTTGCGTGCAGTGTGTGATGGTGGCAGTTGCACTCGTGGAAATGACGGGGTGTGTGTCTGCATTTTATACCTGTATATTGGTCTCACTGGTGTACAAGACACAGTTTCTTTTTAGATAAAAAATAGGCGTTAAAAGTGTGACTTATACACTGGATTTCATGGTAATCGTGTAAAACTGATAACCCCAAATCAAAGATACTTTTCTAGAAACCACATACCATACTAGCATGATAAACCAACAGAAAAACATACAGTACTTCTATAAAAAGAAAGTTGTTTTGTCCTAGTAACAGTGCTGCATGATAAGTAGACTCAGGATGAATAACTTGTCACACCACACATTCCTCACAAATGAGGTGTGACTAAAATGGATGATAAAGCCACTAAGCATAAAGCACAACATCTTAAAAGAAATACACTGAGTGTTTGGACTCAAGATGCCAACTTACCTCTCCCATCTCCTCTTCCTCTTCTTCTTCTGATGTGACCTCCTCTGTCCCATGCTACACACACACACACACACCATATAGAAGGCATTGAATTCAAGCTTAATTAAGTGATGTGAAAGAAACTCACTGCACTTGCAGATGTTTTTGCTCCATGTAAGACCAACCCTTACCTACCATGATCTAAGAAAGAGTCTATTGTTTATCTTAGGGGACAACTCTATATAAACTCTGCTATTTTATTTCTGAGCAGAAGTTGTTTGAAGTGTGCATAATTACACATCAGCATTTAAATAATTTTGGTGTATTTCTTTAGTGTAATCAAATATTAAAGATGTCCTGGCTGTGCAAGCAGATGACATGACATGAAGATTATGATAAGACTAAACTAGGCAGCTTGCCTTTCGGTCTTGTCCCACGGGGCCTGCAGGCAGGGGTTGGTCCAGCATCTCCACATCTGGATGTTGGGGAAGGTTGTACAGCCGACAAAGGTCACAAATGAGTTTCTTCAACTGCTGCAAAAGCTAGGAGGGGCAAAGAAGAGGGGGATACAGAGTTAAATATACCACTCAAGATTGTGAATGAAGCTATTCAGCTATGCCACAGTTCAGGCATGTGATAAAAGCACTATCACAAGCATGAACAGAAGTTTTTTATATATTGTATGTGGAGTTTAGCTATTGTATAATGTGCATGAGGTTTGACATTTTGTTTAGAATATCACAGGTTCCTGAAAGCAAAACTAGCTAATCATAATTCTGAGACAAAGACAAGTTACAGTTCAAATGCTGTGCTGATTGCAGGACTTTCAAACTGCAGTAGTGGAATGATACTAATTATCTTGCATTGTTGAAGTGTAGTGTTTACATTCAGGCAGATAACTCTCTGAAAGGAAAACATAAATTATAAAAGAACTATAAAGAAATACACGAGTTCAACATAAAAGAGTTAAGCAGCATGGTAATACATTGATCTTAAAATTCCCAAAAGAAGGTTTGTCCGTTACCAAACACACAATATTTCTCTTTTTTTAGCTGGATGTTGACTTATTGTTCAAACTCAAGAAAATCTTCTGTCCAAAAAACGTACAGTACTTCTATAAAAAGCAGTTTGTGTCCTACTAACAGTGCTGCATGATAAGTAGGCTCAGGATGAAAACGCTAAGCTCAGGATGTCACACCACACTTACGCTTACATAAGAACCTGCTTGTCACACACATTTTGAACTCAGATGTTGTCCCAATGATCTAAAGACATGGCCTTTTGGTTGTTTGAAACACCTGCCTGTCCTACCAATTCCAATACTAAGCACCTACCAATCGCCAAATGCAAGTAAAAGTATGATGTGGCGTGTAAAATAAATTAGTTCATGCGTCATCTGTGTGTGGTAATCAGTACAAAACACATTGTAAGTTAAAGACCACATTTGTTTTGCAATGACTGCACGTCGTCAAAAATTTGGTCACGCTACTTCGATTGACCCTCGCTGACGCTGTCCAGTTCGTCAAGCAATCTGTTTTGTACAAGTCTATGTGCGCCTGATTACAGGTTACAAACAGAGCAACTGTTAGAAAAATGAACTCGTAGCTAGCAGGTGGTTGGCTCCTTTTGCTTCCTAAAGGCCGTCAACCAGCCATTCCGACTTCCCCATGTTGAGTCCTCAGTTGCGGTCGCTTTCCCGTAGCGGCTAATGGGGGCTGGCTACACTTTTCGAAACCACTTACTAAGCCTTATCTCAGGGAAAATAAAATCTCTGTAGAGGTCTGCGGTTAGACCAGGGGTTCCCAAACTTTGACGCACTAGGTCAAAACACTGGCATTAAAAACAGCAAACAATAGCCCAAACACCATCATATTATTTTTGTAATTTATTGTAAGAAACTACTTTTTTTTTTACCTACTGTATTTTCAAATTAATGGGTGAAATATCCAATTTTAAACCATTTTTATATGTTTTTGAAATGAATCTCGCGACCCCCCTAACAGTGACCCCCACTTTGGGAACCACTGGGTTAGACAGTTTAAGATCGTGAAGGATTAGAATGTGTTGACAATCTGCCAAAGCAGGGATCGTAGTATTGGGCTACAGTGTTCATTGTATCTGATAGATAGATAGATAGTTTATTGATCCTGAGTGAAATTCAAAGCATCCAGTAGCAGGTTACAAAGACGTACATGACATGAAACATTTGCTAAAAATTAACCACAAAAACGACGCCCCCCTCCCATTCATGTATATTAACCCGAAAAAAAATATTTAAGAATACCCCTAGATGAATCAACATTTTTTAGCAATGTTTAAAAAGAATAAAATGATCAAAAAACAGACATTTAATAACAGTCAGTGCAAACATTAAAGGTGCGATTTACATTTAAATAATTGAGGTTATCATTAAAGTGTCCAACTAGAGGCTGACTCTTGGGACAGCTGTGCAGATGGGAAATGGAAGAAGGAGTATTTAGTCCAGTATTTAGTCCAGTCACTGTGTGCTTTCCCCCTGCCATAATCGTGAGGTGTTGTACAGACGTATGGCCAGGGGGACAAAAGAGTTCTTGAGTCTGTCTGTGGAACAGGATTGTGACAGCAGTCTGCCACTGAACACACTCCTCTGCCTGGTGAAGGTGCTGTGCAGAGGGTGCTGGGTGTTGTCCATGATGGAGAGCATTCTGTTCAGGGTCCTTCTCTCTGCCACTGTCACTAGAGAGTCCAGCTCTGCGCCCACCACAGAGCCAGCCTTCCTCACCAGTCTGTCCAGCTGTGCTGCATCACTCTTCTTGCTGCTTCCTCCCCAGCACACCACAGCATAGAAGAGGACACTCTCCGAGGCCACCACGGACTGGTAAAACATCTGCAGCAGCTTTTTTACAGATGTTGAAGGACCCCAGCCTTCTCAGGAAGTACAGACGGCTCTGTCCCTTCCTGCAGATAGTGTCCATGTTTGATGATCAGTCCAGCCTGTCGTCCAACTGCAGCCCCAGGTACCCGTAGGTCTTGACCACCTCCACGTCGACCCCCCGATGGAAACAGGTTGGGGATGTGGCTTGTTCCTTCGGAAGTCCACCACCATCTCCTTGGTCTTGGAGGTGTTCAGCTGCAGATGGTTTGAACTGCACCACCTCACAAAGTCCCCTACCAGACTCCTGTACTCCTCCTCCTGTCCATCCTTGACACAAACAACTATCACAGTGTCATCCGAGTATTTCTGCATGTGGCAGAGCTCGGAGTTCTACTGGAAGTCAGAGGTATACAGGGTGAACAAGACAGGGGAGAGCACAGTCCCCTGTGGTGCTCCGATGCTGCTGACCACAGTGTCAGATGTGCAGTTCTGCAGTCTGACGTACTGTGGTCTCTCTGTAACCCTTTTCACACATACGGAAATCTCCTGAAAAACTCCAGAGATTAGGCTACCCGGAGGGACTTTAAGCTATGTGTGAGCGCAAACAGCCACATTTTTCGCGCAGACTTTACCCGGAGTTTCTCCGGCCAGACCCCTAGTATTTTATCCACAGAAAGTCCCAGTGAGCTGATGTCTGAACACGGCCGCCTATACTCCGGAGATTTAAATTTGAGCCAATGGGACCCGAGTGACGTTTATACACAGTGACTGCCTAAAGTGTCTGCACGCGACCACTACGATCTCCGTGCACGTAATTAAACGGCTGCATTCTGTTTTCTGTTCGTCAGTATGTTGTTCTCCTCTCTTTCGAGGATGTTGTCATTCCATTGGATTACACATAGCATTGATATAAAGGCAAATATTCTCATTATAACGTCGTGTAGCGGACTCTGTTGCTTCGGCCGCTACTTCCGCGTTTGTTTATTTACGCCCCCTCCCCTCTGACAGGGAAAGTCCCCCGCTGTGAGGAGCATATGTGAACGGCTAGTTCGGGAGAATCTCCGGAGAAGTCCTCCTGTAAATATCTAGATATTATCCGGAGTGCATATGTGAAGACGGCTTGTGAGGTAGTCCGTGATCCATCTCACCAGGTGCGAGTCCCCCCTCATCTCGGTCAGCTTGTCTCTCAGTAGGAGGGGGTGGATGGTATTAAAGGCGCTTGAGAAATCAAAGAACATGATTCTCATCACGCTGTTCCCTTTGTCCAGATGAGAGTAAGCCCTGTGTAGTAGATAGAGGATGGCATCGTCCACGCCTATCTTCGCCTGGTAAGCAAACTGCAGTGGATCCTGGGCATGGTGGACCTGGGGTCTGAGGAGATGGAGCAGCAGCCGCTTAAAGGTCTTCGTGACGTGGGATGTCAGTGCAATTAGCCTGAAGTCGCCTGGCTCACTGGGGTTTTTTTCTTGGGGACCGGGGTGAGGCACGAAGTCTTCCAGAGCACAGGGACCTTCCCAAGCCTGTTCTTCCTGGTAGGACAGCTTACAAACTGGTGAAATTCCAGTAGTGTTGAGTCCAATGTAACATTGTTAAAGTCCCCAGAGATGTCAATGACTGCTTCAGGGTGTTGTGTTTGTAATCTCGCGATAGTGGAGTGGATGACGTCACATGCGGTTTCAGCGTGCGCTCCCGGAGGAATGTAAACACAAACAACAATGGTGTGGGAGAACTCCCTGGGCATGTAGTATGGTCGGAGACCTACCGCCAGCAGCTCAATGTCCTTGCTGCACGTTGTCTCCTTCACAGTGACATGTCCCTGGTGGCACCATCTGGTGTTAATAAACAGCGCAAGCCCTCTTCCTTTCCGTTTGCCACTGCGTTTATTGTCTCTGTCCGCTCTCACTGTTGTGAAGACCGGTAGATCCACGTTAGCGTCGGGGGTCTTTTGTGTTAGCCAGGTTTCTGAGAAGCACATTAAACTGCACTCTCTAAATGTCCGGTCGTTCCTCACAAGGGCAGCTAGCTCATCTGTCTTGTTGGTTAGACAGTTAACGTTCCCCATAACTATCGACGGAACACAGGGCTTGTACTTCCACCGCTTAGCCGCTAGCCTAGCCTCAGGTATGGGGTGAACGATGCCGGCTTGTCCCATTGTTCGAAGTGAGAGCAGCTTCTCCCTTGAATAAACAAGTTTTCCGCTGCTATATTCCCGAAAAGAAGAAAAAGTATCCATAGGATATACAATGTTCTACACCATATGTGTACTAAAAAAGTAAGGTTAGCAAAAACACCGATAAAATATTAAAAAACGAATACAGGGACAGGGACGGAGCTACTGGATATGGATATATTTTTTCCAAACCGACAGGGCGTAAGAAACGGTTATTTACAGAGTTTGGACAGTTAGGATTTGCACATTGGAAAAACAACAAACCCTCTTAACAACCCCAAGAGATGTTATCCCAAACAGTCTGCTGAGAGTCAAACAGAGCGGAGCTCAGACACACAGTGAGCGATGGGAGAAAACAAACTGTTGTTTAAAATGTTGCTGTCTGTGTTTTTTTGCTCTCTCTTGGAGAAGTTACTAACGAGCCTCTCCACTTGAAGCTCACCTGTTGTGATAACGGAATCAACAATGAAAAAATGTTATGAAACAGAGGGAGGGGATCACATCAGCGAGGTCCGGACTTAAGTTGTTATAAAAATATATTTTAAATCATTTATTTCAATGAATTGATTTCAATGCTCCCATACTTGAAGTGATGTCAGTCCGCATCTATTGCACCTCTAAATCAGTGTGTAGCAGGCAGGTGAGAGTGAGTAACCATAGTGACTGTCAATCAACGGTGTCCTGACACCTCTATGAATAAAACTAAGGATTGCAGTAAAACTTACTATGTCCATTGTCATTGAATAATTGCAGTCTGGAATATGATTAATTTACTTTTTTAGCATTCTTATCAGTCTGTACACAAAACTTAAGTCAATACAGCAATGTAATAAAAAATTACATAGAATGCTACTTGTATGAACCTACAGTTGAAGGAATTCTGCAAGGCTAATATAGTTCAGAAACAATAAATATACACATCTCTCATTTTTTAATCTAGAAATAAATAGGTAAATTACAATATCTTGAAAATGATCAAGTCAGTTTAGATTCAGATGACTCTGTATCTAAATCCTGTCGTCTGTTAAAAATATTTTGGCTGGTAACATTTTTTGGCTCATCACCTACAGGCAGATAGACGAAAAAGGTGAGTTTTAGACCCTGGTCTATTATCACTACTTCCCTGTTCCTGCTAATATTACAAATACTTGTAATATTATGCATTATTGACTGCACTGCCATAAATCTGTATTAGCTGCTGTTGTCTCTATCCATCTCCTCTTTTCTGCATCTCCCTCTCTCCCACTTTCCAAACCAAACACAGCAGATAGCTGTTGAAGATGTGTCTGGTGCTGTTCAGGGATTCTGTCAGTTCATCTGTCAGGTTAAAAATAAGTTTTTCTTTGCCACCATTACTATGTAGTGTATGTGAGTGACGCCGAGATCGAAAAGCAACACCTGGCACATGTCACGGCAAATGGAATTGCCACTTAGAGATCAGCAGCATGATGCTGTTATGGCACGGCACATGGAAGTTCCAGTGGCCTACCGGCTGCGGGCCTGACTCTCATATTTTACTCCAGAATCGCCAATCTTCCACCACCACCACGTTTCATATGTACATCATTACAATTGGACTTGCTTTAGGACATTTACTGCCGTAAACTTGTACATTTTTTTTCTTTATTGACAACATGAGTGCAACATATTAAATAATTTTGGACGTTTATATTGCGCTTTGTACATGTTCACTATACTGAACCTTTTTATTTTCTGGTATCTCCGTGATGACAGTAAAGTTATTTCATTTACATTTATTTTCCAATGTTACCAGAAAGCTCTAATCCCAGCTAAGGTACGCGTAGCCACTGCAGCCAGTCAGAGTAATCGATAGCAGAAAGTGTGATCCCACTTGTAGGCATCACATTAACCTCCGCCTTGAGGAGATGGGCGACTTTTTATGGCTTAAATGATGGCGTCAACACAGCATTCACCTTTTTACAGGCATATTTATGACTGGTGTAGATGTTGGACTGCATTTTGTTTACAAATGACATAGTTTCACCGTACGTTCTATTGACCGCTATCACAAAATGTACATGAAACAACTTCATGGTGGAGGTGGAAGATTGTTGTTTTGCTCGTGGTAAATTAATGTTGGATCTCTGTCAATAATATGTCAAAAAGTACAGTCTTTTGTAAAGTGTCCTAACATTTTCAATGAATTGGTGCTAAAAAAAAAATAGATTAATTGATTCTTTAAACTCAATAATGCACTTGAAGAACTATTGCTAAAATGCTCCTTATGTAAACAATCTCTTCCAAGTTAATAATAGCGTACATTTTGCAATGATGAAGCATAAACATATTGACAATCCCTTTATAGATTATTTAGTGAAATAAATATTTTAAAACCCTCACTGTTTTACCTTTCAAGCAGTTCTCAATAATAGCTAAAGATAAATAAACGGTGGGAATAAAGGACTGGCCCCTAAATACTATTTAGCACCACAATAATGTAGGTTCTTCTAATGAAGCTCACAGCATGTTGAAATTATACCAACATAATACAAAGAAAAGGCCTCCTGCTGAGGGGTGGCCTGGTCAATACTTATCAAGCCAAGTAATTCAGCTAAGTGGCATTAGGTGTAGCCTTCAGCTGTATGGCATATACCACTACAGTGAAAGAATTCTGGATGCATAATAGGATATTGTAAGATGTAAACTGTGCATTAAAATTGCTCATTGTACATTTTTGTAAACTGGACTGCTGCATCACGACATAATTCCTGGTGCATGTGTGCAGGCTGTGTATTAGGTGGCAATCCTTACGAATGACAAACTAGTACGCAGATTGACCTAAAGAGCACAAATCCGGTAGTGTTTGATATTGAAACAAAAGGCAGGATAATTACCAGGGTGCTTCCTTTTCTCACATCTTCCAACCTCTCCAAAACTTGCGCTAAGCTCGGGTCATCAGAGTCCACAAACCATATCGGAGGCGTAGATGGATAAGATTCCTAAAAGACATTGACAAAGGAAGAAAAAAATGAGACAGTCACGTCATCAAATCTGAGCAAAACGCTGTATACTTGTGTGTCGCAGGGTTTTAACACAGTCAGAGAATAACGTGACATTAGCATCCAGAGTGCAGCGTTAGCTCACACCGATGTGAGTGTATAAAAACCCTTGTGTGTGTGTGTGTTCCTGCTCCCTTACCGTTATGTTACAGTGGATAATTAAGAGCTTTTCTCCTGTTACATTAAACTGACAGCTCAGTTCATCAGGTTTCCAGTCAATGATCCTGAAGCGTTCGTGGTTCGGATCAAAAATGGATTCCAAAAACTTCAGCTCGGCCTTCAGCCCCGACACCGACATCTTCCGTGCATCTCCGGCCGGGCCGCTGGGGAGGGGGAGAAGTCGGGACTTAGCTCTCGGCTAACTAGCGCCACTACGTAATTCTCACTCCTAAAAATGGCTTTAAAAGTGGCAAAGAGATGAAACACAGTCCAAGTATGTGTTGCTGGATACTTAGCAACCTGCTATAATCTTGCGTGTGGTCAAATATCAGCGCATCAGCCGAACAAGATTTGCTGATGAAGTAGCTCTCGTTAGCTTAGCTCTCAGTTAGCATTTGAAATCAGCGCAGTACTAGCGAGTTAGCTAGTCCGTTGTTGTTGTCGTCTTTCCGTCTATTGTTATTGCCCGTCTATGACAACACTTATTTAAGGCTCCCGTGGTGTCCAGTGACCAGCTCCTCACAGTCCCATCAGACAGTTCCTTATGGGTTACTTAGCCGGAGAGTAATCATACCAGCTGCATGATCTGAACTTATATTCCGCTGTAATGTGTTTTTTCATCCCCGGTAATACAACTGTGACTGGCCTCTTGTGGGGTTTAAAGATGGCGTTTTGCGAGCTACCCGTTCCCGCAGAATCCCAGCATTCAGCGCGTCCTCGATTTATCTGAGAGTCAGAAAAATAACTAAAAGTTGTAACAGGGCAGTAATCGTCAAATTTTAACAGGGAACAACATATGTAATATTTTTTTATTTTTTTGTTTCAGGTTTATACTTTTGAACACTCATTTATTGGTACTTTCCTAATAAGTTTAGTTAATGAAAGATGCCTTTTAATTATTAAGATAATGTAACAATGGAAATCATGGTTTTATGTGGTGTCCTTGGGGAAGTTGGTCTCACTACATATCACTTGTATTTCATTAATAATTCTGTATCCTCTTCCTACTCAGCCACTGCTTAAAGAAATGATAAAAAAAGATGTTGCTACTTAAAAGTAATGCTTTGCCATTTGAGCAAATGTGCGTCTGATTGAGCGTCAGTGTAACACTTTATAACTTGTGATAATTTCTCTACCAACATATGGCTGTTCAGCCTTTGACACGGTAGATCATTCTTTATTATTAGGAAAGTTGAGACTCTACTTAATCATCATTAAAATGGATGGATAACTACTCAACGAAAGAGAGGCAGACAGTTTTTCTTTAATGGTAGTATGTCAAAAATGACCAACCCTACATGTGGAGTACCTCAAGGTAGCTGTCTAGGGCTGCTATTTTTTCTGTTTTTACTACTGATGTTCATTTTGTCTTAGAAAAGACTCAAATCACTATGTATGAAGATGACTATACTATATGCAGCTGCTTTATAGGTGAACTGAACAATATTTTACATAAGGAGTTGAAGCTGGTGTTAGAATTAATAAAAAAACAATACATTGATTAATAATAATAATAATAATGTAGATAAAACAAAGTCCATTGTATTAGGTTCAAAGTATCAGTTAAAAGCTGAACTAACACTGAAATTAAATTTAAATAATATACCTATTGAATGAACACGCACAAGAGATTTATGTTTATTGAAACATATATATATATATTACTGCATATAAATGCAAAAATCCTACATATTATTATTTGTGTGTATAAAAAAAACAAGTCTGACATGAATTCTGACCTCTTTGGATTATGATTGTGTGTTCTTTTGCCGAATATATTTTAAAGTATGGCCATGTGTGTTTTGGTTTTGTATTTACTTTGTTAATTCTGTATATCTATAAAACAACAACACTTGTTTAGAACATTAAATAAACACATTTTAGACATGAGGAAGAAAAGAATCATGCCTAAGTAAAGTGCAAAATAGTGTATGGCTATAGGAAAGGCATGCAGGTGTAATATTAGTTAGATCCACCTCCAGTTAAGCCTTCTGATATTGTTTAACCAAGCCCTCTAATTGTAGCATAACAGTGCATATTCTTCTATTAACTGCAGCTCATCATATACAGGAAATTGCTTAATTGTGGCATAAGTTTACCTTTGCATCAAATCAAGTCTGTAGTATTACCTAATGCCCACTAGAGGGAAGTGTTGGCTTAAGTTCTTAACAACTCGGGTCAGCTTATCACAACAATACTTTCTGCTGTTTGTCCCTGGATCCACTAGTTTGTGGTTATACACACATACAAATGTATCCTGTTTATAGCTATATATATATTTTTTTTGACAGGACAACAGAATGTTATATCCGCGTTTTACTAAAGGGCTAAGCTTTGTTGCATTTCCATGCAGCACATTTTTAGTTGTTACTTGTGACTTTTGGAGATGCATCCTCCATTGAATCCTTATAGAATGAAGCTCAGATGAATTATATTTTAAATATGAAAACGATGATATGAAAACTATATTTGTGCTAACTGTCAAATCATACCTATAATCAATGGCGAATAAATGCTATTTCAGACATGTGTGTATTACTTAATGCTACTCCTGTCTAAATTGAGCCACCCCAGTGAAAAAAAGCCAGACACGCCCCTGTCTCTGACCACTTCCCTCTGACATTGAGCCGTTTGAGAAGAGGTATGAACATATACTGTAGCTTAGTCTGAACAGCGTGAAAGGGGTTAACCACAGTTCTTTCAGTTCTCTATCTCAGTTGTAGTTTGAGCTTTCAGTGTTGAGGAACAACATTTTGATTTGCCATTTAAAAGGCCCTTAAACTGAAAGGGCGGGGGCAGTTGACTCTGTTGACCAAAGCTGTGTATGCTACGAGTGATTCGTAAAAGCCTACAGCTGCAGACCCAAGAAAGTGTGAGCAGTGATGATTAGGGATTACCCATGGCAGTGTTTTATGTGGGTCAAACACAGCCCCATGTCCTCAAACAGCCTCAGCCATCCCAACGCTTCGTATGTGAGCAGACAAATTCTTAGGTTCACTCTTGAATATTGCAACTGTGTGAAAAGAAACCACCTCTTACAATCTAGCTGAACTCACTGAGTGGTGACTGTAAGGTCAGGGGCTTTGTTAATGTAATGTTTCCTAGAAAAAGGTCAAGGTTCCAGTCTAACAAACATTGTAATCATGTTTTGGTTGGGGTAGCAAAGGTGCTGGTGTAAAATTGAGAATAGATGTGAAAAACATAAAATGTGACTGACCTTTTTGGCTGACTCTGGAGGGAAATTATTTAGTTTCCTGTTTAACCTATAATATAACGGCATACTTCCAGAAAGGAAGATAGGGTAGTTGAATGTGATTGAAACAATAACGAAACACTTCATGAAACAGAAACATCACAAGACCTAAAAGTAATAATATAATTTAAATATAATGTCTATAAGTCTGATTATGACTCATATTGTAAGATCTATAACTAACAGACCTGATTACTTTATGCATCTTCCACATATTTCTTGCCCTTCCTTTTCGCCTCTATTGAACCGCCATTGACCTATGCATCAGATGTTGACTTTACTCGAGCAGGTTCAATCAATTAGTGTATGTTCTTCATGTGTAATTGCTTCATGTTGTTTGCTTATCGATGAGACTGCATTGAGGGAACTTGGCCTCCACATGTGTTTGCTGTTAGGGTGTTAGGCTATAGAAGACAGCAGCTATAAAACATTTCGCCAAATGCAATTAAGCCTCCACGCTACAGTAGATGTGATTCCAGTAATAGATAGAGTTGTCAGTTTTCAGAATATGTCCTCTTAAATCCTGACAAGCCATTAATGAAATTCCAGAATATACACGGCATAAATACTTAATGTTGTTTTGCATATATGTGTAAAATAAAGGGTGTCACAAAAAAGAATGACATTATATCCGGTTCCTTATGAATTGCAGCTACATTCTAGTCATCAAGGGGTCATGTTAATAAGGGGAGGAGACGCATATCTGAGAAAATGTATCCTTGATGCTTAAAAGATGTTCTATATTTTAGCCTGATGATTTATAAAACATTCTCCTTAGAGCATACCCTTATATATTCAGGGATCTTACAAAGGTCGGAGAAACTAAACCTAAAACACAAAACTAAAACTAAATCTTTGGTTGAATCCTTTTCCGTCTTGTTTTATGATTGAGCAGCTGACATGTAGTTTATCACAGTGAGCCTGTGGACGCAATAATAAAGAGGCAGACGGCTGCTGTCCTCTGTGATTTATCCTGCTCTTCTGCCCTCCATCTGCACTTGACCAAAAGCTAATTAAAACCCCTGTCTTGTGTCTTCATTCCATCCTGGACAGCAAGAGCAAATCATCTCCCACCATTCACAGCCTTTATGATTTCTTTATGATCAACAGCAGAGCTGAAGTCAAAGGGGGCAGCATGGAGGCTTTATTAGCGTTATTATTTTAACCTAACTTCATTACGAGATGCAATGTCTTTCATCTTTAATTCCTGTCATCCCCGTTGGATACTCTATTAAAAATTGTTGTGTGTGAAGGAGAGATAGCGAAACAGCTCGTTACATACAGTAGTTACATAGAATTAATACAGCCAAATTGAGGTAGTACTAACTGCTACTCCTCGACTTTGCTATTTCTTTAAATTTTTTAAAAAACTTTCTTGAACAATAGGGTTCAACTCAATAGTCCAACTCAATAGTCCTCTGTTGAAAAACAATCTGATGTATCAAAGCCCCTGTGATTTTTAAACGGTTGTGAGAATCAGAATCAGAAATACTTTATTAATCCCAGAGGGAAATTCGGTGGGGATTTGAAGCGGTTTAGATGTTTAGCATTAGACACCTGAAGCCATTCCTCACAGTGCCCTACTGCTGATTCACCACAAACAGCAGGGCTGTTTGTCAGAGGAGACTGCACCATTCCCACCAACGAGGAGTGATAGTCAATTTTCTTCAAGGGAACAGTGAGTAATGGTGCAGGGACAGAGAAGACAGTTCACATCCAGGACACAGAGCTCTCACAGTGAGGGTGTCATACAGTATGTGCTTGCATCATCCACGCAACTGACCAAGATGGTTGGTCATTTACAGGGAATCTTTATCTCTCACACCTAGGGCTATAGAAAATGCCCACTCAAAGCTTTATTTTCAGTATACAACACAAAAGTAAAGCCCTATTTTTATGCAATAATAAAGGAGAACCATCCATGGCACCAATAGATTAGTGGAGCTACATTAGACCTTTTTTCAGCTTACTGTCTGTGTGTCGTTCAAAATAAATGATATGAACTGCATGTTTTTGGGGACTGATGATCATATGTTCTTGCTCATTATTTTGAGCTCCACAGACAGAGACCTGCAAATAGACATCATCATCATATTGTGTTGTCTGTATTTGCAGCACATCTCTTAATTTGCTTGTGTGTTTTATCTGAAAACTTTTCTTCTTTAAATTGCATTGTATTGAGCTTCAAGGTGACTGTAATGAAGGCTATATTTTTTATTTTAATGTTTGTTTAAAGTGAAGGTATAATGTGTATTCTCGAAATGAAAAATATCAGGACAGTTGATCATATGGGTCAAAATTGAGTTTGTAACATATAAACAATATTGCAACATTTCTTCATCAACATACAAAAAAATATTGACATAGTCATTAAACCATGTGTCGCAAAGCCAAATAGCATTAGCTGCAGGCTTCTCGCTCTACACTCTTTATGGCAGGACTGATTACGCCAGAGAATAACACCTGTGAACAGTCCCTTATTTCAAATACGTAAAGGCGAGGTGTCCTCCTAAAACCGGCAAGCATCATGGGAAATTGGTCCCAGAGGATCATGAAAGTTTTAGTGGTGCAGCGGTTCTCTAGCTACCCTGTGCCCAGAAAACTGGCTAGAAAATGAACTGAAATACTGATAAGATGAGACAGCAAGCAATGTGAGATATTGTACAAAACTGAAAAATTGTTATTATTTGTGTCAAAAAGTTTAAACTTGTCTACTGGTGAGAAAAAATTACCCCAGGCAAAAACTGCTGATCAATCTTTTTTCTTTTCTTTTTTTTGATGAGAAATACAAGAAAATAAAAAAATAAAAACAAAAGAAGATTATAATTATAATGTGGGTTGGCCGTCAGTTTCATACACTTTTTACTCCAGTGTCTTTCCAAACATAGTTACCTTAAAAAGGCACTCTTCATTTGCGTGGGTCTTAGTCGACTATTGTTAAGTGTTTCCCCAATGAGCCCACAGAGGGCCATTTCTTTTTAGTGTACTGAATAAAAAGCAAAGTCACCTTGAACCTAAGAGGCATCACCAGACATGTCTCAGCTGCTCCTTTATTTCACAGGCGTAGAACTTTGGATGGAGTCATGTTGGAAGGAAACGTGTATACTGTAACGGTTGCTTCATTGATTATTATTACTGCAAGTGTATAATAGTGAGTCTGAAGAGGGTGTGGAGAAAACAAGCATCATCTCATTTCCAAGGAGTGAAATACTGGCACTTTGTCAAGGCTATACATGTCAAGGTTCCCTTCGGGGTCTTCATTTGCAAAATTAGACTTAGCAATCAGGGCAATATCGCATCAAATAACACAGAACATTCCACCTGGAAGTTTGAAAATTGTGACTTTAATCATGTACATTTCCCAGCCTACAGCTTACCTGACATACAGTTAGATGTTAACCAAGTGTAAGACATGAAGGAAACGGACCTCATGTGTCTGTGGAACAAAAACCTAACATTGCCTTAGGTGTCCATATGAGATACCATGTACATCTAATGAGATGCCAAAGAATTTTACACAGTGGTATTTGACAAACTGGGACAAGAATGTGTGACGGCAACACACTTGAAACTCTTTTAACATGAATAATGTAAGACATTTTATCAAGTGTGTTGGTAGATATAGCTTGAGATCAGGACTATGAGATGTTCATGTAGCTTTCAATAATGCCAAACATGAATTTAAATCAAATTCAAAAGTAAAGGTATGGGAAGAGGCAGCTAAAATAAGTAATGTATTGCAAAGGGGAAAGCATAAAAGACTGAACAGTAAATATGTTTGATGGCTTTTCTTACATTTTATAAAGTCATGCATTTTTCATAAGTTTTGCAGTGTAATGAATAAATGGACTGTGTTGTGTCAATCTAATTGGATAAAGGTTATCTGTGGGGCATCAATGTTCAGTTGGATCTGTGGTTCCTCGTGTGGCCTAACCAAGTAAACTGCAGTCTAATCACATTCAAGCCAAAGTCTGTTTACTTTCTGGGGCCATGCTGCTCTGGCAAGAGACAAAATGGGCTTGTGGAAGGGCTCTTGTAAATGTGTGTGCCATTGCCAATCTAGCCCTCCTAATGCTTATACAGTGTACAGGGCCAGTGAGAGGCCTTGACAGGCTGGCAACAGGGGAAAGTAGGCCCTGCTTAAATCAATTAGCTAAGAGGACAAATATCATCTAAATCATACCACGCCTGGCCCTGGGCAAAGAGTCTGAATTGGAGGCACATGAAGGCAGAAAGCAGCATTTGTTCTCTAAGGGCCATAGTAATGATTCAGGTGCTGACAGGTAAGCATACACTTACTATATCAACTAGATTAGAACTAATCATCCATTAAAATTAAAATTGTATATCAAACCTAAAAAACCTACAGTTTACTTTTGGTACATTCTAGTGAGTGTACAATCAATCCACTCAACCTGCAAACATGGAAAGCAAATTCAGAAGTGTAAATTTGGGTAGTTATATCTGGTGAATGTTTAAGATTTCAGTGTTCAAAAACAGATTATCCGACAGTCATACCCACTTTATTCAGTTATTGATGAGGACAACTTTTATGCTTGGATTTGTCACAAAATATACCCCCAAGTGACCATATATCAATTTGTAGATAAGAGTAAGTTTGGTTACTCTGACGGAGCTCAAGTTAGCTGAATAACTTAACAAATCCTGCTTTTGTCTCTTTGTTTCTTCCACAATCCAGAAAGTTTCTAAAGTGCCTTCTACCTGTCCAACTATCTCCCTGTCCTGTGAGTGCAGCCTAGGTGTGGAGAACAGGGAGTGGTATCATACAAGGGAGAAGGTGGGGACATATGGTGTCTGTGCTGAGAAGCTGTATGTGGGAGATAACATTTCCCACCAATGTTTATTCTCACTGTGGAGACTTCAAGAAGGAGAGGGTCTCAAGGGGAGCAACATACCATCTGGATTTCTGACACATCCAATTTACCTCTGCCTGTGGACCAGTCAGTATCCTCTCTGTAGGGCTCACCAGGCCAACAGCCATAGAGATTAGATGAAGTCAGTCAGACAACACAAACCTTTCAGAAAGAGCAAGCTCCTCTCTGCATCAGAGCAGATTTAAGATGTGTAGCTATTGTTGCTATATGTATAGCAGAAGAAAATGTATGTGGAAGGGATTATACACATTTTACCCTCTTCCAACTACAGATTGGAGCAGTATTTTTTGTATTATTAACCTGAGGAGGTGTAAAACTTTTCCTTCAGATGTCCCCTACAACAGCTATTACGCTGTAAATGAAATTTATGCATTTTAAGATTAGCAGTCCATAACTAAATTTTGCTATGCTCGGCTCACAACATGCATCTCATCAAATCATCCTCATCAAAGCCAAGGACACCGCCATATCTTCTTTCTATGGACTTATGCCAAAGAGAGACTCTTTTCTTCACATCATCATCATTTAGCCTGAAATGAAAAGTCACAAGTCACATTTCATGGTACAAAGATTTCTCTCTAATAAAAATCATTGAGCTGTCTTTCAAATGTTCTAATATTATACAAACAAAAGGATATCAAAGCAATAAAATACCACATTGAAGACATAAATCATCCACTAATTACATTAGACGTCTCAAATGTCTAATTAACACTCAAGGGCATCAGACTTGTACTTTTAAAAAAAAAGAGAGGCTACAAATGCAAAAATATTTTTTGGAAAGCAGATAGTATCACGATGTAATAAAACCAGTTGTGTCCAAAGTTAAAAGAAAAATCATATACTTTTTCGAATGCTTCAGCTGTATGTGAAATGTTTTTTTCAAATGTATATCTGAAAACTTAGCTCTAAACCAATATTATCTGAAATTGAATACTATTTCCAAGGGAATATTACAGTATGCAAGTGGTAAATAGACTTTCTTCTGACTACTCAAAGTGTTTTTTACACTGCAGGTCACACATACCCATTCACACACTGATGGCAGAGGCTGCTATGGGAATTGTCCCTTAGCATATTAACTAATCCCATTCATACACATTCACACTCCATGGATGGAATTTGGGGTTCGGTGTATTCCCCAAGGACACTTTGGCATGTGACTGCAGGAGCTGGGGATCAAACCCCTTGACCTTCTGGTTGAGAGATGACAGACTCAACAACATAAAAGGCAGAAGTAGTGTAATGTTAATAATGTATCATGGAACTTTTTGCAAGGCATACTTTATGTGTTATAATGAATATCTTGTTGTTTAAAATCACAGTGAATGTCCTATGTTTTGAGTCCTACAGGCTATGGTTTGACTGTCAGGGAGGCTTTCAGGAAGAGATGTGATCATATTGATTGCGCTGAGGTCTAAAAAGTAGAGACTACTTTTAATTCACAAAGTGTCTTGAACAGAATGCAGAATTTACTGTCAACTTCTGAGCTCTCAGTTGGATGTCTAGCAAATGTACAGAGACTACATTTTTATTTAGCTTTAGATGTGATGTGCTCATGGACCTATTGTCACCATTTGAAGAAGCAAGGCTAGGTGTTTCTATTTTTTACAGAGAGATTATAGATTACCAGCTGGTATCCATTTCTCATCTTACTCTTGTTCTTTATGTTCAAGTCTATAATTAAGTGCTCGGAGGTTTGATGGGGTAAATAGATAGCCTATAGTATTCACTTGTTACTGACTGTCTAATAACTACATTTGCAGGACAACCTCTAGGTCAATTTCCTCCTTCCTTTTTATAACTCATACTGGATCTGGAGGAAAATGCAAGACAAGAGGGAAAGCATCTACAGTATGTGGGTACATTTCCCAACCTCTAACAAACTATCCACTTCACCTGGATGTTTTCGCTTTCAGCTAATTGATGAATGGTTGGATTTCAAAGTGGGAAATGCAGCCTCACATCCTATCTGTTTCACTTATTTTGGAGTAACTACTAGCCAGGCTGCCTGTGGTTAGTTGATTATCTCTACCCAGCATCATTAGCAGCCAGTCCAGACAGGCACTCTGCAATCAGTCACATCGCCATCTGAGCCCGGCCCACTATGATGGACTCCCCGTGATAATGATGAGGGCCTCTGTGGTCTCCTGCGTAGCCTGGATGACAGAAAAGCTTCATCCTCTCCATGCCTCTCCCTGAGGAGTTGGTTTGATGGTAACACAGACACAGAATTGAATCACAGAGACATAACACTGGCCAAATGTACAGACGTCATTAACCCAAGATACTGTATCCAATTCTCCATAGTTAAATGATTTAGTTGCATCATAAAAGCTCCAGTCACATACAGGTCAGTAACATGAATCAAACAATTTTTTGTCCTATAATCAAGTTTCTGGGTACTCATTATGACTTCAGCTCTCTGTTTTAGAGACTCCAATTTGTTAAAGCTGTCACACAGTGTGTTGTTTGCAGCCGCTCAAACATTTTTATTCAAAACCAATGCATCTTTCTAGTACAACTCATATTTGCTCCTATCTGATTTGATTGTACTAATTGATTATATGTTTCCCACCTCATCTTACAGTGCACTTCATTTTACTCTCCCTTTGTGAAGATGCATCCTCCCACTGGGACCCCCTTCATGGCGGTGAATTTCCCATCTCACACTGCTGGTCAGGCTCAGGCAGGTCATTTCCATGTCCAGCGCTGATAGGCATTGATTGAATCCCCACTGCTTTGACCCTACTTTGAGCCCCAGGAGAGAAGCTTAGTGTCCAATGTCCAATACCACCAGAGCTGCATTATCTGTTATACTCCATCATAATTACCTTCCAACCATGACCAATGTCTCCTCATCTTCATCTTGCTCCACAAAAATGAGCTCAAGGGATTGAACGTGGCATAATGATATTTAATGATGCAATTTTGATAGCTGACATGAACGTTTTATTTCCAAAATGAACGGAGTGAAAGACATAATTGTGGCAATGCATTACCAGAATGGACATCTTCCAAAATTTATTTTTCTGTGATTCATTTTTTATGCATGAAATTAGTGTCAGGAGTATAAATTATTATTTCAATTCTTTGTCAAAACGTTTGTTAGACGTTTGGAAGTAAATAACCTTCTCTCAATGAAAGATACTGAAAATGACCCAGAACATTTTCAAAATAATTTCCTGAAAGACTCCCAATATTCCCAGATAATTTCCATGAATGTTTCCAAAAATGTCCTTAAAAATTACCCCAAACTTCGTAGAAGGTTTCATGAATTTCTTTTGTTGCCCATTTTTGCATTTATTTTGATGAGACAGGGAAGAATAACAGGAAATGTTGGAGAAGAGAGTAGGGAAAGACATTTGACAAATGTTAAGTGTCAGACTATATCAGGGTCAGAGAGTGTAGCCTCTGCACATGGGTCACACACTCTAACTGCTAGGCTAAACCTGGGCCACATTTCCATGAATTTCCCAAAGTACTTTTAGGTTCTACCTAAAATTTCCATAAATGTTTTTAAAAAATAACCTGAATATTATCTAAAATTTCCCTATGAATGTATACAAAATAACCCTATAAAAGTTTCCAAAAATTTCAACGAAATTAGTTTAATAAAACTTCTCAATTCCCAATTTCAATAGAAAGTTTATGAAAAATTAAATGAATTTTCCAAAAGATTTTTAATGACATTGAATTATTCCAATCATTTGTTTTTACAGCTTCCAAATAGTTCTAATGAAGATTACCAAAAGTTTCCAAACATTTTTCAGTTACCCAAATGCCTCTGAAAGATTTCTATAACTTTTAACAAAAGTGATTATTTTCGATCGTTTTTTACAACATTTTACAGGGAGTTTATGAAAACTCCAAAAAATGTCAGACGAAAGTTCTGGAAAATTTCTAAACATCTCCAAATTAAATTACGATAAGTTTCCATTTAATATTTCTAATATGATCAAAGTTCTACCCTGACATTTCAGGGCCTGTTTTAAGCTACCCACTGGTAAGGAGCAATAAGTTAACCCTGAAATTGCATTTACATACTACTGTCTACGCACATAATGCTTGATAACTGTGTGTTGGCTGCTGCTATCTACTGGCTACAGGCACTCAAATATAACTCTTGATGCACTGTCCATAACTCATGACAATTCTGATCTGTGTAGACTGCAGCAAAACCCCGACACACCCTGACATGCACAAAGGTGAGAGGTTCCAATCAGTGCTAGTTGATGAGCAGAAAGACACATTGCTTTGCTTCAATCTAGCTCTTCTCTTAGACAGATATTCACTTCTTAGCACATTACAGGCCCATCCAGGGTTAAGAGAATGACTCTGGTCCACGGTGATTGTGTGGAATCATGTCAGTAAAAAGTACCTTTGTAAGACAGTTGAATGTCTATGTCAAATGGAATTCATTTTTAAACTAAAAAGTTAACTGAGTGATAATCAAGGTGTTTTGTAGACAGACAGACATTGCTGCATGTGCACATGAATTAATAGAGCCTCACACATATACTGTTGTCAGGTATACATTGAGATGTTTGACCCTGTCCTTTTTCCTTCAGTCATTTATTTATTTATTATTCTATCATCAGAGCAAAATTCAAAAGAAAAACCTGCAAAGTATGACAGCTGTTTATTCAAGTTCCTAATCCGCCAGCCTCTATAATCTTTGATGCACAATTTGGAAAGCAATCTTTCTTTCTTTCAGTTCTCTTCAGAAAAAGTATTTGGTGGCTGAAACTAGCCGACCTGGGCAGAAGGCCACTTATAAATCAAACTTCTGAGGGAGGAGATCTGAGATGGCCCAGACCAATTAATCCAATAAGGATTTGTGGGGCAGCAACTAAAGACAGGTGTGGTTTAATGCTCCTCCTGGGCTGTAAAAAATGTCACCATGGAGTACTCTCAGGAGATCATTAAGTCCCGCTCTATCTGCAGGTGTCACTACAGAGAATCTATCTTCCTAACTCTTGCTGCATGGCATACTGGACACTTCACCTTCCTGTCTATCATTGAGAAGCTGAATGCATTAATGAACAGGCTAATCTGTCTTCATAGAGACTATCCCAAACTGACCGCTCAGTCTGATGCAACAGATATGGACTGCTAACATAAACCCACCCACAGGGTGACTACTTCTCACTATTTCCACACTTTGTATACAAGAAACAAGTGTAAAGGTTTCAACTCGTGATCATTCAGTCAGCAAAATGCTCCCCCTCCCATTGCTTCTTTTAAAACAACAGACGGTGAAAATGGATTGCTTACAGGGATATTAATCAATAAAATTAGAAAAAAAAATGTTTTGTCAGTGTATAAAGCATCTTGTCAAGTGCTAAACATGAGATTTGGTAACAGACGAGCAGGTTCAGTGACAAACTCTAAACTATCACAGAATTTCCTGGATAGATGCCAAAATATATTTATATAATGAATGTTACTATATTTCTTTTATCAAGTTATTGTAATACTGTGCATAATACACAGAAGTGGATAGTCTTCTGAAGTACTCTGATCAATTTCATACAAATACCCTATCAGAATGAAAAACACTTGATTACAAAAAAAGTGCTGCATTCAAAGTTTTAGTTGGTGTGAAAGAAGTTTTGGTTTCAACTTCTTTCTAATATATAAAAGCAAAACTACATAAGAAGAAAAAGGACTACAACTTTTATTACACTATCATAGTTTGTTGTTGAATGTTTTACAGTGAAGGATTCATTTGGCATTTTGCTCTTGTTGCTGGTTGCGCTGATTATAACTAAATGCTATGTTGCCAATGAACCTTTATTTGTATAGTGCCAATCCATAACAAGTGTTATCTCCAGACCCTTTACAAAAAGTAGGTAAAAGACCTTACTCTTTGTTATTTAATATTACAAAAGAGCAGGTAAAAAGACCTTACTCTTTGTTATTTAATATTACAAAAGAGCAGGTAAAAAGACCTTACTTATTACTATATTACAAAAAGCAGGTAAAAGACCGTATTCATTGCTAAATTACAAAGAACCAGCGTCAATCCATCATGAGCGTAGCATAAATTGTTGTTACTACATTCTTAAGCTGCCGACAATGTCTAGGGGAAAAATGCAATGTTTCCTTTGAATATGTAGTGTAGAAATGCGACGAATCAGATGAACCCTTATACAAAAAAGAAATTAAAGTACAGTTCCTCTCTACCTCTGTTTTTCTTGTTGTTATTCTGTAGTTACATTGAATACATTGACTCAGTCGAAACCCTGCAAGATGATGAAGAATACACCCAAACTATGAGCGACCCTTTGACATTCAATTCATGCTTAACCTCATATGATTAAGTGAAACAAGTTTTATAAGAACCTGAAAGGAAGCAATCAACACACACACACACACACACACACACACACACACACACACATATAGAGAAAAAAAAGTCAGAAGAAGACTTAAAAATAAAGCATCTCACATGAACCAATGAGATGGGGTTTACCCCCCAGCAGGCATTCGATGGAGGGAAATCGATATCCTCACATGAGGCTGCGACTCTATGGTACTGAAGCCGAGCACTCCAGGTAATGAACTGCCTCCTTGATATATTTCTCTCACAGGGTGGTATTGCAGTGGTGCAACATGGTACTGCAACAGCAGCAATTCTTTGATTAGCCATCTCTCTTCCATCACACTTCCCTGGCATGCAGCAAAATCTCTCACACACGTACACTAAACAGTCCGTCGCCATGTCAGCATGTCTGTTCATGTGGTTCATTCCATCTTTCAGACTGCAGAGAAAGAGAAAAGTCAAATACAACCTCCAGCATCATCTATGTGATGTGTCATGTCAGTTCCAGGTTTATATCACTTTTTCTGCTATGCAGCTATTGTTTCATTATTATTCAACAACAAAATAACTATATTAAACTCTTCTGAAATGTAATGCACATTAGTTAGTCACAAGTCTCTGTCAGTCTCCTCCTGTCAGGATCCTTGGAGCTGTTTCCTGTCTTTATTGTGTCCACTGAGAGTCAAGACAGGGTCCCCCCAGGCTAAACTTGATTAAGATGATTCAAGGGCAGGAGCTAAAGTCTGTTTAGGATGATAACAGAACACTTTATAGCCAGACCAAAACAACAAGGCCTCTGCAGACAGCAAAAAAGACACAGACTATGCTGTCACCCTTAAAGTAATTGATGATTGCATGCCATATTGCATAAACAATTATGATACAATTTTACTATACATGTCTGAATGTAGGTGTAGGAAAGGATGTCTTAAACATGTTTTTTTTAAAAAGAAAACCTAAATTAAGATTATTTGACAATGTTTGTGTGTGTGTGTGCACGTGTATACAGTATATCCTATATATATATATATATATATATATATATTATGCATACAGATGGACTAAGATGTGACCCCGAATGACCCATGAATTTAAATATTTATCTATGTTTATTCTTGTGATTTCTCACTGTAAATCCTGTATCTTAAAGTAACGTCCACTCCTATTTGCCGATTGTATATCTTTTTGTTTGTTCACTTCGACGAGCTGCACTTTGCATAGTGGCTACAAGTCAGAGGGTAGTTACTCATTCTTTCGCCGAAGCAGAAAGAGTGATATTTAAATATAGGCCTATTGCTTTCTAAAGATAATATGTATAATGCACACATATGATTCCACAAACATATAATAAAACAGTGCAGTCCATGGCCCTGACCCATCCATTCACCCTAATAAAAGACAGGCGAGGTTCAAAACCTAATCAGCTCCCATTGATCTGCTCTTAGTGATCCAGAAAAGAAGTATGTGGAGCAAATCTATAATCCCTTACAAGTCATTGAGGCTGCTCCTCATGCATGATACAGTTCCTTTACTGGCCATAGTAATGAGGCTTTAAGCAGTGTGATGACTGTAAATCTGCTACGCTAAGATTGCACTGCCCCTGATCTGACTGGACCTCAGCTCACTAAATCTTACATCCTGTGCCACAGAATAATTGACTGTCCACTCTTGAGCACACTTGCCAAAGCAGTGTGAAGTCAGCAAATGATCACAGGTCACCGCGATTTGTCAACCTATGTTTGTTGATGGGAAGTTATTTAGGGTCCCCATTTGTAGATCGACATCTGTACTAAGGTCTCTGGGTTGTGTATTTGTGGTTTTGGATAAAAAAAGCTGTGAGAACAAAAACTGCTGATTTACAGTATAGACAGAGAAATAGTGTATAAATTCCACTCTGAACCTGCAGAGACCTTAATAATTTGGATTTTTTTTTTTCATAAAGTTTTCAAGCAGAGTCAAATGAATAAATATCATGTGCCATTTGTTATAAATGGAGATGCTGGATTCATCCACACACCATCAAGAAAGAAACAATACTTATTTTGTTTGTATTGACGCCTGTCTTTGCCATTCCCAGTGCAAAAGTATAATTATGGCAATGATATAAATCAAAACTTTAATTTTTTGAAACAACAAATGGCACAACAAATGTGCTGATGTGTGATCAGCATGTAACCTACCACCAAAAAGCATCTACTAAGGTGGTGTAAACTTGCAGTAGCTGTCGCTGATCGGAGTCCTGGTATAGGACCTGCGGGACCTGCTGGGGGAGGATAGGCTGCTGCGCATAGACGGAGCGTAAAGAGCTGTTTGTCTCGAGGAGGGAATGTTTATGGGCCGAGTAGTTTCAAAGTCGCCAAGCCGTGCAGTAACAAGTCTCGCTTTGCGGTTAATGATCTGTTTTTTTCAGACATTGGGCACAGTGCAGATTAAGTGTCCAAACTGTGAGGAGTCCGGCATGTCCGAAAGACAGAGAGCTGACGACCGCAGCTTTGAGGCTTCATCACTGACAACTTGCGCGGAGCAGATGGTGCCGAAAAAATGACTCGGGCTCTCCCCATCATACTCGCTTCCTTTTTCTCTTTGCTTCACGGTAAGTGTGTAGCCTATTTCTTACCTTATATGACTTAATTATTTAGTAGGCTAGCTAATTACGGAAGTTCAACGCTTTTATGTGTGCCTGCTCCAAACTGATTTGAGTAAAAATCCCATGTTGTTAGTGGATAGTCTTTTTGAGAGGCGTTTCAAATTATAATTGTAAATGCATGAAGTTTCAGTGCAGTACGTGTGTGTGCGTGTCTCTGTGTGTCTCTGTGTGTGTGTTAAGACACCCAATTTATTGCCCCATTTTTGTATTGGAAAGTAAATCCTTTTTTAAAGGGCCTATACTTTTTATTTAAATATGCTTAAATAGGCTTAAAACTTAAAACTCCTATATTCCACAAGGGACAATTTGATGAGTCTTTCCTGCCATCAAAGTTGACACTTGAGGGAGGAAGATATTTAGTGTATGAGAACAACATACAAGTATCCAAACATATAAAACAAAGAATGGTTAATATAAGAAATAGTTTCCTAAACCTGTAAAAAGAAGAAAAAAAACATCTTTATACATACTCTATAACAGCTCAATCAACCTTGGCCATGTTTTGGTTTATTCTTTGGTTTCATTCTTCATGTTCTAAGGACTCACACTGTATAAGATTTTTGTAGAATCATGTTTTCAGTTTTCTTCACAGAGTGACCTTATCAGCTCCGCAATGGCTGACTCAAGCAATGTATTCACACGCCTGACCTCACTCTCCATCAACATAATGTCAACATAACCCTCACTTTACAAATTCAATCTACGCACACACTCACAATCACACACACTCACACTCTCACACACACGTAAAAAACACACACACACACACTCTCTCACACACACACACACACAGACACACACACACACACACACACACACACACACACACACACACACACACAGACACACACACACACAGACACACACACACACACACACACACACACACACACACAGACACACAGACACACACACACACACACACACACACACACACGCACACACGCACACACACACACACACACAGAAGTGGCCTTGGCAGGGCAGATTTTGTATGACTGGTCTCTAAAGGGCTTCACTACACATCATCTGTTAAAGGGTGCTGTGAGATCAGATTGTGTTTGATGGGACCTCACTAAAATGACTGACACGGCACAGTCGTGGCAGCATGCTCTGACACATTGGGCAAAGCTGAACCCTGCCGAGCTCCGGGTGTGCTGATAATGACACACAGCAACTGAAAAAAAAATACTGGGGTTAGAAAGTCTTATTTTGTTCTTGCTTAAACTGTAGCATCACATAAAGCTGCACAAAATGCACATGTGCAGATTCTCTGAGATTATGCAGCCATGCAATTCACTCTGCTGACTACTGACAATAGTAGCAGTTCTTCCTCTGCAGGCCCATCATGAGTAAGTCCACTCAGCTACTCCAAACCACATGTGGGGTCATTAATAACTAGCTGCATGTAAGGAAAATGGAAGAGGTGTTGCTACATGTATTCAATCTGTTCCAGATGAGAAGCAATGATCATCAGTTTCAATCAGGCTTGAGTTCACCTCTGACACAGGCTTCATTAATCATGGAGGGAGGGAAGAAGGCAGAGTTTCAGTGTCGGTATTCTTAGCTTCTTCTCATTTCAAACGTACAGAGCATCCAAAAGTTTGGTTAAAAAGAAAAGCCGACTTCTTAACTTGCAGTCTAATCATCTCCCCTCCACCAACAATGTGATTACTTTGATATGACTTTGCAGTCTTTAAATATAATTTCCACAACACAGTCATGTCTGGCTTTCCTAATTGACAGCTGCTGTTTTCAAAAGGACCTTGAAAGTTATATGTGCAGTCACTAAATGAGAGTCTGTGGGATTCAGGTGAACTGCTGAAGTAAGAAAAGTATTTTGCCAAAGAGATTTGTTCATTTCCTTTTGTTTCAAGAATCTCTAAAACAAAAGGAAGTGAACAATGCAAGAGTGTAATAAAACAGGGTAGCAGATAGCTAGCTTATGGTTCATTAGACTGCATCAACATAGTGTGAAAGCATGGCCATAGTACCCAGGCTTCCAATCATAGCATAGACAGGTACTTGTATCCACTACATCAGAATCAGTGATACTACCTGCCCGTTTCCTGGCCCGGGACTGGTATAAGTCCTGGATGAGGGGGAGGATTTTTTCTGCAGTCCTTATAGTCCGTTGCAGTCTGTGTCTGTCCAGTTTGGTTGCAGATCCAAACCAGACAGTGATGGAGGTGCACAGAACAGACTGGATGATGGCGGTGTAAAACATGATCAGCAGCTCCTGGGGCAGGTTGAACTTCCTGAGCTGACGCAGGAAGTGCATCCTCTGCTGTGCCTTATTTCTGATTGTGTCTATGTGGGAGGTCCACTTCAGGTCTCCAGAGATTGTGGATCCCAGGAACCTGAAGGAGTCCACAGTAGACACTGTGCTGTTCAGAATGGTGAGGGGGGGAGTGAAGGGGGGCTTCTCCTGAAGTCCACTGTCATCTCCACAGTCTTGAGCGGGTTCAGCTCCAGATGGTTCTGACTGCACCAGAGAGCCAGCTGTTCCACCTCCCGTCTGTGAGCAGACTCGTCTCCGTCCTCAATGAGACCGATGACGGTGGTGTCGTCTGCAAAGTTCAGGAGTTTCACAGAAGGGTCTCCTGAGGTACATGTGAAAAAAGTTATCATTGATCTACATTGTGACACCAGGTATCAGCTGTGCTGACTCAGAGGAGCGTCTCATGAACTGGCTGCTGGGAAAGAATCGCTACAATCCACTCATCCGCCCGGCTGTCAACAGGAGCGCCAGAGTCACAGTGAAGCTGCAAGTGTCTCTGGCTCAGCTAATCAGTGTGGTAAGACACCAAATACTTCTGCCCACTGTGAAGATATCTGTGTATTTATTAATGTGAGTATGAAGGAGATAATACATGCTGGGGAGACAGAAGAGAAAGACAGAATGAAAGGAAGTTGATAGTAGAAAAGACAGAGCAGAGCCACAAAGCTTTCACAAAGCAGTTAATTTCACAGCGGCCTGCACAGAGAAGCCATAGCTCTGAAAGAATGGATGAAGTGGAGGATAGATGTGGTCAGCTGTGATCTCTGCCTCTGTCATGTTCAGATTGAAACTTCAGCACATTGGATTAAAAGGGGCCATAAAGCTGTTTCAGCCACAGTGATAGAGCCTCTACTCTGATTTACAGTGGACGCTCCTCCCAGCTGCAGACCATGGCAGCGTGGTTCATGCAGCCTCATTTTATGAGTTTACATTGTAATACTTGGAGTAATTGGAATTTGATATCAATTTTTTTTAAGGTGCATGTCATGACAGTGTGATGGGAATTTTATATACAAACATGTTGACAAGCAATCTGAAATGCTTCACAGTTGGATTGGTTTTATTATGAACTTAACCTCAAACTAGACATTGATTCGAAACGGAAGGTTCATCTGGCATTGTTTAGTAAGGTCACTTCTCTGCGCTCAAGCCTTGACTAACTCTGCTTTAGATTGTCATTTTGCTTTTACACATGTTGCCGCTTTTAGTATCATCTCAGTTTAACGGTGGAGTTAAAAGACTGCAGACCACTAATAAGTCACAGTGTCAGGCCCAACAATGCAAGATGGGCTGGTCCACCAAGTTTGGTGTAAAGATACCAACAATAAAAAGTGATCGAGCTCATAACCAGGTTTTATGCAAAATGTGACTTTGAATTCAGGGAAACTTTGCATTGTGATGCATAATGATTAACAAAGGAGGAGAACACAAAAGTACATATATATATATACATAAAATGCAAATTCAGGGTCGCTGGTGGTGCAGTGGTTAGTGCGCGTGCCCCATGTATGGAGGCTGTGGTCCTCCCAGCGAGCGGCCCAGGTTCAAATCCAACCTTTGGCTCCTTTCCCACATGTCATTCCCCACTCTCCCTATCCCTGATTTCCAACTCTATCCACTGTCCTATCTCTCCATTTAAGGCACACACACAAAAAAAATATTTTAAATAAAGGCAAATTTAAAGCAATAACAATTACAATATATATAGATATAGATATAAAAAAAATGTACAAATATTTAGTTAAAGGTATGACAAAGAACATGTGCAATTTGCAATAATCTACTTGCGTTTTTGTTTCCCATTTAACATGATGTGTTAACTGTTAATATTGTTGTGTATGAAGGTTATTAGAGTATTTAGATTTCTGGCTTAAATTAGCACTTAGCATCAGCATATTTACAGTCTTGGGTATTACAGAGACTATTTATTTTTATCTTTTGTTTTAGTCTGACTCAAATGTATTTGTGCTTGAGCAAGTTCTCAGAATAATTGTCATTTCTCTCGTACATTTCCAGAATGAAAGAGAACAGATCATGACCACAAATGTCTGGCTCACTCAGGTAAGTTTGATGAATCTCTGTGTCACAAGCTGCCAGTCAGCCTGGGTCTTGTTAAATGTCCTTCCATCTGAACTTGAATTAAACCGTATCCTTTCATCCTCTTTAAATGTGGAACAAAACACTTCTATAATTGTGCTCTAAATATATTTCACTGATAATGAAGCATGTAATGCGAATTAAGTTGGTCCCGAGACAGCAAGTAGAAGGTCTCTCCGTCTTTCTCTCCAGCACTGGGAGGATTACAGGTTATCCTGGGACCCAGCAAAGTACGAAGGTATTGACAAGCTGCGTATTCCCTCCAGGCACATCTGGCTCCCTGATATTGTTCTGTATAACAAGTAAGCATTATCTGAAAACCCATTTTGAGATTTTACAACGATTGCAGAAATAATAAAAAAGACGCTTATTCTTTTTTTAGCCATATTCTCCAACTGATTTACTTGCGCTTCTTCAGGTTTTATGTACAGGCATCTTTAATGCACCTTTAAGTCTATCCTATTTGGTTTTGAATTTTATTTGGAATGATGCAGAAAGTAACTTTTTTCTTATCTTCCTCATGACTGCACTGTTTAGTTTATATTTTGTGCAAAAAATACTAAATAGAAAACACATGAAGAAAAGAATGAAAGCATACTGTATGTTTTGATGGGGTATGGGTATTAAAGTTCCCTCTCTCCCTCTCTCTCTCTCTCTGCCTTTTTTTTCTCATTAGTGCTGATGGTACTTATGAGGTGACAGTCTTCACAAATGCTATAGTCCTCTTCAATGGCAGCATCAACTGGCTTCCTCCAGCGATCTACAAAAGCGCCTGTAGGATTGAGGTCAAGCATTTTCCCTTCGATCAGCAGAACTGCACCCTGAAGTTCCGCTCCTGGACGTACGACCACACAGAGATCGACCTCATCCTCAAGTCTGGGGTGGCCAGTATGGACGATTTTACACCCAGTGGGGAGTGGGATATCTTGGCGCTGCCAGGCAGACGGACTGTTAACCCTTTGGATCCCACCTATGTGGACCTTACCTATGACTTCATCATCAAGAGGAAGCCGCTTTTCTACACCATCAACCTGATCATTCCCTGTGTTCTGATCACCTCTCTGGCCATCTTGGTCTTCTATCTACCATCAGACTGTGGAGAGAAGATAACCCTCTGCATATCCGTCCTTCTGGCGCTCACTGTGTTCCTGCTTTTGATCTCAAAGATTGTCCCTCCCACTTCGCTGGATGTGCCTCTGATTGGCAAGTACCTGATGTTCACCATGGTGCTTGTGACCTTCTCCATCATTACCAGTGTGTGCGTGCTCAACGTGCACCACCGCTCTCCCAGCACTCACACCATGCCCTCCTGGGTCAAGCTGATATTTCTGGTCAAACTGCCCGCTCTACTCTTCATGAGACGCCCTTGTAATATCTCCGCACGCCAGAGACTTCGCCAGCAGCGGTGTCTGCGGGCGAGGAGAGCCATTTTGGGCGTGAGTTACCCAGTCGCATCTAAAACTGGTATCACCATGTCGTCTGCTGCCCTGCTATCCCCAGACTGTGTCTTTCCCACACCAGGGCACAAAAATGTACCTCCTCCACTGAGTCACAGCCACTGCAACAGGAAAGGAGACCTGCAGCCAAATGACCTTACAAGTTGTTTTGCTTCCACCCAAGATCTCCTGCAGAACAGAAACTCAGACTGGTCCGCCGATGTCCAGGAGGCTGTAAACGGGGTCCGCTATGTGGCGGAGCACATGATGGGAGATGATGACGATCAGAGTGTATGTAAAAACATTTCAACTTTATGTCACGGTTCTGAATATTTAAACAAAGGAAAGAAGACCCAATTGCAGAATTAACAAAAATGATTTATTTAAAAAAATGGCAAAACAAAATCTCACTCACTCAGGGGTCCAAAAATTAAATAGCCCACAATTAGTCCCAAAAAGTCCAACAGAAAACAGGGACATTATCAAGAAGCAGAGGAAACACAACATGCATACCAAAAATGCTAAAAAAAATTTTTAAATCTTAACCGATTATAAAAACAAGGGTGACCATACAGCAAGGACAGTTCAACACATTTTTAAAAATGTAATCTTCTGAACGCACGCCCTTGATAATTCAGGCAGACCGCGAGATCACACACTTGATGTTTGTGGTAAGATACGATCAAACTTGACTTCAGAAGAACAAAATATGGACAACATTCAACGTTGTCATCTGGCTCTCCTGACGTGTGTTCTATTTTGCAGCCGACAACAGAACTAACTGCGTAATACAATTTGTAGCGTGAGCTGGAGGTGAATTGTAAAGATACACAACATCAAGTTATCGACTCTTCCCAGTCTGATGTCATTGGCTATTGCGTGTATTCCGTCGTAGGCAGCCCAACCTGGAATCTTTCTCAGGATCAGAGAGGCTCGGACTCGATCGGGAGCAGTAAATTAATTTTATTGACACTATACTATGAGGATTGAGCCACGCTCAGTATGTAGGAGACATTTTTCCCACAAAGATGCATGACACAAGAAATAAAAATAAATCATTGAAATCTTATGAGTCTAAAATGAATGAAATGATCAGAAAACACAATTGCATTGCAGTTTCAAGAGTTTATATGGCAAAAGGGTTTACATTTTTAATCTAAAAACTGGTAAGGTAAGAGTTGAATTAAACACTGTCCTCTTCCATTTTTGACCCAATAAACTGGATCAATAGTGTTTGTATGACATGATAACATTTACGGTAAAGTCTGTGACCTCTGAGGCACAGGAAGGAATAACCTTAAGTAGTGGCTGTGACCAGCAAATTGATGACTGACTTTAGGTAATCAATTGCTTCCTCTGATAATCAATACAATAAGGAGGGAACCAGGCGTGAGGAATTACTCGTTCCAACAACTACCAAGGACAGGGCTGGAAATGGGGTTAAAGGGTCAATAGATACGTCAGTGAACATCTCTGCAATCTATAAATGGTCAATATGGACGTGATCCTACCAAAGATAACTTAATATAGTTATGTCTTTATAAATATATTAAGTCTTTCAATACCTGAAAAATACATTTCTCTAACAAAGCAGTATAACTGTGATGAGTGAATGTAACACAAAAATGAGAAAGATTGTAATAAAAACATTTTCCCCCCATTTCTACAATTCATGAGCTCATGAATGTTATGTAAACCAAGAGATGTTACATAAAAGTGGCAACATGGTAAAAGGCATGACATTAAAAAGAGGAACACTCACACCAATTCATTCATTCACTCAGATACACTCTCTGCCCTCCATTGACTCTGCCATACTGATGTTTAAAAATGTCTGTGTACATTTTCTTTTTACAAAAAATGGTTTACAAAAAATGTTGATTATAGTGTTTATATGTGGTTTCTTTTTTTTCTTCACCTTTTTTAGGTAATAGAGGACTGGAAGTATGTGGCCATGGTGGTGGATCGGATGTTCCTGTGGATCTTTATGATTGTATGTGTGGTGGGAACCCTGGGCTTATTTCTCCAACCTGTCTTCCAGACTCAGATTATTCCGAGCAAGTGAGCCAGCATAGACACCCCTCGCATGTGACGGAATATAAATACCACAGAGCAAATTAAGGTTTACTTAAAAAAAATTATACTGTATGACAAGAAAGACCAAAAGCAGATGTTCCTCTGTAGCTATTGAGAGGTGTTTCTGTTGTAAGCTTAAAGCCTTTGCAGCCATACTGGTTGGTTAGAAATTACTACACTGCAACTCAGCATGTGCCAAACTTCACCACTAAGGCACCCTGATATGCTTATACCAGACAAAGAAGTACTTGCAACCACTTATCAGAGGGACCAACAAGATATAAGTCCATGATGGCACCTAAATACAATATCTGCTCTTAACCAAGACTGCAAAGTTAGCGACAATATAACCCTTTACAGGACCTGATATATTGAGGAAATGGTACAACTGAAAAGGACCCATTTCAACATCATAGCGCTGAGGTAATTTTTCTTGTCCATAAAGGATTCTGCAGAACTGGACTGAATGTAACATTTACTGCATTTATTTATACTGAATTGTTGCATAAATATACCCCAATATAACAGACATATGAGGAATATCTGCTTGCTGTCAGATGACAATTGATTTTCTTTGTGTTCAAGATGAAATGTGATGTGTGATTAAAGAAGGGATAATAAAGGTAAAATGTGCCCTCTTTCAGTTTGATTCAATCTATGAAATCACCAGTAAAGTCTTTAAATCGTCGGGGTCCAGCCAAAGTGCTTAGTTAATCTTTGATGCTGGTGATAAAGTTTATGCTCAGAGCCAATACATTAGTCGAAGATGTGCCAAAAGGACATTTCATCAAAAAGGCTAGATAGCCATTCACTTGAAACGTGTAAAATGTGTGACCAGGCAAAAATAACAAATCAGTTAGCGATGGAGCTGATTTCCATTATAACGCCAGAAGTGTGATCCCATAGTTATAGTCAAAGATCTGGTGCATACAATTTCTTAATAGGGCTTTAAATGTTTTTATTGATGATGAGAGAAAACTACTACAAAGTGCTTTCTCAAACTGTAAGGTAAGGCCAGGAAAATATAAATGATGCTTCACTATGCGTACAAACTGACGCAGAGCTGAACCTTCAGCCACACATTTACTACTCAATAAACAGTGCTGAGTGGGCTCGTTACAGATTCTGCAGACTGTTCTTGTTTATAATCTCGATATAGCAACAGCATCTATGTCAAGATACGCACTTGATTTCCTTTAATTTGTGTTTCAACCTTTCAATATCATTCATGTTTTTTTTTGCTCTAACTCACCTGTTATCTTCCTGTCATTAATGAAGGTAGAGCCAGTGTAATCCATCATCTGTTTCAATCCAAACAAAGCAGGAGTTGTCATTGGACACTCATGGGAAGGTCCCATAAATCACGAGCGTCCCCGTCAGCAGCATTTTGTAATTAGTGTCTAATAAGATATGCATGGAAACATTGCTCTGAAAACTTTTCTATTACACAGGCAGGCAGGTAACATTTATAATTACAGATCTACTGCCATACACTCTTTAAAAATAAATTAGAGTATTACCATTTCTGTCTGTATTGATGCAATGTTTTCCTGTACAAGTTCCCCTCGAGTGCAGCCCCCTTCTCATTTACCTGAGGGAGTTGATAAGGCAGGGTCAGACACAAAACAGAATATCTGGTGCCAGAGAGGATTTAACATTTGAGGGCCCTGCTGCAGGGCTGACAGCACTTGGACCTCTCCATTATCCAGCTGAGGGACCGAAGTGGGAAACCACTGGGCCTGGTAATGGCTACCCTGCTGGCCACAGAAAAGAGAAATAACATAATAAAATGGCATCACAGAGAGAAAACGAAAAAGTCGAGAGCTAAATACATACAAGGATATTTTTTTGGGGGGGGAAAGTACATGAGAAAATCAAAATCAATAAGGAAACTATAAATCAATCAGGAATAGTTCTAAAGCTGAAAGGCCACCAAAAATGAACCCAGCAGCACACAGGCTCTATTGATTTTTTTGATGAAGGCTATGTGGTGATTTAATAAAGGCGTTTTCACATTGAGTGGAAACTATATGTCAACACCTGTGTCCACGGTCACTGTCCACAAGAAATGTTGGTTACACTGCATCTGTCTCAATATAAATTTAGGTAAATCCCCCTAAAATATTGTAAATATTTTGCTTAATCAACAAAATTAAAGTAAAAAGAACCTGTTTTTTTATTATTGTGAAAAGTATGGACTTAAAAGATTCAAGCTAATCTGCTTAATCAAGAGCGTGGTTTGATGATATTTGATTAATTAAACAGCTCTCTGACTATCATCAAAGGAAGTTACAAATGGCTAATGGTCATATCTGGTTGTCTGGAGATCACAAGTTAATCATTTCTTATCTTGAGATAACACAGCCTGTTGTCTCTTGATTGCTTGTTAATGTCAGATATATCTTTGTTAAAGGGAATGTTTTTGTATTTTATTGGGGCTTGACAAAATTATTAACTTGTGATATTAATAAAACAAGTTTCAAAATATTTGCATTTAAGCCATTATTATGCTGAGTCAAATGCTGCAAAATGATGGTGGGTCGTGGGGTGACGTCACATGCCCAAGCCCCGCCCATGTCTGAGCAATAAGGGGAGTGCAAGAAAAACAGAAATGTAGCTCGTCAACTATCCAAAAGTTTTTTTTTTATATTTGTGGGAATAATGTATAGTATTCAATCACTCAAGCTAATAAAACAATTAATTGTCCTTCATAGGCCGTTGTTTGTTTTTACAATAATTTTGTTTCACGTCATTCGCCTATTTGCTGTCTTGTAGCCAATGTTTGTTGATGTCTTTTTTCATTTGCGTTTTTATGCTCTTGGTGCGAGGCAAATTCCCCGAGGGGCACTAAAAGTTTAATTCATTAATTTCCTTTTTCCCTCAGAGCCTTAATTTTTAGGAACATGTAGGCTAGTAAGGGCCTGATTTAAAACAATTTGAGATCTTATCTGTAGCCACAGGAAGTCTGTTTTGATCTTTAAGTAGCGGAACAACGTCTTCTCTTTTTGTTCTGTGTCTATCACCGTGCAGTTTGCCTCATCTGTTTCACGTCTGTCCGTGTAGCTCTCTCTCTCTCTCTCTCTCTCTTTCTCTCTCTCTCTCTGTAGCCCTGTCTCTCTCTTTCTCTCTCTCTCTGTAGCCCTCTCTCTCTCTCTCTCTCTTTCTCTCTCTCTCTGTAGCCCTCTCTCTGTAGCCCTCTCTCTCTCTCTCTCTCTCTCTCTCTGTAGCCCTCTCTCTCTCTCTCTCTGTAGCCCTCTCTCTCTCTCTCTCTCTCTCTCTCTCTCTCTCTGTAGCCCTCTCTCTCTCTCTCTCTCTCTCTCTCTCTCTCTCTCTCTGCTCTCTGGAGCTGCTTTCACTCTCACACTTTCTCCTGCTGTCTGCTCCGAGGAACTGCTGCCTCTGACCCTGCGTGGATTCACGTCCAAGTCGTCCGTGGAAACAAGATGAAAGTCGATTTTTACTTCGTTTTACCCACGTTTTCTTTACTCCTCTGCCTTCTTCCAGGTGAGCTATAAGCTAATAGTCCTAAAATAACGTTTTTATTACGTACCTACTTGTTGCTTTGCATAAAAGGGTTGAATTATTCCACTAAAATGTGTCATGAATATTATATCATATAAGAACATTTTAACATAACAACAAAACAAAATGTGCTCATATTAATGGGAATACCATAAGAAAACCATAAAACTGAAGCAGACCAACACAGTCTGGTTTTTCACTCTATGGGATTAAAAAGAAAATGTTATTTATCAGTGCACTGAAATAGGTCAAATATAATGTCATGTTTCTGACCCTATGCTCCTCTTCAGGAAGCTTCACTTCAGATGGAGAGCACAAGCTCTTCTCTGTGATATTTTCCAGATACAACCAGTACATACGGCCGGTGGAAAATGTGTCTGATCCCGTTATTGTGCAGTTTGAGGTGTCCATGTCCCAGCTGGTCAAAGTGGTAAGTAAAAGGTTTTTTTCACTGTTTGTGTGGCCGGGGCTGCTGCATTTGTAGTCCTTGTGAGTTATGTGCAGCTACTTCACCATGGCCAAACATTCATCACTCTTTTGAAGGAGCAGTCAGGACCTGAGGGGAAAACAAGGAATAACACAAAGCCAGCATTACATTTGAAAGGTCTGGGCATGGGAAGAAATATGAGAACATGGAACAACAAAGTTTTACAGAGGAGTGAACTTGTGATACCATCCAAGACAACTGAAATACACCCTGCCAGTGCAAAGCAGCCCCTGGTTTATAGTCCTGAGGAGGTACTACCAGATGAAAAGAGGCAGTGTGGCTGTTTGTCTGGACAGGACAAGATGGAAAGTGTCAGCTGTCTGAGTGCCTCTCACTTTAGGAAAGCCTCTATCACTCTATCACTGCCACTTCACATGAGCACCTCTGGATTCGGCTGCAGGTTGTGCTGAAGCTCGATTAGTGCAGGCTGCAGGGCAGACAGACGCCTCTCTTTTGACTCAGACACTTCCAGAGAGGATGTTGATAATTAAGTAAAAAGGCTTGTGTTGGACAGGGTGCACAGCCCTATTTACAGAGTCAACAGGGCTGGACACATTGCACCTCATCACATTAGCCTGTCTGTTTGTATTGAGTGGCATTAGGAGTTGCTGATCAGCTCTTTTTTCTTCTTCGGAGACTTGGAGGAGAGAATGGATAATATAAAACTAAAGGTGTGTTATTTTATTTTTAATGACTTCATGACTTTAAATCAGAGGTAGAGCTACAGAAGAGATACACAAAAGGTTAAAAAATAAATCTTTGGGCTAAGGCTAACATATATTTCAGTTGTAAAGAACTATTCATCAAACTGTTAATACGATAGTGACAAACATACTTTGAAGAGTGTACTATTTATTTGGAAAATGCTATAATAATTAAGAATTTCTCATCCAAAAGTATGAATGAACTAGTAGCCTATATGCACAGTTTCTTATAGTCATTTCTCGTGAACGTGTGGGGTCTGACACATTGCAGCCACCCTCAATCTGTTTTCCTTTGCCTGTGTACAGGCAATCCATGTGTTGATGGATGACCGTTATTCCCTCCCTACACCTGCTGCTCCTTACACAGATGCAATTGGTATTGGTCAGCCCACACCAATTACAGTCGGGCTGCATGAGCTCATTAAGACCATCAATATCTCATTGCATGTGGTGGGTCAGTCATCATCTCACAACCAGGGTTCATTTGACAGGCTCTCTGAGGGAGAAGAACAGGTGACAGGTGCATGTACTGAAAGAGACTGTCATTTAAATAAGGTTTGACATGTCAGGAAATTGGCTTATTTACTTATTTTTGCAAGAGATAGATGAGACATTTATCCCACTCTCAGGCTTTCCCTCAAATATGAGGCTATAGACAGAAGCAGATACCTAGCACAGAGACTGAAATAAGGCGAAAAAGCTTGTCTGGAGTGATCCAAAGGTAATATAGTCTGCGAAATAAGTACCTCTAATGATCATTTGAATATTACACATATTTTTTGTTTAATTAATAAAGAGTAAAGACAATTTCTTGGCAAGAAATTAAAACGATTGTTTAGTCTTCCAAATACCAAACTGACACTTTCTAAGTCTTATTCTTGATCATCATGTAACATCAATTTTTTGTACAAATGCAGTACCTAAGATGAGGCTGGCACGCAATTGTCCAACAATTGCAAAAACCATGCTGCAAGAGAAACATTATCCGATCTATTATTCTCATTCCTGATGAAAGCTAAACAAGTAGTTCTTAATGAATCCTTCTGTGGTCTGAATTCAAAGACTTCCTTGTGTGTATCTGCACTATGTCTGATTTGGTGATGAGATACAGGATGCTCTACAGAGCTTTCAAAGAGATATATCGAATCAACATTTTTCCAAAGCTAATCCAATAAAGTTTGTCCTGCAGCCTTTTTTCCACCAGTGCTCACCAGCCATGTACGTCCTCTCCTGAATACTACATGTTAACATAAATACTTTATGTTATGCACTGGGTCATGAGATTTGTTCATTCACGGTCTAAGTCACACACAAACCTATCTCACACACACACTCTCCCAGTTAGTCCCTCTGCTCCAGCTTTACCACTGAGTTATTAGGATAAAAAAGTAAACCCAGTGCTGTGACCCCAAAGTTGTCATGTGGGCCATGCTGCAGGCATGGAGGACTCAGGTGTGCTGCTCTTAATCCTCCTGTCTGGGATTCACAGAAGTCTGACCCTCTGTGCACACAAACAATCCAAACATTGTTGTATTTGTATCTTGCCTCTTTTCTATTGTTGTCTGTACCTCTGCACCATTGCAAATGAGGGTTCTCCCTCAATGTGTTTTCCGAGGATTTAAATAAAAGAAATGATGATGTGACAGTATGATTGCCTGTGACACTGTTTTTCCTGTTTAAACTCTAAAATGTTACATTTTTACTGGTTTATCTTTGCTAAGAAGTCTTCATCATCATTGTTGCTGTTTTCCCAGGATGAAGTCAATCAGATCATGGAGACAAATCTGTGGCTGAGGCATGTAAGTTTATGGCGCGTGTCTGTGCAAATGGCCCTTGGGCAAGGACATCAAGTATGGATCCAGCCTTCTGTCATACATGATTCTTGGTTGCTAGACTGACAAGATGAATTATTCATGGAGGAGAGGTCTTTAAACACATTGATCCCCCTGGCTCTCTTTTTGAAAAAAGAAAAGAAAATCCTATGACCCAAATGAACCTAGTTTTTATGATCAATTAGGTGTTTATGTTTTATAAATATTTGACAGTGGTCTTAAATGTAAAATACTTACCCATGTCAAAATGTTGGTCTTTGTCTTTCTGACAGATAACATCTATGGCACACTGTGTGCACTACTATTCCATAATTACACAGAACAAATCTATATCACGAGTGAACCAGTTTCATTATGCTGTAAAGCTTTTTGTTTTGTCATCTACTGGGTCCCTCGTCTGCCGTGCTGCGTTATGCAGTGAAACAGTGTAGCATCAAATGAGGCAGGGCAAGTCTCCAGGTCCCATATTACAAGTGCTGAGCAAATAAACATCTGTGCTGGAGCCATTTTCATGCTGCAATTGCTCTTTGGTGCTGAGAGTTTAAACACTGTTGCACTTATTTTAATGTGATCTGTTGTTTCAGTGTCTCTCAAAGCAATGTAACAACAGCTGGCCATTCAAATCTCACAGCAGACTATGGAGGTTTTTTGTTTCTTCTTAATTAAGTGAGTTTTTTTACAGCTCTACATTGTTGCTTTATGAGTCTCAGGATCATTCTCTGTCCTCAAAGGAGGGACAAAACAAATTGTCCAAAGGGTCCATAAAACACACTGTAAGCTGTGCTCCATATCTCTCAGTTTATATCCTGTATTAACGATGTTTATATGCTGCAGCTGGACGAAGCATCTTGTCATTGTTTTTACGAGGACATTTTTCCCCCCCAAATGAATCCATTTAAAATGAGCCAGAATACATTCATAAAGTAAAAGATGATCCCCATGAGGAAACAACTAGTGCCTGCTAGCTTTTATATCTAATTTTAGATTATAAAAACCCTGTTTTGTTCATATTACTTGCCTACTACAACTAAAAAGCTAAACCAAAGATGCTAGCATGCTAACAATAGCTTTTAGCTGTAACTAATACAGCGACCAAGTATAGCTTCACAATGTCACTAGCCAGTGTGGTCAAAGGGTAATTGCCATAATGTGGACTGTTGCTTTATGAGTTGTAAAATATTTTGTCTTGTAGGTATTTGTATGTTTGTATCTTTCATGCCATGTGTTTCAAATAGCAGTGGTTACATTTATGAGAACTAAAATGTCTTGGATTCTTTGAATAATAAAAATAGGGCCTTCATTGAGTAGAAAAGTGGATACATTTCATGATTGTTGCCAACTTAACACGTGACCTTAAGTCAAATTAGTTGTTTTTATATGAACTTAAATCAAAAAAAGAGTCAAGGGACTTGTTCTTTTGAGTTTTACCAATTCAGGATTTCATTAAACCCCTAAAAAAGAAACCTCTATTGTAGATCATTTTTCTCTAGACATTTTTATTTTATTTTCCTACAAGTCTTAAATGTAAATGAAATATTCTGTTGTTTTTTTTTTGTTTCAGATCTGGAATGACTACAAACTAAGATGGAATCCAAAAGATTATGCAGGCGTCGAGTTTATCCGAGTCCCGTCCAATAGGATTTGGAAGCCAGACATTGTGCTATACAACAAGTGAGTGTAACAGCTGATTAAAAACCTGGCTGAACATCTTCATTGATTGTTTTTTCCGTTTGCTATGAATGATGGCTAACAATGATAAACTCTGTGTCTCCATATTTTGTATGGGTCATCTTTATTGTTGCATAATCTTAAAGGAGTGTAATAGGAACACCTGATGGTGTAGCATATTAAAACTACAAGGCATTTAAAAAAAAAAGATTTCTCCTCACCATCATCAATTGATAACTTCCTTCACTCTAATCTTCAATCACTCATTGGTCTCCAACCCCTACTCTTCCTCTCTCTCTTATTCTGGGAACAGTGCAGTGGGAGATTTCCAGGTGGATGATAAAACAAAGGCCCTGCTTCGTTACAATGGTGATGTCACCTGGATCCCTCCGGCCATATTCAAGAGCTCCTGCAAGATCGACGTCACTTACTTCCCCTTTGACTATCAGAACTGCACCATGAAGTTCGGCTCCTGGACCTACGACAAGGCCAAGATCGATCTGGTGCTCATTGGCTCCACAATCAACCTCAAAGACTTCTGGGAGAGCGGCCAGTGGAATATCATCGATGCCCCAGGTTACAAACACGACATTAAGTACAACTGCTGTGAGGAAATCTACACAGACATCACCTACTCCTTGTACATCCGCCGCCTGCCACTTTTTTACACCATAAACATGATCATCCCCTGCCTCCTCATCTCCTTCCTCACCGTGCTTGTCTTCTATCTTCCGTCTGACTGCGGTGAGAAAGTCACTCTCTGTATTTCTGTCCTTCTGTCTTTAACTGTCTTCCTTCTTGTTATAACTGAAACCATCCCCTCCACGTCCCTTGTCATCCCTCTGATCGGCGAGTATCTCCTCTTCACCATGATCTTTGTCACCCTCTCTATTGTTATCACTGTTTTTGTTTTGAATGTACACTACCGCACGCCAAAGACAAACACAATGCCCTGCTGGGTGAGGACAGTCTTCCTAGGACTCCTGCCTAAAGTAATGTTTATGATCAGACCAGAGAGGGAACCCGAGAATGTGACAGTGGCCAGCAGTGCTCAGATGATCCATTCAAGGCCCTGTGCCATTCATTCCTCAAGTACCTTACAGAAGCAGCACAAACCTCAGGCCCTGGCCTCCAGCGTGGTGTCCACCCTGACAAACCGTCATCGGCTTTTCAACAACACTGAGCTCTCCAACCTCAATAACTTAAGTGGAGACCCAGGCGATAGTGCAGGAGCCGCATTCATTTGCCGGGAGGGCCACTGCAAATGCTGCTGGCACCAGAGATCCAGCAAACTGCCCGCAGACTCAGGGGGAGGGACTGGAGGGCTGGGCAGCCTGGGGGCGCTGACAGGAGGAGGAAGTGCTATCGGGGTTGGAGGGAGTCAGTGCTCCAGCTCTGAGTCTCTGGATGTAGGATTAATGTCCTTGTTGCCGCTCTCTCCTGAGGTCAGGGAGGCTATTGAGAGTGTCAAATACATCGCAGAGAATATGAGACTGCAGAATGAAGCAAAGGAGGTGAGTGCATTTAAAACTGTACCTTTTTAAACCCTTTAAACCCTTTACTCTTTAAGAAAAAATGTGAAACAACCTGAACAATTGTTTTCACTGTGATCCTCTGTCAGGTGCAGGATGACTGGAAGTACGTGGCCATGGTTATCGACAGGATCTTCCTCTGGGTTTTTGTGCTCGTGTGCATCTTGGGGACAGCTGGCCTCTTCCTCCAGCCTCTCTTACTTTTAGAAGATATTTGAGTAACAAAACAAATACTCCAGACTGTTGAACTAGAGGACATTGTTTTCATGTAAGACTCTCAACCTGGCTCTGAGAGAGACAACAAAGAGTGAACCCAAAGCAACGAAGGAAAGTGACTGTGCCAAATGTTGACTCGAATGTTTTCTGTTTGTTTTTCTGCACAAAGAGATGATGATTGTTGTTTGTTGAAGTGGTTCGAGGGCTCTGCAATGCTGAGAACATGGCTGAAAAACAATGGCATAGACCAAAGTGGGTGGGGATCTATTTGTGTACAATATAGTCACAAACTGGCAGCGTAATCTTCGATGCTACAGAAAAGAAACAGGAAATAAATTCAATAAACTTAAAAATACCTCATATACAGTTTAGAAAGTATCAACATAGGTTCAAAAGTGCAACCTTTACTCCACTAGAAAGCTAAATATTTGAAATACAGACATTTTCCATGTGTCTGAGAAATGAGCAAGGACTGTGTTCAAAGACTGCCATCATGTGGTAATTCTGTGCAACTGCTAAAAAGGCTTGCTACCTGTTTGTTTTTTAAGGAAGTTTTAGTATGTCACATGAGCTGTGGTGGCATCATCTTAGGGATAACATTTAACCAAAGTACTGGTATTTTATTTTGTTGTATCCTTTTCATTTCTTCCTTCCTACATTTCATGTTTATTCAATGCATAAAGATAGCGGATGTTGGATCTACATAGAACTATCTGCTAGATCAGATGAGAGAAGAAAATGTCACTTCTTGACCATGTAAAATTGATTAACGTAATGCCCTGAAAGAATTTGATGTGCAAGGAAAAGATTTATACGTAAATATTTCAGTGCTGTTTTTCCTCACATATGTCACTAAATAAATATTTAAACAATTATATTAAAGTGAGATGGATCTATATCTTAATCGCTTTCTTTTCCAAATTAGAAGTATTTCTGCTTATGCAACAATAGCTATGGGATGTACATGTATGGGGCACTGAGGCTCTGTTTATTGCTCCACATGCTCTAGAAGCTAACTCAGCTAATTGAATCATGATCAATACAGAGAGTAACTGATGAAGGACCTTATTGGATTTCTCTATTTTCTTCATCAAACCACTCTTCTGGCCAAAATACATGTTTCCACTCTGACTCCACGGGGTCTGTTCTCTCTCTATAAGCTCTGTTCTAACACAGTATGTCTGCTGCTGTCAGTGGATGTACAGTACTAATCGATATTATACTGAAATCACAGTCGTCCTGTTTGATTCAACATAACACAGACTCTCTACGCACATAGAGGTCCAGGTATTGAAGAAATACTAGTGCAGGGGTCAGATTTGAAGAAATGCAGCTGATATTCCCACATGCACTTTGGATATCTGTGTCAAAAGCCTCTTTCATGGGCTCTGTCTTTCACTATGTCGCTGTCAGATTCTCATTATACAACTAAAAATCAGAGCAGATGGCGAGCTATGTGATTACAACAAAAACCTGCCTGTATTAATTGAAAGCTGGCAGGGTAGCACAGACAGATATAGTGTAATCGCTCGCTGTCACATCTGATAAGAAATCTAGCTAATGAATTTAATTCAAGCTGTTCAACAGTTACTGTGTGATGTCAGACATAAAGATGAGGTATGAGGTAAAGGAAGAACAAATGATGCTAATTCAAAAAATACAAAACCAAATTTAAACTCTTGGTGTTTAAGTTTAGAACAGGTGTGTTCAAATGTCAGCAGATATAACAAACAGGAAGAAGTTCATTTCAGTGCAGGGTTTCACTTTCAGTGGTCTGTAAAACAAGAACTTGTTTCACGAGGTGCAGGGGAGTGGAGGCTTTCGAGATCCCCATCATGAATTTAATCATAATTTTTCTTTGTAAGTATATTGTCAAACTATTTATAGAACTTTCTTTTTAAATTCAATGAACCTTTGCCTAGCAAAAAGTTGTATTTTATTTTTCTTTTAGACGGCGTCACAAACCTTGTCACAAGCCAAAGTAATGGTAAGCTTCCATTCATTAGTAAACATTTGTACATTTCTTCTCAATATCTTTGTTTGGCATTCAATGATTTGTAATTCAATATCTGTTTCTGTGTCAACTGATCATTGCGACAGATACTTTTCCTGCAAGGATCCTGTCCCAGCAGAAAACTATCAGCGAGAACAGTGACCTTTATCTAACCTGCAGCACATTTGGGAAGAAAAGCATCACAGTTTATGTTTATTTATGCAAGGAAGAGATTGCATTTGATAAGAAAATGCAGAAACAAGATCGACATGACACCACCTTCATCATACAGAGAGTGAAACAACACCACAGTGGGAATTACAGCTGTTTTTACTCCTTAAAAAATGATTTACCCAAACAAGCTAGCATGAGAGGACACAACATCATTGAGATTCTAGTTATAGGTTTGAATTTTTCATTTCAAATAAAGCATGATATCAGTGTTATATACCTCCACTCAATTTGCTTTATCTTTCTGCTGCACAGCCAATTTTCTCCCTGGAGATATTTCAGTAGCCGGGGCATCCACTGTCAACGAGGGAGACTATGTTGAATTCAGGTGCACTCTTTCGGTCACCCTGCAAACAATCAGAGAATGTCAGCTCATCCACTCGTACCTGTGGAGAAATGACTCCATCCTGCAGGTGCAAACATTTAATGTCTCAAAGATGGAGGCTATTTTCACCATCCAGGGCGCAGCCATGAGAGATTCAGGACATTACAGCTGTGTGGTGCTCCCATCTACATGCACCAAGAAGCATGAGGAGATCTATGGAAACAATGCTGTAATCCTAGAGGTCAAAGGTCTGTATAGTTTTTTTCTACAAATAACAAAAAATACTTAGTTTAAGAACAGAAATATGATCATAATGTTGAACTGCCTGTGCTGCTTTTCAGGGAGTCTCTTCTTCCAAGTGCTTATCTCTGCTGGAGTGATAAGCCTGATTGTATCTCTGGGTCTGGGTCTCTGTCTTGGTTTGTGGTGGATCAACAAACAAGGTCAAATAATTTGAAACAAATTATGTAGATATCCAGCAAATTCAAATTCAAAAATAAATATCTATATATTCAGCATATATTTTAAAGCTTTTTTTTTCATGTTATATTGTCTATACCTTGGAAGTATGCATGTTTTATTTACCTACAATTTATTAATTCATTCGTTTGTTTCACCTCATCAACAGGATCAGCCTCAGCTTTGTGCAACCTTAGGTAAGTCTTACTGATTCTGTCTGAAGATGTCTGATGTCTGTGTCAAACAATGCTGGGCTGATTAAAGAGCTTGTTTCACAGTGCACAGATACAGCAGGAGCAGCAGGCAGAAGCAGACAATATGGAAACAGAGGATGGTATGTTGAAAATAGAATTACAGTAAATACATACTCAGGGGAACCTGTGATTGAATTATCTTTGATGACTTGAAAACATAATCTAGAAACATTCTACCCAGTCTGAAAACAACAAGAGCATGAACAGTATGAGACATAACTGAGATGGTCCTACTTTGTGTTTTTATTTTATCTTGACTTCAGCTGAAACTGTTTAATCTTTTCAGTTTATCCCTCAAATCAAATGATACAATGGATTAAAGATTAAGGCTTTCACATAACATATGATTATAATAACCAAAGAATGCATTGTTATTTTCTTTTTAGAATCCTTTAAACAACAATAATATTACACTGTTGTTATGAATATTGGGACTTAGAGAAATATTCAAAGCGTTATCTGCCAAAAGTAATCCGTGGATTTCTGTCTCTTACACTATAAACTCTTCTTTCGTGTAATAGATGAATCTTTCAGCACGGAGGATGAGGAGGAACAACAGTAAGTAATCTCATCAATTTTGATTAAGAAAAATGTTTACCCCAGTGCCTTTTAATAAATTAGATTTTTTTTAAATCTGTTATATTTGAATGTTTAGACAGAGTGACTTGTTAGAAAACTTTTACAGTTCATCTTGCTTTATTATTATTATAACTTTTATTATTGTTGTTATCTATTTGCAACATTTTGTCAGGTATCAGAATGGCATGGTGGCTGAGGAAGCTGACATCTCGGACCCTGAAGAGTATGATGACTTGTACAGTGTTGTAGGTGAGAGAAGACTTTGTGTTATAATCAGTATTTTAACTTCCTCTAGAAGTCTCTTGGATGAATTTGGGTATCTAACAAATAGATGACAGTGACAGGGTGTGTTCCCTCTGACTTCTTTTGATTGTTGAGTATATAGTGAAATGTTTATTTATCATCTTAATTCTGTATTCTCATATATAATGACAGAGCAGTTAACAATGTAACAAGTGAGCCACTTGTCAAATTAAACTTTTATTTTTATTGTGTAGATGTTATTATTTCTTTGCTTACACTGCTGCTCTATAAAAAGATAAATGAGCAGAAAACGCACAAGAAAGCTATCTTCGATTATGAGGCTATAGGGTTCAGATAAGGGATTCTTGCTTTCTGTCAGTAAGTGCACGTTACAGGAAAACCGCAACTCTATTTGTAACAGATGTGAGCAGACCTTTGCAGCAAGCTTTCTAACCCACAAGAGCTAATTCTGTCTGTTTGAAAACAAAGAGTATAACCTATTAAAATCGTGTTAATTAACACAGATAACACTGGGCCTGTCTTTAACCCGTGAACTTCTCAACCACAGATGAAGGACCCCCGAGACAGGATTTGTATTCCAAGTCCATCAAACTGAACAAATTCCAGCATTGATTAAATTTCACTTCAGTGCATCATTATACAACCTGTTTGTTCTGTTTCTGTGTAATCTGTGTTGTAAGGGTGAGGGTTTTATTTTCTGCCTTCATTTCTTTCATTTTAAATAAATGAATGAATGTGTTATGTGGAATATTAAACAGCTTTGTCATAGTCTAGTCTATCAAAACAGAAAATAAAGCTGATTAGCTCATGTCAAATTTAAACATGGATCCTTTTTTTTCATTAAACCGACTTATAAACCTTTATATCAGTTGAATTAAAAGAATGGCGTCTGCTGTATTGAACTATAAGTGCTTGATAAAATATACAGAAGTTTATCATTTGAGAGAAAGAGAATGACTAGAAGAAGAAAATGTGTTTTGCTTTGTATTGAACAACATGGAAAGCAGATTGTAACACTTGACACGTGTTATCAGACACATATGTTGTTGGTTGTATCCTTTGTCTATTCATGTAAATATTATGCTTACAGAAATAAATCATATTTTTCTGCTGATTCATTGAGACGCACGTACTTTCTTTCTGTGTAACTCTGTATCAACATTGATTTTCATTGTAACACTGCATTCATTTCTCCTCCTGTGGCTGCACTATAATTACTATACTAAAATATTTAACATCATAATTAAAACCATTAACGGCTGATTCTGACACAAAACTAAAAGAAAGTGTTTCATGTATTATGCCATTTAAAAGGAAAACAATTTCTACAACTGTACATCTAGTATTAAAAATTAGTGTTTTAGGTCAAAAAAGCTACACTAAAGAGGTAACTATTGTTACTATATTCTCCATCTGACGAGCTGCCAATCAAGAGAAGAATCAAATGTATTTTGCTACTTTCCATCTCTCTTTCTTTAATTCTGCAGCTCTTGGGACAACACAGTGAATCAACCTACAGAAAGAATGGAGTAACTTGTCAGTTATTAAAATGGAGGGGAGAGGGGTGTGCATTTCTGTTAATAACCTCTGAACAAAGAGGCTTAAAGCTTAAGAGCCATTTTAACAGCTTTACTCAGATAAGCTGAAAATTCACATACCTTTCTCAAAAGTTTTTCTTTGGTATTTTTTCAGTCTGAGCGAACAAGGTCATTTTACGTAACAAGTAAAATCAGGACTACAAGCTATGAAAACCTAATCAGAGGTCTAATTTAAAGGTCTCTTCTAAAGAGCACCTCAGTGCTCACAGAGCCAGCCTAACCAGAATCTACACACAGGGTTTCCCATCCCCTTTAGAAGGGGTTTTGCCTATCCCTTCTTGTAACATGTTTTGAAACATCTGCATTGGAAAAAAGAACATATTCCTGGTCTTTGTAGGAGTTTTGCATATGCAATCAAACCTTAACTCCTGTACTGTACCAATGGCTGCTGAGGACCCTGAGGTGCAGTAGGGGAATTAAGTGGAAGCTTTGTTTCTTTTTTTGTGTAGATGGTGAGATGAAAGATATAATAAATTGTAGTGAGAAATAATGAATTACATAACCTCTCTGTATTGTTCCTGCAGCTAGTTCTACAAATAGAAGGATACCGTTTAGTGTCTTGCTGTTGTATCTTTTTCTTTGGCATGATTTGGTAGCCTATATCGCCTTGAATTAATTCTAAAATTGGCTCCATGCTAAGGGCATGGTCTTGTTTTTATAGATGTAATGTGTATAGCCTTTGAATGATTAGTCACGTTTCATTTTATTTTTACTCCTGGTAGTGCATAAACACCTAATTAACATGAAAGCAGTTATTAGTATGAGAAGCAAAGCTCCAGCCAGGAACACAAAGACATCAACAGAGTAGTAGGAATACCAGGGTAGCTTGTAGGACTCTGTTCTCAGATGAGCTGCACCTTTGTGTCTCATGACAAACTCTATCCAGAAGAGGGCGCTATCCAGAGGCTTTATGGGAGTATCTCTGTGCAGCCTGGAGAGTCTCTGCATGTTCATCCTGTATGAGGGCTCATTCAGGACTTCCTGAATGGTCTTCAGGAAGTTGTCATCTTTGTCCACAGTAGCTAAGGTAAGAATCTTAGCGGCTCCTCTCTCTTTGAGACGCAGCAGGTTGTCATATTGGTCAAAAAACAAAGGCAGACCCACAACAGGGACTCCATGATAAATGGCTTCTTGAACTCCATTTGTTCCTCCGTGCGCCACGAATAGTTTTATCTTGGGATGCCCTAAAAGATCATTCTGCGGCATCCAGTCGACCAGCAAAGTGTTGTCACCTAAAGATTTTGGTTTTTCACCTTTATGTCTCCAGATGACTTTCTGAGGCAATTTAGCAAAAGCTGAGGCAATTTCATTTGTCATGTCATCAGGAAGTTCACTTACAAAAGTCCCCATAGACATAATAATGACTCCATGCTCTCCAGAACTCTGCACAAACTCCTCCAGGTCTTCAGGAAGTGGTTTTGCAGGTTTACACTGAAACCCTCCCATGTAGATGACATTAGGCATGGTGGGACGAGGGAACTCAAAGACAAAGTCCACTCTCATGAGCCACAGGTCTGCTTCCTGTAATAGGTCTCTAAATCTGACCTCCGAGCCAAAAAATTCATCACAAACAGCCTGATACTGAGGGTTGACTAGGAATCCATCCTGTATTTGCCAAATGAAGTAGAAAAGAAGATTTTGAAATCTTTGTTTAAAACTCATTTTGTCTGACAGTCCTGATCCAGTCATTGGGATGTAAGATAAAGGAGAAGGTGCAATTGCCATATGTCCCTCTCCACTTGTGATCCATCGCACGTTATAAACCAGAGGAAGCTTCAGAGCATGAGCCAACATTACACCTGCACCCCATGCAGGGTCAGTGAAGACCAAGTCATAGTCGCGCTCCTTCAACCTACTCATCAAGTCTTCATCTTTGAACATGCTCATTGCCATATTGCAGGTTATTCTGTGTATGTTGTACATGGCATCAAACATCTCCAACAGCAAACTTGCAAAGGTCCAAAAAGAGCTCCCCCCCCTCTCAATGTGAAAGATCTTTTTCAGAATCGGTTTGACGAAGTCGTGGTTGAAGGCTTCAGCGACAGAGACAGTGATTGTCTTGTAGTGTGGGAAGCCGTCCTTAATGTACCAGCTTTGATTTGTTCGTACAACATCAACCGAGTGTCCTTCAGAGTGCAGAGCTTTGATCATGATGTCCATGTTCACCCAGTGGCTGCCCTCTAAAGGGACGATCAAAATCTTACCTCCGTGACATGTCCTCCATGTTAAAAACATTGTACACAACAAGAGAAGAAATGTCGCATTTCTGTTATGGTACATCTTCAACCTGAAAAAAATAAAATAAAATAAATACAAACAATTTGTAATCATCATGGGTAACAAAACGAGCTGTGTAAAGTTCACTATGAATCAGTCTAATCTGTGACATACCTGTTTAACATGAGGTAGCCCCGGGGTGCATGTGGTTGATAGTGGTGTGGACCACCAAATGTACCGCTGAATAAATAACTACAGATTCCAGGAAAGCTTACGTATGTGGACTTTGGATTAGCTTTCAATTGGAATTTGTCCCCCCATGAATATACTACTGTGTGAGCTCTTAGTCGAAGCTTTTGGTAGAAACATGTTACAGCTGCTTATAAGTAACCCTTTATCCCAAGAAGCATTTCTGTGGTAGGAATTGTAAATTTATATTGACAGTGTACTCTTCTTAGGATTTGTCTTATTCATTTTACCATTATGGCCCCTGACTTATCCTGACTGTTGGTATTGTCTTACTACTGGAAAAAAAAGGATCCTTTATATCTACCTGGTCTTCTTTGTTTGTATTTGGCATGTTGTTGTGTTGTTATCATTACTGTTATAATTATTCATTTTCTGCATTTCATTTTATTATTGTCTTTTCCTGTATTGCCTTTGACTTTAGATAATGTAATTTGTGTGGACTTTATTTTCCTGTTTGCCCGTGTTAACCCCATTAAGACTGGTTGCTACATTGGTAGTGGATAAATATTTTTGGTTACATATTGTGCAACTCTGCACTTGAACACATTGATTAACAGAAAATTCATCCTTTCTTTATCCTCATATCAGGCTCATCAGATGAGTATTGCATTGCTCGTTTTTTTTTTTTTATCTCAGCCTTCAGACAATCTTCCTTGTCTGAAGAAGTCTTAGATTGCTGCCTTGATGTAATTAAAAACGGCTTTGGCCACGTATCAAATAAAAACGGTCCTAATGCTAAACCTACACTAAAAGATGTTATAGTTTGCTAACAGTATTGTCTCAACTCTAACCACGCTCCCTGAACTATGAGTATGAACTATTACCATGATAATTTTTAAACAAGTCAATCCAAAAATGAAAAATGGAGCTTAGTCCCAGATCAAGAGGGTTGAGGTCTCTGAATATTTGTCTGTGTTTGAAAGTTATTTCAAATGTATGCATCTTTTTATGTTGTCTTGAATTTTTATGTTGTAAATTCAGATTAATATTAATTATTTATTGGATAAATGGAGCTGCATTAATGCGAGTCAAACTTCAGATGTCAGACACAAAAGTCATCAATCAATAGACTTTCAAATCTATTGCTTTATGCTGGAGTCTGCAGCATCTTTTCTTTGATTTGTTTTATCCATCTAAATCAAATCTGAATAAAATATCAAAAATACATTCTCTATCTGTAATGATTTTGTTCATCACTTTTTAATAACATTCTCTACATTCAATGTAGTAGTAACCAACTAAAATGTTGCAGATTTCACAACCTCGGTCCCAAACATGTTCATGCTCGTCAACGTGCCTTTGTTGCTTTTTCTTTTTAGCTGTAATGTGACAACATGGCCATGCGGTGGCAGTGCAGGCTCGACATAGGCTGACAGCGTCTTCCTGATTATTGGAGATGTTGTTAGTGGTGAAGAGAACCTAAAGGCCTTTATAACATGTCTCTGAATCACATCATCTGAGGTATCTGCATGCAGCATCAATCAAACAAGATCTGTTTTCAGTTACACTGAAGCTAAGTCTTGGTGCTAAGCTACAGGTAGGCTAAAAACACTGTGGACCTACGTTGTCTTTGTACTGATCTAGAAAGGATAGCTTTACAGTCCTCAGGAGACTGTGCCCTCAGGCTGAGAGGAAGTGGTGCCTGAGAAATTCAAGTCTTGGCAAGAAAGTCGACCTCTCCTTCTCCCACGCACAGTCAAGTGGAATAGAGAATCATTTAACCACGTGGGTCTCTAAAAAGGAGTGCTGAACCTGCGTGCAGTCTGAATGATCGTCTGTACATTGTTTTTATGTAACTTTGGAAAGTGTACACAGAAGTTAACAGATGTCACAAAGATACAGGTTTTTATAGTAGTTATCTGTGGTTCTTTTTTCAGCATTATGTTCCAGCTCTTTAATCACATTTCACATAATTACCTTTAAGAATATTCTACAGAAATATCAATATATTAATGACACTTGCTGATGCCATGATATGTATGTCTTTTTAAGTGATTAGAAGTTGAATCACCCCTTTTGTTTGGAGCATGTTCCATGAATAAAGTGGTCAGCTTTCCAAATAGAGAGCAATTAGGAGAGCAAATAGGCTGATAGAAAGTCATACGTAAAATGGGAGCAAAGGTCCTCTTCTATCTATTGTGTGCAGGTATATTTATCTTGGTGGTGAGCTGCCATGACAAGGACATAGTTGTACTGAAATGAACTGAATCTGATTTTATCACTGTTCTCACAAATACAGAAGTTTAAATCCCTCTCAAACTAAAAACAGGTTTCTGTGAGATAAAATCAGCAAGCAGCAGCCTGATCTCTCGCTTCGGCTCTGAGGATGACTGCAGATATTAGAGCAGGACCTGAACCTGTTGCTACTCTCAGTATTTCAGTCCTTCAGTCCAAAATATGTCCCATAACAAAGTGTTTTAATGTGCTTTGTGTTTGCCTCCATCAGTCAGTGTGGTTACTAGAGGGTGCTTCCAGCGTGGTTAGGGACGATGATGTTGGCCCATTTGTAAATAACTGGGATGAAGAGGAGAGCAGTGCCCAAGATCGACACCAAGAGGAAGGCCCAAAGAAACATCCGATCCAGGACCTGGGCTACAAACTTCCAGTCTTGAACCACCTGAAACATCCAGGAGACACATGTTATTCTCCAGATAATTCAGTGAAATAACTTTAAGTATTGATAATGTATAAGCCAAATTTTCTCATCTATATGTGGAGGCCAACATAAAACACTCCATCTTAAAGGTCACATATTACGCTAAATACACTTCACTATGTTTTTCTAACACTAATGTGTGCCCTTAGCCTGTCTACAAACCTCCCAACTTTGAGTAAAGTCCGTCCTGTCTATCTTTAGCCTGCTCAACTTTTCAGAAAATGTGTGCTCAAACAGGCCGTTTGGAAATTTTCAAGTAACCCCCTCCCCGTGTAATGATAGTTCACATTTCTATTAGCCATCATTTTTATTCAAAGATGTAGCCTACTATAGATTTTTTTATCATTATTATTCCTTTACAATATTAATTTCAATAGCGTAGTAGACTTGAGTAACTTCATAAAAAACATTTGTACCCTTATTATTAATATTCTTATATGTGCATGCCAGAAGCGCCACTCAGCTATAAGCAATAAGAAGCCTCTTTTAGCCCACCATGTGGGCCTATGTACAAGTGTGTGAGGTCATGTGAAAAGAATAAATTAACTTTGGATGAACTTGAGGTTATATAAATACACAAAAGCCCACGTACTCACCTCTCTGACCTCATTTTCTTTAACTACATGCATGGTTATGTAGCGAATAGAATCCAAAGCAGCTTCTAGGCTGTGTCTGGTGTACAGGAGAGGTGTCAGTTCAGGTGCTTGGTCCTTCATCAGACCCAATCCTACTGCACATCTGGCTCTGGCTGCTCCTGCCGTGGCGTACCGATCCGCATGGCTGCGCATGCAAAGCAGCTTAGGCAACATGTGCAGGAAAATCCTCCTCACCCAGGGGGCCATATCATGGTGTGTGGACGATGAGCGATGGTGGATGTTGATGGCAAAGACTGTGATGATAATGGAGAGTGTGACGAAAATCATGGTGAAGACTAGGTACTCTCCGATGAGAGGGATGGCCTTTGAGGAGGACGGGATGATCTCCTCGATGACCAGGAGGAAAACTGTGAGTGACACCAGGACTGAGGTGCAAAGAGAGATCTTCTCTCCACCGTTTGACGGGAGATAGAAGACGAGGATGGTAAGGAAGGACAGGCCAATGCAGGGAATGATGAGGAAAAGGGTGTAGAAAAGAGGCAGACGGCGGATGATGAAGTAATAAGTGATGGTGGGATAGGAAGAGCTGCTGTCTGTTCTGATACCACGGCTGCCTGTGGCTTTCACTATCTCCCATTCACCATTGTCAAAATAGTCCTGTTTGTCCACGTGGAAGTCCTCCAGTGTGATGTCCACCTGTTAAATACAGAGATAACCTCATGTCAATCACTGATCATGACTGAAAATAATCTACCACACACGTACTGAGAAGTAGAAACTTACCTGGGAGCCATCATACGTCCAGGAACCGAACTTCATAGAACAGTTCTGGAGGTCAAAAGGGAAGAATGTGACATCAATGGTGCAGGCTGACTTGTAATTAGCTGGTGGTGTCCATGCTATGGTTCCATCATATTTCACAACAGCCTTAGTGACCGTACCCTCAAAACGCCCATCTGAACTGTTGAAAGAAAATACATTAATTAATCTTATATGTTACATGGTAATCAGAAGTTGCATTACACTTTGTCATTGTCTGTCATTTTGATGGACTGGGTCGTAAAGACTCTGTCATCATGTGTTATTACTCTGAATTTTAACCATCACTTTTCTGATAAGACTACCACTGGATCAGTTTTCAACAAACAATGAAAATAAAATCTAAGGTTCAGTCCCATGTCTTTGTTGTGAGAATAAAACTGAACACCTTTCATGAAGCACCCACCTGACAGAAACACATTGCACTCGTTATTGTGGAGCTACAGCTGCAGTTATATTCTGGCTAATGTTATTCACTAGCTTAAGCTTAACAAACTACTCGGAAACTGTGATGCACTTATGCAAGAGCAAGTGTGCCAATGATAGCCAGCAAAAGTCTGCCATGCGTTGTCGGCATATAGTGGGAGTCCGTTAGCTTCAGCTCACACAAACATGATTTTGATAGGCATATTAGTTAGGCTGTTGTTCGGACCCAACATAACTAATGTTAAACACATTTTGTTGTAGGAAAAAACCCGATAAGTGTGTGTGTTCTAAAGTTGGGTACAGTGGTCCGTTGTCAGACAGTCGATTCTCCTGTTCACAGCTAACCAACTCAAATAGGCCTACATTCCATGCAGCCAAGATGTTCGGCATGTAGGCTACTCAACCATGCAAACGTTGTTGCTGTGATCATTTGGTGGCATTGTAATCATTAAGTGTAACTTTGTGAAGGATTTTCCCGCATCATAAGTGCCAGACAGAATGGTATTGTTGATCGACCTCAATTTTCGAACCAGTCAAAATGACAGACAGACTTCAGATTTTTCCGTCATTGTTAAAAAATATTCTGTCAAAGACGGAAAATATTCGGTTAACGCGATTTCTGATAATAATAGATAGAAATTAGACGTATTTCATTGTAAGTCATTGTTAGAATCCGGTCATGTCCTTGCATACATAAGGCTTACTAAAACATACTTATCATACAGTACGACATCAGGGAGCCAGAGCCTGTCTGAAGGGACGCGTATAATTGTGATGCCCAGATAGTCATTAGGGTTCCATCTCAGCTTCATGTCAATCCACTCCTACATTGAAGAAAAATGGAAATTTAAATTAAAAAAAGAAGACATGAGGGCTTTGAAGGAAAGCTTTGATATCTGGGAAATGTGTTAGTTTGCTTTCTTGCTGATAGCTTGATGGGAATATGGAAAACATTGATACAAACGACTAACAGGGTACTCTATACACAGCCAAACTACGTACTCAGGTGCTGGTTGCAAGAATATACAGTTAGAAAATAAATAAGTCCGCCACAAACTGAGTGCACTAGCAGAAATGTATTATCTAATTGATAACATTAATGTGTCTATGCTAAGAAGCTCTGGCTGCAGCAGAAAGACAGGAATAAAAGCTATCGTGGCTCCGTGCAAACAAAACCTGTCCAGTAAAACCTCAGTGCTAACTAATAAGGCTAGTTAATGTTTAAATACAAAGTTGCATGTATAAAAATAAAATGACAAATTGAAGTTTTACATGCAGTTTAAACAAGATTCCAAAAGTTGAGGTTTAGAGGGTTGGCTCTGCCGGAGCCAAGCTAATGGTTCCCCTCTTTGTTTCAATCTTTTAGCTTAGCTAGGCTAACCCACTTCTGGTGGCAGCTTCACATTTACTTTACAGTAACAGTAGTATCCATATTCTCATCTAAACACAAAAAGAAAGCAAATAAGAATATTTTCAAAAATGTCAATCTTCCCTCTTTAGGATTGGTATACATTGTGTGTTAGCATTATTGCTAATATTTGCAAAGCTCAGAGCCACTGAAAAGGTTCCTTGTACAAGCAAATATAGAAAGATTTACTGTGACTAAAATGACAAACTAGACTTGCTGTACATGATAAGTGCCTTGTGATAGAATAATGTGAAGGGTAAGCCTTTCTTTCCACTTTGCAAATTACAATGATAGATGGACATCAGTAGGTTCAATGCCCTTCATTTCTCTCTTTGCAGGACGCTATCCATCACTGTGAAAGGGGGCAGCTGACCTGCATGGCATGGCCTCATCTGTGGGGATAATTCATAAAATGTATGACAGACAGGGACAGCCATGACCATAAATAAGGGTGACAGAGGTGGGGGAGGAGGGGGCTTGTGATGAAAGGTGTGTGGGCACTGAGCACTGTATGGACTCAGAAAGAAGGAAAGTCGGTGAAATGCCACCTGACCAGATTAAAAGAGGGTACGAAGAGGCTGACCGGCTGCCTCTAAGGGCCATGTTAGCCATGAGCAAGAATATTGTACTGCAATACCCTCACATATTTACCTGTATATTAACTCATGATGTTAAATGTCATGCTGTATCAGTGGTTTAGATCAACTTTACTTGCCTGTTTCATCCACACATTGGTTGTCATCCGCTGATTTTTCTCATCCTAGAATGGTAAAACAACAATAAGATCAAAATGAAATGAAAAAACAAGATAAGTGGATGTGCAGTATCTGTTTCAAAAATCGTTACTTTGTTTAACATGAGTGTAGTCTTTGACACATAGTCATAAACAATATTAATAATCTGTGCTCACCACATCAACTAGCTGGGAGATGGCCAGTCCGAACTTCACACGTATCGTCTGGTTTAGGTATTCTACTGGGCGAACCCATTTCTGGTAGTTTCCAAAGAGGTATTTGAACAGCTTGTCCTCTGCTTTTGCATAGGAGGAGAGTTTTGGAACCCCTAAAAGGCAACAAACGACAAACTGAAGTTTCATAGTAACTTGTAGATCATTCTGCAAATATGACAGCAGCACTTTTTGTTTTATTCACTAGTCCCATAAAGACTCTACTCTTAATAAGAGCTATAATACAAACATTGCTCTCAAACAGTGATGTTCACCTCTGTGACCTTACTGCAGTGTTTCTTTCAAGTGTTTTTCCTCTGGATATAACCTTCAGGGTAAACCTCTAGTTTCAAAAGATTTAACCAGGCGGCAATGAATATTTAACAATGTTAGGAATCAATAATACTTCAAACAAATGAAACGCCTGGAAATCAATGCCAAAATGAGTGAGCCAACACTGGATACCAAGTCCTTAATGTAGCAGTGATGAGTGCAGTGTGTTCATGACAAGGCTGGGATGTGAAGAATTTATGAAGAATCTCTCTGATTTTTAAACGTAGTTATATTGTATTTCCAGATGAAGTTAAAACATAAGGTTTTATGAGGGGGTTGACTAGCTTAACAATTTCAAATTTGATCAGAGAAAGCATTTACTTTCAGATGTTGATTCTTTCCCACTTTACGGCATGCTCTCCCTAGATTCACCACAGTAAGCAATGACTCATGTGCGTGGTGATTAAAAACAATGCAGGTACTCTTCTTTCAAAGTGGAATCATTAAAAAAAAAACACTGCTCACTAATGAAACTATTGTAAATGTAGGCTCTTATGTAGTGGTGTGACGGATCTCAAAGCTAGCCATGGGTTAAACTTTACATTTTAACAGCACTACAAACCAAAAAGAATCATCATGAATCTTAATAAGGTTTCACACCATCAGTTTTCTTCACTATATACACATTGATACAATTCCAATAATAACACTATTCAGTAAAAGTGTTTTTTTTATAAAGTATCCTTAGACAATGATCTATCTTTACGTCCCTTTTTCCTGTATGAAAGTCACCATAAACTTTCATACAAATATCTTTGAACAGACTGTTTTGACTATTTTTACAGCACTCCTTCATGGCGCAGTATGCACTACTTAAATGCTGCCTTCTTTTCACTGAGACTTTGTGCAGGGATTGTGGCAGGACATTTATTTCACGCTGTGATGATAGATTTACTATCAGTCGACGGATCGCAAGCGGCCTGATCCGTGGGACTCATGGAGAGGTCACAGATAAGCTATGATCCATTGCACCACTATTTATATGTGATACTGTGAATTGGACAGTCGAGGGTGTTTATGTAACAAAAGATCAACGGCCACAGGAGGATCCCAGGAAGAAAAGCTGTTGCAATGCTGCAGCAAATTGGGATCCTAATAAACTAAACTAAAATACAGTTTGAAATATGACTAGAACTTTGCACTTATGAGAAATGTTGTATATTGACACCAAAATATTCAACATGCACCCACATGTACAAGACATGTAGCCATGGTTATTCAGTAGCAAAACAATGAAAGAGTATTATACCGTATAAACCACAGTCAAAGTGGAGCATTGTCTTTCTGCAGCAGGTCTCCTCTACACTGCAGAACGTATCGATTACATTGTGAATTACGCACAATTTCTTTCATCTTGCTCCTTAAATCATTCACAAAGCGGTAATATACTCAATTTATGGACCCAGAATGCGGCTAGAAATCTACCACAAGACCGAGGAAAAACTGTATGGTGTCACACTTTCAGTGCTTGTGGATCAATAAAGACAGGGCTGCAAAACCCCCAATCAATGACTGTGTGATAAGAGAATTCATCATTTCTGCAGCCTCTCCCGCACTGTTATCATCATCATCATTCTCGAGTTGCAGACTCTGCTGGATACAATGCGAATTTGAAAACAGAACGATACAAACAAACAAAAATAATGGATGTGCTACAAGGTACTGGGTAATGATTATTTTACCTCATGCTGGGTAATATTCAAATTTTACAAAAACTGATTCCTGTGTTTTTAACAAGAGCTGAGTCAGTGCTTGTTACTCTCTGCTAGGTACAGGAGAGGGCATGACACATATTCACTATACATTGAATAAATAATGTTTGTATGAATTGCTACCATACTGATGCATAGGATTCCCTTGAGCTCAACCTTAGATGACACATAACTACAAGCAGATAAATGTGCAAAACATGAATGGCAGAAAGAAAAAAAAAAATACAATATATAGCAGGAGGCACAGAAGTATGCTTTGTCATAGCAACACGCAGCTCTTACCTTCACTCTTGCCAACAGTTTTTAAAAGGTTTGAACTATTTTTCACATGTTGGACTAAACTTCACCGTCACTCCTTGCTTTCCCTCAGGCTTCCATTACGGTTAACTGATTCAGCTCATCATCTGACCCTATCATCTCTGATCTGTCCATCACGCTGTGCTGTGTTTACCTCAGTATCAGTTGTCCTGCAACTTTTTTCTGCCTGTTGCTGTCACAGTTCTAGTGGCTGTTTGGCTGTCTTTTGTCAAACACCTGTATGCCTAACGCATAGCTTGTAGATAGCAGCCGTGCTTACTTGAGCTCGTAATAACTGGGAAAGTAATTTTTGTCTGAAAGCTTAGAAGTATCTGACTTAAGAATAAGGTGCCTGAAAACCAAACAAACATTGACACCCCAACAGGTGTTAAAACAGGTCAATAAAATGAATCAATGCTGAGCTAAGTTTTCATTATTTTCATGCAGCTAGAATCATAACATGATGAAAACTGGTAATAAAACTACATGAACAACCATAACATTTGATATAAGAAGGAAAGCGGCCCCAATCACGCACGTTTAATTGAGTTTGACTCCTAAATTTCAAGCTCTGCTCACCCTTCACTGACCATCTGCCAATTCCTCATATTTTTTTGCTCGCTTTGACATATCCACTTGAGCCCCGCTTATCCTCATCTACACCATCTGTCACACTCAGACTATCACCAAAAGCATTTCCAGTGCATATGAAACTTACGCAGTGAGTGGCACAGGTGGCAACAGCACAGCAATGGCAGCAGCAGCAGCAGTGCTAGAGAGGTGGCTGCCCCTCCTGCTCTCAACATCATATCAGAGGTGGCACCGGATCCACACAGCTGGCATCACAGATCTGGGAAATTAATAAAACAGATGCTATTGTGTGTAACGGGCAAACATCTAAGCTATGAGAGAACATCCTGACTTTGGTTGAGGGTTCAAATTCGATGGTAGCCAGTGCAGTGTACCTGTGGTAAATCTCCATGCAATCTTGCTTATAGACCACCTTGGAAAATCACTGTAAAGATACAAAAAGATGATGCAAATCATTTGATAGCACACCTTTAATAAACAGCAAGCCATAGTGCACTCTACCCTCACTTATTGTTCCATTCCACTCAGTAAACACTGCACACATACCTGCTCTGGGTCTCTTCCATTAACACACTATCCAGAGTGGTGGTAGTTGACGACAGCCACAGTGCTGCTCAAGCACTCCTCGATTGCACACAGGTTCCTTTTCTCGCCTCATACAGATGCTGCTTCACTCCTAGCTGCTTCCAATTGTGCAAAGACTACGCATCCTTCTCCTTCTCCTTTTCCATACTGAGAGCCCGCCCCTTTTTGCCACCACAACAACCCCCTCCTCCCCTTCTCATATCATTCTCATGGTCACTAATCACAGGCAGGGATAGTCGCCCCCTCCATGCCGCCGCCTTTTCCACAGCAGCATCAAGGAAATGCAAAGAAAGCTCTGCCACTGAGAATCTGCTTCACATATCCCTGTTTCTTATCTAATAATGCACACAGTAAAATGTGATGCAACATTTTGTCCCTCCAATCACTGTCAATCTCTCTGTGTGAGTGTGTGTGTGTGTGTGCTGCCATGGCGACAGCATATTGAGGAGGACCCAAAGATGTTGCATGAGATTGAAAAAAAAAATCAATTTCCAGCCTGTGGTTAAAAATAAGTGTAGAGTTACTGTTGAATATCGAGCTTTGTCATTAATATTCATGTGTGGGGCGACTATAGTCTTACACAAATAGTAAGGTTTAAAATAACTTGGAAATTAACTATGGGCTAAAAATTAGCAACTAAACCTACATTTACATGTATTAATTAATCTGACGCTGTAAAGAAATGAAGGATCATTCAAAAGTGCAAATCTAGATTGGAATATTTAATCTAATGTGATCCTACCGACAGACAGACCAGACATACGGCATGTTATGTTCACACCATGTAAATTAAACAAATGAGCCAAAAGTCTCCATGCAGTTGCAGGCAGGAGGGATTAACATCCAAATATTGCAACACTGCCAACTCTGGGTTTCTAACAGTATTGGTTTTGCTTTGAAATAATAGCAATGGGGAAAAATTGGCAGACTGGCATTAAGCACTTCAAAATTAAATTACATGTACAGCCTAAGGTCTCTGTTCTTTTCATTGTAAACATGGTAGTAAACAGATATCCACCTTGTTACCCCGTATTTGTTGTCTTATCCAATGAGCTGAGACTTAGGGGTAAAAAAAAAAAAATGACTGTAATGACAAAAAAGAAAGCAGTTTAAAACCGAAACTGTGTCCTAAGGGTCATGTGCAGTTATTTGATCAGAAACGTCTTAGCTATCTAATAAATGATTAATTGTGAACAATATCAATACGTCATTCAATCCTTCTACATGTCAACGCACTGATATCAATCAGTAAATGCCTTATCACCTTATCACGATGTTTACTGCTCAGACTTCAGTCTGTTATAACCTCTCACTGCGCGGGGCGCTACTGGACCACTTCCTCATGTCATTCATCTGGACCACAGAGACTCTCTGCTGGTCCCGCTCGGCTCTGCACACTGGGACTATAGACTCAGGCTGAAACAATCTTCTTACGCTGTGACTTTTCTGCGTAGAGTGAAGAGAAAAAAAACACGGAGAAAGGTAAGTTGAAATGCTAAAGGCTTTGTTACGGTCTATTGACTGTTATTTGGATGAAAGCTGCGGAGTTTATGTTCGTGGTGAAGGTGTCGGTGCTCAAAGTCTCCCCGCAGATTGAAAAACAAACTTCTCCTTGCAGTAAGGGAAACGGAATTAAAAACTCGACTCCTGTAGCTGTAAAACAAATGTAGTTAAATTTAAGTAGGCTATTTCTGCATCAAAGCATGTTTAATGGTTAAATTAAAAATATCATGGGAGTCGTCCTTAAGAGACACATGTCACGAGTTACTTGCGTTGGACTACGTGTTTACATCGGTTTATATGTAACGTACTGAGCTGTTTTTGAAAGTTCAAACATCTCACACCACATTTAGCCTACACCATAACTTCATGAGTTTCAGCTCGATATGAAAAATACTGATATTCAAATTGATCCTCTCTGTGACCACTGACCTTAAAAAAGAAGTCCCGCGGGTACACGATTGAAAATGTAAAGGCTAGTCTTACAGTAAATTGAATGCATGCAACTACTGCGACTGGTTCAGTGTCGGACAAAGTGAGTGAGTCCCAGCATGCTGAAGAATAGTTTAAAAAAAAAAAAAAAAAAAAAAAGAACCCCAGTGAGGGTCCGTTTGAAACTGAAAGAAAGGAAGAGGAGATATTTCATTAGACACACTACTTACCCATGGACAGGACAAGATCAGCCACGACTGAAGAGGTCCAATTTTGTTGAGGAGACACCAAATCAACATATTCTGAAGGTTTCTTACATGAGCTTTAAATGAGCCATTTCTCTTAATTTTCCACATCTTTGGTCTTACTGTCAATGTTTTCATTTCAGATGAGGCTGGTCTGTTTCTGCAGTGCTCTGCTGCTACTTGTCTTTATTCCCAAAGCCTGTCAGGGTGGCAACATCTTGGTCCTTCCTATAGAAGGCAGCCACTGGATAAACATGGAGATCCTTCTTCAAGCTTGTCATGAGAAAGGACACAATCTAACAATACTGCGTTCAAACAAAAGCTGGTACATCAAGGAGAAATCCTCCTATTACCACACTTTAACAGTTCAAGTGGAGAGGAGCTTGGATCAGAAGTTCATAACAAAAATCATAAAAGAGGCCATTGACATGGAGAGGGGAGCTCTTCCCTTGACACATTTTCTCCACATGTCTGTAGGAATGATCGGCACGTTTTTGGACGCTCACGAAGCTGTGGCCGAGTTTATGACAGGGATCCTGGATAACTCAGAACTGATAAAAAAGTTGAAGGACAGCAAGTTCGACCTGGTGCTCACTGACCCCTGCTGGGGTGGAGGAGTGATTTTGGCCAAATATTTGAACCTTCCTTTGGTTTATAATGTTCGCTGGCTATTAGGCGGAGAGGCTCACCTCGCTATTGCTCCTTCTCCTTTATCATACATTCCTATAACAGGATCTGGCAACACAGACAAGATTACCTTTTTGCAGAGAGTAAAAAATGTGGCTTTTCATTTAGTAACGGAAACACAAAATCACTTAGTTAGTCAAATATACCAGAAAATGTCTGACAAATATCTTGGGCCTGGTATCGACTATAAACAGTTAATGCTTGATGCAGATCTGTGGCTCATGAGGGCGGACTTTGTGTTTGAGTTCCCTCGTCCCACCATGCCAAATGTCGTCTACATGGGAGGGTTTCAGTGTAAACCTGCAAAACCACTTCCTGCAGATCTTGAGGAGTTTGTGCAGAGTTCTGGAGAGCATGGAGTCATTATTATGTCTCTGGGGACTTTTGTGAGTGAACTTCCTGATGACATGACGGACGAGCTCGCCTCAGCTTTTGCGAAAGTACCTCAGAAAGTCATCTGGAGACATAAAGGACGAAAACCAGCCACTCTGGGCAACAACACTTTGCTGGTCGACTGGATGCCACAGAATGATCTTTTAGGGCATCCCAAGGTAAAGCTATTTGTTGCACATGGAGGAACAAATGGAGTTCAAGAAGCCATTTATCATGGAGTCCCTGTTGTGGGTCTGCCTTTGTTTTTTGACCAATATGACAACCTGCTGCGTCTCAAAGAGAGAGGTGGTGCTGAGATCCTGAGCATTCAAACAGTGGACAAAGAAGACAACTTCCTGAAGACCATACAGGAAGTCCTGAATGAGCCCTCGTACAGGATGAACATGCAGAGACTCTCCAGGCTGCACAGAGATACTCCCATAAAGCCTCTGGATAACGCTCTCTTCTGGATAGGATTTGTTATTAGACACAAAGGTGCAGCTCATCTGAAAGCACAGTCCTTACAGATGCCCTGGTATTCCTACCACTCAGTTGATGTCTTTGTGTTCCTGGCTGGAGCTTTGCTTCTCGTTCTTCTAACTGTTTTCATGCTGATGAGATGTTTCTACAATAGAATGTGTAAGAAAAAAGTGAAACACGAGTAATCATTTACAACATTTCCATTTCACTTTATAGACCAAAATATGTCATAAAGATTTTCTGATTTTGGGATTTATGTGAGACCTTTGATTTATGGTACCTCTGAACAGATATGAAAAATACATCAATTTTGGCAGCACAATCAATAATAATAATAATTTTTGAGTGTGTTTTTTTAATTATATTGATCATAATTTATAAGGTATTTGTATGAACCTAATGAATGTTGTGACAGGGCCTCTATCTGAAAGACCTTTCTTAAAATAAACATTGTCTAAATAAAATATTTCACATGGTTTATTTTCTTGTTGTTGGCACTGATGATATTTATTGTCTTACTCAACCTTTGCTCGAGGGTAAAGCACTAGTGTTCCGGATAAATCATTTCCTAAGTATAGGATATCAGAGGTTAATGTGAACAGAGGGTAACCTTCTGGGGGCACTTTATTTATATTATCCCACTAGGTTTAGATACATATCATCAAATGAAAAGCTATGAATAACTAATCACTGACAGGAGAAGCTAACACATGCTTTTAGTTTAGATTTATTCTGTGTGTTGATCCTCCTACTAACTACTCTTAGTTAGTGCAACAAGCTTCAAGTATTACAAACAACACTGGTTCTGCAAATGTTGAGCTATAAAACAACAGCTACACAGTGAAAGCCTCTCAGTGGCTTTTCAGGAATACATTCTATCTCTATTTAAACTCGAGAATGATTGAAAGCATTGCCCTTATTTACAATGACGTTGAGCAGACAAAAATATCAGATTGCAATATAAACAACGCAAAAAAAGATGTAGGGGAAAAAAAGATCAGTTAAAACATACATTCACATAACAAGCAATGTTAACATTAAAATCAGTTGAAAAGGAAGGTGAAGAAGTTAATAATTAGGATCTAAAAGGGCCATATCCTTCAACAATAGGCTTGATTCAATAAAATCTCCCTTCCCCTTTTGTAACACTTTAGCTGGTTAAAAGTTAAAAACAGACGTGTTCCTTCCTGTTTGAATGGCTGCTTACAACATGAAAGATCGCTGACTCATTTTTAATCCAAGTAGAAACCTCCCTGGGACAACAGACAAAAACTCTCTTGCCAATTAGTTCATACCTAAACAAAGCAAGGCAGATAAGAGAGGAGCTCAACTGTGGGAAGAACAATACCTATTTTACTGCAACATGTTTGACTTTGAATAACATGACTAATTTAAGAGTTGTTTTCCTGTAGCTGGTGTCTCTGCCTTAAGGGTGTGCACAGGTCTATGCAGGTCCTATGATTATAAAGTCTTATCAATGGATGACTGCCTTTTCATTACTAATCCAAAGTTCAACAATCACGAGAAATAAAAATCAAGCGTATCTTGATGTTTTGGATAAAGACATATCTGCTGTGTGAGGTCTATTGAAATCATTCTTTTTTTTTTTTTTTTTTACTTTTATACTCCTATCGTTTCAGATTGGTTCAAGTTGTATGTAGAATTGAGGGATTTTATTATATCTATTTGCCTCGTCATCTAATTGGTGAAGTCTTGGTAACCCCATCGGAGACATAGCTTTTGTGTTGTATGTTCAACTTAACTGCCTTATGGGGTGTGGCAAAGTTTGCAGAGAAAAAAGATTACCTGTCTAGTATTTAAGTACGAAGTTTGTTAGTTTTCACTTAATTTCTAAGTGTTCGTGTTCGGTTTATTTGGGCCGCTTGGTTAGTTATTATAGCAAATGATACCTGTGTTTTGGGCGACAAATCTTGCAGCCTAAATTAAACAAAACATTTTTTACTTTGAGTCACAAGATATCAGAAGACCTCATTTACAAGGGTCCCAGTTCATTTCTAAACAGTTTGCGCTGACATTGTTGGAGGTCGGTGCAATTGTTGTGCACCCATTGCACAGTAACCCTGCTCTCTTGATAGAACTGCAGCTCTCTCTTAATGCACAGTGAGGACTATGTAAATTGAGCTTTTCCTGGAATGAGACAGGAATCTCTTGTGGAGAGTGTTGTTGGAGGGACAAAAGAAACCTGCAAGTGTTTATGTTCTGTTAGGAATCAGTAAGGTTCTTCTTCTTCATCCTTATCTGTCTGTTTTGTTAATCACTTTGGACTGGTTTTCATGGGGAGAATAGAGAATGGGTTTAAGCTGTGTTTACTGGATTGTCCGATAGTCTTGAACGCACCATTCCTGAAGTGAGCTCAGAGCGGTGCTCTGGCGCTTTAAATGACGTAATACGACAGGTGAAGTGGCAGCTGACGGAGGACCCGTACGGACGCCAAATTGGAAGCTGTCGGACCTAACAGATGACCCACTCCCATGGACTTGTTTTAGAAACCAGCCGTATCTTATGTGATCCAACTACAACAAACAAATCTGAACTCAAACACAAAGCTTGGGCTCGTCGCTCTAAAAGCTGTCCGGTGCCCCTGCAGACCCGCGTGTAGGTGAGCTGACCTAACCTTATGTTTTCCCTGTGTGAGAATCAGTCCGTTCAGTACCTGTCATCTCTTGACTTCTCTGTCACACTTCAGGTTAGGGCTAGTTTTGTTGTGTGTATATGTGTAGCCGGTGCTACATCATCTACTTGAATTTGTTTAGGTATGAACTGATTGGAAATAGAGTTTTTGACAGTTGTCCCAGAAAAGTTTTCACTTGGATAAGGAGAAATGAGTCAGCAATCTTTCATGCTGTCAGCAGCCATTCAAACGGGAAGGAACACGTCTGTTACAAAATGGGAAGGGAGATGTTCCTGAATCAAGCCTATTGAAGGACTGGGTGTTCCATCAAAAGGAAAAATAGGTGCACTGGATTGGTTTCAAATGGATTATGTGTTTTCTCCGATGAAAGCTCTTGAATTTTAATTACATGCCAAACAACACTTGTGATTTCTAAAACGTTGTTGCTCAGGGAGACTGGAGGAAATCCATCACATGCACAGCTCTTGTCACAAACTGCACTTTCACTTCCTGAGAAAGGCCCCGTGTGGGACTTCTACATCAGGGTGTTTACATTTCCAGGTATACTACATAATTTTATTTGGTCAAGCTTTAAATTCGGAGTCTATAAATGGTCTTATATATTTGAATGTATTCACATTTGTTTTGTATATATTTTTTTTTTAGCAGATATAATCAATAAGTTCTTGACAGTAGCAGATTTTTTTACTGTGTTTTTCTGTGTGTTGTTTTAGAAGACAGTCTATGACTAAGTCTACATTTTTTCAATGGTTATTACTATTACTAATTAGGGCCTGACCGGTATAGGATTTTTGGGGAGAGAAAAAAATCTGGTACCAATATATTGGAAAATATCTTTCTTAGATCTATGCTCGATACATCGAGAAAGCTAGAGAAAGATATACACATCTATTGTGTTGATCCCTCAAATGCAGTTATCAAACACTGTTGGAAAAGATATACAGTGTAACATAGACAACATGGTCACTCAACTGGAAAGTAACTGTGCATGTACGTGCGTCACTGCGTGACACTCTGGAGAGTGATAATGCTTGTTGTGATCTGTGCAGCACACTCTCTGAAGAACAGACAGAAAAAGAACCCCTAGTGTAATACAACGAGACTCAAACTCAATGCTTTTTAACTGGTGAATAAATCTAGTAATATCAGCGTATATATCTGTGATAAAATTAGCCGACACTGATAGTCACTTGATAATACTTGATATTAATGCTAATATCTGCTGATACTATCGGCTGGCCGATTAATCGGTCGGGCTCCATTACAGATAATAATAATCAAGGTCAAGCACTCACAGCAAGGGCAAACTATCATGAGACCAGTAGATAAACGTACTGAAAAGTGTCAAAGTACTAAACTATGTTATGTAAAATGCACACTATTGAAAAGATGACCCTGAATAAAATAAAACAATAAAATAACACCAATAAGTATTATAATGCCCCTGAATCTTTTTAACATAGATAGCAGTGGTTTTCCATGCTGAAAGTAAACCCTCTTGATTTGTTAAGATACAAAGATAGTGTAGGAGTGTAGGATTTTACACCCTCAGATATGAGAGCTTGCTAATTTTCATTTAACGGCCAGTAAATGTTTTTCAAGGGTTTTAAAAATGACATTGTTTGACAATCTAAAATTTTCATCTGAATGAACACTTGTAATAAGGAGTTCATCCATCTGTTTTACAGGTTTTTCTTATTTGTTTTTGCTGATGATATCTGATTCAAGTTTAACACTATAAACATGTTTGACTCCCTTCCTTTTGTACTTTCTTTTCCGCTGTGCATTGAAGACCCTGAAACCACCTTCTCAAAGTTCTTCTGGAGTTGAGAAACAGCAAGAGTGTGGCTCTACAGAAAATGTGAAATATACAAGTACAGTACATCTTCTTGTCCCAATGCGTTGCTTATTGGTTCTTGCAGTAAATATTAAAAAGGTTACAATGCAGACACTTATTTAGTAACTGCATAAAACATCAACCTTTTCATATTGATACAAAAGTAAATCCTACATTTGATGTTCTGTTTAAAAATGAATTGCTTCTTGCTTACATAAAAAATACTGTAAAACCATTACAATAGAGAAGTGACATAGAAAGATGTTCATTGACAAATAAGTGATGAATTATTCCTTCTGTATGTACATTTTAAATACTAATTCAACTTTTTTAGTAAAAAACAAATACACATTTGATAAGACTTAATGTGCTTTCTTCCCATCTCCAGAATGAAAATGCATTCACTGTGGGTCCTGATCATTCTCTGCCTGCTCTGTCCAACCATGATTTGCGGAGGGAAAATTCTTGTTGTCCCCTTGGACGGGAGCCACTGGGTGAACATGAAGGTCATTGTTGAGGCACTGCATTCAAGGGGTCACCAGATTTCTGTTGTGCGATACCTAGACAGCTGGTACATCAAGGAAACCTCCCCTTTTTATGATTCTATTACACTCGAAATGGATTGTGGATTTGATGAAGATTTTATCACGGCTTTTGCATCTAAGCTGCTGGAGATTCAGAGGGAGGGGAGGTCTGCCTGGGCACGTTTTAAACTGGAAATGGAACAAACAAGCATAGCCTCTGAGATGCATGTGCACACATCCAAAATGATTGAGCGGCTTTTTGAAAACAAAAAACAGATACAGTCACTACAGGAGGCCAAATATGACCTTGTCCTTACAGATCCTGTTCTTCCAGTAGGTGTTATAATCGCACACTACCTGAGGTTGCCGATTGTGTTTAATGTTAGGTGGACAAGTCACGGTGAAGGCCATTTTGCAATCGCCCCTTCTCCTCTTTCATATGTACCACTTCCAGGAATTGGGTTTTCAGATAAGATGAGCTTTCTTGAGAGAGTTCTTAACGTTATAGTTTTTGGCCTTGCGGAAATTCATACTACACACAATGTCTTACCACATTATGATGGCATAATCAAGAAATATTTAGGTCCAGAGCTAGATTACCTCTCCCTGTTTCAAGCTGCAGACCTGTGGCTCATGAGAGTGGACTTTGTCTTTGAGTTCCCTCGTCCCACCATGCCTAATGTCGTCTACATGGGAGGGTTTCAGTGTAAACCTGCAAAACCACTTCCTGAAGACCTGGAGGAGTTTGTGCAGAGTTCTGGAGAGCATGGAGTCATTATTATGTCTCTGGGGACACTTATTGCAAAGCTTCCCCATGACCTAGCTGACGCTATCGCCTCAGCTTTTGCGAGAGTACCTCAGAAAGTCATCTGGAGACATAAAGGCGACAAACCAGCCACTCTGGGCAACAACACTTTACTTGTTGACTGGATGCCACAGAATGATCTTTTGGGCCATCCAAAAATTAAACTATTTGTGGCTCATGGAGGAACAAATGGAGTTTATGAAGCTATGTACCATGGAGTTCCCATCTTAGGTGTCCCATTGATTTTTGATCAGCATGATAATCTGTTCAAAATTGAATCAAGAGGAGCAGGGAAAGTGATAGATATCTTTACTATGAATGAAGATATCTTCTATCAAGGAATTCAGGAAGTCCTGAATGAGCCCTCATACAGGATGAACATGCAGAGACTCTCCAGGCTGCACAGAGATACTCCCATAAAGCCTCTGGATAGCGCCCTCTTCTGGATAGAGTTTGTCATGAGACACAAAGGTGCAGCTCATCTGAGAACAGAGTCCTACAAGCTACCCTGGTATTCCTACTACTCTGTTGATGTGATATCTTTTCTACTAACAGTCACACTGCTAATGTTGTTGTGTTTTACTGTGTTAATATGGTCATGCTACAAAACCTGTCTAAAAAGGAAAGTTAAATCTACCTCAAAGGGAAAGACAGAATGATGCTTTCATAGTTACTGTATATATACATTGTTTTACTTTGGTCAGTCTCACTTACACTAAATGTGATATTTTGTTTACTAAAATGTGTAACAATAATACAAAAAAGTAATCAATGACACTGTTTTCATGGACTTTTGTTTTAACTGTTACTTTAAATAAATTTTTTAAATGAATTAAAAGCAAGTCATTTTTTATTTGGTTTTAGTGAGACCCAATCGAGTTGCAAAGGCCATTCAGCAAGTCCTTAAAGGGCAACACAAAACAAATAAATGAAGGGACCCTTCAGCCTGCAGAGATCAGCCAATAAAGGTTGTTGACTGTGCTTCTGGGAGGTACAGTATTTGTCACGAGATACAAAGGTGCAGCTTGCCTAAGAAAAGAGTGCTACAGCCTGCCCTGGTGTTCCACAACTCTGCTGGTTTCATAGTATTTAGTTTGGCCACGCTTTTAAACTGTGTGTTGTTTTAGTTACCTTTAGGTTGTCTTATGATTGTTTGAGGTCTGTTTAATTACTTGTGTCAGTTTTAAGGTGATAAGTATTGATACTTACACTCAAAAAGTCTTGAGGTGAAAAAAGAAATAGGTTAAGCAATCACACCAAAGGAAACTGTCACAGGGCTACTATTGAGCTGAAAAAGATAGGACACAGTTCAAATGTATGCTTAATTTTTCTAAAGAGCACTGTGACAGAAATAAGTTGAATGCATTATTTATAAACTGGCAAGTAAAGGTTATGTCTGCTAAAAGGCAAACCACAAACATTTTTAAAACTAGATAAAGTGTTTATAATCTTTCTAGTCATATATATATATATATATATGAGGGTTTGGTGATTATTTATCAGCTATAGAAGGTGATGTTATTCATGCATTTACTGAATTTTGCTAACGTGTCAAAAATGACATTTAATGACAATCTAAAAGGTTGATGATTATGAACATTTGTGAAAAGGGGAAATCCATATGGTTTTAGTTTTATGAATATTTGCTTAAAGTTCAACACTTTATGACTGACATGGACTCCCCTTTGTACTTTCTTATCATCTGTGTTGTAGATGACACTCCATTACCTAAGACCTTTACAAGTTGAATGTCGAAGGACCAGCACATGTGCTGCTCTCTGTAAAAGGAGAAATATTTCAAGAAATAAATTGGATGCCAAAAAAGGTAACTGTATCATTTAAAATCATTTTTATTTTAAATGACTAGCTCTATTAAGGTTTGAACTGCTGTGTTTGTTTTTTCCAAACGTGAACACTCACTTTGGACTTCTCTCAGGTGCACATGTTGTTGTTCATTAGTTCTTTCAGTGAATGCTAAAAAGTACTCCATGCAGACACTAACGCAGTTATAGCACGATACATCAACAATTCAGTTTAATAAAATGATAATACCCTTTTCAGATAATAATAATACAATTGGTTATTTGTAAAGAAACTAGCTGCACATGTAATGTAAAAACGTATGGAAAGATTCTGAACAAATTCAGGTAATAAATTGCACGCCCTAAGAACATTTTCCAGTAGATAAAAACGCTGGAAATGATTAACACAAATATGCTTCCTCCCAACTTTAGAAAATGCATTCACTGTGGGTCCTGATCATTCTCTGCCTGCTCTGTCCAACCATGATTTTTGGAGGAAGAATTCTTGTTTTTCCCATGGACGGGAGCCACTGGGTGAACATGAAGGTCATTGTTGAGGCACTGCATTCAAGGGGTCACCAGATTTCTGTTGTGCGATACCTAGACAGCTGGTACATCAAGGAAACCTCCCCTTTTTATGATTCTATTACACTCGAAATGGATTGTGGATTTGATGAAGATTTTATCACGGCTTTTGCATCTAAGCTGCTGGAGATTCAGAGGGAGGGGAGGTCTGCCTGGGCACGTTTTAAACTGGAAATGGAACAAACAAGCATAGCCTCTGAGATGAATGTGCACTCATCCAAAGAGCTTGAGCGGCTTTTTGAAAACAAAAAACAGATACAGTCACTACAGGAGGCCAAATATGACCTTGTCCTTACAGATCCTGTTCTTCCAGTAGGTGTTATAATCGCACACTACCTGAGGTTGCCGATTGTGTTTAATGTTAGGTGGACAAGTCACGGTGAAGGCCATTTTGCAATCGCCCCTTCTCCTCTTTCATATGTTCCCCTGCCAGGGACTGAATTGTCAGATAAGATGAGCTTTCTTGAGAGAGTTCTAAACGTTATAGTTTTTGGCTTCTCGGAACTTCAAATTTCATTGTGTCTCACACCACATTATGATGGCATAATCAAGAAATATTTGGGTCCAGAGCTAGATTACCTCTCCCTGTTTCAAGCTGCAGACCTGTGGCTCATGAGAGTGGACTTTGTCTTTGAGTTCCCTCGTCCCACCATGCCTAATGTCGTCTACATGGGAGGGTTTCAGTGTAAACCTGCAAAACCACTTCCTGAAGACCTGGAGGAGTTTGTGCAGAGTTCTGGAGAGCATGGAGTCATTATTATGTCTCTGGGGACACTTATTGCAAAGCTTCCCCATGACCTAGCTGACGCTATCGCCTCAGCTTTTGCGAGAGTACCTCAGAAAGTCATCTGGAGACATAAAGGCGACAAACCAGCCACTCTGGGCAACAACACTTTACTTGTTGACTGGATGCCACAGAATGATCTTTTGGGCCATCCAAAAATTAAACTATTTGTGGCTCATGGAGGAACAAATGGAGTTTATGAAGCTATGTACCATGGAGTTCCCATCTTAGGTGTCCCATTGATTTTTGATCAGCATGATAATCTGTTCAAAATTGAATCAAGAGGAGCAGGGAAAGTGATAGATATCTTTACTATGAATGAAGATATCTTCTATCAAGGAATTCAGGAAGTCCTGAATGAGCCCTCATACAGGATGAACATGCAGAGACTCTCCAGGCTGCACAGAGATACTCCCATAAAGCCTCTGGATAGCGCCCTCTTCTGGATAGAGTTTGTCATGAGACACAAAGGTGCAGCTCATCTGAGAACAGAGTCCTACAAGCTACCCTGGTATTCCTACTACTCTGTTGATGTGATATCTTTTCTACTAACAGTCACACTGCTAATGTTGTTGTGTTTTACTGTGTTAATATGGTCATGCTACAAAACCTGTCTAAAAAGGAAAGTTAAATCTACCTCAAAGGGAAAGACAGAATGAAAGGTTTTATCAATATATTTACTTTGGTTTGTGGGGATTGATGATTGATTAGGGTTAATTACAAAATCAGTCTGATTTCCATTCATTGTCATTCATTGGTTTAACTGTTATTATTTCACAATGAGGGTATTTTAGAAAAACAAAACATAACCTACCTTTACTTTTCAGGTTGGTTATCATGATTATTGTGAGGAAATCAAATGTATATGCAAATAAAAAAAGGTACAGTTTGTGTGTTTGCTTTGTCTTTTATTACTTCTGTTTTTCATGACTTTTTAAATAAATTTTTACTGTACATGCCTTAATATCTTACATAAAATTAGGGCCCGACCGATATTGAATTTTTGGGGCCAATACTGATATTGGAAAGAGAATAAAATCTGATACCAATATATCCCTGGATATCTTTATTAGATCATCATGTTCGATCTGTAGAGATATATACATTTATTATGTTGATCCCTCAAAATCAGTTATTAAACACTTGAGGAAAAGAGCAATAATAAAGATAAGAAGGTCACTCAACTGGAAAGTAACTGCGCATGAAAGTGCAACACTGCTTGACACTCTGGAGAGTGACAATGCTTGTTGTAATCTGTATAGCACACTCTGCTGATGAAAGAGAACTGCTAGTGTAATACAATGACACTCAAATGAAATTTGACTAGTGAATAAATCTAGCAATACCAGCACATATCTGTGATAAAATTAGCTAATATCGATAATCACTAAAAATTAACAATTCGCTTTCTTAATTTCTCATGCCTCTTTGACTGTCCTAATTGTTTTTTCATCCAACTTCTCTTCTGTAAAGACTCAAGATCCACTAACCATTAAGTTCTTAAACTGACAGATAAGTCCTTCAGTTAAAACACTGAAAGATTTATCGTAAATCTGATGTACGTAGAACACTTGATACAGTGATGTACAAACGATGTATAAAAGTACACAGTGGGGATGTTAACTGCCAAGTTTTTAGTTTAGGATCAACCTCATTTATCATCTTAAAGGCAGGCAGCATGCTGATCTTAACTTAACCAGTACATGGTGTAGTATTAGTATTTATTAGAACCTGCATATTTAAGGGGAGGACTTGGCTCTGCAACAGTTATACATTTCTTAAGTTTTGTTATTGGCTTAATAGTGGTTGCAATTATGTTTAAACCAAATGTCCTATACTCAAGTGAACATTCACTATAAAAGTAGTTTAAGACTCCCAGTTGTGGCTCTGTATTTGTCTGCAAATGAATATGACACCCTGTTGTGATTAAGAGTGAAAGGTGCTTAGTGGATAAAGACAACTTCCTCAAGGCGATCTGTGAAGTTCTGAATAAGCTCCCCCCACAGGATGAACATGCAGGGTCTGCTCCAATTTCTACACTTAATAGGCTTAACTGGCACTTAGGCAATGTTGTGGGAAAAAAAACAAGAAACACAAGTCAGAACTCTACTTTGCTGTATTTGTCAATTCTGTCAGACCTACAGGGACTCTCCAGGCAGCAAAGATTAGCCTATAAAGCCACTGAACAACAATCTTTTCTGGAATAAGGCCACCTTAAAACATAAAGGTGCCATTCACCAGGTTACTACCAACAGTTTTGGTTTTCCTCTGAAGATAAACTGCTTTAAAATAGTCATTCAATTTTTTTCAAGCAAATTCTGATCTTCCTAATGAAGATATTGAATATACAGCATCAACTAAAAATTGAACAAGAGTTGCTTTGGTAAACATAGGTTGTAGCTGTTGGAACATCAGTGTTGAGTATTCAAATGCTGATGTTCAACGGTGGATTGGCGTTTGTTAAATTTCCTCGCTGTAGCGACGCTACAGTAAAATCTAGCTTTTAGTGCAGTTACAGACAAACTCAGAATCCCAAGACCGTTGGGGTAATGAGGGTTGTTCAAGGTTCAAGGTTTCTTTATTGGTACCTTGAAAGGTCAATCTGTTGTGCAGACAGGAGATTCAGCGTTCCAGTTGTGGAATTTGTTATGCAAATATGACATGACAGTACAAGATCCCTGATTGTTTTACTTCAATAAATAAATTATTTTATTACAAAACAATAAAAAAAAAAACGTACTGCAAATACAGTTACAGAACTCATGTCTACATATCACTATTGGCGGGTTGCAGCTATGATAGAAATCAGTGTATACATGGTAGGTGTCAAAAAGGTACATGAATTTATTCAGTTTCATCACTGTTGGCGGCATAAGGCAAGAGGGGGAGCAAGACCCTTTAAAAGTCTGAAGAGGTTAACGACCAATGTGGGAAAATTAAAAGATATAAAGTGAAACTCCACTTTGAATAAACATTTTCAGGACACACACAATATAACAAGTCAACTAACATTAGTCAGATTGATATTAGCTGCCTGGTGGATTCCACTTGTGTTGCAATAGCATGTATATAAGGCACGAGAAAACACTACTTTTAAAGGTACCAAAAGCTTAAAGTTAGGGAACACTTCTGTATGAGCTTCTCATGGATTCTTGCTAATAATTCACGATGACAGGAAAAAAAACCTTGCCGAGGTTGAATGTCACTTATTTGAAACTATGGTAAAAAGCTGTTTTGCTGAACCTAGCACCTGGAACACAGCGAAACAGGTAATTCACCATTTTATGTACGGGGGGTTATGTACCAGACTTTCTGTCTCTTCTGGAACATAACCTCCTTTAAAACTAACAAATAATAATTTTACTTTAAAAACTTAAAGCTTTAGGACAGACCTCCTTTAGAGGTACTGTAAAGATGATTTTGTTATATATGGACAGAAAAATGCTGGCTGTGTTCCCCTTTTCTTTATTTTAGGCAATGCTAACCAGCAGCTAGCTGGTGCTTTAAAGTTAGAAGACAGAGATGAGTGTAGTTTTGACCTCCTCATCAAACCCTTGGACATATGTTAAGAGGCATATTTCCCGAAATATAACACTTTCCCTTAAAGATAGGAACTATAGTAAGAGGCACAAAAATGGTTACAAATTCGATATTATATAAAAAACAAAAACAAAATACTGTTTTAAATGACATCCATACTTACATTACCTTCACTTGGAGGCATCATTTACCAATCATGTGCTATCTCCTTAACATAAAACACTTTTAAACAGCACCTATTAACAATAGTTACGAAAACTGGTAGTGAAGTCTGTTCAAAGGATTTACAAAGTTTCCATGCCATCAGGCAGGTGTTTGTTGGGCGGTGCAAGTCCTCTCATGATGTCCGGGTCCGTAAAGAGCTCATCCTGAGCACTGTGAGCTCGGCTACATCTGCATCCTCCATCTCCACCTCTTGTTCGCAGCTTTCTCTGATTACATACACTACGAGACCCACACAGATGAAAATGAGGAGGATTATGCCTATAACCTGGGGTACAAAAGAGTAAAGCAACATGTTGTTAAGTAAACAACCAAAGACATATTCTAGTTTCTATTGACAAAGACTGTTAACAGAGCTATAGAAATAGTTTCTGTAGGGTCATGCGATGCAACATTATGGATCTTCAGTGCATACAATCATACAGTATAAGCTTCTATAAAGTTGAAAATAATGAACTCACCTGAGAAAAAACAAAGAGCTGCTGTGAGCGGAGCATTAGTTCTTGTGGGGTGACTTCTCCCTCACTTATCGGCTCACACCACTTCTGCGGAGCCGCCTTGTCAACTATTACAAATCTACCCTCCCAGTCTGTCATAGCACAAGCAAAGTATTGGCCATCGAGGAACAACAAGATCAGCCACACGATAGCAGGAACAAAACTGGAGAGGGAAACAGTTTTCCTGCACCACGTATCACATCTGCATCCTTGAATGATCAACATCAAGGTGAAGGCCATGACGGCAGGAATGATGAAGAAAGCTGATGAAAATACTCCGTTCCATGTAGGGTTGCAAGGACACTCAAACTCCAGCTCCACCAGCTTCTCTAGTCCCATGAGGATAAAGCCAAACGCCACATTTGATACCAGAGGACTGTTGCTAAGTTCATTTTTCAGCCTGGTAAGCCATTGTTGTCTACTTTCCATACTAGATTGACCGAAAAATGAAGACAATCGTTGTAAAAAGCCCAAAAGAGGGTCCACCGTTGTGAACACATTGGCAACAGCTAAGTGATGCGTAATTAACTCACCCAGGGGTAAGTTTTCCCTCGGGCAAAATGCCACACTTCCACTCTGATTGGTTTTGAACAAAGGAGGGTGTGCCGTCTGCTCTGACACTTCTCTAGCTGATTGGCCTGTGCGAGGTTTCAGGTGGGGTTACATTTTAAATGTGGTCTCTCATAGACAAACTGGAGGGAGGGCTGTAAAGTGGAGGGAAGTTTGTTCTGCAGTTAAGCAGACTGACTCTTTGCATTGTCCCAGTATAAAAAAAAACATGGACAGAAGTGTATAAGAAGGGGGGAGCATCTAAATAAATATAACAATCTAGTTAAAATGCACCAAAATGTGCACTTAAACTAAACAAAATACCTACATTTTTGCAAGTGAACAATGCATACATAAAAAAGTCACTAAATTCACCCCATAGTACTTCAAACTGAGTCAGTAAGTATGCTGAAGGTAAAAGGGCTTTGTTTTTTTTGCAACTGACTACAACTTAAAAAAATAAGAGGCATTCAGACTTTTTATGAAGTTACCACAACTGGCCACATGAGGGCACCCACGCAGTAGCACAGCTTAAGGATAGAGGGGATTACAGGAGGCCATGTTGAACTTTCAAGGGGATGTGGTTCATACAGCTTGAGAACAGCCAGGCCACTGATGTGATGACATAATTTATAAATGACCTCACTGAGCTCAAGAGCATCACCATAATCTGCTCACATTAAAACCTGACAGGAGCAAGTATTTGGGCTCTGTGAAATAGGATTGGAAAGATGGGACTGTTGAAAACAAGCGCTTCACTTTCATTCCATCTGCAGAACAATTTAGTGCATTTGTATTTTTAAAATGTAAAACCAAGCCTATTCAGATATTTCTAATTCCTGCACAGTTTTATTAATAATCTGACTTTTTTTTTCTTTTCCTGCTGATAAACGAGCAGTGAATTTATAGAAGCATTAATATTGCAAGAGCTGCTGAAAAAGAGGAAACCATATGGACCATGCTGATACTGAAGCTGTGGTCAGTACAGAAAAATGCTGTATGAGCAGTATCAACATCTTGCAAATGGGAAGATGATGAATATGCGCACCTGTCTTCACTTAAAATACCTTTGTCTGCATTTGAGTGAATGCAGGCGCAAATAAGTCACTGATTTCATAAACGACATCAATTACATACGTGTTTTAAGCTGTTTGTGTGTGTGTGTGTGTGTGTGTGTGTGTGTGTGTGTGTGTGTGTGTGTGTGTGTGTGTGTGTGTGTCTGCTTCTTTTCACGGTCATGAGCGCATAGGGCACGCGCAGCTTGTCGTTGCAGCCGTTGGTGTCCTACCAGCATCTGTTCCTCTTTTTGGAGCAGACTTATGTTTCGGCTACATCGGCTCCCATCGGGAATAATTTGTGCACCACTTTCATTTTAATCACCGCAACGTTACCGCGAGAGCGTAAATGCGCATCGCTCTGCGCATCTTTGAATCTTCAGAACTACACTGTGGACAATCTCCCTGACATCCCAAGACCTCTCCCCCGCAATCCGAAGAGGCTTCTTCAACCGCCTATGGCCGCATATCGGCATCCCTGAGCCGCTGGCCTCGACCTCGGACCTCTCACCCACCGCTGTCCTCAACAATTAAGAAGACATCTACAAACATTTTTTTTTATTTTGTCATCCTCGGCGTTCTATTTTTAAAGAACCCGGTGCTATGCTGGGCCCATCTCTCTAGATCTTGTGATTAAAACACGATCTCTCCTCCCACATTCGTCCGACAGAGACCCTGGTACTCTCGTCGAGCCCCGACGATGCATCCTAACGCAGTGATGCTGGCGGTGGTCCTTCTGGGGAACTTGATGCTGCCCTTCGTGTCGGCGCAAAACGGTAAGAAAGCAGATGTGACCATGGCATGATTGTAAACAGCGCGGTGGGGGGGGGGGGGGGGGGGGGAGAAGTGACTTGACTTGCGTGAAGACGCCCGAGCCCAATGTATTCCAAGGAGGATTCTGAGTATGACTGCGATAACGCTACTAATACAGTTTCATGCATCCCGAAAACAAGGCCAGAGTAAGGCATCAGCGAATCTGATCCAGTCTCTGACCGCAGGATGTAACTCTTAACTGAGAAACCAGACGATGTAGTGAGATTTTTTTTTTTTTGCAAGGTTATTTACTGTCAACTGAGTGAAGGGAAGGTGTGTCTGAATGAGGAATTATCGGTAACCGACACTGGCTGGCAGGTGGTACATGTTGCCAGATTCGTGTTAATAGTGAGCAAACTTGGCCTTGTAGGCTACATACACGAATGAAGTTATAATGAATATTTACACATGGCAGCCCATAGTAGCCTTAGGGTGCCAGCTGTGTCATTTATTTGGTTATAGGGGATTGGGAAGCAGAGTGTCTCAAGCAAGACTGATCAGTTGCTTGCTGATCTAGTAACATAATCAACACCAAACACGGACTGAAGGCTTTCCCAGTCTGTGCTGTAAATACTGTAAACACAAGGGCTCCTGTATCACAGATGCAGGGCCTATGCACCTACTATTCTGCATCTCCTTGTCTTGAAGATTCAGTCAGTCTTGAAATGCATACACAAATAGCATCCTTATCTCTTTTTTTCCTGATTATGAAAAAAAACACATAAAGGATTTTACTTAAGAGCTGCAGAGGATGCTCTTTTGTAACTTTATTTTCAAAAGTTCACTGTGCATTAATCATAAAAAAGCTGACATGATGTGGTTTAAGTAAATGTCAGCAACATGCTGTTGGGTGTTACAGGCTGTCCTCCTCTGAAACAGCGTGTCCTCCTGACTTCAAATTGTGTTGAATCACGTCACCCAGAGGGGCAAACAAGTCAGAAAGACATTCACAAAATGAGGGTGGAATATTTTATTTTTTTCAGCATTTTATGTATTATCTTTATGTCCCTTAAGCAACCCTAACATGTTTTCTAAAGACGCGGGTGCTTTTGTGTTCAAACTGAATCATTCAGATGAGTTGTAAATATGATCACTGCCTATATTTCTGTTATTTAGGAGACATCAATGCCCACCTGTCACAGCCCTTGACATGTCCACATCACTGACACAATCTAATCTCCTTTCAGTGGAACATAAAATAGAGATTTACTCTGCATATTTATAATCTTGATGCTTAATGTCCACCTCCTCTTTGCTGTGGGATAACTGAACGCCCACTATATGCAGAACTTAATAGGCATACATTTTAATGAAAGGATGAGGAGATTGTAAAAAGAAAAAAAGCTCTGAAATGTTTAAGATAATTTAATCCTCTTAAAAACTACCAAAGTCAACATTTTTTTTGGAAGTTTGTATATTTGTGTGTAATACTTGTTCACACAACATGCAGCAATATTTGAAGTTAAAATCCAGAACATTTCACAAGAAAGCACTGGAGAAACTTGCACCTTCTGCGTGTGAGTAGACATAACAAACTGAAATACCACAGCCAATATTTCTTAAATTCCTTTCATTTTTAATTTTGTACATTTTGCTACGGTGCATGAAGACTGTGTGCGCACATGGACAGTCATTCTCTGTTCTTGCTTTCTGGAAAAATCAAATCGGCAATAAGCCGTCTATTGTTTGATAAAGCTCAAGCGAAGGCATTCCAAACACTTCCTGTGGTCTTTGCCCAGTGTCAGTGCCCACTCACTGAGGCCCAGTTCACCCCGCAGAAACACACGCACCCACTGACAGACACACACACATCCACGCAGGGGTCAGCGGGAGACAGACTGGTGCCATTCAGTCTCTAAATGTGTATGTGCTTTAGCTGTTTCATGTAGAAATCCTTAATTCATGCTAATCCACAGACACCCTACATTCATTACAGCTTTGATCACAGTTACATGCAATACACGCTGGTTATATTCTGATTCATGCTCACTGCATGCACCTAAAATCATCCCATTTCTCTCACAGTTCAGATTAAGGGTAATCAGCACAAGGCTCCTTATGCAATCCTACATTTCCCTGTGATATTACAGAGTGCAGGCGGTACAGTGTGCAGAATAATAATTATAAGTGTATGAGATGTAATCACTGTATGTGGGAAGCAGAGGGAATTTGTGCCATTTTTCCACAAATTTTCAGGGGAAATAAGGGCTACTATAGGTGGCCACTTTCTGCGACAGATATTCGGAGGACTGTAAATAGCATCCGTCCATTCTGCCTCGTTTCTATTTTTACCTCCGAGACACAGCGCTGAGAACTGTGGCTTTAAGGTCCTTTTGTGAAAGTGAATTCATTAACTCTTAATGGACGGTCTTCTTGTGCACAGCCTTGTAAAGGCTCACTAGGTGGCTCTGTGAACTATTTGAGCTGAGGGATGGGATCTTTATGCAAAGACAATAAAGCTGCTGAGAAGGTGGCTGGAGCTGACCTGAGGAAGTGCATTTGTGTCTTACATAATGTCTCACTACAAAACATGTAGCCTGCTCCTGCTGCCAACTTTGTCGTTTTATTATCACTTCATTGTGTAAATCATAATACCTAGATCATGTTAGGAAAACCTTTAGAATAATTTGCTGAAATAAGTACTGCCATTTAAAAAACTGCCTGTATTTACACGTCTTCTTTCATGCAACTGGTAACAGTACCTTGTTTAGCGGTGGCTTAAGACTGAGAAAACAGCTGCAACTCTACTTCCTTTTAAGGTTACACAATCAAAGTATAAAGGCATGATGTAGAGCAAGCCTGCCCAGGTATTACAATATGTACTGCAATTACAATATGCTGTTTTGTCAATATAGGGCCCTATATTTATTTTCAAGCTCACTGGTGCATTATCATCGACAGAGGCCTACACTGCATTTTATGATAAGCAATTACAGCTACATACCATCCAATCAATACGCCAACATGATGTAACAGCATGTCCATTATCATGTTTCTGTCCAGACTCTGGACAAAGGTTCATTTGTAAGTTTGGAAAATATGCTTTAGGATCCAAGCCAGCTCTTACACTGAGTCATTCCTCCCCACTGTGAAATCTGATACATAATGCACTGATTGGGAGAAACACCACACACTAACTTACACTGCAGGTATATGCAATGATGGTGATGCAGCCTTTTTTTAAATGGTAAATTGTCCAGCGAAAGCTGTGCATGCAAACTGTGTTTTTCTCCTGCTTCACATTCAGTTACTAACACATTAATGCTGGAAATTCAGCAATTTGGACACATCCTTGCACTATTGCCTTGCACTATTCTGCTGGGACAACTTATGTTAAGTGTGCTGCAGTAGTGCAACTTATATATAAAATACTCAAAGGTAATATTCATGTATACCTTTCCTGACTTTTCCCGACGGTTTCAATATTTTATAGAAACCTAGAAGAAACAATAAAATGTGTGTTTTTACCGAAAGGCTCAGGCCTATTATTTGTCAAGATGACAAATAATAATAATAGTTGTAAGTCTGTCAGATGTTTGGGAATAGCTTTCCTGCAGAGAAGAATTACACGCTGAAGAGACACTCCAAGAGACGTGATTTGTTTAATTTTAGCATTGCCTTGTTTATTTAAAGATGGGAAATAGAGTCCCATGACCCAGCTGTCTCTGTGTTCCTCTGGCCTTACATCAAATCATTTGAATTTCCTTGTTTTGATTCCTGATAGAGACATAGGAGGTACTCCCTCGGTGTGATTAAAGGATGGGATCAGAGCATTTCTACCCAAGCACGAGGGTTATAGGGATTTAAATCTCATTAAACTGTTGCCATCGTCTGTGATCTGAAAGACAGACTCAAGTATTACAAGGGAGAAAGGATATTGTTGGTCTTCTTTTTTTCCATGCGTGACAATTCAGCTTTACATTTAATAGTTATATTTTGCTTCACTGCCGTGTCATCTGATAATCAATGTAGTGATCAGGTCAGTGCATCACAATAGTCTCTTTAACACAGATGTTCCCTTAAGGGGATGTTACTGTATTCACCTTGATGTGGGGGCAGGGAATGGCCTTTTCAGATTATTATGCGCATATGAACCCTTTTTATTGGCTATAAAAAACAATTTACATTCCCACTGGATACTCAGTTCAGTTCTCATTAATCATAGTTTGAATTTACCACGGTTCATTATTTTATTAATTTGTTGGCAACCTGTTTTGGGGAATTAATTTTTGAGAGTTACCATTGTAGAATCAACGTATCAACCAGACTTAGTGTACAGAGCAGTTATTTGGCTAACGTTTGATTTTGCAGTAACAAGGCTTGTGAATTGTTTTTTCAAACTCCTTAAACCTGTCTCATGTGTCAACAAATGAAGGCTTTCAAAAAACAAAGAAAGGCTTAGGTTCTAAACATTTAAAATTGAAAAAAGGAGGAACATGCAACATTTTACACATAAATATAGCAGAAATCAAGTATATCAAGTATTTAGTTATCTGAGCTGTATATCATGTTTACATGGACGGTACTGCCCTGAGTAGAAAGCTGTTTTAGTCAAGGACTAGATAAAAGAAGAATAACACAACCTACCCACTGCCCATCTGTTTAGATCACGGTCATTCTGCGTCAATTTATGTGCAATGTGAAGCTGTGAGTTAACCAAAGTGTGCTAACATTAGCCTGCTAACACAACAATGCAGGCCACAGGCAATTGCAGCCCAAGCAAAGGACAATGTTGCCGGGCGCTTGTGCTTAATGGTGCTTTTTTGGTGCGTTGTAATTGATAACTCTTTTGTGGGAACACGAGTGGAGAGGGATTGGAGGTGTGCCGCTGGAGGAGAGTCTTCAGAATAGCGGAGGTGTCGCCAAACAGCAGTTTGTTTTGGTTTAATGTTGGTGCTCAAGGGAGACATCTACTGGTTCAAAAAGTCGCACATTCTTCCTCTAACGGATTATTTTGATACCATTACTAAAAATAACAGAAACATCTGAAAATTTGAAAACGGCAGGATAGCAGGGGTGTCAAATACAAGTGACTTATGTTATGCTGGAAATGTTTCTAACCAAAGGTAGATTTAAAAAATAAGAAAAAGGATGAATGGATATACAATATAACAAAATTAGACACCCATAGCACATTCACATGGGGGTTCTAACTTATGCCAAATTTGACCTTTTCTAAAAAGTGTGTGGGTGTGCTTGACTGTGCTTGACTGACATCACCCTGACACACCATATTACTTTTGTGGGCCAGTTAGTGCAGGAAAGGTTACACCTTTATGATTGTTTTAGTTAGTATGAGAGTTGTGATATTGACATCTTCTCAGGATCGCTTTCCTGACTTTAAAAATTGAAGTTGAATTCAGCTAGAACAATCCAAAACACCTGCCTGTAAAACAAAAGAAGACAAAAATAGTTTATACCTTTACCTTGTGAGGAAAAGGCTGTTAGATAAGGGCATTGGTTGCATTTGTGTTACAATACTACTAACAACAGTTAGTCATAGATACAATCATTAAAAGTATGTTCTATTGCTTCATATAAATGAGCTGTGAAGGCACCAATGACTGAAGGAGAACCATGCAGGTGCAACGAGTCACCCACACCCAAAGCTAAGACTCTCTCACATACTGTATAGCACATAACCAGTTCAGTGTCCCCAGGGTGGTTTCCTACTCGCTGCTTTCTCTGTCTTTGTTGTGGGATGTGGATGGGGATCCAGTTTGTAGGAAGGCAGCTGACTCACTCTCAGGCTGCTTGGCGGTGGTGTGTGTGGCTTGCTGTCAGTCCTCAGGGGAGCAGCTCTCCTCTCTACCTCCATCAGTGGAGTATGTAGGCTGTAATGACTGTGACTTCCATGCAGCCTTAGACAGCAGTTGTCACAGAAAACTACAGGTTATTTTTGATACTATTGTGCACATGTCATTTGGGAGTAAAGTGAGCTAAAGCGTGGAAGAAAGAAATGGCACTGTGAAGGACTTCATTATTCTGTGTTGAATAATTTGTGTAAAACCATGCACTTGTCTAAATGTTTGACCTCCTCAGTTAGATTACATACTTTCCATCATAGCAACTACACCTCTGCATGTATTAAACCATATATTTCAGCATGGTGAAATGTTAAAAAGAGGGGACCACGATGTCTGTTTTTTTTTTTTGCTGTGAAGCTCTGATTTGTTTCAATGATTGTATAATCTTTTAATGTGACAACCCGCCCCCATTTTAATGTGACACTGAGCAACAAGGAATTCCCCACATAGCCATGTTTGCCTGTCTGATATTTTGCTTTATAGTCATTTGTTTTTTTTTGTTTTTTTTTTTAGAAATGTGCAACAACAACATCAAATGGAACAGTATCATACTACAGCAGCCAGGGGGAGGATAAGCTGAGACTAGATATCTGAATGTTCGCTGCACAAGCATTAGCAGTTAGCTGCTTTATGCAACGAAGCAATTTACAATTCACCACTGGACATTTAATCGAGCAATTACTCTTAAGGGTCATGCAACCCAATTTTTCGGAGCGACCTATGCCTTCAGCAGGAATTTGACAAGAGGACATTTACAGTGGACAGAGGCCGGGTCTAAATTCTGCAAGCTCTATAGAGCTTCAGGGGATAGTTCTCTTGACATAAAAATAACTAATGTTGCTCGTAGTTTGTCCTGTCACTTACAGCGTTCGAGATTTCCAACTATAAAAAGAGTATATTGAGACATAAGTAGTCTTTGTCATGTCTTGCAAGGGCACCAAGTAAGACAGCCAGCCTTGCCTGCTTGCCTTGTTTGCACACACTGCTGTCAATTCTGCAATTCTTCAATTGTTGAGCAATAACACAAACTTAAAGTTATATTAAAGTATTGCATTAATGTTTCCTAACATTAATTACTGATATATTTTCATTTTTTGGCCATAGAACAAGTAAATTAATAAATGTGTTGATCAGTTCACAAAACTAATCAGTAACCGTTTTGATTTGAAATGCTTTGGTTAGGTATTAGTTCAATATATTTGTTTAGACTGTTTATTATAATTAGTGATATTTATACTGTCCTATAATCTAAGTGGGACTTCTGTATTCCTTACATGCTGTTAATTATTGAGGTAGAGTTGGCTAAGAATGCCAGGTGTTACTGATGATAAACAGCTCGGTTGTATCACTTCTTTATTTTGCAGTTTCCTGTGACCAAACATTGATCAGCCAGTTAGACAATCTTGTGTATGTGCTGTACTTTTTACGGGAAAGTGACATTACCCCAGATAGAAAGACAGAAACTCGTGACCACAGAGGGAGATTGCGACAAGGTTCAAGAGTGTAATGAGGCAGCATTGAGCTTCATCTAGTCATATACCATCCCTGTACCAACAAATCCAATTCAGGACAAAGCAATTCAATTATATTGAGCAGTAACATCATTTAAATAATGATGGTCAATTGGGCATCAAATTGGTAACATTTAGCTATTCAATATCAGTTTAGCAATACGCATCAAGTGGTAACACTCTATTATCAACTAACGTTTAGAATCAGATTAGTAAAATCAAATGTTCCATGCCTAAGATTTATTTCCACTAGCAGTGAGGCAGCTCAGCAATCTTAGTGTACAATGTTTTTCTGTTTGAGGCTTAATCGTAGGCTAATGGATAACGACACTACTGTTAAAAGGAAAATGGCTTGGACACATCATCAACTGATTTTTGGTGACGTTAATAAATCTTTATATTTAACAAGAGCATAGAAATAGGAAAACTGCAACAAAACCAAGAAACATAGACATCAATGCAAAAAGAGACATTCTAAGAGTCAATCAGAGCCAACGCACAGCTGACCTGAGAGAAAATTCATGAAACCTCCAATATACTGTATGTTATAATCATCAAGCACATTCAAGACACTTGTTTGATCGTGTTTGTATGGTCTTCATCAAACATGCAATATGTGATATGACACAAATATTATTTTTAAACTTATATTAGAGAGCCATATTTATGTTTTATTAGGGTATGCCACATTTAAAAGGCTTAGATGTCATTACACATCATGTTACACAAGATGTTTCGCAAGAGATTCTCAGTGCACTTGTCATACAGGTGCTGACAAACATTACACCTGGACTTCCCACATCTAATTCTGTATATTTGCTTCTTTGCTAAACTGTCACAGCTGAACAAGTCTGTAGTATCAACACATATGGCATTCTGGTGCAGTGCAGCAGCGAAGCTTGTACTGTCAGCTCTAATTCCCCGACGTCTCATGATCAAAGGTTTTGTTCAATTTCATTGTAGAACAAATCTGTTTTAATTTAGTTCAGGTAGAAATAATGGCAGAGTTGGCTGGACAGTATACTAGCGTGCAGCGTCTTTTTGACATGATTCTTTTGCACCTGCAAACACTGTAATGCTGTGTAAATTCACACACAGCAATGTGATGGTTGGTTCAGATCGAAAGTATTAAAGAGATGGCTGAACTGTTGAGATAGGTGTGATATTGCTTGAATTATGTCAGTTTGATTATCCACAGATAACTGTCACAGTGAGTGCCAAAGAAATGCACGCAAACAAAATAGGCTGCTGCCGTGTCTGAGCCAAGCCAAACTCTACTGATCTTACTCTTGCTACCCGATTGATGAGATCTGTCCACCATCCACTGCTTTTCTCGTTGTCACTTCTAGTCTCCTAGCACGCCTTTGAAATGAATGTGAACCGGCTGGCTGCTTTGTGTTTTGTTTTCACTCCCAATATAAGCTCCTTGTTCAAACAACACATAAATTGGTCTTCTCACTGGCAGAGTGTTTTCTGTGGTTTGTTCTGTGTGTTTCTCCACAGATCCTCCCTGAGCCTGAATTTAAATTAAGTCATCTGTTCCTTTTTTTTAAATTTAATTTGCCATCACCTTGGAGGACACTCATTAGGATGTTTAAGCAGATACGATACTGTGATTATGAAAACGTACGCATGGCTGACCGTAGTCATCTGGGCCATGTGCAAAGCCTTTTTACCCTCATACCCACAACCACAGTAAGAAATGCCATTGTAAATGTGCTGTCAAATTGAAATATTGCTTTAACAGTGTAGGCAGATAGGCTTGGATTCCCCCTCTGGGATTATGGTGAGTTTGATGGGCCCAGATGTTTCCTTAGAAAAGAAACAAATGCTAATTACTCTGCATAACTCAAGGCATAGCACATAGAAGCACAAGTTGTGAGTGCCAAATATGCTCAGTCACATCTCCTAGCAGTAACACTGCAATTTTTATTACTATATTTTTTGCAAAATTCTGTTCACAATCATTCGTTCCCATCGTCTCAGTTGTTTTCATATTACTGTGAGTCACAAATGGGAGTTGGGCAACAGACTTGTTACCATGGTAGTTAGTGAAATTTATGTATTGTTAAGTTTGAAATATTTTGGCTGTACTTTTCCTGCCAGTTTGAGTCAGTGTAGCAGAGAAAAATATTCTTGAGAACATGCATTCATAGTATTACATACGTTTAGCAAACCTTGTAAATGTTTGGATATACTCACTTTGTTCACAAGTTCACAATACTATTCTTGAAATAAAATGTAACTGGCTTCATTGTGAGGATGAGCTGAATAGCATGGATGTTTACTCTGCTTCCTCAGGCTTATCTGTTCATGTGCTTATGATACATTCCTTTGAACAGGGCAAACAGATCAGTGAGGGCCTGTAAGCTGTTGTATTTAGACACAACACACAACACTCAGTAGACCACAGGCTCTTTGTTCCCATTTCCTCTTAAACATTTCAGGGCAGAGTTAAGGGCAGTTTTTTTTTCTAATTCATTTAAGCTCATGTGGTTTAGAGCTGACAGGCTGCAGGGGCAGCAGAGAACAGAGTCTGTGGTCCAGGTGATTTGTCATTAGATGAGGTTCATTAGGTCTGACAGTGTATCGTTGGATTAACTACTGATGTGAGGGGTGAAAAAGGGTGATGAATCTGCCTATACACCGCATGGTACACTCACAGTTGTAGTAATAATGCCTATAGATCCTATTTTATTATTTATTTCACTGCATTTCAGATTTACAATGTTTTTGCTATTTAAAATGGAAGTAATATAATTGTAAAAAAAATTCAGGCCATTTGACCACGTCCACAAGATTCATGTCTAGTAATAGTGTGACGCAGCTTTTAAATTAGAGATAAACTGTGTGTGATTAAAAAATGATGGCTTTTCAGTCTTTATGGAAAGGCTGTTTAAACTATCCTATCCCACTGTGACCATAAGAGAATTTTGAAAACCTACTCTTTAAGTCTGGCTTATCCAAAATGACAGCTGGCTGACCTAATTTCAGGCGCCACCAGCAGGAGCTGATATGGATGAAGAGATTAGGTTTATACATATATTACACATGTACATACATACATGCAGGTGTTTATGGCAATATCAAACATTTCACGCTTTGCAACAGAAAATTTACTGTGATGATTGGCATTTATTGTAAACGTTTTACATTTTTGTTCCATTCAGATATTTGTATAATCACAACTCAGAATAGACTTAAAACTAACGTCCACATTTTAATTTCATATATTTGAGAAGTGTTGTTTAACATGCTACAATATCAAGAATTCTAGAGAATGGCACAAAAGCTGTGGGTTATCAAATGCAAATGTTGACTTCACCCGTTGAAATATGAATCTGTATTGACATTGGGTCATATATGTAGTAGAAATGTGAAATAAATTTTGAAGTTGGTGTCTTCTTGGCCGAGAAAAGGCAGAAAGTGTCTTTTTGGCTCATGTGGATGACAGACACCAAATCCCAGAATGCACAGAATCCCGCAGGCCACTCCCACTAAGGTCCGAATCAGAATCAGAAATACTTTATTAATCCCAGAGGGAAATTCGATCGTTACAGTTTCTCCAAAATATACAATATAGCAGTAGAAATATAGTAATAAAAACATTTACAGACATATTTACATGTTTACCATTTCCTCAACTGATTCCGAAATTTCTTCCAGAATTGATCTTGGAAATTCCTGGCAGAAAACAGACTCTATGTCTGTGTCCATAGGCAAACAGTGAGAGCACCGACACTACCAGTCTGCCCCAGCTCGAGCCGGCCCGGGCTCCTTGTCCTCACCGCCGCTGACAAGCAGGCCTTATGTCTCGGCTGCTGAGCTGGCAGCGGCCGGCGGCGGCCAGCAATATAGCCGTGAGACGGTTGCTGCCGGTGGACGGTGGCCCCGGCGGCCAGCAGTCGCAGCAGCCACAACACAAGACCGGCCTGTCGGCAGCAACCGTCTCGCCGCTATATCTATATTTTTTCGCCATTATCAGCTTTCTCCATAGAGCCTGTTGGCATAGCTTCAAAGTAATATGGCGGACGTTAAGTTTCGATTCTGGGAGTGAGTTCCCACCCACTGATCTGTGATTGGTCTGTAGCTTCAGTGGTTGATAATATGAGGAACTAGCGTTGTAGTTTCACCCTGCTAACCGCAACAGCTTCCAGTGACACAAAAATTGTCATTTTGCGTCACTGGAAGCTCCTTTTCAGACTCAGAAATACAAAGATTTCCCATCTCAGGGGAAAATGAGGGCGGGATGCACGACCATTCAAAAATACTACCAGGTTTGATACAAAGCTTAATGCATATGGGTGAAGTATCCCTTTAATTGTTCGTTGATGTCCGTCTGTATGTTAGCCTTGTTACAGATGTGTCAAGGGTGTATCCCACATCCTAGACCCTCCGTATAGTGTATGCTCCAGATACATGTGATACTCAACAGAGCAACAGGATTAATTCATTTTTTGGAAATTGAAGTAGCATATCAAAAAATGTATTAATATTTCATAAAAATGTATACAAACCCACACACAATGAGACAAACGTATACCATTGGTCAATATCTGAATCACTTTTAAGAATCAATTGAGCAGATTTTCTTACTGCTAATAGATTTTTTACATCTTTGGTGGTGGGAAATAACCTCACACTTTCTTTGACTGACGACACACAGTATGCCGAGGAATCAACAATTTTGTACCTCTTTAATTTCGGTAGGTTCAGTGACTCAAAAGTGACATTCATTCCTCCGACAGGGTGGTGTCAGCAAGACTTAAGCTCAAGGGGAACATTTCCAAGCCACTGATTTTGACAAATTGCACGATTTTCAATGCAGTGTTCTTATTCATTTCATTGGGGTCAAGTGTGTGTAATGCTACTGATTGTGGCTGTAAAGTGAGCATGGAATAGCAGTGTGATTTTTCAGCTACTTGACTAGGCTCTGATTAACAAAACTGATTAAACTTTGCATTTAAACTTAAAAAGTTTAAATGCACAGATTCCCCCTCACCAAATGTTTTGTGTTCTATGACATTTTATATTTAGGTGTACTATGTGTGCTGAATTTAATGTACTGTAGCATGAGTGCAGCAATGATAAGCTTTGAAGATAATTTCTTTGTTTTATAAAGTTAAATGTGAGAAAGAAGGTGACAATATGAAAGGGAAAAGACTTGGGACTGGTTGACTATGACTGCGACTGAAGGCTCTATGGCCTTGCTGGGGCAGGGATTCCTGACATTCAACAACTTTTCCAAGGGGCAACCTCCGGTCTCGAAAAATGAAGCCAATGCGGAAGTACAAAAAACTGCAGTTCCTTGAGGTTCCGCTTGAGGCTGGCTGCAGAAGCGAAAAAAAAGCCTGTTTTTACCACAGGAATTGACACTGTTTATAGAGTTTTCTCAGGACGAGCAGGAAAGCCGTAGGGGATGACAGCAGCCGTAGCCGTTAGCTAAGTTGTCAAGTGGACTGCTAACGTCGAACTGAATGGGCGGAGTTAAGTCCCGCCGGTCCCGCCTTACTGCTGTGGCTAGGTTGATCCGAAGTTAGGTTGAGACCGCAAATCCAATATGGATGCGGCCGTCGATTGGACTCATTTGCTGCCTAGGTAACAGACGGGTCAGGGTTTGTCCAGTAATATTAACAGTCTATGGCCTGTTCACACTTTTCTACTGCTCTAACCCTCTTTTACCTTTTCCTTCCCTGCCATCTTGATACACTTGTCCTCTCCAGCTGGGTTTGTGAAGTCGCCAATGTCTGAGACTAAGCTCACGGGGGACACCTTTGAGCTGTACTGCGACGTGATCGGTAACCCCACCCCAGAGATCCAGTGGTGGTATGCTGAAATCAACCGAGCTGACTCCTTCAAGCTGCTGTGGGACGGAGCCCGCAAGCGTCGGGTATCCATCAACACCGCCTACGGCGCCAATGGGGTTAGTGTGCTCGGCGTCACGCGCCTCACACTGGAAGACTCTGGGACCTATGAGTGTCGGGCTAGCAACGACAAAAGACGCAATGAGCTCCGAGAAAACCCTGCCAACACCTGGATCCGGGCCCAGGCCACCATTTCAGTGCTACAGAGTGAGTGGTCTATGTCCCGTAGTACCTAGATGGTAAAGGAACTTGTATTCCCTTGTCCCAACCACTCCAGTCCCTAAAAGCAACCGCCCAACCTAAACACAGCGTGTCCTGGCCAGGCAAAAATTGAACACCTTTCATGCTAGTAAATATTGTAATTGTAAAATTTGGAGAAAAAATTATCTAATTAACAAAATGATTTATGGAAGTGGAGTCCTTTTTAGTTTTGTTTTAATCTCCCTGTAAGATTAAAACCTGTCCCTGTCTTCCTAAATCCCTTGAGCATCTTGTCGCTAATGACCACAAACCCAGAACTTTCAAGTCTCTATCTAAAGTTTCCTCTTTCCACCCACACCAGACTTTTTGTTCTTACTGTCTCATGTGTCCTTTAATAATATCTTGATCATTATCTTTTTCTATCCTAATTTTACCCATTTCCTATTCTTGGATATACATGTGATACCAACTCCCCTAACACTATGTTGAATCTGTTGCATTGCCTGGATTGTCTTATTTACTTCAAAGCCCTGCCTGGTAAAAGTCATCAGACAGCTAGTTGTGCTTTGAAGTAATATTGCTTTTGATGTAACTTTCTTACTCTGGGAACAGCGTAAATGGAGCTGTAAGACTACACAAGGAGGGATCTGTAAGATGTGAAAGAGTGATTCCTGCTGTCAACTCTCACCTGATAAAAGCAAATATTTTCTGCTTTCAAATTTGTGTGTGGTAATACAATACAGGGCAAGACCACGTGAGGGCTGTGAGTGTCTCATTTCTGTTGCAGATGAGACAAAGAAATCACTTTTTCAACACAGCCTCTCTGGACTTGCCTGTGCACTTTGTAACCTTGTGCCTTCTCAGCCATTCAGCATGTGAGTGTGAATCAGTAATGACATTATATCTTTTAACCCTCTGCTCTATGCATACAAACAATCGAACCATCTGCATTTCAACAGGACCCTTGTAATCGATACATGCTTCAGTGCTCTGCCCACTGGAGCAAAAGGAGATGTGGAATGTTGTTAGTCATAGTGAAGCTCTCTGAGAAGCTTAGAGGAGTAAGGTCCTTTCTGGCTTCTCTGACTGGACTGTGAATATTTAATTTCCGTGTGAGCACTACATTATAAGTTATTTATCTATTATAAGAAGTTAAAAGGACAGAGGCTGGTCACATCTCACATTTACTGTACTTGCTTCCTACTTGGCTGGCACAGTGTAGTGTATCAAACTTGCAATTTAAGTCCTCATTATATATATATTCTGTCATTACTGAGGAATAAAATATCCCTCCAATATACATGTAATATTGATTTTCTTACATGTATATAATAGGCTATTTATAATAGCAAATTTATATGAATGTATAGTATGTAACTGGGTAAAGTTTGACTGTTTGGTTTAGGCCCTTTTGCTTTATTTACTTTGTGAATTGCTCTTCATACATTTCTGCATGGTCAGCGTGTTTATGAAAAATACTTCAGGCTACTAATGTTTTGATTAGATCCTTTTGTGACAAGGGGATTCTTAAGTGAATGTAATACTACAGTCAAATCACTGCCCAGAAAAGATCAATAACAATAACAACAACATGAACTAAGCATGCATATATGCATGCTCTTTCTACATGTGCTTAAAGTGATAACCTTACCAAATCTAACTTTTAAGTATGAAACTCAAAAAAAGGCAGGAATGGCTGGACATTTTAGGAAAGGAGGGCTATTTTTTTTCAAATATGACAGCCAAAAAGCTAGCTAGTTTTCCTTAGCATAAAGATTGAACTCACACAAAGACAGCTAGCTTAGCTCCTTCCAAAAGTAAAAATGCTTACCTCTAAAGCTCATTAATTGACATGTCATATCTTGTTTGTTAAATCCCTTTAGGGGGGATATGTGACAGACTATTTACTGGCCTGGATCAGTAACTTCTGGAAGCCAAGCTGGCTGTTTTCCCTTGCTTTGAGTCTTCATGCTAAGGTTAACTACTATAATGCTTTCTGTAAGCCCACATTTAGTATAAAAAATTGAACATGTTATTGGTTTTCTTACCTAAATCCTAGCAACAAAAAATATGCATATTTCGCTATATAATATTGAGCAATTACTTTTACAAAGAACATCAGCTGTGGTCAGCTTGAATTCATCAAATTTACAAAAAATTTCACTGGAAAAAGTCAGCAGGACTTAATTCTTTTACGAAAAAAATGTGGCTTGAAACAGTGCCTCTGTGTGTCGCACTTTCTTGAAAATCATTGTGGCCCAAATGGATTCAAGCTAAACACAGGTAGTTTCTATGTGAAATGGTGGTGATTGTTTCATACTTAAATACATACAACTAGATTTGGTATGAAGTATCACTTCAAGTTGTTTTAGTCTACTGTACACTAAAAGCAAAAAAAGCTTTTGTACCACTTTACTTTTTAAAACAGTCAAAAAGGTTTATAAGGATCAACTCTTTGTATTGTTAAGTACACCACAAAAGGGTGTTGTTTAAAGGTAAACATAGTAATGTAATAAAACAATTGAAATTCATTATTAAAGTGACTGAAATGATGAAGCTCATCCGTATGCTCAGAAGGGTTAGTGTTTTCATTGTTCCAAAACAATTACTGAGACATGGCTCTGGCAGGGAACCTCTACTTATGTAATTTAAATCAAAATTATGATTTGAGGACTGCCTTGTTTTCCAGGGAAATTATTTACCCCTGAATGAAGGCCTTGCCAAGTAGTTTACTATGTCTCAGCTACTTAGCTAATTGATTTAATACATTTTGGCATAATGAAGCAGCATGCTGCTCAATAAAAACAAAACTGTCACTCTAAAGAAGCAGATCATTTAAGGATGACAAAACATGTTTGTGCAAATAATAAAATGCACTTCTCAAAAATAATATTTGACAGATAATTGGATATAATACCAGTCTAAATACAGTACAGTATTACATTAGACAAAGGGTGGCTAAGGCTTCACTACATCTTACATTCTTGGGTCACTGAGGACAGTTGCACTGTGGTTACGCTCTGATACAGTGATACATTATTCAGCAGTGACCACATTTTAAGTTGTGACAAGGTGTCCTACAAACAACCTTCTGGTTAAAATGCCCAAGGACCACTGTGCCGTGTTTGCAAAATGTTAATTTATGTACCTCATGTTGTGCGGGTATGCATGTCTCAAAGATACTATTAATAGTACATGTAGTTCTGCTTAGTGGGGGGGTGGGGTGGGATGGGGGTGTATGGTGGGAGTGGGGGAGGGGTGGAGAAGAGATATCCCTTTTGCTTTACAGAATACAGAATTGCAAGAAGGAGGTGTCATCAATGCTGAAACGTCACATTTGGTGTCAGTAGCCAAGCTTTCCCCTTCTCCTCCCTTCTGCTCTCCTAGTGGCCGTGTAACAGCCAGTAGTAAGATTATGATGCGTCTCCTCTCTGCTCCTCCCCTCGGGGGCTCCATCCTTGCCATGGTTGGCCCGCCCTGGAGGAGGAGGAGGGGAAGAAGGAGAGGGGGCAGGGCGGAGAAGCCTTCCTGCTTACAACTGAAGGCAGTGCGAAGGACGCCACACTCTCAGATGACACCTCCTGCTTCCCCAGATGTCCTTGAGAAATGGACCGTACTATTGTGTAGTAATGAGTAGATTTAGCAGGTGAAGTAATTAAGGTAGTCGCACAACAGTCATGTAAAATGTCAAAAGACTGTTCAATATTACAACAATCTTCAGCTCAGATCTCAAATACAAGGCTTCTCTACTTCAATATCCTAATGGCACAGATGTTTGAGCGCGCAGTCAGTTTGCTCTGTTACAGTGTAACATTGAAAAAATAACTTGTGTTATCAGTTATTGCATATCTTCTGTTAAATATACTTATGAAGACTGTGCATGTAAATTACGAGTATGAAGATAATCAAACATAATATTATAACATCATTTTTTTTGTAAAATATCAGACAGTTTCTGGGATCTGAATGCAAATGTAGTATTTAAATGTATTACTGTTCTTCTTCAGAAAATAAGCGTTTACACACAAAGTCTGTCAATTAACGTCATTATAACCATATTACTGATTATTACACTAAATGTAAATTAATCCGACCATACATTGCAGTTATGTCATGTATTTGATGTGTCTTTTATTCTTATTTGTGTGTTCACTTCTGTCTTCACTTCATAGACACCCTCCTACACAGATTGTATATAAACAGCATATAGCCCACAGCTACTAAAACATGGGCGGAAGCATTTAAACAGCATTGAGTCCCAGTTCTGTGATAAGGGTTGACTGTCTCTGTCTTCCAGAACCAAAGATCAATGCCACTGATCAGATCATCCTGTCAGCGGACAGCGCTAGCAAACCAGTTACCCTGCAGTGTAACCTCACCACTGCACATACCCCGCACCAGGAAAGCTTCTGGATGAAGAACGGAAAGGAGATCACCAATACACGGACAGAGCACAGGAGCACGTTGTACAGGTGATAAACAGCTTGCCTCAATATAGTAGGTAGGACATGCTTTGGGAGGGTGGACAATGAAGACAACAACATCTTCCAGCTATGTCAATGTAATGATAATTTAGTTAATTTTCGTTATCTACAACTTTCATAAATAGAAGTGGCTATCCAATCACTACACTATGGAGGTCTGGAAAAATTATGAAAAAACTTGGAGTAGGACTTTACTGAGACAAAGGCAGGCTACAGTGTTGCCCACATCTTGTAATGGTAAATGGACTGTACTGACATGGCACATTTCTAGTGTTCTGGCAACTCTAAACATATATATATATGTTATAGTGTTAAAATTAACGAGAAGAATAAAATAAAAGAGAGAATGTTTGAATGAAAAAATGTTTGTTTAATAATTTCAACATTAATTTCCATCTCTAAAGCCCGCACAATTAGTCCTCCTCATCCCACCCATCACTCACTGAGGTTGAAATTTAACTAAGCTTAACTAAGCTCAGCCGTCTTGGTGTTGCAGAAGCATGGCAAAGCGGGAGCTCCACATACACACAGAGCCAGACATGCACATACACACACCGCTGTGGGCCCCCGCTTGCTCAGCTGATCCAGTTTCACCTTCATAACGCCTCTATTACTACCACCGAGAAGGTACAGAGGGGGAATCACCTGGTCCCCCTATTACGGCTCCACTACATTCGGATTGAAGGGACTTAAATACCGCTCCTTGAAAACGTCTGAATAGGATTCTCTATAGATACACAGGCACATATGAATCTCCAGCTGATCTTTGACTCTTTTTTTTCTCACACTGTAACACATAGTAGAATTATTCTTTCTGGGACAGTAGTTGAAGGTCATCTTTATTTTTTGAGCCTTGCTGCTTTTTCTCGTAATTTTTGATCCGTAAACTATCACAGCAGATGGCTGTTCAACATGATGTGTTATATTCTAAGAAATTATAGGTGATGCAGAGTTTTTTTTAAGAATACTGCTGATGTGGTTTCAATTTTAAATCTCCCCTGACCATTAATGTTGAGGCAACTACTGGGCTTTCTGTCTATTTGTTTTTTTTCAAAATATGACACAGCATCTCACTGCCTTAAGCTAAGAATAGAAATATACCTATGTACCCAATTACAATAAAATTACTATAGCCTAAGGTACCAACTAGTCGTTAGTTCCTGCTGTCACACAGTATAACCATTGGAGCACAAAGTTACTGTCACCCCTGTAGACATACCACAGACTCTCCCTTGCCACAAGATAAGACCAATTGGTCACTTCCTTGTCACATTACATCAGTGATACTCTGAAGATTACAGCTTAAATGCCTGTGGTGCCCTTTCCTGCAGAATCCAGAGCTGCTGTTCCGTAATATAACAGCATTATGCCAGCGTTTTGTCTCCCTTGGCCTTGCATGCCCCTCGAGCTTTCACTGCTATAGTCCAAAGTAATTACTAGAGTTCAACTGAAATTAGTTGACTTTATTTACTTGACTACTTTCAGTGTAAGTGACTGGTAAATTAAAGTTTTGGAATAAGTCTGTGTTTTTGTGTTTTGTCGTAGAATCACTAAGCCACGGGCAGATGTCTCTGGGGAATACATGTGTGTTTACACATTTAGCATGGCTCCAAATGCAAATGCAACAATCGAAGTAAAAGGTAAGTTTCACCTGTGATAATGTTAAAACTGATCATTGTTGCTAGTGTTCAAAAAATGATAACAATTGATTCCTTTTATTATAATTAAATGTATATCAAAAATAGCTGACACTTGAATTAAGATTTGAATCATGTCATCTGTGTTATCCTATTGAAAAACTGAGAGATTATGTTGTCCTCAAAAAGTTAACCCCAAAAGCTCTGTGAAGAGAGTCCTTGTTTACAAAGATGTTTGTGATCATCTAGTGCAGCGTTGATGACGGGGCGATCCGGAGGCTCTCACTGAGAACAGTCTAGTGAAATAGACGGGCACAGCACATGTTCACAAAAACATGCAAACCAAAAGCTCACTAGAAAGTATCTTTAAGCACCGTTATACCTCTTAAAAACCTAGATAGAAATTGATGATTTAAGTTTGTAAATAAGTTTAATATTTAAAAAAATGTGGTTTTAGTAAGACAGTTAACAAAGACAGTATATGGCTTAAATACTGACTGAAGAAATACAATGTTGGTTTCATTCAAGCTGACAACGAAGTAATCCACTTGAATAAAGAATCTTCCCTGACAAAGGGCAAGTGAAACCCTGTTCAAGAGAAGCTTGCTTGTGTGTAGTGCTAAGCCAATTTGCTGTGGCATGGCTGTAGTGCATACTGAGCATGCCCTGCCTCTTATTCCCTGGCTGTCTTAAAACACTGCCTGATTGCATAACATGGGTGATGACCGTGTGTGCAATGCCTTCACTGGATCGTGAGATGATGGGACTTTTGCCATTCAAACTGAAGGGTCCTAGCCATCACTAGACTGCAGGCTTGTGACTGTTGAGGCTTGCTATCTGTCCCCTGGAGAACAAAGTCAGTCTTTTAACTAACTGATGATGCATGATTTTGTCCTTTATAAAGATCTACATTGAATGACTTACGGTCTTTTTTTTTTTTTAAACAACAGACTGTTTGACATCAAGAGTGGGGACAACTGCTGAACCTAAACTAAATATCTCTTCAGTTCTTAAAAGCACTTGAGATTTTCTAGAGGTGTTTGAGATCTTTTCTGACCCAGGTAGCAAGCCCACTGTTATGCTAGCCAGCTTTGCAATGCGCTTCTGGCAGCAGTTCACTGAGATCCCTCGCCTACAGTGTCCTTGGCACAGTCATCCTTGCAGGACTCGGCTCAGAGGCAACAGATGGAGGGTTCTGTGATGTTGTAGGATTAAGGCTCGGAATCCAGTCCCCGCCATCTCTGTGGCAGGCAGTGGACTTTATTGTCTGTGATACTAAGCTTACCACAGATTCATATTTCTGGTTTTAAGGAAATCTGAAGTATATTTCTCTATAAAATGTTTTCACATTAATAGTTCATTCAAATTTTACTCTCAAAAAATAAATGTAGCTCAAGTTTAAAGAATTAAACACAAATCAAAGACACAAACATACACATACAAACAATTAATGAAGGATTTAATGTTCCTCTAACATACAGTATGTAACAACAAAGTTATCTTAATCAGCTTTTTTTTCCTTTTTCCTTTTTTCTGGCAGCTTTGGCCTGCTCCTTCTTTCACACATCCCTCTCACAGTCATGTGTCACATCACCTCTGTCTTGCACAGCCAGAATAGAGATCATTGTAAGCACAGTCAGGAGTGTGAAATTGAGGTTTCTGCCTGTTTTAGCACCACTCTGTGCTGTCTCTGTGCTGTCACTCACTGGCATAATGCAGTCACGATAAGCAACAAACTAGACCACTCCTGCTCAGGGAGCACGAGTGCACCATAATTAGAGCGGGCTGATGTCACCAAAGAGCTCAGACCCCTCTTGCTCTACTATCGGTGCATAGCTGGAAAATGTGCACTCCAGGCCTCTACTGTATCCTGCTTAATTGCATGGATGGAATTATTGTAATTTTGGGGATTAGTGGAAAAGAAGGAACAGTTATCTACTTGATGCTGAGCAGAGTTACACAGCGTGTCCGTCTCACCTTTGGGAAAGACTGTTCATTTTATGGATCAGTTTGCAATCATCTGTTGCAGTGCTTCACGCATGACATATGATTGAATTTATAGAATTTAAAATCTTTGTGCTGAATTTTTATTATCAGTCTTTTCATTAATCAGAGCCAATTCACATTGGTTTTCTTGTGCTCAACATCTCTTTTGTGGAATTCACAGTGGAATAATTTCAATGGGAACATCTGGAAGCTCATATAACATACTGATCCCACTCTTCCATGACCTCATTATGCATTGTACTGAAATGCTTTATCTCTCCCAGAGTATAATATAAGTACATTTCTCTGGGGTTTGGTGGTGGGGTTGTGCATGCTCAGAAAAATAACAGCAATGCCAATTTAGAGCTGTGTTTTGACAGCTGTAGTCCACCCGTACTTTTAGGCAAGTCTTTGTCTTGACATGGTGGACAGTTGCATGGGATTATTTTGTCTCTAATCTCCGCTAAACATACATCTACATTAAAACCAACAACTAGTCTAGTATAATATAAATAATACCAAAAGGAGAGTTACAAAAATATCTCTTCATTAAAAAGCTTTGGGCATCACTCCTATGTTCAATACTTTTAGGAGCTTTATTCTGGAAATAAAAATAATTTGTGCTAAGTAAAAAGTGACCCAAAAACACTCTTAGAATACAAGTTAAATCCCCTTTGTATTCTAACTTCTTAAAGAAAAATGGCAACAAGAAAAGAAAATATGAGATGATGGTGTAGTCAATTGAAGGTATAGTCAGAAAAAGTTGGAAACTTTACAGAACACCAATTCAGCAAGCTTTGTATGCGAAACAAAGATGATGTCACTTGAACTAAATGATGCATTGTGAGGCGTATGAATGTAGAAAATATCCTCAACGCAAGACAAAAAGAGCCTGTTAACTATGCTTTTCTTGACTCCAGTAGCTCAAAGTTATGGGAAATTCAAAGCGAACCAGGCAGCTTCAGTGAATCAATCTTTCTATAGAGACTCTTAATTACAGTCCTCTCACAGACATCTGAATAACACATAGTATTACGATAGCCAGGACAGCCAATCATGCTTCCCATATTCATGCCATCTGTTAGGAGTTACAATGCCCTTTGTGTGTGTTACCTCTGCCAAATCAGCTAATGATCAGCTTTATTTATTTATTTTACCTGTCCAGCAAAACCTGATGTCACTGGCCACAAGAGGAGTGAGAATAAAAACGAGGCGGAAGATGCAATGATGTACTGCAAATCCGTTGGTTACCCACATCCCACCTGGGCATGGCGTAAAATGGATGGCACATCCTACACGGTATGACTATGGTTAATAAATAAACATTAATCAATATAGTTCAATATAAATAAATAACGGGCACAGATAGATAAAGAAAGACATATGTGTACCTATGATACATAGACACAATAGAGGTAATGCTATAACGTTTTCATTGTAATGAACTTGAGAAATTATCATTGTGTTTCAGGACATTGACAACTCTACTGGACGCTTCTTCATCACTAGCAGAGACAACTACACAGAGCTCAACATAATTAACCTGGATATAAAAACAGACCCTGGAGTATACCAGTGCAATGCCAGTAACGTGATTGGAAACACTGCTCAGACCACAATACTGCGGGTGCGCAGTCACCTTGCGCCGCTTTGGCCCTTCCTTGGTGTGCTCGCAGAAATTATCATCCTTGTTGTCATCATCGTTGTATACGAGAAACGCAAGAAGCCCGACGACTTTATTGATGGTAAGCAAGCTTTTCCTCACTTACTAGCATTGACTACTTACATGTACCTCATTATGAAAGTTTTAATGTCATTGTTTATGTTCAATTAGCAATACTCCAATTTCAATCCTTTCAGGAGTTCAGTTTGTTGTCTTGTGTCAGGTCTTTTGTGTTTAAGTTTTTTCAGAGAGTTGATGTGTGCTGCTCTTACATCAATGGTTTCTTTTCATGGAAATAGCTGAGTTAATAAACATGTTTGGGGTTATCAAAATGTAGCCTGAAGGCAACTTCATAACATGATTGGTTACTATTGTTTTCCCTTCCCATTCTTTCCAAATGGCAACATAATCTTAACTGGTGGTAAGTGAGTGAACCCGCATGGTTTTGGAGATTTTTGTATGTTTCTATTAGTCTACAGTCCATCCAAAACATAACGAACATTATGAGGATTATCTCTGCTCTCATATTAACACAGTAAATTATGTTTATGTTAATGAAAATCATTTCCATTTCTAACTCAAAGTCTTATGGTAGACATCCATTGGTGGTAGTAGACAAATGTTTTGGGATGAACATAAATTGCATATATCGCTCAGGAGTCATAATCTTTAAAAAAAAGCCCTAACATGATTTTTCCTAAAAACAAAACAAACAAATACACAAAAAGTTAATAATCTGCACAACCTTGATTCGGTTTCACTTTTATTAGGTAAATGTGGCTGTTGTTTGCTAATAACATCCTGTATAATCTTAATTTACATTCAGTTAAAACAAAAATATGAATCCCTCTCAAATGACAAGAGATGTTCCAATATGTTGTAATATAATATAACATATACATATATACACATATGTATGAGATGTAAAAATAAATATGTTAATAGATAAGGTTATGAATAAACGTTTTATTTATAAAGGAAGACCTGTGTTTATTAATATAAACTACAGAATGAAAAAAAAAAACATTCTCTATTCAGGCTGATACAGAGCTGCAGGACTTTGTTTGCAACCAAAAACAGATTTTTGATTAATTCATTAATTTGGCAGTGCTTAAGAGGGAAGTTAAAATCACAGGATAAGAATGTGACAAGATCAAAATGTGTAGAACGCCCAGGGGCATTTCCATCAATCACGAAAGGTGAATCAGTTTGGTCTGACCTCTACTCATGGCTTTGTTTCCTTTTCAAATGGATGAAACATGCACACACGGAAGACACAAACCACAACAGTAACCCCACTAATGATGAATAATGAGCAACAGTTGTTTGCCATAAATAAATAGAGCTTCAGTGTAATTCTGCTTTTTATTAATTTATTGACATAAAAAACATTCATTAAGTCAAATATGTAAGGAATACTATGATTTAGTTTCCAATGTTTCAGGGGTTAAACATGTGAAGCAATTTATGTTTTCCAGTTTCCTTCAATAGATTCAGCACTTAGAACACATTAAAGATTAATGTGATTATATGTGAATCAATCATTTGATGAGGTTCACAGTAGTTTTTATAAAGCTTCACAATACACTTAATTGCCATTTCTTAGCAGTATAAATAAATCTAAACTGCAATTATGTGATAAAAATGGTCACTTATTGTTCAAATTGTTTACTGTGTTCCTAAGATACGAGGTCGTAATAGCTATCTGAACACAATTAGTTAAAAATACGTCACTCACATTATTACCCAGCACTACATCACTTTTTTCCCAAACCTTGATGTGTTCTTAATGTCAATAATTTCAAACGTAAAAATAAACAAATAAACAAAATTGAAAAGGTTTTAGAGCACACACATGTACATGCTCACACACAGAAAAAACAATTCAAGTAAGCTCTGTGCATCAATGGCCTATAGTTTGGTTTCATCTACCGGAAAAAACGAAGCGATTAAGGTGGATTATATTTGCCGTGTTTACGACATTCATATCAGGGATGAGGACTCCCTGCTCATGATGCACAGCCTCTCTAAAATTTCCTTTTAGCATCCCGTATTCCCAGAGGTTTTTTCCCCTGTCTGCCTGCATTATGAATTTTAGTCTCTTGATGGCTTAGCTGTTTGAAAACTTTCATTCTTCACGGCCAAGGGCTCTAAGACAGACAATGACATTTCTATCCACTATTCCAAAACCAGATGCTAAAATTACTGAATCTGCTGCGTGATCATCATTTGCTATACAGGCTGGCTTCATGTAATAACACACATTTTAAGATCAAAATTTAATCCACATTCTGTTTGTTTTAAGTTATATAAACAGCTTACTGAAACAAATGAAATCTTGATACAATACTATGACTATTGTCAATGTTCAGCTGCCCCCCCCCCCCCCCCACACACACACACACACACACACACACAGTAAAAAATCCGTAATGTGATTTCAAAGCCATTGTAGTACAAACTGTTTTTGTGGTGTTTAGATGAGGTGTGAAACACTGGTTTATGCTCACAGATGTTCCTCCCACACGTGATCACAGAACCATTTTTTGTTTCACAAACATTATTATTAACTGCATACATAATCTTCTTCATTTAATTCCATGGAATGCTGCTAATCTCAGATTTATAACTGCATGGGAAATATCTCACTGTGATGATTATTTAGTGGTTGACACATGTTCATCTTTATGCGAAAAAACATCCACCATGTTAACCCTGAAGGCTGTTGATTTTCTACCTGCCACTCACTACAACAATATCCACTATTATTCACCAGTTCCTCTTCCAGCAGTCTTACAGTCACCTTGTAGTAAATGTGGTTATTGCACTACTGTATCTTGAAAATTACAATTTCATATGGTCCCTCTGAGAAAATCATCAAAGATGAGAGTATGAGTGGAATTAGCATTTAATAAATAAATAACAGGTCTAGATGCTGACGGTAAGCCTTGAAGGGAATAATGTTTCTATGCCAAGTCAGTCACAGTATCACACCCAAATACAAGGCTCATTCGAAACCATTATGAAATTACTGAGTGTAATTAAAAGATGGCTTTAAGTGAGCCATCTGTAACCCTCCTCCACATATGCTCGGTCTGAAATGAAAAGAAACCCCATGAGAATCAGATGGCATGGGAAGTTTACAATGCAAGGCGTTAAAGATGTGGTTATGTTAGAGACTGTACCACATGTTTCTCCACATTTCAGCCCCTCTACTGCATATAAAAACTACTGACCATTTTCACTGAACCTCTATTGTCTAAAAAACCCTTTTCCACAAGAAGCTACTTAACTCAGTCTGATATGTTTGCTTAGTGTGTTCCTTCAGAGTCTGTTTATCAGAAACAAAGGCTGTGCATACAGAGCTGTTCAGCAGCTGACTCCCATGTCTGTGATGTCAGAGCTTCCCACCAGTGCACGACTATGCTGTACCAGTATTCAAAGCAATCTGTGCTTTCAGCTGCAGCATCACAAAATATTAATGTTTACTGAGGAATTTGGTAACCTGTCTCTAATAGCTCAACTAAAGGCTGCTTTGGAAAAACAAAGTCAAAATGTCTGAGAGGCAAAGATGTATGTGCTGAAACAAGCAAGCTGTGTTTTTTTCCTGATCTTTATCTCATATGTGACTAATGTTCTCTTTTTCTCCTGGTTTCTTCCCATACCAAAGATGATGAACCAGTGGGACCAATGTAAGTATCTTCTTATTTATTCCTATTCTTGCATTTGAATTATTATTTCCTTAAGGTCACTAACTCATAACTACTTCTTTCCCAGGAAAACAAATTCAACAAACAACCACAAGGACAAAAACATTCGCCAGAGGAATATGAAATAAGCAATTTACTCAAGTAAGACACTGTTGTAGGGATGGGGGCTAATAATAGAACTCTCTGCGAGGATTATCCGTAGTCACGCCTTCTCTTGATTTTCTCTTCACAGATGAGATGGCTAAACTGCGTTTTTGGATTACAAGAAGGTGTCAGAGGTGGTTGGAGCTCCAGGCAGTTTTGAAAAAAGCATATCTTGTCTCATTTTATGAGAAACAATATCAGCATAACACTGGCAACAAAAAGAACATAATGGCTGTCTTAAGCATGCCTTATTCAGTCTTAACATGGAGATTACAGGATGACGAATAATGACTAAAACCACCACAAAGGTGTACACATTTTTAATGTGCTGTTTGTGTCTCCTTTATTGATTTAATCGTATCCTCAGATGAGGCGATCCCTTTTGTATTACATATCATGTACAATGCATGCAAGATGATTACGCAATAGGATACTCAGAATAGACCTTTTCTGTTGTTATCCCTCATGTGGCTTTTTTTGCATCTAAAATGACCTATGTTTTTTATGGAGTCATCCCTATTTAATATATATATGTATATTTATATATACATATATATGTAGAGTTAGTTTTATTCTTGGAATTTGTACAGCATATCATGGTCAGTTAAATAAGTTTGATTTTGTGAAGCCCAATTTTAACAGAACTTTAATTGTGAAGCAAGGGCTTCAAAGACTGGCAGTATTTACATTTTATTGAGAGTGATTACAGAAAATGACTACTGTGTGTTTAAATATCTAAACAAAAATGATGTGTATTATTTTTATTTTCTTTCCGGAGTAACTTAGGTGTCTTGTGTATGTTTAAGTATGAGTGTTCAAATGATAGGAAATCTGTAAAAAGATATTTTTTTTATATTTCCCAATTTCATTTGTTGATTTTGATTTTTTTATTTTGTTCTCTCTTTAACTGTATAGCATGGCTATAATCCTATGCAATATGTATTCTTAAATAGATATATGGAGGGCAGTTTGTTTTACTCAGTGAAGCTTTAATATTGTGGGAATCACTTGGAAGCGGGCATAGCAAAATTCACTGCTGTAGCTGCATGACTCCTGTTTCAATACAATGTACCCATGTGTGTTGAGGTGGAAATGGACCTGCGTCAAGGTGGGAACAGAGGGACCAGAGTATATAGCCAAGATCAAACATATGAGTGAGACCAATATTTTTTTTCTGAATAAAAAGTTTGAAATTCTTTTCTGTTTCAGAGTCTTCTAACAGCCCAAATTGAAAATCTGCATTAGGCCATACACAATAATAGCAAATGTGAAACATTTCAAAAGAACATCAGCAGCAAAGCATCAACACAACCAACAGGAGCTGCCTACACAAACTGTATAAGAAAGAACACATTGCACTGACTTGACCTCTTCGCCTTCAGCTGTAGATGAGATTCCTCATTCTTCAAGCAGTTTCCTCAGCTCCCCCTCCACATTCTCCACAAACGCAGGAAAGCTGGGATCAAGGAGACATAAACGCAGGACGGGCTCCAGGTCGATGTGTGCCAAAGAACTGTGGCGATACACTTGAGGCAGAGTCACAGCAGTCCCTCCTAAGAAGTGCTGTGGAAGGTCCAGCAGATGCATCAGTGTAGTCAAGGAAGAAACACCTAATACAGTAGCTGATGTTGGCATTCATAGTTTGAATCAAGTACGGTAACTACACTGAGCCACCTGCATCTCTTAAAAATTAATGAGACAATTAAAATTCATAAGTTGCAGTGTTGATATGGAAAGTTGTTATCTCTCACTTCAAACTGTAATACCTGGGTAAGATGCTCTATGGACAATGATCCTTTAACAACCACAGGTTCAGCACCCACAGCCTTCCCCTGGTAAGTCTGCTGACATACAATTACACACAAAGGAAGAAAAAAAGATTTGAGGAACACGGCATGACACTGCAGGGTTAAGAGGCCAATCTATGGCTTCATTACTAATTGAAAGATATCTAGCCCTCAAAGCCCTTTCATCTTCACTGTGAACTCCTTCAGTGTGTCTGTTCACTAAAGGTCACATTCAGACCCATGGCAGGGTCCGTTCCTTTGCAGTCCTTCATGTTGAAGGTTGTTAGCTGGATGGCTGGATCTGAGTTTCTACTCACGATCTGTTTAAGAATTTGCTCTGAGGCTATAAATATTATAAATAAAAGGCCAAAAGTGAATAAATCTGAATCATTCAATAAAGCACCAACATTTCTCATTATGTCCTTCATAGAGCTTGAATATTAACTGAGATGAATTGCATGATACATTGCCTGTGTTGTTTCAAGTTGGGGCCAAAGTGTTTAGTTTTCATAACCAACGTTTTGACTATCAAATGCAAATTAAGAAATTATTTTTTCAGTGGGTTTGATAGTAAGCTAATTTGATTGCTGTATTTAACATTTACTTGTATTATTGTACTACTCTCCTGTCTATGTGTTATGATGTGGAATATTTTTCTTCACTATAGTATTGCTGTTATTGGTTATTGACTCCTGTGCACAAAACTGTAACTCTGTCCACCTAATGTCACCTCTAAGAATAACACAGTATTGTAAATAGCACCATCTAGTGCTTGTCACGGTTCATGAAGCAGACCACAGAATTGTGACTGTTGATGAAGAACTGAGTAATGATTATATGATACAATAGGATACATCACTTTGGTGTAGTTTTTAATATTTACAACATACTAGGCAATAAACTGTGATGTCAGAAGGACAATGTAAGGAGAAGGGAGGTAACTATTTGGAAAGGAACAAATTAGACCGTCAGCTTCAAGTGTCCGCCTTGTTAAAGGTATGTTTTTTGATTACATTAATAATATATTAATATAATAATGCTTGATAAATCCAACATTTTTATTGTTTGAATTGCAAAGTGGGAAACCTGTTTCACTGGCACAGAATCCCCGGCAGGGGTCTGATTCGAAGCCGGCAGGGTGTCTTGCTGTGTGGTGACAGGTAAGTACTCCATCAGTTTTTTCACAGCACTTGAACACTGTTTGATAGCCTCTGCCTTGCTACTTCCATCAAACTGCATCCTCATCATGCGGCTCTCTCCCTGCAAGAATACAAAAGCACATTCATTCAGTTTGTTTCTGCCAATCTAAACTGTGCTGATGACAACACTCTGAGGTTGTGAAACAAGACAATATTCAAATAAAAATATATAAGGGAAATTAAGTATGGAAGATTAAATTAAGCAAATAAAGCAAAATATTAAAATGCAGTGTTCTAAAATGTACAAAAGGGTACAAAAACGACTAATGCAAACCTCAAGTATTTACTTTCTATTTATTCAAGTGTGTCAAAATAATCCTCTTTTTCTAACAAGGCCATTAAGGTGTAAAATAAAGATGTTAAGAAAATTCGACCTTTTGTTGGATGGAAATGCAAATCACATCTCACCTTCAGAGTAAATCGAAACATGAGGTTGTCAGATTTCTGGTGAACTTTGCAAGAATCTGAAGCATATAGCAGAGGTATTGTATCCTAAAGAAAAAAAAGACAGAAATGTCTTCAACTGCAGAGAAAAGAAACAATTTCAACCACAGACTACATGAACTCACTTACAATAAATATTTTTTTATACATTAAAAGACTAAAAATAATAACATCCCCCCTTGAACTACACCTAGTAAAGCCAAGTAAAAACTTCATGTCTGCTCATTCACTCATGAAATACTATGTTAAATCAATGGACTAAAAGGACTTGATTGAGTTATATCAAGCTGACAGGAAGAAATAAACAGTTGCTTAAAACCGTCTGCAGGGGTCTCTGTTTACCCAGCAACACCAGCATCAAGGCTTAGGATAAGCTTTGATGCTGTCTAATGTCTAATCTTAAATGTAAACTATCAAAAATGCAGATGTATATTATCAGTAGCTTCATAATGTGACCGTCCTATTTTGTTTAGGATGCTTTAAAATTAGTGGTTCTGACTTTACAGCTATGGCATCTATATAGTGGGTTTTCCCATGGACAATGGTACTGTAGTAGGAAGTAGGGGCCTCTGTACTGTCGAACCACCGTCCATGTCGAATGTCTATAATACCCACTTTTGAATTACAACTATTTTAAAGACAATTTCACAAGTAGAAATGTTTCCATACAGGCATGCAGGATGAATAAATGGATTTAGAAGGTAGTGTAATAGTGATGAGAATCATATTGTAAGACTTTCAAAATCTCCAGCTTCCAATTCAGTTAGACGAGAGACAAATATTTTCAGCAAGACAATGCTTGTCATCGAGAATATGCCAAATGAGTGAATATCTTTTGAAGGAATGCTGTTTCATACTTTTAGCAGTTTCCCATTCATTTGACTTAAATCTATTCTATTCTAGTTACAAGTGACGCTGCTCTGGTGGCTCATAGTAGGTCAATATTTTTCTAAAAGACTCTTTTGATTGGTTTCCCTGAGGCAGTCACCATCTTTTGCATGGTCAGCATGAATAAATGCCAGATGTAAAAATTAACAGAATACTGATTTCATTTCTTCCCGCTGGTGTCTATTAAATCATGATATCCAAATTTTATGAAGAGTTCTGAAGTCAATAAGTTACACTTTGATTCTCTCTGGCACAGTAAACTTTGAGCTTGTTCACAGTTTCCTTTGGACCTTACAGTGTAGCATATAGGCCGTAACTCTCTGTACTGAAAGGTCCTCAGCATTCAGTGCACCAATCTATAATAGACCAGTCTATCATCCTTGGTGGAAAGTCTCCTCAGCCTGACCTGAATATCTGTCTGGCTCCGCACCCTGGCACAGCAAGATAGCTGTGTCACCTGCCAGAACTCCATTAATAAGACACTGAATAGACCCTCAAATTTCTGTTGTCTGCAGGTCAGGTAGTTAACTTCTTATGTCCAAAGGCCACACTAACTCATAGAAAGCACCATGTCCATTCTCTTCTCTAGCATTTCAGACTCATTACAAGAGTTTGAAGTGTAACACACCTATAATGTAGCTGCTAGAACTGTTGATTCAACACAGTCTTCACCATTATTTGTGAAGTGAAATTTAATCATTCCTAGCCCTGATTATTCAAAACTGGCATTGACCTACTTTTGAATTATGATGAACATGCCAATGTTGGATACAAACCTACACATCACTTTAAAAACAAATATTGAGCCCCTGTTTGATGAGGCATATGAAATAGAAATTGAATCAGGGAATTTAAGACCACAGCCAACTTGAACACCAACTAAAATATTTACATCAAACCTGAACAAAGTCCTGAATTTCTTTATGAAAGTCTTAACCTGAAGTTCTTCTCAGTGATATTCTTAAACCTATTTTAAACATTCACCCAAAACATTCTGAGGGATATTTAACTTGAACCAACCAAAACAGTACAGACACATCCCATCAGATTTGAGCTGAAATGTCAAGCTCTTCTTCAGCGGAATATTTTACATGGCCTCCCTGAAGCATTTTATCTAGAGAGCAGATTTCTGTTACAGATTTAAATGTAATCTTCTCAGGTCGTACTTCGTACATCAATAATAAAAATACAATTATTTTTCAAGTGAAAAACAAGTTGAGGAACTTCACTACAACTTGTATTACATTTTTCATGCTGTTGTAGACTGAGAAATAAATGAACATTAAGAAATGTGCTTAGAGAGATGTACACTTCTTACACTATTTCTAAAAGGTGTATTTGAGACATGTTACATAATTCTACCTAACATTACATCTCATTGAGGTTAAAATACATTACAAATATACATGTTTTGGGTAAACCCCAAAACAGAGATCTTTTAGCATTTTTATTTCTTTATTTTCCAAAAAAGGACAGTGTCATAAATCTAACAAAAATACTCCATAGATAATTGCTAATTTTCAAAAAAAAAATCGAAACAAATTAAAAAATAGACAATATTCAGCGCAGGAAGAAGCAGGAAACTCAGAGCTTATTTGAATCCTTAATCTGTAGCCGTTTTCACATAAGCACTCCTGAAAATATCTTAATAATTTCAGAGGGACTGATCCAGAGATTTTCCCGACCTGGCTGTTCACACATGCTCCACACAGAAGGAGACTATTCCTGTCAGACGGGAGCGGGGCAGGGGGTCTCCTGAGGTAAGACGTGACGCAAAAAAAAAAAAAAAACGACGAGGAAGTAGTGGACGACGCAACAGAGTCCGCTATACGATGCTATAATGAGAATATTTTCCTTCATATCAATGCTACATGTAGTTCAAGAAATCACACTGTCAACAAAAAAGCGGAGAACAACATACTGACGAACATACGACGTAATGCAGCCGTTTAATTACGTGCACAGAGATCGTAGCGATCGCGTGCACACTTTCTATGCACCGTGCAGCAGTCACAGTATCTAAACGTCACTTCCTCCTCCCATTGGCTTGAGGTGAATTACAAGGGGTCTGGTCAGTAGAAACTCCGGGTGAAGAACAAGCAAAAAAGTTTTCTGCAAGTGTGAAAGCCCTCTAAATGTTAAAATACCTTAACACACAGACATACCCAGATCTAAATATAATCAGGCTTGAAACTCAGTTGTTGTATCACCAGAGACACTGCATGAGAAACAAAACAGTCTACTTACAAAACTTTCCTGCCCCTGCAAAACCAACAAGTATCCAGACTCCAAAATTTTGAGAAAAATTCCTGTTTTATCGCCATCAGCCTCGTACACCTAGAAGGAGAAGAAAATATAAGCTATTGTAAAGACATCAATATTGTATGGCTCAATCTACATGTTTCAGAAAGGGTGTTTGTATGTCTTTACAAATCAAGGGACCAATCTATGAGCACTAGATTATACAGATTTTGGGAAGCACTGTGAACTTTACAAAAGGGTTCTTAAAATTTGAGTTTAAAAAAATCGAAGTGCCTAATGCACACCTTAATTTGTGTTAAATACCTATGTGTAGCTTGTAATTAAACCTAACTCCGTTTAACCAAATCCAATTGATATCTATGGTAGGTTAGACTTCTGTTACACAACCATCAATCCCTATCTTCACTCTAAACACACAGCTCCAGCATGCCACCTAGAGCCAGATCTAGTCAATGAAAGACAAAACCACAATTCTTTAAACTAGACTTGTCGTACAGCATACATTTGTTACAGCACACTAAAGCATCCCGAGTCTTTCTTTTAAGGTCCCAACTGATATTTTTCAAACCTTTAGTAAAAAAAAGACATGAGAAGAATAATGCAGCGCTAACAGCAACAATGAACTCCTGCAATTTAAATTGGTCAAAAACAAGTCTGGCTAAATGCTCTTCACTGAGCTACACATAAGATTAGCAGGTATTTTGGAGGATGCTTCTGCTTTTTGCCACTTAATTTAGTTCCCAAATTAAAGAATGCAGATTTAAATGTCCCAGCTGTGTTGCCTATTCTTCATCTTCCCTTGATAATTTGTTTGTGCGACCAAGCACACCCTCAAAAACTCAAGTCAGATCATTTGACATAATTCCTCAAATGTGTATTGTTTTGTTTACTATATCGAGGAATTTACTGTTTATTTTGTATAGTGAACGTTCAATACCTTACTTTAGCAGATATACAGAAATTGTTGGTAGACTAAGAGTACCAATATGTTTTTTTTATGCTTCTGTTTGTAATGAAGCCATAAGAGAGAAAATGTAAATCAAACAGGATTGATTAACAGATCACCCGTTTTACTTTTTCTAAAAGCTATTTGTTCTTTAACTTTGACAAGGAATTTCAACAATCAGCAGCAGCACTCAGCATCGAGTAGATGTATTATCCCAGATATGCTTTTCTGCCTGTGTAGAAAGATGCTGACAGGCAGCTAACCCCATTTTCTTGTTTTCCATAGTAACACGTTTTGTCCAATCTAGCTGTCATGGTTGGATTGACAATTAGCAGCGACTCCACCTCTTTTAAAGTTTTGCTCAGTTTGAGATTTAATTGTAGGTAGGGGTAATCTTCCTTCCATTTGCCATGCACCTTAACTGCCTCTGCTTTATCTGGTCTCATGCACTACATCACTTTATTCTATCCTTTCTATTTTAGTATTCATCCAGTTCTGGTTACTTTATTCCTGTTGTTTCTTATCCATCATTGCACTACGGTCACTTCATTGATCTCATTTTTACCTTTACAGTTATATTGTATATATTAGTTCTGTTGTTCCATTATTCACCATGCACCTTATAACTTATAATTTAGTATTTAGTATTTAGCCTACTTGCACATAGCTATGTATATATATATATTTATTTCTCGTTTACTGCACATAGTTCTGGTTACATCTGTTTACATCTGTCAGTCCGATCACTGTCCACTTATATCTGCTCTTTTATATTTTGTATTTTTAAGTTAAGTTTAAGCTTTAAGTTGTATTTAAATTGACACTTTATATTTAGGTTAAAAAGTTTCGTTTACTTGCACTGTTGTTAATTTGTGTTTCACTGTGTGCCTTTGAATTGCCCCCCGGGGACAAATAAAGTTTTTTGAATTGAATTGAATTGAATCTTAAAAAACAGTGGGTGCAGGTGTATTCTGCTGATGATGCTCTTCTCATTGGGAACAACTAAATAAGACGTCCGGTATAGGTGGATATTTTCATTTCATAACAACACACCTGTTGACTAAACTGACAAAGCACCTGTCTGCGTTTACCTGGCGACCGAAAAAACTTTCGATTTGGACATTTACCAACACTTCACCTCTCTTCTTCACTAGACAGATGAGAATAACTTAACCAGACAAAGAAGCCGCACACAGCGCCGCTCAGTGGCGAGTATCATACACTGCAAGCTAGCACTTAGCTCCCAAGTACAATTATGAATAATTAATGAGGTTAGTTTTAATTAGTGTGTTTAGACGATAACTGTATAACAAAACAATACCTTTGCAATGACTGCATCTTTTAACGGTAAAAACATTATTATTAAGGACTAATGTCGAACTATAGATTGTATAATAGATACCAGAGTTATCTTAATGTGATAAGCTAATGTTGGCTAGCGAACAAAACATGAGCTAGTACAATAATTATTTGTTTGAGTGAGATACCTTCCATGGCTTTCCCCCCGTTTTTGCTGTGCCAGTAATTAAACGACCGTAGCGTTTTAATCTCCACTCTTGACAAGTTGCCATATGTCCAGCAGAAGAGTTCTGTTTACCGATATTTTCAGGCTTACCAACACTGGACGAGCAAAGTTTAAAGTTTGTGTAGGCGCCCTTCTGGGGTGTAAGCGCGCGCTGAAAAATACTTAAAAAAATAAATAAATTTAAAAAAAATTAAATTAAAAAATTAAATTAAATTAAATTAAATTTAAAAATTAAAATAAAATAAAAGTCAGACACACCGATAGATAGGCCTAATCATTTTCAACTGAATAATGGTAAGCTGAACAGAAATGTATTTACAATGGTCCTACATATATGTGCTCCTTTAGTCTTATCATTTATTTGTAAATTTATAATTTATTTGCTTGCAAATGAAAGATACATCCACAAGAATGACATACCAGATAAACATTAGGCTAAGTAGCTCTCATACAGAACTTTAGAAGCAAATGTAGTCTGTTTGAATAGAGAGTAGCCTACTAGCAAATCATGTGTATATTGCCATATCTGTAAATTACATTGAATTGTTATGTAATATAGACTAATAGGTTTAAGAAAGGTGTGTATTATAGGAACAAAACATCACATCTGAATAGATTTTGCTTGTGTTTGATGAACCCATAAGTATAAAACTGAAACATGGTCCAATATGGATGAGCAATGATAAACATGAGGTGTAATAAAGGATATTTTTGATACCTGATGTTTCTTTTTTTTGGTTTGATGTTTCTTGGGCTATTTTTCGCCAGGACAGCTGAAGAGTGTTGGGAGGAGAGAGTAGGGGAAGACATGCTGCAAAGGGCCAAAGATTCGAACCACGGTCGCTGCAATGAGGACTACAGCCACATGGGGCACATGACATTACCGCTAGACTATCCAGCGCACCGGTATGATGTTTCTAAACCTATTCCTGATTTTTTTTAATGGTAGGTGCAAACGTCAGCAGGCCTTTCGCTTTCTGGCTACAAGGAGTGAGAGGTATTAGTCTAAAACCGACCTCATGACTGTGGGGCCATGCAAACCCAAAATCTCTACAAGAATCACTTTGTTTAAAAAAACAAAACAAAAAAAACCTTCTTTATCACGAGTGACTAGTGATTTACAGTTATTTTTATTTTTTATTTTTTTTTATTTCATTTTATGTGTGAAAACAACATAAACATCTTGAGTAATGATGTTCATTGCCCAGAATTGTGATGTACATTGGGCCACACCATTATTTTAAATAAAATGTTTTCCTGTGACAATCTGTCAGTAAAAAAGGTTCCATATTTTAGTCAAATTGAAATTTGCTTTGTAGTGTTGTATTGCTTTTGCCAAAATATAGTCTTTCTTTGAATCTTTCTTCAGGCTATAATGCCATAGGGTGATTTTAAGTTGTTGAAATTAAAATGATCGATGGTACGTGAATCTGTCATGGCCCTAAAATGGGCAACCTCATAACTGACATCAGAATTTTGCCAGGCTACCTGTCGGATGAAGGTATAGTTCCTTTTTGAATACATGCATGTGGTACATTAAAATTAAGTGCAAAGTGATCAAAATAATGGCCATTATTATTGATGTTATGTTAGCCATATGAAGTGTGCTGTATGGATATTGTTTATATTAAGCAAGAAAGTGTTCAGAATTTAATAAGGAAATAATATGTCTAATTGAGAGGGCACAACACATCTAAAGCATGTTTGTTTAAACACTTAAGTATGTTTTCCAGCTGATATTATGGGGTTGTATTATCAGAGGAACAGACGAATAAGGAATTGTGAACAGACTTTCTGGTTCTTCCACGTGAAGCCCTCACCTGGGCTGAACAATGGGCTTGCATTGCCTACCTGTAGCCCTAACTTAAGAGAAGAGGGGAGCGTTTTAAGAATGGGCAGAGCATTCCCCTTTAAACAAGGTGGGCTGAGCTTATTTGCAGTTCTCGCTCCTATGGCAACCCAATAGATCAGCATCATGAATATTCACTATTCGCCAAAACGCACCATGACTATGGTACAGTGATGTCAGCGCTCCCTGGAATGCTCGACTGTATTGTACTTGATTGTGTCGTGTTGTTTGATGGCAACTGGAAAGACATCTGGTGAAAAGAGCATCCTTCGACGTGTATGACCTTTTTCCTCGTCTCCATATCACCGTCCGACGGCACGTCTCTCACATGTCACGCTAAGGTGACTTTCAAGCAGTTTTTTCCACTTTTGCGCACAATGTCGGAGCGGCACAAAGATGCACATCAGGGACGCTGTGGCCAAGCGGACCGCCCAGGCTGTGCGTGAGGACATGCAAACTGCCAGGTAGTCTAATAATGAAAAAGAGTGTCTCTCATCTGCTTCAGTAGAGCTACGGCGGTCCATGTCATGTGTAGCAGGATTTCAGGGATTCAGATTAGCTCCAGACTGATCGCACTCACAAATAGATAGGGGAGAGCGGGGCTGTTGGCAATAATCGTTACAATACAGCCTAACAAACTGGATTTATTCAATTTCCACCACTGTGTCTCAATGTCATAATGGACAGGTTGCACTCCTCCATGCGTAAAAGGCTCTACAGTTTGCCACAGCACATTGGGCAGAAAGCATCCGTGATGGGAGAAGGAGAAGACGCAGACAAGGACACCCGGAGGAAGAGTATCAGGATGAAGCCTCTCCCGTCACCGTCGCCGACCTCTGGGGGAAGCTGCAAAGGCATCGGGGAGACAAAAAGTGGGGAGTCTGGGATCATGGAGACGGACATTGGGAGACCGATGAAGACCAGCTCAAATGGAGACTGTCGGAGGTTTCGAGGCAGCCTCTCGTCCATCACAAGTCGGCATGTTCACGACTCAGACTCGGCGGAGGAGAGGCGTCTCATCACCGAGGGGGATGTCACCCCGAGCGAGGAGAGCCCCCCCGGAACTATCGGCGACGGGCCGCCTGATCAAGGTGCGCAAGGGGGCAGCGGTAGTGGTGGCGGCAGTGGTGGTGATGATGGTGCCCAAAAAGAGTCCCCAGACCAGCAGCCAGGGTTCATTAAGTTGGACGGCATTGATCAAATTCTGCCGGACGACGAGAGATTGTATCAGGCCGGGTTCATACACAGACAGTTTGGAGCGATGCTTCAACCAGGGGTCAACAAGTTCTCCCTGAGGATGTTTGGGAGTGAGAAGGCAGTAGAACGCGAACAAGAGCGGGTTAAATCCGCCGGATTTTGGATAATTCACCCATACAGTGATTTCAGGTAAATTTAGACACGTTCTACACATGCTGTGGGAATAACAAAAGGTTCAGACTGAACCGTCACGTTACGTAGATGCATCGCGCAGGCCCAGATGTTTTTCTTTCTGTTTTTACATTTTTTTTTTTAGCGCATTAATCAGCACAAGAACACATCCATGGTTCTACTCAACACTTTTATCATTGAATACTGATTACCCATGTGAATCATTTACAAGAGCCATACTTGTGTCAAATTGTCTTTATTTCCTCATGAAACAATATTTACAATTAATTTGGTCATAGATTAATTCTGGATTATTTAAGTGCCATATCACAGGAGAGGAACTATATTCAGTGGTTTCTAAATATGCACATTTTACTGTTAAACATTGTTTTCTTAGGGAAAAATCCACATATAACGTGCTTATTTGGCCTATTTACCTGTGTTGTGCTGCCCAAATGGATTCACAATAAGAGTCTTTAGGCGTTTGTTTTTTTAACTTGTGCTCAGGGGACATAATTTATCATCGATTAGGCCTTCGCTTCACATTGTCCTAAACGGCTCATGTTTGGACCTCCCCCCTCATGCAAGGTATTTTGACAAACAGCTTTGAGTCATCTCATTTCAATTCATTTTGTTCATCACTACAATTTCTGTCCTCATCTAAAAGTGTTGTATTCTCTGGTAACAAACTGAAGCTGCAGAAGTGAAAAGAGAAAGTCATGAATAATCTGATGCTGCCTGTAGATTTCTCTCTGTTTTTAGTGCCCTTGAGTTTGTTATTGGCCACATGCATGTGATACATGGTCACACAGAGGCTCTTAACAGCAAAGCAAGACCACATTTAATTTCCTTCATCCTCTTCGCTTGGATTATCAATGCTTTTAACATTTAGCGAAGTCTAATAGTTTCACTCTCATATTTGAGCGTCACAGATAAAATGCCAGTAAGCTGTTAGTTTGCACTTGTTATTTTTTTGGCCAAAAACATTATTTTGAGGCTCAATCTCAATTTTACCGGTATAGAACACAAGTGTCTACATGATCTTGATATTATTAGATGGGTCTATTACAGTTAATTGGCTTTGATTGAAAAGTGCCTTAACAATTTGCATCCTTCTCAATTAAATCAAATATGAAAAAGAAAAAAACATATTTGGAAAATTTCGAGGCTTAAAGTTAAAATAGGTAACAACCTTTAAATCCCACACCTGTAAACTGCAGTTTTAATAAGTTAGTTGAAACTCTTCCAGTACAGTGTTTCTCCAGCATTTGTTTTTCAAATAATAACTATAATTTAATGATTTAAATCATATGGTTTATTATATGACATTTGTTTTGCTGTTAAAGATACACACAGATCGTATCCAGATCCTTAAAGTTACATTTCTCCTTGTTCCTGACGTTGAATGAAGATGAGCTTCCCCTCGGTTTGATTGTTGAATGACATGTGATATAGAAACATCAGAAGTGTGCTTTTCTATCTCAATAACAAGATGTCTGACTCTGAGAGACATGTGAGCCGTAATGTGAGTTGCTCACAGGCCTGGGGTGTCAGTGAAAAAAGCAACAAAAAAAAAGACTCTTCCTCGAATAAAAAAAACGCACATATTTATCTTCCTGTTTATGTCGTGAGAAGGGACAGATTCACTGTGCTGGCTAACATAAAAGGATGTTTTTTTTAATTTAATTTGTGTTTAAAATAACTGACTCATATGTCAGCTGCCATAAACAGTATTCTTGAAATAAACAGTCTATGTGTGAGGAACATGAGAGGGATAAGTGCAGCAAAGACTTGAAAAATGTTTTTTTGTAGAGTAATATTTCAGTCAACTTTTTATTTAATTCAACCACAATCAAACCCAGGTGATTTGAATTAGGTCTTTTTACCCTCCAAATAATAATTTGCTGGTGTTTGAACAGTCAAAACCTGTAAAAAGCAGGAAACAAGTCCCAGGCTTCTTTAGCATCACATTACTAAGACACTGCACTGAGAAGCGTTTAGTGTGTCCAAATCCACACACACTTTAGGCAGGTCATCATCAGAAAGTGAGACATGTTGTAGACAGTTTGCCATTTTTGTGATGCTCCTCCTAGCTGGTTGTGTTTCTTCTGACCCCCTCTGCTCTCTTACTCACTGTGTTGAATGTCAGGAGGAAGGGTGATTCGGGGCTTGGGGAGACTGTCCTGATACTGAAAGGTCAGAATCTTGGCATTAGCTTTCCGTTTTGAAGTGTCTTTGCGCAAGACACCCAAACATTTGATCCACACGGTACTCACTGAGATAAATGCACGAGTTATTCTGTCAACGGGATGAAACAAAAAAAAAGCTTTATAAAAATGCATGGAGTTAGAAAAGCTGTAAAAAGGTTAGCCATCCTCTTGTATGGGGTGTGAAGGGGGTTTACTGTGTAATACCATAATTAGACATTTTAGTGATCTGATAGCAGTTTGATTATAGTTCAACCACTCAACACTATGATTGTGTAATCACTCAAATCTACAATTACAACTGCAGATGTGGCTCTTAGTCAGATGAGCAACAAAGAACAAGACTATGCTTTGCAAACTCTGCTTTTTCCTTGCCTAACGAAAAAGACAAAAGCTAATTCTTAAGTAGATTAATGGATTACTGACCAAGACTGACGGAAGTCTATCACACCATTTTTATCAGCATCAAAATGCTCTATTATATACTAGAACATAGTCTCTGTGTAAGAGTGAAAAAAAAGCTCATCGTGCAGCATGTTGAGATGGGTTACAGCCAGTATTTTATTTTTAATGAACTGAAGGAGAAACATGATCCTCAGACGCCCACTTCCTCCAAAATCAGGATCAGAGACAGGACAAGATGACTGTAATTAGAGTACACAAGGAGATGAGCGGGACCTTTTAATGGGCCCGGATAAGAGAAGGGTCTCTGTGACTAAAAGTTTTATTCCCATGTCCTCATCAAAGCTTTGCTACTATAAGCTCAAATTAGAGTGTCACAGGAAATCACATAGTCATCACTGCGCTGGAATTCAGCAAAATCTCCTCTCGTCAAGTATTGTATAACGCTAAGAAGCAAGGGAGGAGCAATATCTTGCAAGGGAAAAAGAAGGATTAAAAATGGCATCATAATCCAATCTACAGCCTCATTTCCAGATCCAAAGCTGAACGGCCTCCTTCGATTCTGAACAAACATCTCACAGTTAGAAAGTTTAGACATGGACATATCTACACACCCAAAAAAGGAGACAAGTGTCCCTGCTATAAGAATGATTCGTATGGAGGCTTTTTGGAAGATTATGATAGTAGTTGACCATAAAATATCTGTGGCGGTCTGATAGGATTGTTGAACAAAGCATATGATTGATGCTGGGATTACTGCCCCTGCTGCCCTGCTCTTAACTGGAGGCTTCTGTTGGATATCTGCTTTTCTCTGGGAGCTTTCTTGTCTTTGTCCAGAAAATGTGATTTCATGTTTGCTACTTAAAAGCTACCATAGAATAAACCGTGCAAAGGTCTATCATTGCTGCATGATCTTACAGATAGTTGTAAATCCTGTCAATTATTTCCCCCTTCTAAGATTTGTCTAATATTTCAGTACTTGATTGACAAAATGATAGCCCTCTCACAGAATGTTTTCTCCATCTCGTCATCATGAAAACCAGGTGATCATTTTCTTTTTAATCTCTTTATATAGAGCTCTTTGAGTGGATTCTATCAATGCAACAGCGTTGTGCGGAGCTCTAAACAAATGACACCAGGCAACATTACAACCCAGCCCTCTGATCGCCAAGTGCTGTTTAATTATCCTGCAATTCAGAACCGAGGGGACACATCTGCTGGAAAGTCTTCCACATTTCCCAGGAGAGATAGAAAAGAAGATGTCACACATTAGAAGTCGTTTTTTTTTTTTTTGCACTGTAGGCTCTATTAATCCCCCCTTTTTCCTTTTAGAACCGTGTTGCCGACACTATCAGAGAGGGGGGTCGCCTGTCCTGTAGTTTCTGTCAATCAGTTAAATCCCTTTGCAACAGTCAGACCAATCCTTCCATTCCCTCTGCAAAGTCCACTTTTTTTTGTCAGCAGCCTTTTTTTTCCTCCCGCACAACCAGTTCTGTTTCCCAGAAGACACTTACCTAGACAGTGGCAAAAAAAATAAATCCTCTGAAAAGAAATGTTACAATTTTGCTCCTTTTATTTTTGGGTAAAGAGAATACATTAAAGGAAAGTAGAGCAGATCTAGTCACAAAGAAGTGCACATAAAATCTGTCATATAGTTAAAGGAAAGAAACTTTTTAGACAAAGTGAAAACATGCACGGTGTTCCTGCAGGCATTCATGTCACCTATCATTTTAACCAGATGCCATGTTTTTCATTCTCTTGCTAAAGTGAGTCATGCAAAATTAAATGTCTTCCTCTAGTGTTAATAGAAAACTGTTTCTCGGACAGTTTCACATAATGTGGCACGTTGACGTTTACATATTTGAAAATCTCAACCTTGGAAAGATTAAAATGAGTGAAATGGTACAGTCAGGCTTGGTGTATTTGATAAGAATAAAGAGCTGTGCTACCTGTACTTAAACAGCCCTTGTTTTTGTTGTAGGGGAAGTATATTTTATGGTAATAACTCCCCTGATGAATGCTGAGATATTTTAAATGTGCACAAATGGTGCACCTTTGCATTACAGTCCTTATCAAACATAAGCAGCCACTAACAGCCACAAGGTGTTTGTTGCAGATAGATTACTTGTCCTGTTCCGAGTCATGCATTTACTTTTGTTGTATTACGTTGGTGCACGCATGTGATCAGATTAAGTAACAGTATTCCCTATATCAGTCAGGTTGATTACGGTTGATTTGAGAGAACGTTTTGCTATTGATTTGTTTGGGTCTTCCGGGGCCGAGAGCTTGCCTTCTATTGATTTATTGAAAAATGAGATGAGGGAACATACGTGGCTGCAGCCTGAGAGATTCCTCTTCCTGTGGAGGTGGCAGGAGTCATAGTCTAGGTGAGAGTTACACAAAGGTCAAGGTTAGGTGCTGGAGCTACAGTAAAGAAACGAATGCTCGGACATGAACTGCTCCATTTAAACTGTTTTGACAGTATTTCTTTGCAGAAAATCATTCAAGCTCAAAATGTTTTTAATAAATAAGAATGAATTGAGTCCAGGCTATGAGTAGTGTGCTCCATCATGGACCATGTGTTTTTGTCTTGTAGTGCTAATCTGCTGGGAAACTTGAGACAAAATATTGTTTTGACTCCACACAGGATAAATGACACTCTATTCCTTTCGGTCTTCATTGAATAATTCCTCCTTTAATTTAGTGAGGGTAAAACATGGGGATTACAGATGGTTCTGGCTGGGACTGAAAGTGGGGTAATCAAAATAGGCTTCTGTGTTCATCCACCAATATTAGGAGCCAAGAGATTATTACAGCACAATTTATTTAATGGAGGGAGCCCAGGGAGGATGTGCGTGGCTAGTGGGTGGAAGGTCGCCTGCCATAGTAGCAGAATGATTGAACAGTGCCGTGTGACCTCGACAGGCACACTTGTGTGGGAGTGTGAAGTCAGGACACGTGATCGTAACTGTAGAAGAATGTTTTTTTTTATTTTTGTATGTCAGTGCCCTCCCCTCTCCTGATATGTCATTTAATTCATCTTTATGTATTAGTCAGAGGGCTGAGTTTAACCTTGGCAAAGTGATGGTATTGTCGAGGTGAGATTATATTGATTGATTGGACATCATATACATTTTGAAAATGGAAAAGCCTGCTTGAAGCATTTTCTGTTAAGTGCTGCATGTCAGCCAGCCGGTGTGCTTGATGTATTTTGGTCACCTGACAAATGTGATGTTGTGTGTCCTTCCCACCTCAGCATCCTGCACTGCAGCATCACTTTATAATCTCTCAACACGAGACAGCTAATCCCTATTCGGGAGTTTTTATTTTTCTTAACTCATATTCTGATTATTATATATTTCTTACCACTGGACAGAGGTAAATATTGTTCCGCAGGTAGCAGAGGTAAATATGTCCGATGAATTCAACCTCAGGGTATGGAGAAAAGATGTTTTTCATTTTCCGAACACATCTTCCCATGCAGTCAAGTAAGTTTGCTCAGTTTTGTGTTTGACAGTAGAATGACCAAGGCCTGTGGTCATGACATCATTTTTAATACTACTTCCTGTATTTGACTAGTGCAAAAAATATTCGTATTAAGAGTGGCTGCTCCATTTACACAGTGGACTGACACTCATCTGTTGATGACCTCAGCTGTCTACTTGGCTCATGCAGAGGAAAAATTGGAAAGGAGAGGAAACACAGTGCAAAGGTGGCTCCTTGTTACTTTGTTGAGATAAACACAGAAATAGACGCTAATCCATTCCAGCATGTTTTATTTTTTCTTGGCCCTTAGCACAGTTACAATTATTTGACCTCCAAATTGAATCTCTGTACACAAATTTGCTGGTTGAAAAAGTGGCAATCAACAGCAAGATGGATTAAATAGGTGTAATATTTTTGTGATGCCCAAAAGGGCATTCTTTAGTCTGTGACGCAGCCTCTACCTCATTGATAAAGATTATCTTTGGTATCATTGCTTGTAATTGCCCTTGCCCTCGAATTGAAGACTTTTGTTGTACTTACAAAAAATACAACTTTCAAAAGAAGAAAGCAATCGGTTGCTTGTAATACACTAAGCACAGCTGGCTCTATTTTACCAGAATTGTCAACATGGTCAAAATGAATACCTAAGATTGGTGCCTTCCATTCTGTATCCAGGCCCACTATTCACACAAAGACCTGGGTGAAATAATGTTTGTAATTGCTATTCTTGGTTTGTTCTTAGTTAGAAGCCAGATGGCGGGATTTACTAATTTTAACAATGCTGTGAGGGTCTATTCACTAACACTCACGTTATACGGCAGCTCAGTGCACCACTGAGAATAGTGTGATACATGAAGTCCCATTTCTTTTCATCCCTTGCAAGTGAAATTGTTTCAAGTTTTTAATGCAAAACCATGTGGTGACCCTGATTTGTCCTTCAGCTGGAGAAAGGTGGTTAAAAAAAATGTTTAATTTTTGAAAAACAAATTAGCCATGCTTTATGCATAGTTTGTTCAGGACAGTAACCGAATAACACCTTCCCTGACCTCTGCCTGCACGCTTCGGCCCCAGCCTGTCCATTTTTCCTCTCACAGATTCTACTATATCTAGCACAGGTTGACCTTTTCAGCCCTGCCTGTGTCCCAGGTGGATTCTCACACCCCTTGTCTCTCTGAGATTGGATTGCTTTTTCCTATCAGCCAGATAGGAAATGGCCGAGGTGTCAAACAGGCACAGATATGCAGCTACAGAGGGTGAACATAATGTTTGAAACTTGGTATTAAAAAGCACTTAATGGTCGATGTAAAAAAAAACTCACCCTGGCAAGTCTGTCTCACAAACAAGCTCTAATAAGATCAGCCAATTGGTAAAATGTGCCAGAGAAATCATTTCCCGCTGCAGGTGACTCGGGTGGAAGATGTTAAGTGACAGTCACAGTCATTTTTTATTACATTTTATAATGTAATGTCCATAATCATTCCATCTTTCTTACAATTGACTTTCATGTGATGTAATTTTTTTTTAAATTGTAATTTGCAAGCAAAAATAGCTTCAATTCCCCTTTTCTATTTTTTCGTCTACACTGTATTTTGATATGATAATATTACAATGGTTTATACATGCTTTACTAAAAACATTTCATAAAATTCCAACTCACTTAAGAATCAACAAAAACTGTTTTTGTGCCTCAAATGTAAAGAGGTTTGTCCATTAAAAGGCAGAAAGCTCAGGCATAGGTCAAAATGTTATACAAAACCTTTACTCAGTATCCATGTACCACGTAAGTAACCTTTATCAGCTTTCAACTGCAACTCCTGGTATTAATCTGCATTTGGAGTTGCCCTTTTTTTAGTCATAACTTCTACACAATGTGTTGAAAATTAGTTTCAGTTACTTTCATAGAGCCAATCCCAGACAAGTGTTGATGAAGACCAGGTGATGTGGTTGGAATTAAAAAAAATAGAGTAAAGTGGTCTTGAGTGAATAGAGATTTATTTGTCAAGTTACAGTTAATATTCAGAAAAAAAACCTTTTATGCTCAAATCATTTTGATTATTAGTAATACATATGGATTTATAAATACTATATTAACATACAATTCCATATAACTGGTATGTGGTTCTGCAGTTTAATAGTAATCCTGTTTAATCTGCTCTGATCAGTTATTATTTAATGTTAACACATCTTGCTAATGGATTTTAGGGTTGCAGTTATTCAGAATAGTGAATGATCTACTCTATATATCTTTATGTGAAGTCAAATAATATTTTTACTCTCAAGCTATCAGGTAGGGTGGCATTTCCTAAGAGCACCTTACATTTACTCTGTAAGAATGTATTGAAGGCTCAGCGCTTTAGAAACAGCGGGGTTTCCACTCATAGGACCAGAGTCCAGTGCGTCGAATAAAGAACTCTGTGTGTGGCTGGTGTGATTCACAGGAAATACTTCCCTGGATCAATGTGTTTGGCCTGGCCCAGCCTCACGCTGGGTGTCCAGAAGACTCAGACAAATGGCTGGATTATAAAACAAGCAGTGAGAGACAGATTGTTCTCTCTCCTCTGCTATGGAGGAAGGGACTCCTGATTTATCTTTGCCATCACCATAGTCGATAACATGTCTAACCCAGTTTAGGTATCAGCAAGTTACCCGGTGTTTGATTGAATAGTGAGGCAGCAGCGAAGTTGGTGTTTACAAATCCAATCCCTGACCCTGTATAGCATGCACAATCCAGAAATGATGGTGCTAACAAAAAAAACAGACAAATCCTACCTTGTTTGGTTTAACAGTCAGATAAGCCTCCACTTTCGCTTACTCACGCAAACCAGAAAAATCTGATAAACTGCATCTCCTCTCCAATTTGATTTGATTTCATGCTCCAAGGGTCTTCCTACTGAGGGCTTTCCATTAGCTTTTATGCTGCATTAATTTGGCTTATATTTATCTTAGGTTTGCAAAATGTTCTGCAAATCAACATTGAAGCAAAAGTGGTGACCCTTACTCCCTTAAGACAGCCAGCTCTTTCTCATTCACACCCCTTGTTTTGGTCATCTCTGCACACTAGCCTGGATACATGTTGTTCAGTCTCATTTTCTCTCACCGTTTCCATGTTTTCTCCCCCCTCATTTTCTCTTTTCATGCCCCTTCTCTCCTTGTCGCCCTTTGACCCTCAGATCGTCGTTTTTGAGATGGATAGAAAAGACTTTCATTGTAGCTGCTCCATTTACTGATTGCAGTACCTGAAGTGGCGAAGATAATGGTCCCAGTGCTGGTGCAGCCCAGAGCAAGGGCGTGAGGTGATGGTGTACAGTGTGATCAGCTCCTGGTATTATAGACAGTACATTATCTTAGCACCTCATCTATGTTCAGAGAAAGCCCATTGCTCCATTTCTCTCTCTATCTCTCTGGCTCTCCTCTGTCCTGGACTTAAGGGGCGGGGGAGGGATTGTCATGTTCAGTTGGCAGGCCAGTGTTTCCTCTGCCACACTCTGGCTGACAGGGGACCCACTTGACATGACCCGAAGGACCTTGTGGGAGATAACAAGACATCATGATAAAACACAGATGCAATTAGTGGCAGGATGACAGTCCACAACGCTAGAGTGCAGATACTGGCATATGCAACTATGATAAGTGCATGGTGGTGGCCAAGTTTTATGTCTTCTGCCTGTCTTCCACAGAACTGCTTTGGCTCTCACTTCTTCATTTTCCCTAGAGTAAGCTTATTTCTTTACACACACACATACACAAAGTGGGGGGGAATCGCAGGCGGGAAATTGGGGCAAGAAGTACATACTTAAAGGGATTTGACACTTGCACAAAACTCTTAAAAACTCCTGATATTTGTAGGAGGAGCTGCATGTGTGAACGCACACAGCCACATTTTTCACTCGGCCCGAACCGACCAGCCAACTATTTCTTTCCCTGCAGAACGTCCAAGTGAGCTGATGTGAGAACACAGCAGTGAGCGAGGAGGGGGTGGTGATGCGATCGGTGATCGGTGCATGACCATAAACTGTATGCATGCAACTGAACGTAATTTACAGTATTTTTTCCGTTCGCCAGTATGATCTTCTCCGCTCTTTTGTTGATATTCTGGTTCTGTCAAACTACTCGTAGCATTGATATAAAGGCAAACATTCTCATTATAGCAGCATACAGCAGACTCTGTTGCTTTGTCTCCGACTTCCCTGTCATCAGGTCTTAAAGCAGTGATCATCTTATGCACTTTTTGATACACTTAACTCATTCTGTAAGTATTTCTGACCATATGAATGTACTCAGAGACATAACCTGGGTTTGACAACCAACTAATGAAAACAATCAATGTATTCTACTTGATTTGCTGTGTTCATAATTACTGCTGATCTTAATACTATCAATCACTTAGATTCAGTTGGTTTTAAGTTTACTCTGTAATTATGAGATCTGTTAATCAATCTCCAGCTCATCTTTTGTGCTCTGAGCCTTTTGGCTCTCTTATACATTTGTTCATGTTTAACTTTAAGGGATGAGACCTCTATCCGTCAGAAAATGTTCTACTGCAGCCGCTTTGACATTGTGTCTTAAGCATTGTCTTTCTCTTGGCTGAGTTGAATAACCATTCCAGTCAGAGTTTGGAAGTCACTGAAAGACCTTACTCTGTACCCTCACCTTGATGTCCTAGCATAGAACTGCTTGTAATCTTATTTATGAATCTCTTATAAGCAGTGTTAGGTAAGGTTGACTCCTTTCTCATGATTTCGCTTCTCCTCTCCCCTCTGTAGGTATTTAGCAAATCCCTCTGTTTTCTCGTTGCCTAAGGTTGGGGAGATTTGCCTCTACCTCTGATGAAATCTTCTTAGCCTGGGTTTGAAACAGCGTGCCTCACCTAAATATAGCCACCTGCAACTGCAGAGCCCCAGTGTCAGTGATGTGCTTGCAGTGTGCCTGCTGGCTGTGCTCAGCAAAGACAACGCCGTTATGACAGTTCATTGGAGCGGGTGACAACAAAAATAGGATTAACCCTTTTAACCTGTTTTTTTTTCTTGACGACACTTGCATCTTGCTGTGTTTCTTAACTGTGCTCTTTAAACACAATGGGCTTCTCTTTTGTGGGCAAGTCACATGAGGTTTTTGATTGTCGTTGGTGCTAAAGAGAGGCTGTTCTCCAGTTAAGTGTGACAGGCTTTATCATGGATTGCTCTCCCTGTGGCGTGTGTGTAGCTTATGTAAAATGAACTGCTATTTTTTCCCTAACCAGAGCAGGCTATGTTTAATTTTCATTCAAGCCTCCTCCATTCATTCAAAAGTGTCAATGACACTGTTTTTCTGTCACTTATTACTTGAGGCAAATTTCCATGTAAAAGTGGTTCAGTTAGAATAAATGCTACTGCAGGGTTTTGTAGCTAAATACAAATATAATTTCATGATAGCATATCCAGTGTTATCATGCAATTAAAAAATTACCTACCATCAATCTGGCTCTGAAAATGTCTATTAAACATCATACATAAAATAACATGCATTTCAATTGTATTATAACCTGAGTAGCAGCTAAATCACCTGAAGCATAGATTTAGATTCTGTGCCTCCTACACTACATTCAGGTTTAACTTAAAATGAGATACAAGGGTGGTGTCTGAGATACTGAGTGGTTTATTCTTATATTAAGCTCCAATTCAGCTAAAAAGAGAAAAAAGTCCAAATACAATACTAAACACCTCTAAATTAAAGAAAGACACACAGTTGGAGATTAAGAACTCCTGTTAGCACATTTTACCACCAGTTATCAGATAAATATGATCAATCAATGTGATTAACCTTCAATTATCTTTATTATCATATTTCAATACCATATCATAATATCCTCCGAATGATACTGTGAGCAATAATATTCAGAACTTACCTGGTGCAATAACATGTTCAACTTTATGTGACTGTGTGCATGATAGTGTTTCTTTCTGTTTAACTGAATGTTCAGACTGCAGCTCTGTTTTGGCTCCTCAACAATTATTTACTTAATTGTGTGCACCTGTTTTGGTCGTCCTTGCTCTTTGCTACAGTAACACTATACATTTCTCCATTACGGGACGAATAGAGGTTTATCTTATCTTATATTCATAGGGATGTGACGGTACACTCAGCTAATGAGACTAGATGATACACGGTATTTGTGTTAGGGAGAAGAGACGAGACGATAATTTAACACTATTTTTAAGAAAACAATTTACAAGTGACGAGGGCTTCTTCTATGGTCACTTTTAGTTCAATATCAGACTTCGTCATGATGGCTGCTGCTCTGCCTCTGCGTCTATATACTGGAATGGAAAGACAGTTTTCCCCCCGACAAGAAATATTGTCACGTTTTAATATCACACCCCTAACCTTAAATATTGTTTTTTAGTCATGGCTGTTTGTACTATTCACCGTGCTGTTCAATCAGTTTCATACAATTGGCTTTACAAACTGTAAAATAAAACTGTATTTCTATGTCATCTGTACTTGATATTAGACCGACGGGTACTTGATATTAGACCGACGGGAGACGGGAGAGAAAATTAGTTTGATGCAGAATATTCTAAGGCATATATGAGGCAGTACCTCTGAGTAGGATCACTTTAAACCAAATCATCACACAGCCCCACACACACACACACACACACACACACACACACACACACACACACACACACACATACACACACAGACTATCACACACCCACACCCTCACAACCACAAACAAACACACAAATTAATAATTCAGAAGGGGGTGCTGCTTTTTCATGCAAAAGCAGATCAATTTCAATCATGTAATTAGCCAAAATCACATTACTGTGTTGGCCGGTGACCTCGCGGTAGAGTAGTCTGTGATCACCCACTGCTCCTCTGCTGTTCCCATTCAGTCAGTGTGATACAGAATAAAGGCAGACACTGTCTGCCTCCTGTACCTGACATGACAGATGATCTGCTTGCCTGTTATTCTTACACTCCTCCAGCATGATAGCCAACTGATAGGAGTCTCCACAGGGGGAATGTACACAAGGTCTCTGTATAGACAAGACAATTTTCACTCCTTTCTTATTTATTCTGTGCCTCTCCATTTTAAATATAAGATACTCTGAAAAGTGAGTGTGTCCATCTCGGGCTGCTTGTGGTGGCTCTCACGTTGCCTTTCAGGTAGCCTAGCTGGCAGGGTGAGGAGAAAGAGAGAGGCTTATCATGTAGTCAGATGCACTCTGAGGGTGACAACATGTTCCCGTTGTCCCTGGTCATCCCACCAGGGAGCAGAGTGGGCTGCTGCTCTGGACCTACAGACAACAAAATGTCATGGCTCCCTTCATCAGTACATTGTAATCCCAGCACTAACATGATGTAAGGTGGGAGTTTCTTTCACTGTCAGATTGGCGAACTGCTACGCATGTCTTCTATTCTGTAAGCCGCAGTTTACTTCCCTCCAACTTTGATCAAATAATGAGACAAAGAAAGACACATGCAGGATACGTTTTTCCAGAGTTTGTAAATTTTTGTAAAAAAATGTTTTGATTGGATTTAATTCCTACAAACCTCTTTGTCTCAAGTCTATATTTAAGCCTTTCTGTTACAACCAAATCCAAGTCAATTTACATATTCAAAATTAGTTTTAAAAAGGTAAATGAAGGAGCATTTTCATTTTTTTTAACCTAACTTTTACCACTGCTGGGTTGCTGCATTTTGTAACGATGGCATGAATGAACTAGTGGAAGAGAAAGCCATTTTTTAAAAGAGACAGCAGCAATGTGATAGGCTAACAATGAGGGAGTGGAGCAGTGTTATTGGATAGATGTGACCAGGTGATGGTTACGAGAAGTAATGAGTGAGCATGCGTGGAGGAGTGATTTGACATGGTATGAGAATAAACAATAAAACGAGTGTGCAAAATATAGTCTTCCTGTCTGAACTTTCGCTAGAGCTACATTTAATGGATCCCTGCTATGTTTAGGTGGCCTGACCTCCATTAGGAGGCAAAGGCAAGGTAACCACAAGTGAAAAGGAGATATCATGAACATATGCCTTACACATGCACGCACACATGCATGCATGCCTCCACACACATACACACACACACACACACAGACACGCTCACACGTACATTTAAAATGCACACATTCACAGGCTTCACTTACAGAAAGCAACAAACACGGTAGAGGATTCCAACACAGATATTCAAAATTCAGCATGAGTCAATAACAATTATAATTGTTCTGGGATGTTCTTAAAAGTCTATTTCTTTATTGGTCATAGGAGACCTTTCACTCCTAGTTAAATTTGTATGACAAATAAAATCAAAAATTACAATTACAGTGAAAGGTTCAATGACCTTGGCAGGTTTCTCTTTTTTTCTGTCAGAGCATGTATTGCATTCACTTGATATGTTCTCAAATGTGTTTTTACAACCAGTGTGCAGAATCTGCTCTCAGTTTACCGTTTAAAAAAGTGTTATTAAATGTGAGTCGGCCTCTTACTTATACAGGTGGCAGACAGAAATTTGTTTTGCAAGAGAGAAGTCCAGGGGTCTTAAATGGTTTTCTGTCCCGTTGAACTTGAGATGTTCATGGTCTCTTCTCTGGCACAAATTTTCTATTTCTTTCACTCTGTTTCCTCATGCTGTCTTTCATACAGCATTTATCTTACTACAGGCTGAGTTTTTTCTGCAAGGTTTCAGATTTTATTTATAAGGAATACAACCTTTGGCAAGCATGTAAGGCTTATCTTTTATTTTTGCATGAATGCGTCTTAGCTCAAAGGATGGGAATGTTTGTCTGCAGCATTAGGTGAAGTCTACAACAGTTGTTTGGTTTATGATGAAATACCTGCAAAATTAGCCACTGCTGGTCTTTGTTTTAAGATCTTAGCAAACTATCCATGCTGTCAAGCAAAGATTGTCATTTTGGGCATACAAAAAAATTGGGCTGCACATTTAATCGTGATTTTACCGTTATCCCGATATAAGCCTTCACAATAATCACAGCACAGATTATATCGCAATAAAAAAACACTTTTAATTAAGTCGAGCAATGTTGCTTACTCAGCATGTTTACATTTTACAAGTTAGATGAAGGCCTGGGGAAGCTAAATGAAGCTAAAGCTACCTTTCAGCTACCTTCGGATTAATCAGTGCCAATTTAGATTCATATTTAGAAATACACCTAGTTCCCTGTCCTGTGTAAGTTTTAACTTACCTTTGTGTTACCAATCAATACTAATGTCACCTTAACACAGGGATGACATCATTCATGCCAGTTTCTCATCTTTAGGAGATTTCTACAAAATTATGCATACCATGGTTTTCCTGCAAGATTGGCCAAAACAAAATGTATTATGCCATTGTGTGCAACAGAAAATAGTTTATTTTTTCTTATCATACTTTTTAGTGAACAGGCTGCAAAAATAAGAAAGGTCATGAATTGTCCTTTAATGTGAAAAGAAGCCGAATGTATGGTTGAGTCATCGTAGCTTATGCAAACAACAGCATAAACAAGTTGATTCAGTTAGTGAAAGAAACATAAATTCTCATTTCATCTCTAGTAGACCTGTCAAGTGCTGCGAGCACACTTACATCTTATCAGTAAGCTGTTGATCTCATACAAATGCCCTGAATATCTGGCATTTGTAATGTAAGGAAACATGGCTATATGAAAAACAAATGTCATTACCTGTGTTTGCCTTTTTCCTTTGAAGTTTTTCTTTTCCTCCTGGGCTTTCACTCTCAACATGAGCAAACACAGTGGTGGCAAGGTCTGTCTAAATATAACTCCTCATGACAACAAGCTGGAACAGTAGATACCCTTTTACTTTGAAGAAATCCAATTACTGTCACTATTTCTTCTGTGTGTTTGTGTGTGCAATAATCATGAAACTGAGATACATGTATGTTTGTACTGTCTATTTACGTACGCATGTGTAAGTGTCAGACATTTGTTTAATGTAATGGGAGCTGCATAGCAACCTTTGTAGTTTTAGCTGTTTTTAACAGTCATTATTTATTTATAGAGAGGAAAAATCTGTCCAGTTTTATTTGTGAGAGAATTATACTTCTCCTTTCCAAAGGCAGCCGTGACAAACCGTAACATGGAGAACACAGTGCTGGTCATTATTGATGTCCCTTGTTTTGCCTCTGTAATGCATCACTAATGGAGTTTAGTCATGCTCACAAAAGAAAAAAGAAAAGCTAACAATGCTTGCACACTGGGAAAAAAAAAATGTATTTGTGACCAAGTTCGGGGCTATTTAAAAATAACAAGTTTATTTTTCTTGCAATGCAGAACAAATATTAGTGTAGCAGCATCAACGGGATATCAAGGTAGAAAGGTAATAGGCATGTTTTACTGCTTTATCACAAACCTTGCGCATAGGACTTTGAAGAGAAAAATTGACTACCCTCAATGAAATAAAAAAAAGTGTACATCATTGGTTGAAACAAACAAAAACACTGGGTGTGAAAAAAATTAGGGTCTCTAGAAAATCTCATGAGGATAAAAGTGGAAGACACCTGGTGAGCGCCAGGTTATTTTTATCAGTATGTTTTTGGCCTGTAAGGCAGACACTATGTACCAAAAATAAAACTAGATTTTCACTCAACTTGACATGGCCAGAGGTCTTTTTATATCAGGATGTGTGATCCAGCAGTTCCTTGTAATGCCACAAGTTATTTACTTCAACACAACATGAAATCTATAGAACTCAGCTGCAACAAGGAAGTGACCGAGAAGTAATTAATTACTTGCTTTAATCTAGCTGGATTGCCATTAAAAATAATCTCTAACCTGTATAGGTACATAGTTATGTATTCCCTTTCCTTTCTTCGTTATTTCCAATAGCACTGCTCTTGAAATTGGTTCTGCACAGAGATAGATCTTTGTGGCCTATTTAAAGGTGGGTGGCTAAATCATCCAAGCTTACTGAAGCAGTGCACATTGCAGAATTCGCTTATGGTGCAATCTATGGAGCATCCAAGATATATCACCCATCATCACACAAATGGACTGATCTGAATTCAATTACAGAGCCAGGAGAGGGTGCAATTTATATCCAAACTCTGAGGCCTGGAAGATGGACAAGGTCCCAGTACAGTTAGTAATTAACCGTTAACTCTCATTGACCGCTGAGCTGTGACATACAGTCCAAACACAAATAGCTTCAATGATAAGCATCCACTGGCATTAGGAAGGTTATGTAAGTACAGTATAGGTTATTAGACTAATAAAGGAATATAACACACTTCAGTAATAGTTCAACAATGTGAATGCATGTAAACATTGTATTTTACTTTTTCGGACTAGACAAAAATTCAAATGGCTTTTTAAAAGTGTCTAGAAGCCAAGTCCCTACAACTGGAATTTCGCCATCATCGACTTTATAACATTTTTACACTTTTCCTACCCTGCCCTATCCAAGTCTCCTGTGAGAAAAGCCTCCCTGTGCAGATGAAAACAAGTCATTGCTCTATTGATGTTTCCAATGACTTTATTATTGTTAGTGTAGGTCACTTTGCGATGGTTTTTATAAGATTTTGAGTTATCGGAAATGGACCGTTTTATTAACATTTAACATATTTAAAATATTGGAAACTGTCTTGGAACGTGTTTTTCAATGCAGCAAGTTGGTGACAATACTTTATTAAAAGACTTTTCAAAGCACACAGTAGTATAAGTTTAACCATAAACTAGGCAGGATTTTGCAAGTGTTAGGGCGCGGTCACACTGGCCATCTGTACCGTGCCCAAGCACACTTCAACCCTAAAGTCCAGTTCGTTTGGCCAGTGTGACCGCTCCATATCATGCTCAGGCACGGTACACTTCCTTGGCTTCGGCACAGTACACTTCATGCACGAGCACAAGCACACGGGTACACAACCCTGACAGCCTTCATTATGGAGAAATCCAGAGTTTCATGGCTGTATCTGACTAAAATGGCACAATATAAGCCACAAAGTAGCTGTTCTCTGTGTTGTTCTCCGATGTGCGGCCGTCCGCAAATTATAAATAAAATGTATTTATTTATGGCTGTGTCTGATTAAAATGGCTTGAAAATAGCCGCAAAGTCAGTAAAGTAGCTGTCATGCTCTGTGTTTTTCTCTGATGTGCAGACGCGGACTGTTTGTAAACTGAGCACGCTTCATAATAACATAAAGCATGCATGTGTTGTATTACGATGTTATGTACAAGAGGTAATCGTGCATTTAGGCACGGTTAGTCCTGGCCAGTATGCCGGCCTGCGTGGGAATGGCGCAGCGGGGGGGCAATCGTGTTTGAGTACAGCACGGTACAGATGGCCAGTATGACCGCGCCCTTAGAGTTGCTAATAGAAATAATTCATACATTCTGACCATAGCATTCTTTCTCTTTCTTTCTATTTTTCCCCAAGGTTTTACTGGGACTTGACCATGCTGCTGCTGATGGTGGGAAACCTCATAATCATCCCTGTTGGCATCACATTCTTCAAAGACGAGCACACACCTCCCTGGATCGTGTTCAATGTGGTCTCTGACACCTTTTTCCTCATGGACCTGGTCCTCAACTTCAGGACGGGAATCGTCAAGGAAGACAACACGGAGATCATCCTGGATCCGCAACAGATCAAGGTCAAGTACTTGCGAAGTTGGTTTGTGGTGGACTTCATCTCCTCGATCCCTGTGGACTACATCTTCCTCATCGTGGAGACACGGATTGACTCAGATTTCTACAAGACGGCACGAGCTTTGCGGATTGTCCGCTTCACCAAGATCCTCAGCTTGCTGCGACTCCTGCGTCTCTCTCGACTCATTCGCTACATCCATCAATGGGAAGAGGTAGGAAAGTGCATGCCACTGTTTTTACTGTTTTTGTGTTGCTCTGCTGATACTTCCCACTCTCCTGTATGATGTGTATGATCAGCGCTAATTTAAGTTGTCCTTGGCAAACTGGATCCCCTTGATGTCAACACTCAGAGAGGAAAAGACAGAGAAGCAGCGACAGAGAAAACACTTGAGTGACAATCATACAATCATATTATTAGATGAATCTTGTCAAACACATGGGGCTTCACTTCCTATACCAGTTATATCCAAATGGTATTCCCATGCTGAGGAGATACTCTTGAGTATGTTTGCAGAGCTCTGTCCCCTAGGTGGATGCTGCTTCTGATTACATCCACCCTTGAAAGGAGTGAAGAGGCTCCTTTGCTGTAGCCCAGTCACCAATAAGTTGAAGAAGCCAGGCTACTGATTAGCATTTACACTCTGTGTGCCCATCCAGCTAGCAGTGGGACCACAGAGCCCAGAGAGGCATCGCTGCTACACAATCATGATTATAATTGCTGCAATAATTAGGAAAATGTCCCATTGCTCTGGCTGGATGGATCTTGTTGTTCAGTCTCAGAGGTAAAATGTGCAAAGTGAAGCATCGGAAGTCTTAGTGTGGAGTCAACATGAAGACACTTTGGGGAACATGGGACAGTCAGGCTTGCTTTGGGCGGTCAGTGACAAAATAAGAGAAAATCACTAGCAGAACTACTTTATGGAGAGTCGGTGCTTTCTAATAAACAGCTGTATTATTCCAAGTATCTCCCCTAAAAATAACCAAGGTTTAGTGTCTCTATGAAGAGTACTTTCAATCAGTGAGCAAGGTCAGATTACAGATGTTAAATCGCATTGAGCGCTGATGATGATGTCATGAATCTAAGCATCAAGTTTAAGTAAATTCAGGCCCAGAAACAGTGCAAGAGATTAAACATAACTGGTCCTCACAGTATTTAACTTGTGTCAAAATACGTTGTTTTTTCACGCAGAATTTTGAGTTCAGATACATTCCACTCAAAATAATATTTAGGTAAGAATTTTAATGCTCTTATGCTATTGTTACATTATTCCCACTTGTAGAGATGTTGGTTCCTTTTGAATTTAAGCTTATTATCAGAGTTCAATTTAATATTTCCAGTTTAATCTCAGAATCGAGAGTTTAAGTATTTAATGAGAAGAGAAGATAACACTTTATCATATAATCTGGAAGGACATTCAACAATTTTGATAATACCAATAACTTGCTTGTTTTTCTTTTCATGCTGGATGCATGATGGATCGCTTAGGATCACATGAAAGCTACATTTTAATTTTCTTTTAGTGTGACTGTTCCCTCCTTATTTCACATTCACATTTTAACATCACTGTATATAGATATCCATTAGTTAGCATGGTTGTTCAACGTTGTCAAAATGAAACGCCACTCAGTGGGTGCGTTCACCTGAGTGGATGGTATAACATGGACAATTGGAAAGGTTGAACAGCAGCAGATTGGCAATCAAACCACAGCAACCCCAGACCTGCCCACGGGTGTTCTGAAAAGTTTTTGGGTTTTCAAATATTCAGCTGGCACCCTTGTAGAACAGTGTGTATAAGTGTTGTGACATTAATCATGCCGGGCCTCTGTGATGCCATTTCAAAGAGAGGAAAAGTTCAAATGAAATCACTTTGGGAGACTCCCCCTGCCACCCTGTGCCTCTATGCATGCCTGCTGCTGTACTCCTGAGTCCAAAATGAAGGAGGCGATACAAGAAGTAAAGTCCTGCTTTCATTTGAATAGAGTGGACACACTGACAATGTGCTGTCTCATGTTCAGCCTGTGCAATAAAGCAGCAGAGAAGGAGAGCAGAGAGGAGGAAAATGATTGAAGGAAATAAAAAAGAGAAAGAAAAAACAAGCAGAATTGTCTGCTGAACTAGCGCATTGTATCTAAAAAAAACCCAGCAAGACAATAGCACAAGGACAGGGAGAATACACTCAAGGAGGCAGCTGCCATTTACATGTTTTATGCCTGCGTGGGTGGTGTGTGCGTGTTGAGGAGTGTGTGTAAGGTTTGCTGATGATTGCTAGCTAGGCAGACGGAGTGAAAGGCCAGCTTTGCCTCAGTGCCAGAGTACTCCAGATGCAACCTCACAGAAATGTCATCCGTCACTGCAGAATAACTTGTCGCTGAGATCTCACCACCTGAATGACTTTTTGACTTTTCCTATTGACAGCTACACTTCCGAAAACGTGTGTGCATCTCATCGCCATTTGAATATATTTTGGTAACACTGACCTAGCTTTGGTCGAGTCACCTGCATGCTCAACCGAGGAGGAAATTTCAAAAACTAAACAGTCTTTCTGCGGTTATACTTTAATTCTTTTTTTTTTTTTACTATCCTGTCCTTGAAATTTGACGGTAGATGAACTCAGTGTAATGAACCATTTTCCCTGCCATTATCAGCATGTCATGGCAGGATTCGTGTGAAATTTTTACCATCACTGCATACCATTGGTGTTCCTTGCCACTCTAAATATGCTGCGCGGTAGGATCTGCCTCTCTGACATGTCAGAAGCTGCAGGCCTGTGATGTCCCCATGTCCTCCCGAGGGGCACTGCTGATTTAATTTACTCATATTTCACAAGTATCTGCAAGCTTTAAATAGACTCCCACACAAATTCATTTGGTTTGTTATTGTTTGAGTTTCATTTCCTCCTCAGCTCAGTAAAAAGTCACGCAGAGGACACTTCTTTCGGGAAGTGTTGAATACAGCCCAGTGAACTGTACTGCATGGTTTAATGCCTCAGAGTGATACTGTGGGGAACAAATATTAAAATTAGAATCTTTTCTCATGTTCCCGCTGCGGTGAAAAAATCTTTTCAGGAATTCAGGACAAGACAAAAGAATCAAACATGTGTACCGAATAAATGGAAAAAAACAATGCAAAGCAGGGACATAACAGTTCAAATCTTTAGTTGTTTTTCTCTCATTTCTGGGTTTATTTCTGTTTGGTTTCTAGTTAAAAAAAAATAATAATAATAATAATGAAATCATAGCACACTTGCCATGCAGATCATATAGAAACATGTCATAGGGGAGGTAATCCAATCATGATGCCTCACTTTAAAAAGCTGCGGAGTGTGACTTGAACTTTCACTACAGCAGTAGTCTGGTCCAACACGTCATAAATCTCTTCCATAATCCTTCAGGGAGAGTTAGCTAACTTCTACATGTAGCATTTTCTCAGCCATAGAGTCACTTAGTGATATAACAACATTTCTCAGACACATTAAGGGCTTGCATCGACTGATGCCTCCTTAGAGGATCCCCAAATATACCACCTGTAAAAATGATTCACTTTGGTCAAGGAATTAGATCATATACAGTATAGACACAAATCATGAAGAAGTCCTTGTATTTTTTATTTGTTTATTTGATATGTAAAAAATAAAGTTCTGTAGGTGCCATGCATACAGGTCTCTTGCCGTGGCTAATTTGCAACCCCTTGTGTTTATGTACATGGCCAATAAAGCAGATTCTGATACTGTATGCTTTAAGAAATAGTAAACTATTGGTTGTATTATTATTGTAAGATATTTACTTCATTATACTGTGCATGTCAGTTCTGTGAGTGTGTGCATGCCAGCTTTGTTGACATGGACTATAATTGCATGTCATTAGAGAGTTTAATGTGCTAGTAGCCTGAAGCCCATAACATGATATCACGCAACCACAAATTGTTGAAGTGTCCTTGAGTCTGAGGCTTCACCCCCAAACTGCTCCAGTGGGGTTTCCCAGAAGACATCGCAAGGGATTTGAGTTTGAAGAGGAGCAACGTTGCTAGTCATCAAAATGATGAATTGTGACATTTGTACGTTCTTCTTTTGTAGCTTTACCCTGCAGATTCCTTTTGGTACCATGCATCAACAAAGAAATGATGACACTGTATCGATGGGTCTCACATGAGCAGTTCTACTTAAGGAGTGACATTGTATTCGAAACTCAAAATGTGACCCTGCAGCAGCTTGTGGTGGTACTTCTCCCATGTCCCTTTCATCACAGCTGCCATGAATTAGCTCTGATTGATTCCATTTCCTCTCCGAACACTTCAGATATTAGGGTGTTTCTACAACCGGCGTGTTGACACAATGTTGTTTACAAACATGGAGGTTTTTTGTGGTGGTGGCTTTCTGCCAGTGGTAACACATTCATGCTAAATGACGTTCAGCATGGTGTGCAGATATCTATTACACACACACAAACACACATACATACACAGTATACACACACACATGGAGCTGCCGTTACGCTGCCCCCCCACCCCACCCTCTTGTCAGCTTCCTCTTGTCACTTTTCATCGGGATAAAAATAAGGCTGTGACCGGATATTCTCCTCATTGGAGTTGTCTCCTGTTGACGAACCAGTGACTTGGATGAGATTAGTCATCCTGTTAAATCAGATTCAAGGCAGTGCGCTAATGACTAAGCTCTGAGGGCTTCCTCTTATCGTGCCTGATGCCTACAACATAACCGTCTCGACTGGCCGACCCAGTAAACGTTGCTTTTAGCATGCATGGAGTTGAATTTACGAGAGCCGAGGCATTTAATGATGGGTTATGGAATTCAAATAATGATGTTAATATTTGACAGCTTGATTTTTCATATCAATTTGTCAAAACAAAACTGCTATACAAAGACTTCAAACAGGAGAAATGATCAGACAAAAACAAAGAGGAGCAAATACATTTTATTGTGAGGAATATTAGCCAATTGCTTAAGGTGTAATGAGCTCTGCATTTGTCTATTTGTTACAGAACGTCTCTGTTTATATTGGCACCATGGTTTGTTTTTATGGCTCAGTCTGCACAAGTGGGGCTTTGTGCTTTAGTTTGAGAGAAACGAAACGGTCCGTCAGTAAAATCCTCAGGCGCTATAACAGAAGTTAGCCATGTGGCTGCCTCTTGGGTCCAGAGACGAACTAAGATGCCTTTCATTTCCACCCAGTAAATCTTTACAGAAATATTTAAATAAGATAAATCAGCTAATCAGCTCCGCACTCACTGACCCATTACCTTGGCCAAGGACTGGTCTTTGAGAGATAAGCAAAGCAGGAAGAATAGATTTAATGGGCTATTATTTAGTGCACAATGAAGCTTGCCAGCCAAAGTGACAGGTCCTCAACACTCTGAATAAGCTTTGTGTGATATCAATACCCACAGTGCACTTGCCTAAAAAAGTATTACATAAAAGTGTGTAATCCTGCAGAAACCCAATGGCGCATCTTGGTAGGGAGCAGAGCGAAAGTGGTTTTTGTGATCCGAGCCCTCCAGGCCTGTTCAGACGGATGATGGAAGGGTTTTCCCAGTGGTCCACTCCCAGGCCTACTTCTCATTCTCTATGTGCGCTTCGTCCGCCATGACAGCATGCATGAGCATGACATTTTGGTCGAGGCATTTAGAGTGAGAAATCTAACCCCTGCCCACAGCCTGCTCCCAGAGTCTGCCATCATCCTGGATGATTAAAAATAACACTGAGACATGCATGGATTGATTTAGCTGATAAACTTCATTACTCATCATCATGCTGTAATCATGTCTCACGCAGACACAGGAGAAGCAAGCATATGGCCATTGTCATGCTTTATAATGAAAAAAAAAAAATACATACAGGACAACATGGAGAGAAAAGACTGATGGTTTTAAAATGACTATTACTTTCATCCTAAATCTAGAGCTTCACTGTGCATGTGTTCTGAACTCCCTCTAATTGAAATCCACTCAAATGATTATAGCTAAATGACTCATTGAACACAGTTATAAAGTATTTAATTTGAGAGCTGCCCTTCTCATGACGCCTGGATTGCTCTGCAATCACAACTGTGTGATAAAATGACATGTCCACTCTGTTCATGATTATTTAAACACTGCTGCCAAAATGTAGCTTGTACAATTACCGCTCATCATAACATTCATTATTCAAAACCAATTAAAGCACATCAAACTCATTTTTTATATAAAGGATATTGGTGCAAAGCAGGGAAACTATAATCAAAGAGAAAAAGATTTGAGGTAGGGAAACCATGTGTTTAAAGTTTTGTCAGCAAAGTGGCTGATTTAAAAAAAAAAAAATGTAAGTGAGGACTTTTTTGTTTTGTTGTGTTGAGACACCATCACGCCAAACATTCATCATCATCAGCAACGCTAGCAAGAAACAACAGATGTCTCTGTATATTGTTACATCGAGTGTGTCTGGGGTAGCCACCGTCAGCACTGTGGCACACATGCATCTATTCTCTCACCTGGATCGCACTCTTCTTACTCCATCTGTTTGAGATGGCAAGGCAGCTGCCTCCACCCAGTCCTCTTTCTGGACCTGATGGCTGGCACACAAGGATGCAAATTAATAACTTTAGCGTGTAACCCTGTATTTGACCCCTGTCATCTTTACCAGTCCTTGTTTATAAGTTTATTATGTCCTTAAGTATTTTTGAGCCTATTCCTCAATGCGATGTAGTAGTAAAGAAAGGAGTCAATGTGTGTTACAATTATATTCTAGTATTTTATCGCTTTAAAATAACTGATTGTAGTGTAGCTTACAAGCCATGTTTCTACCAAAAGTAGCAGGAACTTCTATAAAGGAGACATATCATTCTGATCTGTATTTGTAATACATATAATGTTACACTGTTGGATGTCTGAACTAAACCTGGGCTAAGTTTTAAAAATATGTATTTTTTCCAAAGTGTACAAATAAAGGCTCCAGGACTTCACTTGGACCCTTGTCTCTGGGTGTTGGAATAGCCGTGGTACCCCTTAGTCCCTGGGGGAAGATCCTTCAGTGAAAAACGCTGCTTTAGTTGACAGCAGTGCTACTCAGCAGGGGAAAAAAGATTGTAGTAATGGTGTATTCATTAAGGAACTGTGTTTTGGTGGCAGGTATATTACCCCTACATTTATTATGTATTTAATTGTCTTGTAAAGTGGCTTTACAAGTCTTCTGTCTCTTGGTGCCTAAAACCATGTCACTGCAATTTCATTAGTGGTGTTCATGAAACCACAACTTAGCTTAGCTTGCTGTATTTAGGCTATGTTTTTGATTTTAAAAAAAGGAAGCCGGTTTCAGCTTGTCCTACCTTATGGTAAAACCGAATGAGGGGAGTGAGAGTAACAACAGGACCTCGTACAAATCTGTTGTGTTAGGTCTAAGTGCCTTCATCCATCAAAGCTCTCTTGTTTTTGCTGATCCTAATACAGCCGGGCTCATGATGTGTCCCTTTCAATTTAGTGAAAGTGATCAGTAATCAATCATAATTCATGTAACACGCCATGTTGTGGAACGTCTGCAATAACGGTCCATGTATTCACATTTAAGTTTGTGTATACTGTAGGTTCGTACTATAATGCATGTTTGTTCATTAGATCACAGAGATCACAGCGATCCTGCTGTATGTGGCTGTTTTTTCCAATTTACAGAAGGAAATAGAGAAACACAGTCGTTTGATTTATCATCCTTTCATAATCTACTTTTTACCCGACCCAGTCTTTGTAATACATTTTTGTTAAGTGTTAAGTCTGTTCCTCCTTGGCATGATGGGAGTATTTGAATTGATTACTGCTGGAAAATAGAGATAGAGGAATCACCTTCCTCCAGTGACAGTACAGTTTGGGTTACAAACGGCAGATTTGCATGAAATTACCCATGGCAGTACTCGTAGGCTTTATTCTTCACACAGTGTTTAAGAGCCAGAGGTCTTTTGAGGGCACGTCTACAGTAGGGATGTAGCAGGAGTTATTGTTGAACAGTAATGACACATTCAGGCTGCACCAAGAGATATTGAAAGGAATTTATCCTGCTTCAGAAATGCACTTACACTGTAGAGGTTGATAGTGTTCAGAGTATTTACATGTTCAAGGACAACCCATAGAACATTGCATAAAACAGCAAAACTTGCAGATCGTGTGTTATGTCTCGAAATGTTCAGGGTTTACACGTGCACAAACTCACAAAGAGTTACATGTTTTTACAAATCAGTTTTGATTCTATTGTGATCGCAAAGTGATACTTTTTCTTTTTTTTAAGAATAATTTTTGGGCATTTTGTGCCTATATTGGAGAGATAGGACAGTGGATAGAGTCAGAAATCAAGAAGGCAGAGATTGGGGAATGACATGCGGGAAAGGAGCCACAGGTCGGATTCAAACTCGGGTCACCCGCTTGGAAGTCTACAGCCTCTATACATGGGGCGCGCGCTCTAACCACTGCGCCACCAGCACCCCTCGCAAAGTGATACTTAAACAAATATGTAAAAAGTTTGATTTAAATTGATTGCGGAGATACCATGACATTATACCCCATAAATAAAAATACTACATCTCCCATAATATGCGCGCATACAGTATAAACATATTTGCCACTGTCTCTACATAGAAACTTAAACACAAGCACTCACATGCTACACAGATACTAAAGACTCATGTCCATGCAATTTTTATCTTATGGTCACGACTTACTTCCCTCGTGGCCTCCAGTTATTTTTTTATTTTCTATGTCATCACACAGGCTCAGTAAATTCCCTTTTTATTAACAGGCTTTCGTTTAAAATGTATTTAAGTCACAAAGTGAGCTAACTGTAACAACATTTAAATTGTACACCCAGCATTATACATTAGGAGAAAGCAACACACTTTTATCCTCTTTCTTTAAATACACAGCATCAACTGGCTGATGAATGAGGGTACATTTTATATAGACACTTTACTTGTGCCATAGTATCTAAATATGCTAGTTAAAAAAAAAAACATTTTCTAATGTTTTAAAATTAGACTGCTATCTAGTAAGCTTGATGTCTTTGTTGTAAACTCCATTGCGTCATTTGGATTAAGCAAGTTTTTTTATAGCTCTTAAGCAGCATCTGTTTCATAAAGCTCCCCTTTCCTGTCTTGAAAAAAAGATTTCACGAATGAAAAATATATCAGGCTCAGTGTGGGAGATGGAAAGGGGAACCTCATGACTTATTCATTGGCCACAGAGTGAATTTAACACTCTAATGTTATGGAATGCCATTACTGCTCCAGCAGGAAATTTGACATCACTCAACATTGCATATTAGATAAAATGACTTATTTATTATCACTGTGTTTAAGGAAAATACTGACTCCTTAGAAAGCACACCGTAACTCATATCTGGCGTGCTGCTGTGAACAGAAGTGTAGAAAATTAAAGGATCTTGCGGGCTGACGGAGAAAAAAGATGCAGTTGGGCGAATGATTTAACTTAGGTGATGTGAAAGTGCCTGAGGCTAAACATTTTTGAACAAGAGCCCACAGAAAGAAGGAAAGAGACGGAGTGGGAGAGAGGCACATTGGGTTTCAGAGTGAATGGTTTGCGTGAGTGGGGATGTCTCCATCTACTCTCAGAGAGCCTGGCTGCGCTCCTCGCTCGGGCACATTTTTATGGACTTCCCTCTGGCTTCATGGTAGCCTGCTGATGGAGCTAAATTGATGTGATTTGATGGTGCACCCACACTGTCCTGCACAGACGCCACCCTGGTCCCTGCCAGCCTCGTTCTTAACACACGCAAGGAAAAATACATGTATAAACACTGGCATTCAGAAAAATAAACAAACCCAGTGCTTAAACAGCAAACACCAAGATTCAAATCTGGATGGCAAATATGTTTATGCCTTCATCTTCCGCCTCATAATCACCTGCTAATGAACAACAAAGCAAAGATGGAATATCCCCTCTCAGTCGCAAGCTCTTAAAAGGCACTCAGTGGATTTTAATAAGGAGTGAAGTGGTTAGTGATGCACACCCCGGTCTTCAATGGGATTAAGAGGCTTTGAATGGTTGGTGCCATTAAAATCTACACCAGCCCACAAGTCCTGGAGCGCCTTATGAGTGTATTTATCATTAGGATTAACGAACCCAGCCTGTGAACGCTCTAACCCTGTGAGCTCAGGCACCTCTACCTGTGTACAATTATTGTGTTTTGTCTGAGTGGCTGGCGATAAGAGCAAATCAGCAGGTAAAGCTTCGGTCCCAGTCTGCACTCCGTCCCCTGTGGACCGTTCACAAAACAGCAACATCTGCATACAAGCTCATCTGTGTGCACTGTAAAAAGCTGAGGTTTGTATTGTTGTCGAACTCCTAAACCACAAACCCTGTGCATGATTTGATCAAAGAACAGACCCAGAAGTCATTCAAATGTCTCTTGGCGGCAAGTATGTGCTTTGCAATCTAGAGAGATTTCAGGGATCTGACCACCAGTGTGTTCCCTAACCTATTTGTTTTTTTGTCTTTATCATCTCTCTCACCCTTCAGATTTTCCACATGACTTATGACCTTGCCAGCGCCATGGTGAGGATTGTCAACCTGATCGGCATGATGCTGCTTCTCTGCCACTGGGACGGCTGCCTGCAGTTCCTGGTACCCATGTTGCAGGACTTCCCTGCCGACTGCTGGGTGTCCAAAAATAAGATGGTGGTAAGTGTTCCTCCTGCACAGAGCCCTCCTGCCTGTACCAATCAGATTATGCCCCATCTTATCTCATCCATCAGCCTCAGTAATTACTGAACTAAAACCCTTTAGCATCCTGGGAAAGCCTGCCGTGCATATCGGTCATTTTTAAGACCCAAATCAAACATATTTATCTTGTACATTTGCCCACATTTATTCAATTTGCGGATTATTTGTATTTATTAGGAGCTCTCTCGACATCTTGTTGTGAAAAGAGAGAGACACTAAGCCTGTGGAGGGAATATTGATTTTCTGAGGTCGACTTAAACCCCCTTATTCAATATTGTCGCAATATTGACAGTTTCCGGTGACCAGTCATGCTGTGCTTTAATTTGCTGCACTGTTAAAACAGCTGCTAGAGTGAAGTCTCTGTTATAGCTTGACTCACATTTCTGTTCTCTGTCATTTGCTCACGAAGCGGACTGTGTAACACCTGATGTGCGACTCTGATTCATTGCAGCTGATGACCTCATGTTAACCCAGCGTGGTGTAAAGGATGTGGCTCGAAATGCACCTGAGTTATTGTCAGGTTTTGTGGTTTGGCCTTCGGTAGGATTGATTCAACGTCAGCGCATGCATCTCTCTCTAGTATAACAAATCAATAAATCAACATGTATTTAACCCTTAAAGGGAAGCAGCTGAGGAGAGTGGTGTCCTAACCACTGAGTATATTGATGGAATTGTCAATAGGGTGACATTTGGGCTTTGTGTAGTTAACAACTAGTTTGGTGAAAAACTGTCCACATGATGCAAAACAGATTCCCGGATTGAAAAGCGTTCATGGCAACATTTTGACCATGCCTGTGAAACCTTTTCAACCAGCAGGAATTCGTTTTTTATTATCCATGTAAGGATTATTGCCATTTAGTGTTACAGTTGTCCTTTGCAAAAATGTTGCCATCACAATTATATATTACGGGCTGATTGACTCTTTTGAAGTAATTTAATAATTCAAGTCACAGACTGAATTAATTAAAAGAGTGATGACAGATTAAAGCCCAGAATAAACATGTCTTTAAAAAAATGTTGATAAAACAACTTTGGGTTTAACATGAACAAGCCTGTAGTCAACTGTATGATCAGCCCTGCGTGCCAGAGCAGATGTCACATGAGTCCTTACAGCGCTCATGGTATGATGTATTTGGTTCATCATGCCTCGCTGCCTCCCTGACGTGCTCACTTGTTACATTTAATCATAAGAAACAACAGATGCTGCAAACCACTGTCCCTTTAGATGATCACACTTGAAGCTAATTTTAGCTCATTTTCTGTACCTGCCTGTTCCTAGATAATCACACTCAGGTGAGGCTGGTCTGCTCAGGGACATTCTCAGTACTGGAGATCAAGTCATTTTAAAACAAAAACCTCTTTGGCAATTATTGATCTGAATGAATGGATCAAGACATCAGATAAAGATGTCAAGCTTTCGTTCTATTCCCCCGTTCTATTTTTTATATTTTTCATTCCCTTCCCCGCCATTGAAAGACGCATTTTACAACTAGCTCCATATGCAGAGCCAAGTTGCAAGGGGATTATTTTAAGTTACATAAACCAGAGCTGTCAGGCAACATAATATAAACTGTGGCTCATCATTAAGGTACAGTAGAATATGCATGGATTAAGATCCAATTTGAAGTCTTACTCTGCAGCAGTGAAAACAAAGATATGATTGCTTTACTAATCTCTTTGTTGTATCCTGCATAAACAGTGAAACATTGTGTAAACTGCAGAAAAGGCAGGCTTAAAAATCCTACTGCAGACCAACAAGGGACACTTGCCATCCCTCGTTTTTAGACTTTAATCTCTAATTTTCCATTTGCATGTTTACATTTTCAAATATTTTTAATAACAAACTCTACTTTTACCTTCAATAGCTCCCATTAAAACCTAAAAATGTACTCTCCCATTTCTTGACCGTTTTAACAACCTCCACGTGAGCATCTCTGGAATATAAATTCATGTTTGAAATGCTTTATCACAATATTATTTCATGCAGTTCTCATGAGATTATATTTTTCTACTTCTGGAGTTTGTTTTCAAAACTTCCACAGAGATTTTTTACTATCTGCCTCCTTCGTCTTCTGCACACACAGACAGCCCCTTGAATCTGGAAGTGCAAGATCTGAGGAAGAGCCCTCACAATGGACTAAGTTTAAAATCCCATGTGAGAGATGCAGCCTCTCATTAAGATCAAAATGGACTTTGTTGTGTTCACACAGTAAACACTGGCTAATTAATTGCATTACGAAGAATAATGGTTCTCACTGTGACAGAATAACAACTATATCTTCCTGAATTAATTCAAGCCTCGGGGGCAGGCACCTCTCTATTGGAAAAGCTTTTCATGGTTGGCTCCGATTACCTGGCAGACACAGAGTTTGTTAGTATTGACTCAGTCACGGCTGGTTTGAGTCTGATTAGAATCATCAGGAGACATATATTTTGTCTTCTTTTACCATAGCTGTCCTATTGCCTTGCAGTGGTCATCGCTCCTTACCTTTACAGGAGGGCACTAATAAAATCACTATCTCTCTCCTCTTCTCTGCTGTGGAAATGAGTTTGAAAGCCATTTGGACATTGTCACCCCCAGGAGAGGGTTGATATTGATTTGCCATGAAACTACCACTGGGATCCAAAGGAAAAAAGGGCAATTTATCTACAAATGAGAAAACTCTCAGAGAAATCACATTTTTCTAAATAGCTGACCTACTTACTGTCATGCAAGCCTCTTGTGTCTCGCTCGCTCACTTCTCAGGGCTCTGTTTTAGGCTCCTGCCCAAAAATCTGCTTGTTCCAAATGTTTGCATATCTAAAAGTATATTTACCCTGCCAACTGCTCTGTATTTACCCAAGACAGTTTGAAGTGGACATCTGCCATTAGTTTTGTCTTTCATAATTGGATGTGTGCGTGCCTGTGTGTGAGCTGTCAGGCTGCTCATTGACCTTTAATGTGCCATCAACACTCTTATGAAAGAGAGAAGGAGAGTGACTGAGCAAAACAGAACTATATAAAGTGTGTCAGTGTATTAACCCTAACCCACCCTGTCTCTTCATCCAGAACGACACGTGGGGACAGCAGTACTCCTACGCACTTTTCAAAGCTATGAGCCACATGCTGTGTATTGGGTATGGCATGTACCCCCCTGTTGGAATGACAGACGTGTGGCTGACCATCCTCAGCATGATCGTGGGCGCTACCTGCTACGCCATGTTCGTCGGCCATGCCACCGCGCTAATCCAATCCCTGGATTCTTCTCGACGGCAGTACCAGGAGAAGGTGAGTGAACATGACGTGTTGTGGACAGCTGTGTGTTCTTTGTTTGTTGTGAAGAGAGGACAGTGGTGGGATGCTGCCTCGTCCTCAGCTGTAAGATTGTTTTTTTTGCATTTCTGTTTTTGCATGTAGTCATAAAAAAACACACACCCTTCCGTTATCCTTCTCCATCATTATTCACTAGTTTTGCTAAATCTGATGTTCTTGGTAGCCCCACAGGTAAAAGTATAGCAACTGTTTCTACTTGAGTTTCAGAAAAAGTAGCTAGGGCTTCATAAAGCTACTTCATTTATAAATTTGTCTTACCTCTACAGAATTGAAAGTCCTGCAATAATATTTGTCTGAAACCACCAAAATCTTTGCTCTAATAACATGGCTCAAACATACAAGTTTTAAAAAGATAATAGAGGCGGGCAATACACTGGTTTCATTGCAGACACTCGTATCACGTTCTGGAATTTTTGCACTGTGATTCCAGGATTAAACAGGTTTTGGTTCTAGTGCACACATGAGGGAGATTCACTCCCTCAAACATCACTGCAAGGTTGGAAATATTCGCACCTATCACAATAATTAACAAGTCGGCAGTCAGAAGATCCACATGTTTTAGAAACTCAGAGCAAAATATGACATTTTAAAATATGAGGAAATTATACAAATCGATAAACACTGTATCCAGGCGGACATTGTCATTGATGCAGCTGACAAACGTAGGAAGAATAAGTGGGGGAAAAACAACAACTGTTTGAATGCCCAAATAAAGGTTTAAAAATAACTTTCCCATGATTAATGTATGATGGACCTGAAAAATAATAACTCCACTTGATTGCCCTTAAAAAGCTGTAGTGTAGCTCATATGTATTCTAGTTTGTGTCTGTCATTGTAATATGTCGGCATCAGCCCCAATTATCAAACAGAGCAGTATAGAACTAAACATGAATATGAAAACTTAATTGAAGCGAGTGAGCAGGCCTACATTCAATTTTATAACATATACTAGGGGTGTGAATCTCTCCCTCACAAGGTGATTTAGTTATTTATTTAAATAGGGACAGTGCACATTAGTGAACATCAACACGTAAATATGCCAGATTATAGCCATAGGTATAAAGTGACCATCCTCTGGGGCTCTGATGCAATTCATGTCGACTCAGTTGGATTGAACATTTCATGAAAGCTGTGACTCCCAACTACACTGTCTGGTCGTAAACCTTAGCCATACAGAGCTATAGACACCCTGACTTTGGCTTCGTCACTTCTGTCTCTGTATTTAATCTCTTTTCTGCACCACCAAACACAAAAAGCACTTGCATTAATAGTAAGGCCATTCTGAAATGGGAGTCCAAGTGTTCTCAGCTCTTGTGAGCCCACTTTTTGGCTTTTGCTGTGAAATCATCCTCATCGAGAAAAGGAACCCCATCCTCCCTTGTTCCTTCGAAAGGGAAGCCCAGACAGCTGGCTGTGAAGGTCGAGCTGTGCTTCTCAGTCCCTTGCCCTTTGTGGGTGATAATGAGCTGAGCTGCAACTTTTCCCAACATTTCCAGCGAGGAGGAGATTGGAGGAATTACCTCCAGAGAATGGAGGCTCCAGAGAACCCACCCGAATGAGAGGAGGAGAGTGGGAATAAAAAGAAAGCGGACATGTGGAGGAACGGATTAGTTGATGTAATTGGTGTATTGCTAAATCTTCAAAGGGTGAAAAAGTGCACTGGATAAATGAACACCTCACAAATCAAGGGATGAGAAACAAAAACCAGTTTTTTTTTTACCAAATTCTCACCAGCTAAAAAGGTGAAAGATCCAATAAATTTACCATGCAACATGACAAACTGCCGTTCTCCAGCAGAGGGGAGAAAACTTTCCTCTGGCCTGGCATGCTCCACCCCTCTGCTGCTCTGCTTCTGAAGCCTGGCTGCCAAGAAGACTGAACAGCTGGCTTGTCTCAGCACCAGTCAGCATGTGCTACCAGAGCCATTTGCTGCTGTTTGTGGGATCACCCCCTAAGGCACCTTAAGAATCCCCCATCCAGCTAGAAAGAGCTTCCCGAGCTCCCACAGCTTCCCACGGTGCTTGCCTGCAGAGAGGTTATTACTGCAGACCGCAATTAATTTTAAAGAGTGCGGATTCTCTCATTTATCTCTCCTCATGCCTCACTGATAAGGCTCTGTATGAGTGCACGGTTTCTATGTGCTCATCTGGCTGTGGGAGCCAGAAAGAAGTAATTTCTACAACAATGTACAACACGCACTCCTCCTTTCTGCTTATCACAGTTAGTTCCTTCAAAGACATAAACCTTTCTGTCACTGGCCTTTGCTTTGGTTGTGTGACAATGGGGTCTGCTTTAGGAGATTTAACTCTGCCTTTTCAGTGTTAGACTAATACCATGGTCCACACACTCAAGAAAAAGACAACCGATTGGTCAATCCCCTAGGTTTTAAGGAAACAGGTGGCTGTTCTTCGATGGCCAACAGTCCACTATGACAGGGACAGCTGTGTCTGTGTGCTGGGACTCAGTCTGAAGTGAAATATGCGAGCTCATACACTGCCAACACAGCAGCCAGTGTCAAATCTGCCATCTTCAGCCAAGTTATTACACACATCTGACTGATTCTATGATGTCTCATTTGTTGAAGTAAGGTGGCATTTTATATCTTTTTTATGAAATTGATTGCACTTTGCAGCCAAGCAGATTATCGATATACTTTTTTTTAAACAATGCACAGTAAGAGAAGGAGATCATAATATGACAGGAATCAGGTAATCATAAAGAAATCTGTATTTTTAAACCCAAAAATGGGAAGTGGACACATTGAGTAAGAAATAATGGTGCATCAAATCAAATAAACTAATCAAATAAACTCTCTTATTGCTACGGTGAATACTTTGAAAATAAAATTGTTAGAAGTAATCTGTGCAGTCACAGCACTTTAATGAGTGTTATTAAACTCAAAGACTTAGTCTCAGAGTGGGTTGTCAAAGTACAAGGACGCTGAGGAGCTTTAATGCTACAAAGAAAACTGTTTGTATTTGGAATAAATTATATCACACAGGATGACATAAATGGGCTGTTCCTGTTTTTAGTGTGTCATGAAAATTAAGAGGAACAAATAACTTTCTATTTAAAGTCAACATAACTACCAGCAGCTTTTCATCTTGGTCTCGATGTCTTTGTGTCAAAACAACATCACAGTGTTCAGAGACTCCCTTTAATACTTAATTTGGCGGGCTGACTCAACACATGCATAGCTGATGTTGCAGATTACAGACTGTGAAATATGAAGAATTAGACAGTTTGACTCATTAGAAAACGCTGGAATATCCACCAGTAGCTTTTCCTTTGGCAAGCTGAAATGGATGGCTGTAGTTTGCTTTTTGGAGTTTTTATGTGTTGGGCATCCAAATTTGCCCATGTTGATATTCCAAAAAAGCCGTCATTGAGGCTACAAAACTGCGTCATTTGCATAAACCTCTAGTCTGTGAAGTTGAAAGAGTTGTGACTCGCTCATTTGTTGTGTAGATGCAGTGCAGCCGCAGGAATTGATGGCATTATGTTCAGATACTTTGATTTTTATACAATTGTTATAAATACTCAAGTGTGCGTGTACGTCACAGTAACAGGAAATTAAAGCATGGAGCAGTATGACTGTTTAACTGTGATGGTTGATGCTCAAAGTGGAGCATGGTCCTTTCAAACACACGTGGCTGTATTGCAAGGATGAGAAGCCATCTGTCCGGTGACATGCAGAGATAATGTCCAGGTAACAGTCAAATACCAGTCAGGAAAAAACACACCAGCAAAATGTCTATGTGGTAATATGATGAAGAAAATCAGTCTATGAAGAAATCTTAGGAGTGTAGAGACAGTAAATATGAAACGAGGGGGATAAGGCTTTGGCTTCAAAGATGGTGGAAATTATCATCAGAAAGCCCCAGTATAATCTTTTCTGAATAGAATTCTATTATAATGCGCACCATGTGATAAATGCCGTAGCTGTCAGAAGCTAGCAAGCAGACTCAAATGAGCTCTTAAATAGTAATCAGGCAGCCTGTTAGCTGTTACACAAAATGGAGAGCCCAACAATCACACTAAATGCTAGGGGTTGGAGTGTGGCCCCCACTGAGATGTAATAGGACTTTATTAGATTCATTTTCTCTCTGCTAAAAATACATGCCTCATGCCAGTCTTACGCTGTGTGTAAACAGATCCTGCGGCTGCAGAGTAGGGAAGAATTATTGCATTTTCTACCTTTTTGAAACTCAATTTGTAGCAGATGTTCCTGACTGTATTGATTAGGGTGGGTACATCTTAGATCTGAATGAAAAAGAGGCTTCACTTCCTTGTGCTAGTGATGCAGAAAGCTAGCACTCGAGTCCTGGGATTTTTTCCAATTAAAAGCAGAGATATCTTTACTGAACTCTGTTCTCCCTGCCAGCTAGCTAGAGTGTATGTTTTCCTAAAGGATGCTTTGACACAGAACATTTCACATTCTCATGGGGGCAGACAAACATTCTATTCATTTTTTGTTGATTTGATCGTTCAATTATCTTTTAAAAAGTCCTTAAATCCTAAAATAAAACATTCACATTGCTTTGAACCATTTGTTATTTGGGAGTTGTTGCTTTATATATAACATATTATACTTACTATATTACAAGACACTTCAAGAATAACGTGCAACTCTGATTTTTCCTTTTTTCAGATTCTCTTTTTCTTTTAAATTACTACTGCATTAACTGTTATTGTGCAGAATTAGTATTATCAATAGTATAATACTATTAGTGTTGGGGTCTCTTAGCCTCTCATTCTATCCAGCAGTTCCGCTGTTCACCACAGTCTGAGGCAATGGGTTAACCATCTGCAACTTTGATGAAATACTATATAAAATAATTCTGCGGTTTTTAGGCTCTTGTATTCTTTTGTGTTGTTCCTTTTTGTTCCCAGTGTTTGGATAGGCCCATTAGTGCATCTGTGTGTACACCATGTTATATGCTTAAACCCCCTCCAGGGACAGTGTGGGTTCCCATGTCTCTGGCATCCTTATTGTGGGGGTCGTGAGACGAAAGATTTGGGAACCCGAGAATTACCTTAGTCCAGATTGGGTGCACAAGATGGCTGTACAAAGCGGGCATGCCTATTGCTCCAGATGTCTGTAAGCCGCTATATATCTGTCACTGTGCTCATCAGTGTGGATGAATGCAGATGGTGATATGAAAGCCAAACAAAATAGATAATCTTCTCTGTTTGTATGTGATCCTTTTTGTCTGTACTCATTTTATAGACGCTCTCATATCCTTTTGAGTATTTTATTTCTTGCAAGTATTTAACAGCATTAAAATGATATGATTCAGCGTGGGATCACTGAGTGATGTTCAGTTGTTGTTGGATAGCTAGTGATGAAATTAGAGACGCTCTGGAGGGAATTGTATATGAGCAGCGTGTTGTGGCATGCTGGTCCCAAATGACTTACGAAGGAAATGACAATGAGGTGCTGCAGCCCCTCGTCTGTAAATCTCTAATCAACACTTGGCAATTAAACACTGCTCTTTAGAGAATAGTTAATAAGAGGCCCAAAGCTGATTATTTGAGGTTGAAGAGGCTTGAGAGATTTTTTTCTTTGGCAGACTTTTTTTTTAACTTACACGTTGTGACTCTCTACCTATGAGAGCAAGAAAGGGATTCATGCAGTCAGAGAATGAGTTACACATTCAGATTGTGTATGTCTCATTGATAGAAAATATTCCCTCTGTGTTGCTCGATGTTGAGATAGAATGAAAATATATAAGTTTAATGCGACTATAGAAATAACTTGTCTGTGCCTTGTAGATGTTCAGTCATAATATGAATGTACCCAAGGACACAGCTGTCAACAAGTTGAAGAACCTAATCTGATTGTGCCTTACAGTAAGAGTCGTTCTCATTAGCTGGGACCTGACGGATGGCATTAATCTAAACCCTGTTACATTCCCTTTTCCTCTCTGTCTGCCACACAACTTTTACTGTTGAGTCAACTACTGTTGACATGTGCCAGAGGTGCTCCATGATGTAGCCGCTCTGTCAGTGTAGCCAATAACCCAGGCCAAAGCAAAGGTGCAAACATTGTCAATATACTGTAGATTACTTGTCACATTATGCTTCTTGCAGCATTTGAAGCATACCTTCCTTTGGATTGACATCAGCTGTTGATGAAATAAAAACAAATCATTTCAATGCTTTCAGCTCTGAAAGGCTTTACTCTCCCTGTCTTTTGGTTTGTCACTATCCCTGTCACTCATTTTAACTCTATTTCTGTCCAACTCTTCCACCTAAAGGGTCATGGCACATGGTTGTTCAACAATAGTCTGGGTCTGGTTAAGGTTACTGCAGTATAAAGCCAGTTTTTCCTCGCCATTTTTGCCAGGTGTTGGTCATTTTTGAAAGTAATTTGGTCTCTCTATACAATCTGATATTACATGGACGATGGTCTAGACCGGCTATACAGAAAGTAACATGAGATTTATTTGTATTTATTTTTTAATTTTCAGCAATATAAACAATTTATTGATTGACCCAAAGACAGAGGCGCCTGTAAGTAAAATGCTATGCTCACAATAATATTGTTAGCATTCTAATGTTTAAGAGTTATAATGTTTGCTTAACTATAGTTTGGGCTTTAAGCATGTGCTTCTTAAAAGTAAAGAAAATACATTTGATAGGAATGTATTTATTTTGCAGAGCACTTTATGTCTAAAATCTGAATTTGATATGATTAGAACACTAAGTGAAAAGTCAGAGTCACCGATGATATAATGCTTTTTATCTTTGCACAATGAACCTCTTTGGAAAATGTCACAGCAATCCATTTGAATAGTCATTCAGATATTTAAGTCTGGATCAAAATGATGGACCCACATTATTCTCCCTGGAGAAACACTGCCAGCATGGCTTAAAACCTTGATGCAGTTTCACACAAGTAGAGCATGTAATTGGTGCTTCCACAATTAGCAGGACTTATCCATGGCTAGTGGAATAATTAGTTGAAATATATGAGGTATCAGACATTTAATGTGAGCACCTGTCTCACTGTAGTATAAATCCTAATACAGTATTTTAAGGGCTCTCCATGCGTGCAACTGCAAGTCCTGAATCCAAAGGTGTTATGACTATTTCACACCAGACTGAGCTGTCCCTCAACACATACATCACAGCCGGTGAATGCACATTGAAAGAACTCAGCCTTATTATATGATCCATACACATGGGCCGAGGTTAGAGAGAAAAGGACAGAAAACATTGGGGAAAAATAAATGTTTAGAAAGTATGATTAAGTGGCAGACATCTCTTTTTAGAAGATGCATTATTCATTCATTTTGTTTGGTAAAAAATGTGCATCTGCTTGGAGAGCAGAGTGAGAGAGAAGGGATTTGGGGAAAAATGAAAAACAGGATAAATGAGAGCGAAAGAAAGAAAAGGAAAAGTACGAGTGGGAAATAGACCAAAGGATGGCTGTGTGGAGAGAGATCAAAAGTGAGAAAGAGAGGGAAAGGATTTGTGAAATAAAATATCAGGCAGATGCAGTTCTGTAAAGCTCAGAGGGCATAGTATGCCACTGCACAATATTGCCAAGGCGATGAAAGTAATTTGACTTAACCTCATAAATTATAAAACCTCTATACTTTGATGTACTTTGAATGAAGTAGGTAACAGAAATGTACTTAAAGTATAGATGAAAATATTCTGACTAATGCAGTTACACAATCCAATAGCATTGAAAGAGGTATTTATTTAAAGGCTTCTGACATTTAAAGGACAAAGAACATTGAACAATGCAGAATTGACATTGTGAAATTTAACATCACCCTCAATAGCAAACAGGAGCTGCCAAACATTTTAGTATTAAATTCACCCAAAGTATCTGCATATTTTTCTTCTACCATTTTTTTAAAATGTTAAATGCATTTTATTCAATACCATTTCCTTGGCAGGACAGGTACAAAAACAGGTGACTGCATTAATAAAAAAACACAAATGCAAGTGTAATGACAAAATGCTGTGGTTTTTCTAAGATTTCTTGGTCCAATAAAGTTACCACAGCTGCCGTGCTGTTTGCATGGGAAGGTCAGTCTCTGTTGCCTAACCTTTAGGGGTGCTGGTAAGAGAATCATGTTACCTTTGGACATAGTCAGACTTGTTGTGCCTCTTTACACCTCTGTTCTGTACTAAGCGTACACACATTTACCATACTTACAAGGAACGCCTTTTAATCAATACATTTTCAATTGATTTGTGTTTTTCCAGATTGATGGAACTAAGTTTTTGTACAGCAACCCTGCACTCCCTGATTTTCAGAGCATAGTGGAGGTGGGGGGGTGGGGGGGACTCATGGTGGTATGATCACCTCCTTAATGCTGACAATGATTTGATTTAGCCGAGTATTACATGAGAGCAGGGTTCTCTCTTGTGCCAGTGTGATGCAGCTGTGCAGCAATAGGATAATTTCTCATCACAGGGGTTGTTATCAGCCACCACCCCCCCCCCCCCCCCCCCCCCCCGTGGATGGTGAGACCCAGCCGTGATTAGTGAGTATGAGGTGCCTTTAAATGAGACACTACCACTGCGCTTCTTTGAAGAACAATCGTACTCATCACAATATAAAAGCACCACGACACTCCTTCTTTGTTCACTTGACTAATACCCTTTCATGCTGGATGAATCAAATTGTAACATGCTTCAAAGCTGAGGATAAATGGCTCTATTACATGTTGACAGTGTTTTTTTCTTTAAGATAATGTTTAAAAAAAAAAAGCAAGATGAGAGACACACTCAAAGAGATGATAATACACGTCTTTGGAACAGAGCAACTTGTCGTTGCATATCTAATGCGAGAGACATAAAGACATTAGACAAGATGCAGAATGTGGGTTACACCTGTCATCTTCACCCAGACATCACACACACTGAAAAACCATCTTTTCTGCAACCAATGAGACTACAGCTGGAGACCTCTGTGATTATTTTCACAGCTTTCTTTCTCTTTTCTGAATAGAGGAGCAAAAGTTCCTCTGTGCAAGGATTCTATTTCATCATCAGATCAGTAAATGCTCAATTTTATGCCAAAGGGATTGTAGGGATAAAGGCTCAAACCCTTACCCCATGACAGAGCTCATCCATCTCCCGACAGACACACAGAGGCTGGATATCTAAAAGCTTCTTTCTGCGTCTTATTCATGCTTGTGCAAGCATTTAATTTTCCAGGTCATTTTACTCAGCATAGACACATATAAATAGTCAAATATTCCACTTGAAACTCCTGAGAGGTGAACTGAGATTTTGAGTACATCAGTAATCGGTCTTTTCTGCAGTATTTCTTGTTAGGGATTATGTTCATGTTTATCCATATGAAAATGTTCATGGTTGATTGTTCAGATACGTACAATAAACACGTGCATGTAGATAAGTAGTGTAGATAAATATATCCGAGATAGTTTCTACTGGTTGTCTTTGTGTAGCAAAAAATTGCATGAAAAATCATGATTACAAGCTGGTTACTTGTCACAGTCTCAGGAGCTGTTTCATCAATATGCAAAGACTGTCTGCTTTGTTTGTGAGAGACTTAAAAGGCTTTGGTCAAACACCGGAAATCCATCTAATTTTGGCAAAGAGGGGAAAGGATTGACCATAGAACAGGAGCTGCATGAAGCAGGATTAAAGTGTGTCCGTGGGTCAGTGCGAGGATAGCCGATGTTACCGGCAGATCCTTGCTGGCATCCGACCAGATTATTTCCAAAATAGTTACAATGCACTGCTTCCATCATGTTTTATAGTAATTCTTATAGTATGTGTCTCTCTATCTCTTCACACATCCTCTGATTCTCAGGAAACCAGACGGCTTTTTCTGTTCTCACAATAAAAAATAAAAGCAATCTGACGTGCATAAGACAGCTGTCCTTATTAACTTCTCCGAAAGCTTGGCCTTTTGAAGATCTCCTCTAAGATTAATGGTGACTAGAGTATTACAGCCAGATAACAAAGAAGGGGACATCTGAGGTCAGCCATGCTATTGAGTAGGAAATCTGTTGGCTGTGTAAAACGGTGATCAAAGGGCACCTCCACTGTAGCCTTATGAATGGTTAATTGTTTTTCCTTCTTTTACTGAGGGTCAAGGATTCTACCTGTTATTATTCCAGAGGTTCTCTGTGTGCACTTTGATCTGCATCTTCTCATTTAGCGCAACTGAACTGGAGTTATAAAATATTGAATACGTTTAAATCAGATATGGAGATTAAGGACTTCCTAAATTACTTAAATTGGTTTTCTGGCTGATTTTTTTTCTGACCAAAAACTGGAAAAGTGCTTTCAGCTTCATCCACCGGGCTGTCAAAAGACTGAACTCTCTCCCCTCTTCTCCACCTCTCCCCTCCGCCCCCCACAACTCTGGACGTTAAACTTCCACCACCCATCATAGAGCGGCTCTCTCTCTCTTTCTCTCTCCCCGTCGCTCTGCCCCAAAGATCTCAGGACCACCCCCAACCTCACCAGGAAAATAGTTAAAGCACCGGGACACTTTAAACTAATGTCACTTGATAATTTCTCCTGCCCTCTCCTCATCAGGAACACAAACAGACATGACATAACTTTAAAAACACACTTGAGCACTGCTTTTAGTAAGTTACCAGTGCCTTATCTTTATTTCATGCACATTTGTTGTTTTGAATGCACATCTTTTTGGACTAATCTTTTGTATGTTTGTATCATTGTTCTATTATGCATGTGTATACTCTCTGCACCGTGGGTCGGAGATCATTTAGATTCTGTTTTTTTTCTAATGTCTAGTACATGGTAAAATGGACAATACAGTTGACTTTGACTTGTTTAGCCTTGATGGCCTGAAGTTATCGCCCTCTAATTCCTGAAGTCTGTCTTCAGTTCTAGCCGCCCTTTCCTGATGTGATTGTTATGTGTCTCTGTGTCCCCGCAGTACAAACAGGTGGAGCAGTACATGTCCTTCCACAAGCTGCCAGCAGATATGAGGCAGAGAATCCATGACTACTACGAGCACCGTTACCAGGGCAAGATGTTCGACGAGGAGAGCATCCTGGGAGAGCTGAACGAGCCACTGCGAGAGGTGATATGAGTGTTGCTGTCTGTGTTTGAACGTCCTGCACATTCAGGCGCCTGTTGACTGCTTGACATTTCCCTCAGTTTAGTTTCTTGAGGCCAAATACAAACAAGAATAAAACTGAGAGGAGCTCAAAAAAAAGAAATGCCTGCACAGCTGTCATTTTTTTTTGTTGGTACTATGATATCCTTGTTGAAAAGGCCCAGGTTTTTTTTTTTTTGCTGTTTTGCTAACTGCACTCTCTTTGTCTTTGCTCACATGCAGGAAATCATCAACTTTAACTGTCGAAAGCTGGTGGCGTCAATGCCTCTGTTTGCCAACGCAGACCCCAACTTTGTCACCTCAATGCTCACCAAGCTGAAATTTGAGGTTTTCCAGCCCAGGGATTATATCATCAGGGAAGGCACCATAGGCAAAAAGATGTACTTCATACAGCACGGGGTTGTCAGCGTGCTCACTAAAGGCAGTAAAGAGACCAAGCTTTCAGATGGCTCCTACTTTGGAGGTAAGACGAGCTGGAGCTGCAAGGTCACTCGCACACACAAACATATTTTTGTGCAGCTAAAATCTGCTCTATTTTAATATTTATAATGTATTTCTTCATCACTTTAAGGACTTGGCCAGGGTTTGAATTTTGATTTGTGAGGCAACAGCCCTTGGATAATGCTATTCTGGCTCTGATATTAGCTCATGTTCGTGCTCATGTTGTGCACTTCTCGTCACCTCACTTAAAATTCTGCTTCATGGTTTATGCAGGACTTTTCCCTTAATTCACATCATGAGCTGTCTTTTAAATGTAGGGCAAAAATCCAAATTAAGGAAACAGTACTTGTGGTAGTGCTAGTGTAGAAATATGCATTCAAAGGTCAGAGGGATGAGAAAGCTGCAAAATTACATACTATAGAATTGCTTACGACTTGTGCGATAACCCGGACTTGTTATGTACTTAACTTGAGTTATGTTGTTAATCAGGGTCAGATAATTCGCACCCCTCTGATGGTCCCACAGAGTCTATGACACATGTAGGAGACAATCCTGCCATACTGCCCTCACCAAATACCAATTAATTTGTCCAGTGACAGCGTATCATTTAGACTACACTGTTAAGTAATGAGAAATGGTGGCAAAGCATTTAACATCACATGACCTGCCTGTGGAAGTTTAATTACGCCTTGCCTGCTCAAGTCCGTCTCCATGCCCTCTCTCCAGGGGGTTCCAGAGAAATAATGAAAATATGGCAGGCAATCTATCTCTACACATGCCAAGACTAATCAGCATTTTAGACAACATGGCCCTGGCTCTCCAGGGCCATGTTGTCTGAAATGTTGTCCAAAATGTTCCGTTCTTCGGCCTCTCCTCAGAGAGGAAGAGTTAAGATTCCAAGAGAGGAGACTGTGAATTCACAGGCCTGTATTTAATACATGTATCACTGTAAGATTGTGTGACTGCTTGGACATTCTGCAACTTGAAGTTGCTTACTACATAAATGCATTAGAGGGTATGCATCTTAATTTTGTTTTTGAGCCAACATGAGTGGTATAACCCACACTGGTTTTGGAACGGAAACTGGCCTGCTCGCTTTAATCTTAAGCCTTGGATCTGTAATTATTTTCTCCTTTTACGCATTATAGACTCCATTATCCTGTGACTATTCCTGGCACTGTCCCTCCTATGTTGGGGGAGTTAGGGTGGGGGCTATTGAGGTAAGCCTGGAGCCACTGGGAGTTTGTTACCAAACACGAGTTAGTCATTCATGAAATTAATTGGTGCAAGATCAGCACAGCGAGTATGTGGCACATGTCTCAGTGTGACTGTCACTATCAGCAAGCAGCGAGCAGGAAGTCAAAGAATACATATATACGTATATACTGTATATAAAGTCATCTGACTTTCAAGCAGCTATTGACGGAGACAGTAGGAGGAGCTGCTCGTGCAGCGTTTATATATATGTGATGGTTTATATATTTATTACATTAGTAACATGTAAATCTGCTCTACATGAATTTCGAGGTTCTTACTCTGTGGTAAATGTGTGAGGATGTAAAAGCAAAGCGGAAGTGACCAGTCTCTGGAAAGCTTTCTTTTTGTCGAAGAACACTCATGTCAGCAAGCTGTACTTGTTCTTTCAGCAAATAGTTGCGCATATACACTCATCAACCATGAACTCATGGACCATCACTCATTCATTCATAGTCAATCTGAATTATTAACACAATTATATACCCAGTAGTCTGCTCCAGTTTGCTAGCTGTTGGATTAGTTCGAGCCAGAGAGCCTAACGTCTAAAGTGGACTCGACGTGTCCTGGACGGCAGCGTCGGCTGGGCACACAGCAATCCAGTACAGAGGGGAAATGTAATGTGACTGCAGTACTAACGCCAAGGGACACATGGATCACTGCCAAGCGTGCTCTCTGGATGCTGCTCTGGGCTCAGCAAGAAAACATGCACCCTCCAACCCCCCACCCCTCCTCCACTTGCCTCTTTCTCTCCTTATAGTTCAGTATTGGGACACTTATATGAACAGCGTCTCTACTGCCCTGTCAGAGACCAGACAGAGCAGGCTATTGTGTTGTTAGAGTCCATCCTTTGTAGCCTGCAGTAAATGATGTGTGGCCAGCGCAGACTGCGGCTCTCTCTTGGTTGGAGTGGAGTAAGTGACCTTGTTGCTGCCCTGCATGCCAGTCAGAGGTGCCATCTAGAGCTGCCTTTGATTGCACCTCTGTGATAGCTTACTTTGCCTCAGAGAGAGTGGGGAGGAGAAAAAAGTGAGACAGAGAGAGAGAGAGAGATTATGACATGTTGGAGAAGAGTAAGTTTACTGCACAGTTTACAATCTCGTGTCATCTTTTTCGCCTTTACTCAGACTCTGACTGATTTTCTGTGAATGGGGCTTTCTTAAGCTGTAGTCCTGTGAAGTTCTGTGTTAGAGAACTTATACCCCTCCCTTTTTCACTCTTTTTGCCCTTTTATATTTCTCTCTGAGCAAAGACTGAGCATGCTTTAGAGCTGCCAAATGGCCACCCTGACTGACTGAGTGAGTCAGTGAGAGAATCTGGCAGTAGCAAAGGCCCAGGTAATCCTCCAGGTCCTTAACCCGTTTACACCCCTGCACCTCCTACTCTGGGGCAGCATCAGCTGAAGATAGAGGCATCACAGCAGCCTACTGAGTGACAGAATATGGGATGATATGATGATATATAGGGTAGTACTATATTATAGGACATCTTAGATAGGGTATGATATACTAAACATAGCTGTGCTTTGATGCTTTGTTGATGTTATACCACACAAAATGTTGTGAGTCATTGTCTTCCAAACTTAAGGTGCAATGCAGTGGACTAGATAGAGAATATGATGTAATACAGCTTAAAACACAACATAGTACACATGCATGTCTGTTGTGTTATTGGATTGGACACAAATACGCTCTGACTGTTGAATTTTGTTTTACGTTTCTACTATTGTTCACTAACACAACCAGCCTCGGCTCAGGGGGTAAAGAAAAAAACAATGAGATGTGACGGGACTCCAGCTTCTGCAGCAGAGCTGAAAAACACTAAATCTCCCCTCCCTGTCGGTGTATGCGAGCAAAATGGAAGGTGTTTGCACAGCTATGTTAATGCTGTGAGGGATAGAGCATGGCATGTCGCTGGGAATCAGGCAGCCCACTGTGGATGTTCCAAAGGTTAGAGAGTGTCCGCTCTGTGGGCTGGGGGGCAGCATGGTGGGAGGGAGATGGGAGGTGACAGTAGGACTCAAAGTCCAGGTGAGCTTTGCCGGACAAGGCTACAGGACTAAGATACTTTACCACAGAACAAGCAGACGTGCTCATACTCATTAATTCACATCCATGCACCAATGTAAGCAATGATGGAGGCAGGTACACCCATACACACACTAAATCACATGCAGAGATATTCACTCTGAGACTTAGACTTATTTGAAAGCACATTCAAAGGCCAACATTTGCATTCACTTAGATTTATGCACAGCAGTTTTCAGGTACAGCTTTTGCAGATGCATGCATACAGGATGCTTTGATTTTATTGTGAACATTTAAGAAATGTACTTTGAAATGCATTTGTTAGTTAAAATAAAACGCATATTAGACAAGATCATATAATACTAACACATCTAGATAATACGGTGGGGGTGGATGTACCCTTGCATGTATACACCTGAACTGGCCCAAAACTGGCTTGGGCACCCTGCGCATGCTCCACAGTTCTCGTGCCAAGCTTTGTCCCAGATCTTCAACTGCATAAATGGGCAGAAGAAAGTTGGGAAGGAAACAAGATGAAGATATCAACATGGCAAGTGGTAGTGCTGTGTTGTTTTGGCATAGGTTTTTAGTAGGTCAACCAGAAGATGGTCCAATAGTAACTAGCTGAAAGGGTGTATATGGCCACCTACTGTAGTTGACAAACTTCCTTCAATAAATAGATTATACCCTGGAGCTTGTATACTGGGACAAGGACAGTAGTCCGATTAAATGACCTAATTGAGCTATGACAATGGCTCGACTTAACTGTCCATGTCAATGTACTGTCTGATTTACTATCTGGTAAAATGTAAAAATGTAATAGGCATACCTCTGAGTGGTACAGATCACTCAGACTTATTGATTCCTTTGTTATGAAATAATTTCAGGTGGGTACTGAAGGGGGGGAAACATTCCATATTCATGGAGAAAGGCCACTATTTCAGTGAAAGAAGAAACATGTACAAGGGATTGTATCATGTCAGACTTCACTGTTTCTCAACAAAAAGAGTACGACAAAATTGAAAGACATTTTAGAGCTATGGCCTTTCTTGCATCTGACATTGTGAAAAGGCCATAAAGAATAGAGTCTTTCACTACTGTATATTCTGGTACGTTTTTTGTGCAGATGTCGACAAATCAAAGATATGAAAACTTTCTTCACACAATATATAGATGAGACATAACCCTGTGAGCATGGTATTCAAATAACATGTGAAGACAGTAATGCACACAAGAGATGGATTTTTTCTCCCTTTCTTGTGTCTACATGGAAACACACACAAACACCAGCTCTGACATCTTGGACGGCATGCAGCTTTTCCTGCATCTGAGAGCTGGGACTCTGGGGAAGCATCTCTCCAGTAAGAGCTCAGGACACGTGGGCTGCACCATCCAACAAAAGACCAGTCATGTGTGCTCTTACCAAGGTCACAGCACATGACGTCTTGCTCCACCATTCCCTGAGCTACATCCAATTTTAATTGGTGTCATTCAATTTTGATGAATGCTTTGTCACTTAAGTGCGAAAATGAGCCACATCAGTGCCCTGGCAAAGTACCATCCTCTGGTGCACTGAGCCTCTAAGAAACAGGCATATTTGTATCTGTAGCACTTACTTGGCAAATGCAGCTTTTAGAATGATCACTGCCTGTCCAGATAAACTCAAAGCACACCCAAACAGCAGGGGGAGTGGAAAGGAAGATTTATCAAGTAGTCCTTCAGAGTTTAGTCAAATCTTTTTCATTTTTAACCACTCTTTTCTTTAGTGCTTTTTTTTTTAAATTCTCCTCTGTCACTTCTGTCACTACAGTATTATGACAAGCTCTTCCAATTTTACCTTACAAGCCCACTTTTCGGTTATTTTTAATCATCTCATTGTTATTTACGACCACACAGGGATGGGTGATTTTTGATGCAGGAGTCAGTTTAAGAAGAAAGCTCCACCTCCCTTACACAAAACAAGCTACACTATCTAAAACAACTAAGCCTGTTCTAGGATTTCATGCAGGATTTGGGGAGCATTTCGATGAGTCACAGGGGATATGTAAAGAGCAGTGGGAGAGAAGCATTCATAAATAAATGGAGTGCAACTCACAAACCATCCACAAAAGCTGTCAAAAATGGAACTGTCCAATGAAGAACTTATAGCACTCAGCTTTAATGAAATACTGGGCTCTTTTTCTGTTTAGTTTACAGATGTCCCAAATGCCCCCAGGATGCACTGAAATATTTAATATTGAACACTCACTTACGAATTAAGTAAAACAAATATTATAAGTTTCATAGAAAAATTAGTCTGGTACCATGGTAAATAAATATCAGCATTGAGAGATATCAAAACCTTAAAAGAAAAGCTTAGTGATAGATAAATAGTAGAAAGGATCTATCCAACTTTTTTCACTTATCAGAGGTTGTGACGCGGTGGCAACAGGCGAAGTCAGTCAACCCAGACTGCCCTCTCCCCAGCAAACCTCCTTGGGGATTCTAAGGCATTCCCAGGGCAGAGATAGGATACATAATCCCTCCAGTGAGCTCTTGGTCTTCCCGGGTTCTCCTCCCAGTTGGGCATACCCGGAAAACCTCCAAAGGGATGTGTCCTGGAGGCATTGTAATCAGATGTCCGAACCACCTCAACTTGCTCCTTTCGATGCGAGGGAGTAGCTCTACTCCATGCTCCTCCTGAATCTCTGAGTTCCTCACCTTACCTTTAAGGCTGAATCCAGTTACCCTCCGGAGGAAACTCATTTCGGCCACTTGTATCTGCGATCTTATTCTTTTGTTCACTACCCATAGCTCATGACCCTAGGTGAGGGTTTGAATGAAAAGCAACCAGTAAATTGAAAACTTTGCCTTCAGGCCCCCTTAGTCCCACAGTACCCTCCACATGACTCCCCGAGGGACATGCCTTTTACAAAACACATGTAGAATGGAAGAGAAATTCTTCCAGAGGTGAGAGTTGAAGACCTCACAGACAGAGACCTGCATGATGTTCCCAGTTCACCCACACTACACGTTTAGGCCTACCAGGTCCGTCTGCCAGCCATGTGATCCAACTCAACACCAGGTGGTGATCAGCTGACCACTCTGCTTCTCTCTTCACCTGAGTGTCCAATAAACAGCCGCAGATCAGATGATGACCACAAAGTCAATCATCAATGTTTGGCCGAGCGTTCTCTGGTACCAAATACACATATCAACATGTTCAACTCGGGTTCAAATAAGGAAGGCTGTACCTACCAATCAACCCCTCTAGGTGTCTCCTGCATTTCCCACCTTTGTGATGAAGTCCCCCAGAAGAACTATAGTCAGGGTTCCAGGGCCCCACCCAGCGACTCCGAGAAGGCTGTGTACACTAAACTGCTGTTGGGTGCTTATGCACATACAACAGTCTCTCTGCGACCTCAAGTCGCACAGAGGGGACCCTCTCGTTCACCGGGGGAAAAACTCCAACACAGTGGCACTCAGCTGAGGCTTGTGAGTATCTCTGCACCCGCCTGGGTAAATCTGAAAGAGGAGAGAGTCCATCCCCTCTTCAGGAATTTGGTTTCAGAACCAGTGCTGTGCGTTGAATTGAGCCCAACTATATCTAGCTGTTGGCGCTCGACCTGACGTACCAAGTCGGGTTCCTCCCCTGCTGGAGAGGTAACATTCCATGTCCAAACAACTAGTTTGGTGTTTCCGGGGATTAGCATGCCTAGGCCCCTGCTTTTGTCTGCCACCCTGCTTATCATGTTGCATACCCCCATGTCTCTCCCTGTGGGTGGTGGGCCTACATGTTGTCTTTTCGCACTGAGCTGGACCAGGCCCCATTAAGGTAAGCCCGCTGACCAGACTCTGGCCTTCAACACAGCTCTCTGTAGAGCTCTGTGTAACTAATGTAAGATTTCTACTTTTGCTTTTTTTCCCATTTCTCTCAGAAAAAAATCCATTTCATATTGTTTTTACCTATGGTAAATCCATTTGTTGCAAACACCATTTTATTTTGACACCACAGTTAAATTAGCTCTAATTCGACATTTTCTGATATTCAGGACAGTGTGAAGCTTAAGGATAGCTGCATGTGGAACTCAAAGATGTCCACTAATCTCTCATTGTCCAGTTTGGAGAGGGTTGCACCAGACCCAAACCCTGTCATGGATTTGTAGTTCAGATGACAGTGTTAAGTGTCTGGGCTTCACTCACTTTCTGCAAACACAGTTAGTTGAGGCCAGAGGGCTCACTGCAGCTCACAGCCTCATCTTGGCAGTATTGGCTTCATCCAGAAAGCCAAGGGACAAGAGGATTTAATCTAGAGCTGTGATGCTCCTCTCCAGAGGGGATTACTGGAGCAGTGCTGCGGGAAATGGACCCCCAGCACAGCTACAGCCAGGGCTGCCCCACTTGCACCCACTTACTGTACACACACACATGTGCAAATAGAGTATATACACAAATGAGCATGGTATTATTATACTCACATTCACATGCCTCTTGCTTACTAGCCTCTTGGCCATTGCCCATTAACCCATTAACCCATGCTTTCATTGCACACATAAACAGTAACACATTTAGGTTGTTCTTGTGCTTCAGAGAACGTACATATTCCTCCTGTCCTGTCAATCCTGAAATCAGTCCAAAGTAATTAAATAACATTAAATTGTGGTACTGGCTGCCTTTGTGGAAAATATAACGGAGCAGTATTGAAGTTTTATTGTCATATAAAATTACATAAGTCGTCCCATCGTCACTTGTAGCTTGTTCAGAACACAGCTGCACGTCTTCTGACTGAGAAGAGACGACGTGACCACATCAAGCCAGTACTGGCTTCTCTCCACTGGCTTCCTGTCACTTTAAAGATCCAGTTAAAGATTTGATTACTTGTTTTTAAAACTTTACATGGTTTGGCATTGTCCTATGGAGTTAGATCAGACTCAATATTCACGAATGCACACAGAAGGATTCACAAATGTATTTCAACGCACACACGAATATATATCATTCTATATAAATGTAAAACAAATCCACAAATAAAAAAATAAGATTCACAAATGTATTTCTGATTCACACACAAATATTTATAGTTTTATATAAACGCCTCAAAAAAAAGTTTGGAAACATTATTTTGGTCAATTATTTGGCCCCTTAGATAATACTAATTGGTTTTGTATTTTATATTGTTGGAAAGCCTGATTAGTCACCTTTACAACAAGGTATAACTTGTAAGGGTTGTACATTCATGGAATGTGCAACACAGCTAAACATGTGGGTAGTGCCCCAAACAAATGTGCCAAAATCCCCTGCAATGTTCTTCTGTTGGTATTCACTCCTGTTTTGAGTTGCTTGGTGGGATGGATAATTTGCACTCTCCCACAGTAATACGTTTTTTACACTTTATTCATTTTACACTGTCAGGGACCTCAGTAGCGTGTGGAAGATCCATACACAGCTACAACAGCTTGGCACCTCCTCCTCATGCTGGTCACCAGCCTGGTTACATTTCGGAATGGGATGGCATCCCATTCCTCAACCAGGAGTTGTTGAAGGTCAACCAGCGTGGTTGTGTTGGTCACTCTGGCATGAACAGCACGCCCAATATGATCCCACAAGTGCTGTCAATTAGGTGCCAATCAGGTGCCAGTCATACACCCGTAACTGGCACACACCTGGCAGCACTGGAAGCTCAAAACAGGAGTGAATACCAACAGAAGAACATTGCAGGGGATTTTGGCACATTTCTTTAGAGCGCTACTCACACATTTAGCTGTGTTGCACATTCCACGTATGCATGATCCTTACACGTTATACCTCGTTGTAAAGGTAAAGGCTTTCCAATGATATAACATACGCCACTAATTAGTATTATTAAAGGGGCGAAATAAGTGATAACGTTTCCAAACTTTTTTTGAGGAGTTTATATGTAATAGAAATCCACAAATATATAATATACATATATATTAAAAAAAACATTTGGATCTTGTTACATTTATATACAAACTGTTCAGTCTGCATTTACAAACTGTTTGTCATTTGTGAACCTCACCGCATTTGTGTGTGGGATTTTTCAGACTCCCCTGCCGTGGTTCAATTCACAAACACATTTTTTTTCAGCAGGGAAATGTCTGTAGTCAATCAGATGTCTCCTTCCTATTCAGCCAATCAGCATAGATTCAAGTATCTATTTTAATGTGATCACTTCAGTGTTACATCTGCGCAGACAGTGAGCACAAATAATCTCTGTGATTGTCTTACTTAGATGGAAAGTTGTTTATCGTGGTTATGACATTGCTATATTGACTGCGTGTGGTTATGTATCAACACACATTCAACGTCATTCTGATGACAGACTAGCGGTCACTGTCACAAGTTAACATGGCCAGGTGTCCATCCACGGTACTTTCGGGCTTTCACACATCGTTCAGACTGTTTGTGTCCAGTAACTAGAGCTGGGACAACGCGTCAACATAGTCGATGTAATCGACGACATAAATTCGTTAAACATGAATAATTTGCGTCGACGCATCGTCCCAAACATCTAGATTGTCCCACACTCCAGTCCCGTGGTGGCGGTAATGCACCAGAAAGCTAGTCGCCAATCGCTATAGACGCTAAAACGGAAGAAGAATTCACACAACAACAACGGCGGCGGCATGCAATAACAGCAGCGCGAGCACCAAGGAGCAACACATAGCCAAAAAAGTCACGCACACGGTCATTAAAGTCAGCTGGCGTACCACACGAGTACAACAGCAATGAACGGATATTTGGAGTGAAAACACCCGGGAGCTCTGTGTCAGGATGGCAGCAAAACACCGTAAGTTTCTGTTTACTTTCCCACCCTGGAATGTTCGATTATCAAGCATTGATACAGAATGTGTTTTAGTAGTAAACGTTACATTACACTGTTGATTGGTTGTCTATAAATACATCACTACTAACGTTTAACATCGTTAGCTGTCCGGACCAGTTTCTAATCTGTTTGTTCATACTGGACGGGTGACTTGTACCCCGGCGTCGCTTGATAAAATATGACACAAAAGAGACAACTTTTCTGTCTGCTAGGCTGTCATGTGATGTAGCCGTTTACTCTTGAAATTTCACGATCTAGCAACCAGTTCCAAGTAAACATGCATGAGACAATACATCTGACAATTGTAATTACAGCAATTCTTTTTGAAGTTAAGCCTCTAAAATGGCTGTAGTCTACTAATATCAATGTATGCATGGTGTGGACTGTGAATTTTTAGACTTATGTTATATTTCTGATTTGCTATTGTGAATATTCATGTGCTTTGTGTTTTTCACCTTTACAGGAATAGGCAAAGCAGTGTTGAGGATTTTTTTCCATAAATAGAACCAGAAACCATTCACGCCCGAGGAGGCTAGTGTGTATATGCACAGCATCGTCTCAATGATTGTTAAGGACATGAGGCCCATTGCTATTGTTGAGGGTGAAGGCTTCTGTGAAATTAAAAATACTTTCCATTCAGGATACACCCTTCCATCCAGGACTACTTTACTGACTTGATGGAGAGGAAGTATGTGGCTACCATGGACAAAGTAAAAAGTGACGTAAAAAAAGCACATCAGACTATCACTACACAGAATTTTATTTTGGAGAGATTCTTGAAGAGCAATGCTCAAATAGCCATGTTAAAGAAATGTTTAATAAATATTGAAATGTTAACAAAAAATGTTTTGATATCCTTATTGTGTGAATAGTTACGTTGATCAAGTAATGTGAGATAATCGATAACTGAAAAATGTATATATTACATATTTGTGCTGGTCAGAATAAAAATTAGTTAATCAGACAGCTAGGCTAATCGCTGTCTGCGCAGATTTAACACTAAAGTGATCACATTAAATCACACCTTTGAATCTACGCTACTGTGATTGGCTGAATAGGAAGGAGACATCTGATTGGCTACAGACATTTCCCTGCTGAAGAAAATGCATTTGTGAATCTAACCACGGCAGGGGAGTCTCAAAAGTCCCAAACACAAATGCAGTGAGGTTCACAAATGTCAAACAGTTTGTAAATGCAGACTGAACAGTTTGTAAATGCAGACTGAACAGTTTATAGATAAATGTAACAAGATACAAATGTATCTTTTTAAATATATATGTATATTATATATTTGTGGATTTCTATTACATATATACAAAACTATAAATATTTGTGTGTGAATCAGAAATACATTTGTGAATCTATTTTTTTTATTTTTGGATTTGTTTTACATTTATATAGAATGATATATATTTGTGTTTGCATTGAAATACATTTGTGAATCCTTCTGTGTGTATTCGTGACTATTGAGACTGATCTAACTCCATATCGTCCTACTTATCCGAGCTGTTGCTCCATTATGCTCCAGTCAGAGCACTGCGGTCAACTGACCAGATGCTTTTGGATGTCCCACGATGTTGGTCATCTCACTAAAAACTCGAGGTGACAGTGCATTTGCGGTGGCTGCTCCGAACTTAAGGAACAGTTTACCTGTGAACATCAGAACTGCCACATCCACTGAAACTTGTAAATTGCTGCTTTCAACACACCTCTTTGGGTTGGCCTTTTATACAAGTAGAGCTCTTTATTGTGTTTTTTTTTTATTATATAGAGTTATTTGTTGTGCTTTTATTGCTATATATTAGTCTATTTGTTTTACCTGTACAGCATGGTCACTGGTCAACTGAGTTTGTTTTTTAATGTGCTATATAAATTAACCTTGACTTGATTTTATGTAATTTTAAGATTCAGTCCAATTGTTTCTAAATAAGTCAATAAAGAAAAGTGATGTTCACAAAATAATTATAACCCCCTGAACCAAACCTGTCCTACATGTTGCTGGAAACTATACTGTTTGTGGTGTATGTAAGTGATCAGATATGGCATTTTCATGGCAGTGAGTACGTTTATTTTGTGTGTGGTTTATCTGGTTATGGTTCATTAGGGTAAGGGTGACTAGAATATATATTTTAAAAATAGTTGTCATATATGAATATCTTCCGTACAGATTTAATTTTGAATGTTTACTAAGAAATATCTGCAGTTTACATTAATTTGAGTATTCTGTCAGAATGTATATGAGCACTGATTGTACATGACATGAGAGAAGCTGTCATGATTTACTGTGCTTGCCAAAATACAACCAGGCTCAGTGACAGCTTACCATCATCATCATACCCACATGTGGAAAAAAATCCTGCAATAACAAACGTCTCTGTGTTTACGTTTGATTAGAGCAGACATCCTCCCAAGCTGAACAATGAGGGTCTTGCTGTGTCTTAAGGTGTGGGTTTGCAGGGAAAATAGCTACAAACACCAGCATTTGTATCTAACAGGGTAAAACAAAAGCAAAAAACCATTGGACAGAAAAACAGCTATGATGGAGAGTGAAACTGTGCATAAGATCTCTGGAGATAAGTTGGATTATTTGAAAATTTCATTTGAAATAGGCTAAGGGGGAGGAGGTTTTAGGAAAATGAATTTGTTGGGAGTATTGAGAGCATCTGTCTGAATTAACTGGAAATGAGTTTATCAGAAAGAGGGAGAGTGATGGTGAATGCAGGCCGGGAGGGCAGAAAAAAAAGAGATGATATAAGGGAATGTGTACAAACAGGGGGTGTCAAATAATAAATGTTTTAATATTTTGATTAATCGCTGAATTTGAACAATTTAATTAACACATTTCTAATTGCATGTTTTAGGTTCCATTATTATGAATTTCAAAACAGTTTTGTTGTGCCTTTATCTTGAGTTTTTGTAGTCTTATTTTTACTTGCGGTTTGGATACAAACCTGCTTTTATTTTGAAATAAAATCAGGAACTTCTGGTAGATTAAAGGTTACAACATTAACTTAACCATAAAAAAAAAAAAAAAAAAGGAAAAAAGTTTAAGTGAACTGTAAAAAAGTCAATTGTTTAATGTCACGCCATTCTAAGGCATAGTGGGGTCATGCTTTACCATCATTGTGACCACAGGGAGACGTTGAGGTAGCTATTTATACACGACACGTACAATATATTGGATATAGGGGCGGCTGTGGCTCAGTTGGTAGAGTCGTCGTCTCTCAACCAGAAGGTCGAGGGTTCAATCCCCAGCTCGTCAACGTGTCCTTGGGCAAGAGACTTCACCCAGAATTGCTCCCACTGCTTCTGTGGTGGTGTATGAATGGGATTAGTTACTTCTGATGAATTATACTTTACTAGTGACCACTACCATCAGTGTGTGAATGGGTAGGTGTGACATGCAGTGTAAAAGCGCTTTAAAAAGAGCTATATAAACTTCAGTCCATTTACCATGCACATACAAAGTATGTTTTTCACTTATCTTGTTTACATTTGACTCACATCTTATGGAAACACATGCACTCATGTAGTCACCTCCATGTTGAATTCTACATGCATGCACATTTAACACCTGCAAACAGTGCATACACACGTGTAACAACACACACGTGTCAGAGCTCTACAGCAGTAAAGCTGTTTAGGTGGAGCATCGTTTTCCTTTGTAGGCATGGCAGCTCAGGGCTGGTAGACCCCTAAAATTAAAAGATAGGATTTTGAGCCCTGATGGCTTTACACAAAAGTAATGATCGTAATCAGGGATGGAATATATGAATTTTACTGAGTCAATGACGATAACCATAACGGTGCAAAACATCCACACTAGTTACGCCATCTAGACCCTCGCTGTGCCCCTTGTTGTTTTTCTTTTCTGTGTTCAATGGCGGCTCGCATACCGCCACTTAATGTGTAGGAATGTGTAGGCTTGTTAATGGGTATATTATCATCATTAATATTGGTTTATTTTATCAATTACAATTTATTTGTTTGAATATAATGAGAAATAATAAAATACACGAGCCAATAAACAATCTAAGTTGTATATCTAAGATATATATCATGCATCCCTAGTCTTGATGCTAAAAATTAAAACAAATCTGCTTCTGAGTTCTCATTTTGCTTATAAAGGGCATTCTGTTTTTATTTGTTACTATCAGCTAACTGTTTTTGCTAGGATAAATAAAATGGCCTCAAATCTGATGCTTTATATCATATAGAAAAAGTTATGGTAAATTACATAAGGGCTATAGCAGATAGAGCAATGGTTGTTCTTAATATGGGTGACTCTTTTTAACTATTCAACCACATCAAATAAGTAATTAGTCAGTCCACATTTCCAAAATTATGTTCAGTAATTCAGAGACGAGGAGAACAAGACTGGCAGAAAAAAGGCAACAGCGTGGTTAAATAAAGGCAGCAATCAAGAAATCAAGAGCAAAAGATCAAAGAGCCCAGAGGAGAAGAGGTGAAAGGAAAAAATGAACATCAAAAGACTTAACAAAAAAAACTATTAATCGTACAGTGTTTTAGTACAGTTTTTCCCCTTGTCCCCCGTGTCCTGTCCAATAATAATTAAATAGTCCATTCTTGTATGTTGTTCAAGGTCCTCAATTAATCCATCAGGTCCTGGCATAGCTTGCTGTTTAACCAATTTTAGCTGTTTGCTAAATTCCCCCGACACAAAAAAAAGAGATTTCCTGATCTCCTCCAGCATTCCTCAACTGCAGTATTAGCCGTCCTTGGCAGCATATTGTTATCAGTTTAGTTATTTTACTGGTTCTGTTCAGTTTTGTTTCTTCTTGTGCGAAAACTGCACAGGTTAATTTGTTCGCTTTGGCTGCAGGCTCAGCCAGTGGTTGCCTGCATGCAGTTGTCATCGGTTTCCATTTAAACAAAGGCATACTGTTGCATTAAATGATTAATTTTCTGTAATTTAAGAGTCTCTTCTCTAGTCTGGGAAGTCTGAATTCAGAGAGATTACCTGTTCAGCTGTCATCTTCAATAGGACTCGTACATATGATAAGTTGTGTTTTAAACAGTAAGTTAAGTAACAATCAAAGACTGTTAAGCTGCTAGATTGAACTCCAATAAACAACAATTTCCTTTGTTTTTTGCAGAGATTTGTTTGCTGACTCGGGGCAGAAGGACAGCCAGTGTCCGAGCGGACACATACTGTCGTCTCTACTCACTGTCTGTTGACAACTTCAATGAGGTGCTGGAGGAGTATCCTATGATGAGACGAGCCTTTGAGACCGTGGCCTTGGACCGACTGGACCGTATTGGTAAGAAAATATGGATTTTTTTATAACTTTTAACAAGATGCTAGCAACTTTTATTTGGACATAAAGGTCTCAGTTGATGTTACAAACTAGATGATAACCTTATTCACTAACCATTAATGTACATCTTTTGTAATTTGAGTCTGAAATTATTCTCACTTTATAAATTCAGCACATCAGAGCAACATTAGTGGATTAGAAGAGGATTGACGTATCCCTGTTTTACTTTCTGACTTTAAGTTTTTGTACACTATGGCACACTGACCATGAGGAAAAACAACAAAATTTTTCTTAGCTAGAGGTAAAGGGAATAAGACAAATTAGATAAGAGATGCTAAAATATTCCCATATATTTTTTTATTAATAAAATGACTTTCAAAGATATCTTGATATAAATGAATGCGGATAGATGGTGGTGTTGAAATCCCTGCTTGACTTCTCTTACCCATAAAATTGATATTCTCTCCATAGCCATCACTGTTCCCGGGCTCAGCCTGAGCAGATGAAAAATTCACAATGGAAAGCACGCCTGTATCATCACTCAGCCATCTCTGCATGCTCTGTTTTATCCTCAGCTATGTTTAGAATGGAAGATAGAGGAATCGCTTTAGGGGGTCTCTTTGTAGAAAATGGGTGCTTTGAAAAAAACAAATGGTGGGCTGATAGTGATGTCTCTGTGAGACAGTCTTCTGTGGATGCCCTTTCTCCTTGGCTTAAAGCATGTGTACATGCTTCTTCCCTAATAAAGTCACTCATATGGCAATGATCCAAAAAAAAATAAGTCTGTATGGACTTGGCACAATCTGATTGAAGGTGTGCAGTGGACAAAGGGCCAGGCGTTGCCAGGGTCAAGCTAGATGTAGATACAATACCTCAATGCAATACCTCTACTAATCTGCCAGCAGTCAGGGCAAAAGGGGATTGATCTGGACCTAATTACATTTACAATATCTTTGGATTTCACAGCCTTTTGTCAGCACCAAATTGAAAATGGCAGTCATGTGTATTAACCCTGTCACTGCTAGTGCGGCCATTCAACAATGACTAATGGACTCTTGGTCAGAGCTGCTCTCATTTCTCTTTGTGGTTGGGTCAGCAGTTAGTATGCCTGTCATAGTTATGCACCTCCAACTTGTCTCTTTGACCTTGTGCAGAGCTCACAGGGACTTCATTGTATGTATGTTAGGGTGTAAATTCAAGGTGCCAGGTAAACTGGGACAAGGCGTTAGCATTTGTGATGGGAAATTGTTTAAAGGGATGCTGTTGTTCTAAATCCAAAATGTAGGCATTATTTTTTCTTTTTTCTTGAGGACAGGATAGTGGATAGAGTAAGAACTGGAGATGAGATAGTGGTAAGTGACAAGTGGCAAAGTACTGAGTGTCGCAGTCAAACTCAGGCCACCCTCCTTAAGAACTATAGCCTCTGTTAATATGGTATTAGATATAACTGCTAGGCTATCTGGCACCTCTTATTTTTATTCTTTAACAAGATAGCTTATAACCCAGATGTTGGAACATTTAATAAATAGTTTCAAGATTATCCTAGATCTTCAAGATGCTTCCCTTTGGCATTTATAACCAACAGAAAACCCAAATGTAGGCTTTATGTTTCCCCCCCGGTATCAGAGAATGAGATTACTAGTAGCCCAAAAAGTGCCTATGGCCTTAGGCTTTCTGGTGCGCAAGCTTCTGTGTTGAGGTAGTTATCTCCTCGTCTTTCATTGTTGTTCTTATTCCATGCTCTGCTTGCCCTTTTCCCTCTGCTCCATTACCCTGACCCTTTGACAATGTGTTTCTTTCCACAATTCCAACCGTTTTTAACATTCACAACTTTTCATTATTTCTTTGGTCAGTTACTCCCATCCTTATATGACAACCTCATTCTAACATTCTACAAGATTTATGATCATGCTGTGCATTTGTATTTACAGGCAAGAAAAACTCCATTCTGCAACACAAAGTACAACATGACCTCAGCTCGGGTGTACTCAACTACCAAGAGAATGAGATCATCCAGCAGATTGTGCAGCATGACAGAGATATGGCCCACTGCGCCCACCTCTTACAGAACGCCCCACCCCGGACTCCTCCATCCCCTACTCCTGTAATCTGGGCCCCCCTCATCCAGGCCCCTCTCCAGGCAGCAGCAGCCACGACCTCAGTAGCCATTGCCCTTACACACCATCCTCACTTTCCACCAACTCTCTTCAGGCCACCAGTTTCTGTTCTTGGTTCCCTAAAGGATCCTTCCAGTCATCTAAAGAAATTCCACACATATGTTCCTCCAGCACCTGGCTCTACTGGGGACTCTCCCTGTAGCACACCCTCTAAACGGAGCACTGGAGTGGACATGCCATTGCTAGCCACTTTTCGCGCCCAGCATATGACATCAGGAACAGGGGCAACTGGCTCTAGCCTACAGGCCTCAGGTAGCGGAGGCAAACATGGACCTAGTGGGGCAGGTTCTGGGTCCAGTGGAGGAGGGACCTTTCCCTCTGGACAATACTCTTCCTCTGGTTCACCCTCATCCAGTATGGCCCAGCTACACCCACAACCACAGCATCAACAGCCCTTTAGATCCAGCACCCCACCTCTCTCAAAACTCTTCCACCAAGGATCTATAAGTGGCAGCACAGGTTCAGGAATAGGTGGGGGAGCAATTGGAGCCTGTGGTGGGGCAACAGGGTGGTCTTCAGCTGGAGCAGCCGGAGGGTCTGTAGAAGGAGCCACTGGAGAAGATGCTGCTTGGGCTGGAGAGGACTTCACAACTGGAACAACAGAAGTGACTCCTGGGGTGAACTTTGGGTTGGGAGGAGCTACTTGTGGCTTAGTAGGTGAGATCTCAGGGGAATCAACAGGAGGAGTATCTGAAGGATCTGTTGTTGCTGCTTGTGGCAGGTTAGTAAGTGGGGCATCAGGGGTATCAGTGGGGAGCATTACTTTAGGGCAAAATGGAGATGTAACCAGAAGATCAATGACAGGGACTTATAAAGGATCATTAAAAAGAGCTTCCCGTGGATCAGTAGGGGGGGCTTCTGGAGAATCACTGGTAGTGACAACAACTGGGGGGTCTTTAGGGAGGGCTTCTATTGGATCACTGGGAGTAGTTTCTGGAGGACTGACAGGAGGAGCCTCTGGAGGATCCCTTGTAGGAACTTCCGGTGATTCAATGGTAGGGAATTCTGGAGTGCCATTAGGAAGGGCTTCTGTTGGATCAACTTCTAGCCATATAGGAGGGGCTTCAATTGGACAAGGGGTAGGGGTGATTGGAGGACATGTTAGCAGAGCAGTAGGAGGGGCAGTAGGGAGCCATATAGGAGGGCCTGCAACGTGTCCAGCTGGAGGGTCTTCTGGTGGAATTACATCCGGATTTATTAATTCCTCCCATTGTCATAGTCCCATATCTACCAGCTCTTCTAGCCCTATGCCTGGTCAGCTTCTCCATAGCCAGCCACCTCCCAAGCCCCCTCAGTTGTCTCCTTTGCAACAGTTTGCTGGAGGGGGCAGGACTACAAGTGGCTTGAACCTCTTCAATACCCCTCCACAAGGCTCCCCAAGTAGAGGACAGCACAGCCAACAGCCTGCTGAGGGCTCTGTATCTTCCCTCAGCCACTTTAGCCTGCCAGGCCTCCCATCTGGCTTTCTGCCTCACCAGGTGTCGCTAGAAAGGTCTGCCCTAGCCTCCCTGGCTCAGTATGGTTCAGCAAATGCCTCTCCCTGCCTTACCCCCATTGCACCCAGCCCTACCATTCAAAGCCCAGTGGCCGGTAGGACTTTCCACTACAGCGATCCCTCCAGTGCCATGGGATCCCATAGCTCTCTGTTCATGCCACAGTCTTATCTACCTTCACAGCTTCCAGGCCAGCCACAAACAACAGGAAGAGATTCTCCACTAGGCCGCTTTTCTGAGGACTTGAGACTTTTATCCAGCTCACCCCCATCTTTGCATCAAGAGGTGGCCCATGCATTAGGTCACCATACTCCTCCCCCCTCTGTTGAAACTGGATATTACCCCTCACCTTTTTCATCACCAACTCTTGTGCCCAAACCCTGTAGCTCAGTGCCGGGGCGCATGACTCCTCCAATCCAGACGTCTCCTGGGCACCCGCACCAGACTCGGCCCCCCGGGACTTCCCCAGCCTTGCATCTACGGAGGGGCTCTGCTGCCTACTCATCAGATCTAGAACCTCAAACTGTCCGCTCCAAACTTCCCTCCAATTTGTGAGGATTATTCACACCCTCCTGTGCTCCGACAAACTAAAACACACGCAAACTATCTCCAAGTGTGGCGTTCTTTTCTGTCTATCTTCAGACTTCACTGTGTTCAACATCTCATTTTACAAAGATCTTAACTTTACTGTGATTTAGAAGACACTTTACTGGGTAACTCAGAAGTATAGAATATTAAGTGTTTATTTCAAACATTGTCCTTTTTTATTCGTGTATACTGTACATAGATAGAGATATATTTAAAAGATAAGTTAATCAAGGAACTAGGAGGGTGTGAAAAAGTATCTACTGTTAAAGGACAGTCATTTTATTTATATAACTATGCCAAATTCATCCAGTGGTGTTTGGAGAAACATTTTAATGGACAACACAATAATCCTCTTTTTTCAGCAGGAACCTATGCACTATTACCTGCATGTATAAAGTCTTTTTTGTGTGTAAAAAAAAATTCTACATTTTCAGCACATACAAAAAGACGTGTTTCAACAGGCTGACTCTTGTACCATGTCATACAGGATCACATATTGTTGATTCTTAAATGTATATTTTAGATAGTAATTATTTATCAACTGTGTTCCTTTTTTCAAATCTTTATGAGGGATGAAGAAGAGATTTTAGAACCAAAAATTATTTTTCTGTGGGGTAATATTTCACCGCCTCTTGGCCCTTCCATCCTCATATATTATATCACTTTATTGTGATCTTGAAGCAAAGAGGTTCAGATAGTGACTCTCCATCTCAATATGGATACAAAACAGTTTGTGAGCAACTGCCTTTCTGCAAAGTCCTCAACTATATCATAAAAAGCTCACATTGTCTTCCAAGCACATGCCCCTAATGTGTGTAGAAAACATGTTCTTTTTCTTCCTGACTGAGTGCAACTGTTAAAGTATGAGTGCTATTGGGAATACGTTGAAACTTCAGTGGAACAGTCAGATGCAAGGCAAGATTTTCCCAGCACAGTTCAAAAGGGGGGTTATCCTTATAAAACAAAAATACAACATTCAATCTACCACAGCTTGTGTTAAACCGTGAAGCACTCTAATTTAGACAACTACAAAAAAAGGTCCCAAAATTACACTTTTTATTCAGAGAGCTAATACAGTACCTGGAGTACGCAAGCTGAAATATCAAATAAATTAAATATTGTTTCTTTTACATTACTTTAACTGCAGCTGCTATACTATCTCTCTGGACATATTTCCTCTTTGATCAAAGTGCTAAGTGAGAAACTTTGAATGTATGTACACTTTACAGAGAGACTGTTCCATATTTAAAAAGATTCATTGGATCAAAATCTTTGTAAGATGTTTTCTTCAGCAGCCAATTCTCAAGCAAAAGTGTCCTTTAGCAAGATGCAGAGCAAATAATGACAAATTGTATTAGGGCAATCTGGATATGTGACTCAGTACTCTAAGTCAGTAAGCCTCAAGCAGCCCACTCTTCACAGCACATCCCACAAGAAAATATTACCATTCTTCTGTCCTGCATCTATTACTCTGAAGAATATACTTTCTTACAGCTTCCTCCATGCACAGCAAGATGTGAGAAAGCCTTTGACAGCCATTTGTTTATTTTTGCCTCGATTAACCTTTTAGAATAACCAGCACATTACTGAAAGACACAGTTTAGGTCACATTGCTGGTATTTTTTGGATTACATAATTCGTAAATGGAGTGGAATGTTGAAGTAGCTCTTAGACATCAAAGATAGGAATAGGTGCATCATATATGTTTATTTATTTAGAATCTGATGATACTCTCAAGGAGCTTTACAGTGGTCAAAAAAACGAGAAACAGATAGAGGGAGGTATCACGAGCAGTGATATGCTTTTGCATGTTTGTATGTATCTCATCGCCATGACAGACCTGTTTCCACTCAAACAGCTGAGTCCCTAACTCAGTCACAGCACTCAGCCACAACACCCTAATTTAACAAGACATGTCTGTAATCCCTTGACCCTCGCAGGCTATCATGGACTCACACACAGAGTTGCACAGACCATGTTCTCCCCTCATTACATCTCCCACAGGTCCCTAAGATAACACATCAGTAACGTAACAGGACACATGGCTGCACGAATGCACATTTGCACCACAAGAGCACACGACGGCTGTCGATTTAAAAAATAACAAATATTCAACAAACCTTTTTTATGCACATCGTTTTATGTTCTGGATATCCCCACTAAAGTTTCCAAAGCAAATCTATGACTAGTCCATTTTCAATTTCTTAATGAATTCTGATCAGCCAAACCAATTTATAAAAGTAGTTCTACCATTTTTATTTTTTCTGTCTTGAAGAAATGATCACATGCACCAAAGGAAAAAGTAAGTTTTGAATCTCCAACTTACATACTATACACCTAAAGGGAGTTATTTTATGCTGTGCTGTTGATCCTCTGGTAAAATTGACTGAATTAATTGATTACATTTTTCACCTTTTTCTTCTTTGCTTGGATAACGGCTCAATGTAAACATCATTGTGTGATGTCAAGATTCATAAAGATACAGTTCTACCATTGTAGCAGGTACGAACAAATAATACCATCAGCTAAATGTTATAAGACCAGATACAAGTTGTGAAAACAATATTTTGTGAAATAAAGAAAATCAACAATTGATATATGCAGAATTAAAGGAGCCGGATTGAGAGGGTGTGTACATGGCAAGAACTTTATGATTCTCTGGCTTATCATTCAAGAGATACTCCTGAAGTAAATTACATAGGTGAAATCAATCATAAATGATTGCCTTTATCTCGACTTCTGTTCTTCACAGATAGAGCAGGCATTACTCAAAGCTGGGGCAGTGTTTCCTTGTTTACACCTGCAGTTGAAAGGTTTCTGAAAGGCTCAGTAACATTAACATAAGACCTGTGTTTTATGGGACGACATCATGGACTCTTTTCATCACCATTTAGAGGGGCAAGAGGGTAGTAGGGACAGAGACAACAGAAAGTAAACGCGTAGACCTGTTTCATCGCTGGAATACTGATTAAATACAAACAGTGTAGACATTTAAACCCCAGTCCTTCTGTTAGCCTTGCACTGTACAGAAGCAGACAGACTGCTATTCCTTCCACATGGGGAAAAATACCCTTTTTTTTCTTAAAATGTGACCTTATCGAGATATGGAGTCTAAGAACAGCATTTAGCTGGTCTATGAGGCACTGAGAGGATATTTATCTGACTTCAGCGAAGGAGGAGAGAGTAGCAAGGCACCTCATGGAGTCATATGGGAGGAGTTACTGTTCTGGGGACCGGCCTTCTCTTATTGTTTGTTTAGAATGCTAGTGGATGTTTGTCAGTGTGTTATTGATTGGGGGGATAATAGGGAAAGCTCTTACTGTAGCTAAGTAGCCGCTGTAGCAGCCAGTGGGTGTGTGTGACCTGGCAGGGTCGATGGCCGGGGCTGGGCTCAAATGGAGGAGGGTGGGACAGGGAGACACAGGTCATAGCTGAGGGAGAAATCAACACTGGACAGGGATTGATTTGATGGCCTGAGCTTAGTCCGGTGTTTCATCACAGATAAGTGGTGGAGGGAAGTGTTTTGTATCTCCTTTTCATGCCAGTTGGAGAAGAGACACTATCTGTAGGATGTCGTGTCTGTTTCGTTTTGGCTGCAGTGTTTTCTAAATCTCCCATTGTGCTCTTTATATGAAAGAACATTTTCATGAAATTAAGAAAGACATTTTTGATTTGACCTTCCAGATTTGAAATCTTGTCATTAAAATAAAAGCAAGCTTGGTTCTAATTTTTTAAACTCACAAAAAAACCACAACATATTTTGTAAAGAGATGAAACTGAGAACATTGTCACCTGACAGCAGTGTTTATTCTTCAAGGGAATCTTCCTTTACACTCCCCTTGACTTTATATTGCAGCCTCTTCTGTAGCATAATACTATAACAGACTGTGTTTTACAGGGTTCATGGGAATTTTTAGAAGGTTTTGAAATTTTTTTGTAACAAGAATAGAACTGTGACTCACTCGCTCATGCAGGGAACTATTTTCTTCACACCTCCCGTCTAAACATGGGAAGAAACCAGCTGTATGAGAGCAGCAGTAGAAAAAGCAATGAAGGGCAGTTGAAGGATCACAACAGCTGCCAGCGATGTGTCTAAGCGCTGTGAGGGAGTCTGCTCAGAGATCAGTTCAGAGGAAATACTGGGAAAGCACTTGACACGTCTGTTGTTGCTTTGATGCTGTAAAGTGTTGTTTCTGTTTTCCCTATTGCACTGCTATGAATTGATTGCTCTATTTTAACTGAATCTGATCTAGGCCAGTGCTACATTGACGTGAGAATGAAACTGAAGATTTTGGAGTGAAAGAAATGTATCCCATCTGGCAGGAGTTATTTATCTCTCCTCTGCCTCAGGCCATACCTGGCTCTGGCCCTGTTGTTGGCTCTAGGTGTTGTGTTGTGAAGCAGCCAGCAGGTTTGTAGTTCACCCCCCCCCCCCCCCCACCCCCTCTCATTGCAGAGCTTTGGTGTAGCTCCACATGGCACCTCTGTTCCATTTTATGATTAATGCTTGTTTCTGTTGCACAGCATTTTCAGATTTTGTTTGGTGCGCTTCCAAATTCGCTGCCTAATCTTAGCCTCTCCCCCTCTCTCTCTCTTTGTGCTGTCCTACTCACCCATAAATATGGGTTGTTTAACCAGCGGTGCACACTGATGAAATCATTTGCTGTGAATGAAGATTAGATGTAGCAGCTGCGTAATCAAACCTGCAATTTCTCTGGGGAGAAAGAAGGCATGCGCTTTTTGTGGGTTTTTACTCCAAGGCCCTAGTTATTCATTCATGACCCCAAAATAATTTCACAAACATTCTATTTATTTCATTCACAAGCACTGAATCAGGTGTTATGTGTGACCGTTTCCCTCATTGTGTTTACATATGACATGAAAATTGCTCAATATGGTGAAAAGTTGAGTTTATTGTAGCATCAGTTGACCTCTTTGCTGCAGGAATAACACAATAGTAATCATATTTTGGCACCAAATGGGCAGTGTAACCTAGATGTGAATTAGTTCAGGTATACCACCTGGGGCAGATGAGTATAAAAAATCACTATAACTATGACCATTCGGAATAAAAGCACTGTGCAGCTAACTGACATGAGTCTCTCTTTTTAGCAATCAATAAAAAGACATCAATGAATCAAACTTTCCATTATTCATAAGAATTGTTTGTTTTTACATACAATCATTAGATTAGGTTCATGTGTTTTTTTTAATGGTTGCAGTATATCAGAGTGTCCTGTGTTGAAGCTATAGGTGAGGCTGCTCTTCACTGGATCAGCTTGGGAGAAATAAAAGGATGACTTCTTGCTTCATGTGGAGAAATTAGGGTTTACATAAATCATGTGTCTCGAAACTGTCCTTTTTTTTTTTTTTGCTGATGTACTATAATTCCACTTAATCTAATGTTGAGACATTCTGATGAGAAGGTATTTACGTATGCAGATTTATATATTTCCATAGGATCTATTTATATTTCTGTATTTATTTTAGACTATTAATAAGTGATCTCCATAACAGATACCGATAAGCAATGCTCATCATGTTGTGTATGTGTGTGTACAGAGTTCATAACATGTCCATGAATTTTGAGTAAACATTTAAATTGTATAATCTGTCTTCTATGATGCGATGTAGCAGTGGGACATTTTTTTTGTTACTTGATGCTACAGACCGGACTTTCTACTTGAAGGCTCAACTTTTTTGTTTTACAAAGGCGTCGACTGGTTTAACACTTCTTACAAGGACGAGCAACCTTTTGAGGAGGACAGTATTTTGACTGCTTTGCTATTGATCAATGGATATCTATTTTTTCTGCATTTAACACAGGAACTATGGAAAAAAAAGCAATAAGGGAACTGTACAGGTATGTTGTGACTAGACATGTAACTTGGGGACATTACACTGACCCACAAAACAGCCACACACAACGTAGCCGTGGCTCAAATTTGTGAGGCGGTGAAGGGACTGAGGCAAAAACTGCATTGTCAATAAGCACACATACTGGATGAAATAAAATGGTATAGAATAAACATCAGAAACACCCGACTGTTTTTTTGCCTACCTGTTTGCAGCTGGGTACACGATATGGGAAATTGTTTTTTTTTCACTCTTATTATTTTTTCCCCTGCATCTTGTGATAGCTGTCAATAAGCATGTGTCTTTTGCATACACACAATGAGTCAGAGACACACCCGGAGAGCCGGTCAGGAGACAGGTGAAGCTCCTCAGAATGTTGGAAATGTTGGCAGCCAATAAAAAGGAGGACAGTCTGCGTCTGCCCCTGTGAGCACTCAGCCATCTGCTTCATTAGAATTCCCCCTTGAGGTAACCTTCCTTCTGCAAGAGGAACTCATTGAAAGTGAAGGGCTTTGTTTTAGATTGTCTTTTGTAATTACACATTATTCTCCTCCTCTCATGCCTGCCTGCTGGGAGAAGACGAGCTGGCGACAGAAAAGCGCAGAAGGGTCCTGGTGTAAACGCTGCATGGCTGCCACCGCTGCCACGTGAGCCTTCGCTATATGCTGCCACTGTGTGTGTGGTTTTTTTTTGTGCAGCAGGTCAGATCAGTGAGGTCACGGTGACATCCTCACGGTTGAGGTGGCTGTCTCTCTGCGGCCACAGAGGGAGGACCGAGACTAATGCCTTCCTCTGCTGTATCTGGGATAATCTGCTCCAGTTCTCCTTGGGTCAAACTCAACAGTAATTAATCCTACCATTACCCCGTGGGCCTTAGGGGTAAAGCACTGTAAGTGTGTTTGTCTCATGTATTTTCTCAATCTCAAGATGGCCCTTTTCAGCTCCCAATGTGGCCCGAGAGGGGAGAGAGCATGCCTGAGTCTTGTTGGAAATTCAAATGATTAAATAGGGATATTTAAGTGGGGCATGAGGATTTAGGTTTTTTTTTTCAGTTGACCAAAAATTGTTACTTGAGTCTCTTTAAAGGCTAAGATCTGAACAGAGTAACAAGATCAAAATCAGAGTTTTTATATAAAATAAGCTAACAAAACACTCCTTTATCTTTATTTCAGGGTCTTTTTGACTTTTTTTTCTATTTCTAACTTTGGTTCTTTTAAGGAAAAAAGCTTTTACTTTTCATATCTCTTCACGCCCCTAGCATGCAGTACTGGCTCTACATTTCTTGGCAGCCCAAGGCCTAGAGCACTTAAAAGCACACAGTAACTACATTACATTGGTATTAGTGCTTTATTTCCTCTAAAACCTAACCGTCCAAGCCTTTTGACATCTGCCAGTTTATTCACAAATATTGTCCGAATGCCAAGTTTGCAGCTTCTGATTCGCTTGGCTGAAAGTTTACTTTCTGTGTCTGTGTGTGTGTGTGTGTGTGTGTGTGTGTGTGTGTGTGTGTGTGTGTCCACGCACGTGAGTGACTGCATTTGTGTGTGCCTCCCGGGATTAAGTTCATGAAAGCATACACATGGATAACATCAGAAAGATGGCCAAATGGACCTCGTGCCCTACTTTAAGGTATAGCAAAGTGCTATCCAAAGGACCGAGAGGCTGAATAAAAATGGATGTAATGTTTATCCATACATGTATATAAATCTAAGTACATTTTTGAGATACACTTCTCCAAACACTTTACTCTTTAAGTTATCTATTTGCATTGTTAAACAGCATGAACATCTATTTAATAATTATTTTTCTAATCCATTACAATCTAGTTATCCACATTACTTATGCTAGATGATAAATGATGGACTATTAGTTTTGATCTGGTGTTCTAAGATAGTAACCTGAGGATCTGAGTAGTTTTTCTTCAACTGTCATGCTTGTACTTACATCTACATTGAGAGTATGTCACATAATATTATATCTTTTATAACCTATTTGGGCCATTTTCACATTGCTCATCAATGCTGTTAAATGAGAGAGATCGAGTTCCATGTGATGATGTGCTGCCTCGAGCTTTGACCCAACTGTGATGTGTCAACACAAGAACCAGCAGCTCAAGTTGTCACCCTGCCATCTGTTAGCAGTCCTACATAAATGCCCGTTTTTGGCGCAGAGCCAATCTCCCCTCCAGACAAACCCTACGAGGCTAATACAGTCAGCATCCTATTTCTGACATGAGGGGCTTAAATCCATCTTGAAATGCTCAATAAATGTTTGAATACTGTTTATTGAATCGGCCCTTGAGATTGAATTGCTGCGATTAATTCTAAAATGTTAAATCCGCTATTTCAAAAAAAATATGACCCCTACTCTTCACTGATTGCTGCAGACAGAGCGGAATATTTAAGGGGATATTTTTGGTGGGTTTTGATTTAAGGGAGAGGGATGTTCAGTGCCTGTTTTTGAAATGCTCAACAGTAAGCGGATGTATTTTCCCCCTCCATAACAAACACAATAATTTGCAAAGAAACCAAATACATTTCAATATATTAGCATGCTATATCGTTCAGTGGATGATTCGTGCATATTTACTATAAAAAAAACCTCTCCCTCTCCCCTGAATAATAATATATAAAATAAACCCAGCGGAACTCATTTAAAAGAGAGAAAAATACCTTATTTTTAGCAACTTTAATCTTCCATGTCTAGAGAAAAGATCTCCTTCCTCACATCCCTTTTGGCTGCAGAGGCGCTCTTTCCCTCACCAAAACAGACACCATCGCTGGCTTTTTCACAGAAGTGAACTACACGGCAAGCAGAAGACCCCGACCTGCCCCCCCAGCCTGCAGCCTCTGTTCCCTGTTTATCATATTAGCCCGTGCCCTTGAGCATTTTGCAGCCAGACTCAGCCTTTGAACTTAGGGGAGAAAGCAGACCAGGGCGACCATACCATAAATCATGGGGATTTAAATTCTGACAGTAAATGGCCTTGTGCTAAACCATCGCCTGGCTTCAGAGAGGAGTGTGTTGATTGGTTGTCTTGGTGTGCATGTGCTCCTGCCATGGCTCCTCTTCAGAGAGATTAAAAAAAAAAACACAGAGTCCTCTATCTTTTTTTCTCCTCGGTTATGAAAATTAAATAAATATTTGCTGCAAAATATATTTTGTGATAAAATCATGCAGACATTAATGCCGGCTATGAAGAGCTGGGGGATCAAATTATCACCCACCATATGCATCTAGAAAGGCTTAATTACAGCAGCACAGGACTAGCCATTGTTGAGAATAATTAAGACAGTTTGAGTGTCATTACTGATTCCCACAGCTGTAATTTTGCAGAAGAGCCAGCCTGTTGAGCTGAATCACTTTAGGAGGAGATCAGAGAAGAGGAGCAGTTCTGAAGTTATGAAACGCTTTGAATGTCACACACTAGTCTCTGCTTGACCTCCATGCTTCACCTGCAGATATGTCTTAGCTGTGAGCACAAGGGGAAATAAGGCTGCACGTTTAATGATGTCATATTCAGTAATTGTCTTTAGAGGATCATTTAGAAAAATGTACCCCAAAGCTGGACATTTACATTACTCACATATGACCTTTAACCTTTAAATACTAGTAAATTGTTCTCCTAAATCAGATCTAAATGCTAAACTACTAGATTTTACTTGTTCACAAAAAATGCATTTCAGATATTTGTTTTTCAGGTTGTTTGTCTTAAATCAATACATTGCTTAAATGATTCAGCATGGTATGTATTTAAAAGACAAGTAACCAATGAATGGGCTTAATCACCTTCTTATAGAGTAACAATCTCAAACTATGTAAACACAATACACAATTGTGATATAAAAGTAGTGAATTGATGTATAAAAGTTGAATTTTTTTATTTTTATTTAGGCTCTCTTGAATTCTCTCGGCCTATACAGCTTTTTTAGTCAAAAGTTTTTTTTTTATCAAATGTGTATATGTTGTAGGCCAACATAGTCAAAGGCCAAGATTTCGATTGTTGGAAGTCCAACCTGCCAGTTGAATTTGTCTGATGTTGTTGATTCCAGACCTAAATGTGGCCTAAACAAGTTCATAAAGATAGATTCAAAAAGACTGCAGGCAAATGATTAAGAATTCTCTGTTGCATTGCATCCAAATGTAAAGACAAAACATTCCTCATCAAACAACAGGTAACAGATGGAAAGCACAAGTTAAGAGAGACAAAGCCCACTTTGGGACTATCCTGCTCATGTGTAGTGGCCTGTGCTGTTATGTCACACAGCCCAGGAGAGCTGTTACATATACTTGCACTGAGAGGAATCACAATCAGCTGTGACTGTTAGACCCGCGACAATGGACCCCTGAGTGCCATTCTATTCACTATGTGCCTTTTTTTTTTCTTCTTATAATGGAACATAGAAATTCCCTGTTGCTGACCACCTCTGCTGTGCATAGAGTCAGAATTAGATCTCACAGAAAGGCTTAAAGGACTGTTGAGCACTCAGCAGCACATTCACAAAGAGAGGGAGGAGGACGGAAGGGGACAGGTTAGGATGGAGTGCGGCAGAGGAGACAGAAGAATGAGGGGAGTGATCAGGAGGTGGTGAAGAGGGAGACCTCGAGGAGAATTAATTAAGTGTAACTCAATGGTTACAGCCACATGCACATAGACACAAAAGGGGACCTGATTCCCTTCTCGTCTGTTCTGAGACTTAACAAACGTCATCTTGGCTTGTGTTAATTGTCTTATTGTTACATTTTATTTTATTTAAAGAAGGACATTTGACAAAAATAATATTATACTTCATAAACATTTCTATCAAGTATTGAATCAGTTACATATTGGTATAGGCTAATATTACTGTGTCACTTATACCAGCTGAAAGGCAACATCTGTGTTTACCTTGTTGATTAATGGCATGTATTGGTTTGCATTCATTATTCTGGCCCTCTTTTGGCTGCCAATGAAAGGGGCCCTTTGAAATGACTTCTGCACATTGTCAGCATGACTCCAGAATGAATAAACTCATACAAAGCTAAGAAGACGGGCAGATTATTCAGAAATATGGTGATTCTGCCATTTCCCCTCTCTGCTTGTCCGTACTGTAATGTTTTTCCATTTCTTTCAGAGTCTGGCTGAGACATATTACAAAAAGACTTTATTAAGAATAAAAGCAAAAAGTCTGCATCTTCCAAAATCTTTTTAAAATCCCTTGTGCAAAAATCAAACTTCTTCTCACCTTATAAGGCCAAAATTTTGACGTTACCTGTCATCAATCACAGGTAATTATCAATTGTCTTCTATAAATGAAGAAACTTTTGCTAAGGTCAAATCAAATATTAATCAAATTACTTTTTGGAATGCCAGTGTAGAAGATTCATCCCAGCTTTAAGACAGATTTTAAACAGCTTTTAAATGTTCCCCTTAAGTAATAAAACAATCCTTTCGTGACTGTATAGTGATGTAAGGAGGGTTACGGTCTCAAAAGGTATAAAGCTAGGGAAACATGGTAGATGTAGTTAATATTACTATGTTGGTAGCTCTGGGAATCATGCTGATTTTGCAAACATATCTGTATATTTTGGAGTCATTGTTTTAACGCTGAGAGCCAGGTGTCTTTTATAAAACCTGATCTACCCGTGGCCACCTCTGAAAAAGTCTCACGGAGGCTACAGTATAGAGCCTTTATATAACATGAAGAAAGCTGATGCTAATTTGAGTAAAGGATGACTCACTTTCATTAGCAGGCATGGATCCTTCTGAGCTGTCTTACCTTTGATGTTTCCTCCTAAGGTGTTTCACTGGGAATCCTTTCTTATTTGCAAAATGTGCAAGATTGATATTGCATGTAATTGTCTGTGTGTGTGAGTGTGTATAAGCACATAGCTCACAGCAGTGGATACAATAGACAGTTACAGTATGATGCCAACTCCCCCAGAGCAAAACAGAGAAAAAACAACAAGAGGGAGGAGTGGAGAAAATTGTGTTGTGTGTGTGTGTCTTTGCCTGTTTCTATTAAGTGTGTGTATGTGTTAGAACCAGGACACAAAAGCTGTAAGTGTGTCAGTGTGTGTGTGTGTGTGTGTTTTGTGTGTGATAAGAGGGATGGAGGAGGGGTTGAGATAATGTAAAAGGGAGGATGAAGGTGTGAGAGGGTTGTGCAGGGGAGAGAAAAAAGCCTGAGAGGGAATGGGCCAATGATGAAGTTTGTCTGTGGCCAGGGTGAGTATATGTGTATGTATGTATTTATGTATGTGTGCGTTTGTATGTGCGTATTTGGGCATGTGGCAGACACCTGGGAGAAAGAGGCAGTATTTTGAACAAGTCTGCACTACCATTGGGATTAAAAGAGGCAATTAAACACTGAATGTTTCATGATTTTCATTTGTCAACCATAAAGAAATGAATTTTTTCTGTTGTTATGATTAACTTTGATGTTTTTCTGGCTGACCTGTAGATTACATTCTGTTCCTAGATTCCTAAAATGACTGTTAGCTAAACCCCAGCACCTAAAAGTGATTAGCTGGTCATAGCTTAGCAACGGAACAGCAGGTTGGAGTGACGTACATTAGCTTCCATAGAAATACCTATTTGTACTGTATCTGGGCTTGCTAGCTTACCTTAAATAGCTGTAATTGAGCATTACTTTAAAGACCAATAATCTCACCAATAGAATAAGTCTGTGAAGTTACAGCAAATAATAGTTCTGTCAGTTTACAATGGGTCAGTCCTGATGTTTGCATGTTTGCCCTGCTCTTCATTGGATTTGGGGATTTTTTAAACTCCAGCTACTGCAACTCCAACACTTATGCTACAGTACCGGAGGTAGCATAATGTTGGATGTAAACCTTTCAAAGTCCTCGTCCTCAAATCTGCTGGAAACTTATATCATCATTCATGGAACAGAATTGACAGCCACCTGCTTGCAATGGGTAAGCAGCTTGGCTTACTTTAACTTATTGTATTGTAAGAGTTTTTGAGTGCTTTGTCTGTCCCAGCTTTGAACTACATTTAACCACGGAAGAGCTTAAAACCTTTAGTTATAAAGATAAACGTGAATGATTAAATCTGGTTTCTGTTCCTCTCAAAGGAATATTTTTCAAGTGCAGCAAATTCAGATTATTATCATTTTTTGCACGTTAACTGCTCTGTATATTGTTTCAAGAAAAATCAACAATATCAGTGAAAATTGGTGCATTTTTCTCAGAGGCTTCAGAGTTTCACACTTAACCTATTTGGGAAGAAATTGTGGCTGCTTTGTGAGGTAGTGTGACTAACTGGCTGAATCCAATCAGTGTGGAGTGACTGCAGTGAAATGTCTTAAACCGCGTGGAGGGAGTTGCTGAACGAATTCAATAATTCCCACATAAGACAGAGCTTGCACTCAAAGAGATCCCAGCGAGGTGAAATCCACTTCCTAATCCCCTGCCAAAAATTTCCAATGAAATAGAAGGAGAATACGTTTTCCTCCACGGCTTTATGTTGGTCAGCTGTAGGAGGCTCTGGAGCTCCTGAAAGGATACTCTACTGTCTCCTCTCTCTCTCTCTCTCTCTCTCTCTCTCTCTGGCTCCCCCACTGTCACCTCTTCCACTTCCTTTCACCTCCCTCCAAAGCCCTAAATCACTCTGACTGTGGACAAGGATGCTGTTAATAAACAGCCGGCAGGGAAGTGCTACAGTTACCTGTTTGTGTGTGTGTGTGTGTGTGTGTGTGTGTGTGTGTGTGCGTGTGGGTGTGTGTGAGAACAGCCAGAATAACTTCTTGTTGGGTCTTGGGGGAGGAAAAAACACCCTATCTGATACTGATAGCAGCTTGGAGTGATAAATCCATCAACATTATTTTCCTAAGCCATTTTAGACATCGCAATGTAGGAACAGTTATGTGCTGCATTGGATTGTATGCTAAATGACGAAGCTCCACAGCGCTTAAGACAAGATTCATTTCCTAAAGCCTGATGACGATGATGATAGGGCGTCAAAGCTAAAGTAACATTTAGGTACAGCCATTGTGTGCAAGTCACGGCTGAGAGGCTGGGTCATACAGTTTGATATGCAGGTGCACAGAAGCAAGGGGATTCCTGCAGCAAGCGGGCAGCTCGCTTGTCAGAGGTTTACTGAGCCATGACACACACACACACACACACACACACACACAGACACTCACACACACAGACACACACACACACACACATCTCCCCTTTTTGCAGTCATCCGCAACAGTAGGGATGATAAAAATATCACAGGCCCTATCAGGCAATTAAACAGGGAGACGCATCAGCCGAGTGTGTTGGATGCTTAATGGTTTCACTACCCCCCCTTCAGAGGAGCCAGTGTGACCGGCCAACAGGGGGGGACACGGACCACTGATGGAGGGGGAAATCAGAAGGTTGGTGAAGCAGCTATATTGGTCTCGGTGAGCAGTTTTTCTGTCATGTGGTAGTAGAAGGGTGCTGAGGGAGGTCTTACCCTGTACTGAGGAAATGTTTCTGTAGAAACAAAATGTTTTACCTTTGAATTTATAGAACGAATTGAGGAATTATAGTAAATAATTTCATCACAACTATCAAAAATGTATGAAAAAACTTTATTGTAGTACCTTGAAAATGTTTGCCCATGTAAGGAGGCTCTCACCTCTGATGCTACTTCACCTCAGGATGTGTAGTACACTATAGAGGTGATGGATCTACATCTCTAAAACGGACAGTCCTCCACCTAAATGGCAGTTATCAGCTGGGTGATAAAGTTTGGTATCTGCCACTCACCTCGACTCTGTGATGGGCTCCATGACGCCTCATCCAATCTACAGCCAGATGATACAGGGTGGCACCGGCATGGACTCTGATAGAGACACAAACTCGTTTTGTGTGTGTGCGATAAGAGAGAGAGAGAGAGCAAGGCAGATATACAGTGTGACAAAGACAGTGATAGTGCGTGTGTCTAATGTTCCCTTGATTCAGACTGATGTAAATGGAGACAGAAGGTATACTCTGTTGGAACAACAGCCTTGATAAACCGGTGTCATTGTTAAGCACCCAGGCAAAAATAAACATTGACAACAGATGGAAAACATGGTCTTTGACGGCTTAATTTGTTGGTTGGAAATAAATCTAGTTTATCTCCATAGTATGTAAAAATGACAAAAAGGGGAGACTTTTGAGAGCAAATATATGATAAGAAAACCTGACCTTGGAAAACACAGTTTGAAGATATACATGTGCAGCCTTGGACTTCACCTTGGACTGTAAACATAGACACACATTGTAAATATTGCAGAGAAAATATCCAACCCTCAGCAATATTTTTTACACTTAATTTATACATTTTCCCAAAACTACACATAAAGTTAATACTACATTTGTTTTTGTTTTACTCCATGTGTTGTTATCAGCTAAGTTTAATGTGCTTCCCTGTCTTTTAATCTGAATAATTTTTATGATCATCTTGAGACAATGCAGGTTATATAAGAGAAAATTTAGCTTAAAATGTGCTTGGAGTGTGTTGTCTCACAGATGTGAGTACTCGGTCACATGGCTCAGAGGCATTTTAGGTAGCAGTATGCACAGTTAGTAACACGGCAGCAAGCTTATTCTTAGTCGTGAAATTAATCGTACAACATATGGACCTAAAACAGAGAACCCAGAATCATGGAATGAATGCACAATACTGACAAGAATAAAATACAATAACAACCCTAAGTAGATGTTGCCGTATAATGTATCCCCTGTCTATTTGCATGAGTGTTTGCAGCCACATGCAGGGGGAACACTCCTCACCATGGCAAACAAGGATTTGGCTGACAAGAACCATGAAAAGGCATGGAAAGTGGCTTGAAATGCAGAATGGTAACTTGATGTAATAGCTCTATGTGTGGCTGTATTCTCTCCCCCCTCCCCATCACTAACATCCAAATGAAGGTCTGCTAAGTCAGCTCTGGTCCAGCATGCTGCTGCTCCGCAGCTCAGCCTCCCAGTGTGTGTGTGCTGCACACAAAGATAGGACTCTCAAAGGGTCGCCACAAGGCTGGACAATTCAAAAGCTCCCATTTCTGCTCGCTCCTCTCACTCTATCTCACTTTTTGTAATGGAAAAAAACAACCTGGCCCACACATCAGAACATGCTGTAACATTGATAAAATGACTTATTACTCCTTGCAGCACACTTTTCTCTCTCCCTGGATTCATGAAACTCCTAACCACCCCTCAAAATGGCTGGTATCTCATGGCGCTTGTCTAGCCTGTCACCCTTTCTCTGCAGTGACCTTGAGACATAGATGAAGGAGGGACGGTGTTCCTATAACTGCTGTAACACAGTTCTTCTCTCCCCCCGTATAGGAAAAAATACAGAGCAGCATAGATGGCTCTCACTTACACTGACAGCTGAAGGAGGGGGTAGAAAAAGCCTCTGCATATCCACATCAATCAAAACAGGATTAGGGTGCCTCTCTCTGGTCCTTTTTATTTCCCATTAACTTGAAGTTGCTGATGAAATATGGAGCTTTTTAAAAGAAACTGGGAATGCATAGCATCAATGTGTCTTTCACTTTCTTGAGTAATTATGTTAAATTAAAAACAAGCTTAACAAAATCAGAATTATTCCCAAATAACAAACTAGCTATATAATAAATCATTGCCATTTACAAGTTTTGAAAAATGTGACTGTAGTCCCCCCTCTCATCCCCTTTCTAATAAATAATTTAAAAGTATTGGCAACATCTTCAGCATAATCTGAGTTTAGAGGCTGTGTTCTGACACATGCTGAATTGCCATTGTCAATGACAAAGAGGGGAAGAGTCTATCTGACAGCAATATAAACAGATGAAATGACATGACAATGTGTGAAACAAAACTGTCTGCTGTGATCAACCACCTTCACATGCAAAGTGATCCGCCACCCTCCAAGGAAACTGCTGTGACCGGTCACGTGACTCATTTGATGCCATTCTTCCATGCCCTGTTGGAAAAGAGATGCAGACCAGAGATGATGCATGAATTCTTAATCAAATAAAGACAGTGAGAAGTGATAGGAGTGGAAGGCAATCGTCCTAGCCATGCTGAATTAATGAAGCGCTGGCTTCCTTCCGCATGCCAAGATTCTGAATGACTCTGCTCATCACTGTTCTCTTTCTTGAGCCATCTTGACCATCCGCCTCTATCCCCGGGCCGGATTCAGAAACTAAGCATTCAAAAACTCTACCATGTGATACCCATTCTTCTGCCGCTCTCAGTAAAATGGAAAGACGGATCACTTTAGCCCACAGGCTGATTCTCCTCATGACCTTGAGCTCATGCAAGGGAGGGGTTGCATTCTGCAGGAAATGTGGGTTCTGAGTCTGTGCTGAATAGTAGGAGTCCATAGTTCATCTGAGGATGTGGAAGTTGGGGTCCCAGTGCACGTCTGTCATGCAATCCTGTCCTAGTCCTGTCCAGAAAACACTCCTCTGTCCACCTGAGCCATTGCTCCATGTGCCTGTGTGCTGGCAGCTCGGAGCCAATGCATTGCTTCACACCAATTCAAAATCTAGTTGCACTTTTGTCCTGTCAGGTTACAGCTCCTCCTTCACACCTAAACTTTTTTTCTTAACACCTGTGATAATGTCACTGTGTATCTGTGTCCTTGTGCCATTTCGAACAAAAAAAAGTAGAGAAAGAGAGAAAAATAAAGTCTCAATAACTGAAGGTGGAGTTGGGCATTCTCATGGCAACCAGGTCCTGTGGTATAGACAGGGATATCAGGCCAAGCCCATGCCATTTGCATACAAATTGCCCAGCTGGCACCTTGTTGTTATGACAACGGCACACAGCTCCCAGAATTCATTTGGAAGTGAAATACAAAAGGAAAGCCAGTGAGGAGAGTCATTGATGATTTTTTTTGTCCCTCATAATGAAGACGTTGCTGACACTGAAACTATGTTCTCATGTAAATCCAATCACCATTTAGTACCTGCAGGAAATGAGAAAAAACAAATACTTTAACAGATAATGACTGAATGTAGTTCACATTGAATGCAATATTAAATGGGTATCTATCTACACCATGTTATATCGCAGAAAATTGCCTTGAAAAATTGAACTCTTGGTGAAATATTGTCAAAGTAATAAACGATCCACACCGAAAAAATACTTTTTTCCCCTTTCCAAATCGATAAACAAATTCTACATGACTCATGGCAGATACTTTCCAAAAGTGCATGTGTCTTCTTCTTGGCTCACCTATTTCTGCAAACATTTATATAATGAATAAGCCATGAGCCATGCCAAATCCTCAGAGCTTGAGAGGGAGAGAGTAAACTCCGCTGACAACACAGTGTCCTCTACTGGCAGTGTGCTGCAGGAAGTTTACACACCCGCCTGTCTGGCTAAACGGATAATATTTAGCTCAAGGGCAACAGAGCTGATGCTTTTCCATAGTCATCCTGGCTCAGCTTACTGGCCGGTTAAATTGCACTGCCGTGGGCTTCATGAGCATTTGGTGAACCCAGCAGATCTATTTACCCCCAACAACCCCCACCAGACTGTGGTTTAATCATTGACCTCTGTGGGGCTGTCAAACCATTGAAGGCTAATCAGTGCCTCCCTCAGTGGGAAACAAAGCAGCTCCAGGACCCAATACTTGACTTTTGTAGTATGGGAGAGTGTACACCTGTACACATTTAACTGTGCACTTTTCCTTCTTAGCGGTTAATATTAAGAGCCCCAATGATGGTCTTGTTACAGATTGTTAGAGACAACTGGTGCAAACCACTTCAACCTAGGTTGAAAGGCCTGTGTCAGCAACAGCACAACAACAGGGCCCTGTGTGTGTGTGTGTGTGTGTGTGTGTGTGTGTGTGTGTGTGTGTTTATTTGTGTGTTGTAACCTACCTCAGGGTTACAGCAGAAGGAAGGTGACACATCCTGCCTCCCCAGCATATAAATGCAGGAGCCTTCTCACTAAACTGCTGCTGGCTCTGAGGCATAGCAGGTAAGTGTGCTTCTTCCTCGTGAACGTGCAACCTTTCCCAAGGTCATATCTTGCCAGCAGCTCAGATCTTTACTAAAGCACCACCCTGCTCATTTGTCACTTACAATCCAATTCAACATGGCAACCCGGTGGGGACTGTGCGGTGCGGGGAAGATCAGCCATGACTTCAGTGTGGCTCTGAAGACTCTGCCGCCTGAAGATCACCAGGTACTTTATACACACACACACTTACTCCATCTTTATTGTCAGTCAGATTGTCTCCCTTGCTCTGAACACAGCTACTGACAGAGCAACACTGCAATATGTCAGTCTTTTTTTCTGTGTCCTATACATAGTAGTCATTACATCGAGGAGCTTGGAGCGTTCCAAAGAGTTTGCCAAGAAGCATGGTATTCCTAAGGCTTATGGCAGTTATGAGGAGCTGCCCAACGACCCAGATATAGGTGGGTCGAGCACTACGGCAGCCATAATGGATGTTTGTTCCCCTTTGAAGCTGAGCCTTGAATATGTGTGTCCTAACAAATATTGTGTACGTGGGAGTGCTGCACACAGAGCACTGGAAGGTTGGTCAGCTGTTCCTCAATGCTGGGAAGAACGTCTTGTGTGAAAAACCTTTCGCAATGAACTCAAGTCAGGTGAAGGAACTTGTTGCCTCAGCAAAGAGAAACAATGTCTTCCTCATGGAGGTAAGGTTGAAGTGTAACACTGATGTAGACCTTTGCATTTGGGGCGCAGATGAGTTTAGGTTTTAATGCAAGTACAGGTTTAGGTTTAAAATGAAAACAACTAAATTATGTGTGTGTGTGTGTGTAGGTGCAAACCTAGCTCTGGCAAGAAAATCTGCCCACCAGTACCTTTAATATTCAATATTTCACACACCGTAGATTTTTTAAAATTCATTTTTTTAACTTCATATACAGTCTGCTTGTTTACTCTCTGTCTGTTGCTTTAATTGTCTCTCTGCTTTTATTTTCTGTTGTAAAGCACTTTGTTACTTGTATAGAAAAGTGCTACACAAATAAAGTATTATTATTATATTGGTGATGAAAAACCCCACGGAAGTAGGCTAACTGCTGCCAGCCAAGTCAGCTTATAGACCCCTGTAAACAAAATCTTGTCTGAAACAAGATTTATTAATGTTAACATGTGATTTCACTTTTGCCATAACCTTCCAAAAGCTAGGCAATGCCATTGGTGGTTGTAGCCTAAGTTAAAAACAATCCTACCAAGCCGCATCTTTTGGTAAAAAGTTGTATTTTAGTGCTTGTAAAGAGGGCATTTATAACACATGGGAGTCATGTGGGAAGAAAATCCTTGATTGTCCTGGGAATATGTATGTACATGAAAACATCTAGTCGTGTCATGTTTTACCAGCACATCTGCCGACACAATCCTGGGAGGTTGGGGAAGTAAAGAGCTGGGGTTAATAAACTGTGGCTCAGGTGAAGTTTCAGTAAAAATTGGTCTAATGTTGCAGTAGTTCTAAGCTGTCTGTTCTGTCTCTCCCAGGCCATCTGGTCCCGCTGTTTCCCCCTGCATGGTGAGGTGCGCAGACTACTGGCGGAGGAGGCAGAAGGGGAAGTGAAGCTGGTAAAGGCATACTTTGGCTCCCCTCAGCTCCACATCCCCCGCTCAGTGCAGAAGGAGCTGGGCGGTGGCGGGCTCCTGGAGTGTACTGCCTGCAGTTTGTGCTGATGGTGTTCAATGGGGAGAGGCCAGAGTCCATCCAGGCCACAGGGGTTCTGCTTGACTCAGGTAGAATTCCGCACGAGGGTCATGCAGCAGAAGTGGGATGTTGATTAGAATCATTAACCACACTGCAGGACTCAGTTATCACAAACCGGCTATTGAAACTGCTCAACAAAACACAAGAAAATAAAAGCACTCAGTGAGACTCAGAAAATCATCTTTTTATGAACTTTCCAAAACGCAAACACCTTAGGGGAAGAATTCTTTGCAGAGAAAATCCTAGACTTATCTTTAAAATGTCAGACTAATCCAAATCCTCCCCCGAGAATACAGTAATACAGTAAAACTGGCAGGGGAATTTGTAACTGCATGTCTCACAGCAAGATATCCTTCAATGTAAGACCATCACACTAGGCATGTAATGAGCATTTCTTATCTCTAACCTACCTTTTTGCAGCATATTTGACAATTTAATAGTGTATTGATACGAGCTTCTTCCCCCTTTTTTTAATCAAAAATTCATGGCAGTAAAGCAGAGCAGAATTGAACTGATTTGACCGAATTGAAGTGTGCTGATCAAAAATGCATTGAAATGACCTAAAGTGATCTGAACTGAATGGAGACTGAAAGGAAATTTAACTGATATCCACTGCAATATTCCAAGTATTCTTTTCCATGTTACAATTAGTGATTTTTCTAAATGTCTGGCAGGGGCGGATGAGTCCTTGGTTGTGGTGATGAAGTTCTCCAGGAACAGGATCGCCTTCTGCGCCTGCTCAATCTCCGCTCGGCTTTCAGCTCCATTAAAGTATGCTATGCTAGTCTTGTACTGGGAACATTTGGATTAATTAAGAAATGATTGAGACATGCAAAAACTGAGCTGACTACTAATTACTTTCACATTTAATTAAACTTCAGTATTCAGACATCCATACACACGGCTTCTAATAACTTAAGGGTTAATTGATTGGATGAACGCAGAGATGCATTCCCTTTTTGACCTCCAGGTTGTTGGCCCAGTGCATTGCCCCACAAAACTTGTGGTCAACGACAAGGAGACGGTGTATCCTCTGTCTGAACCCTGCCTCCCCCTGAATTTCACCAACAGCACCGGGCTTCGCTACGAGGCAGAGGAAGTGAGGCAGTGTCTGCTTAAAGGTAGGTCATGATAAAAGGAAAGTTGTGTATTGGGCTTCAAAGAAATGGAATTGTTTGAACAACCAACATTTCAAAGGTAAGGTTAAATACAGACCATGCAATTCAATGAAATGCTGCTTTCATTAGGCCTTTTCTTAGAATTTCTAATCAAACTAGATTGAATTTGCCAGGTTGGTAATTAGTCCTTGAAATGTCCTCTAGCATACAGAATACTTCTATTGTTTTGCCTCCTATATTTCTTAACATAATCTTTACAATCCCTGCTTCGACATCGTGTATACATATATTATTTAACTGCCTACAAACTGACTTTCTAATGGCCTGATTTTCCTGGTAAACTCCTCTTCATGTTTAGGACTTAAGGAGAGCCCACGGATGCCTCTGCCAGAATCCGTCTTACTGACAGAGATCATGGATGAAATCAGGAAGCAGGTGGGAGTTGCCTTTAGCCAGGACAGCCAGTGACATCATTCCAAAGCTGGTCTGTTTCACCTGACCTAAACCCACTCAGGCGGAGCGGACAGAGCAGCTCCAGGCAGGCTTTAGTTCTTTGTTAAGAGAAGCTCACGCAAGGCATTGACAAAGAGTGACAGGACAAAATATAATGAAAATTACATAAAGATACAATCAGCATCTAAATGTAAATCTTGGGAACATCTATTGTTTGTTTTCAATAAACCTTTTTGCATTGTATAGGCCAGTTAGAGCTTTTATACCACCGAGTCAGCATGTAAACACCTAGGTCTGTACAATACAATGCATGACAAAAAGATTTGGTAACAAACATGTCTTCAACCAGATAATCCCACTGTAAACAAATTGAACAACCATGTAATGTGTGACCCTCCTGTCATCTTGTCCTGGACCTAAACCCAGTTTGTCACTGGGAAGTGTGTGATTGATGAATCCAATAAAGGACTGATTTTGAAAGCCTTGTTTCATTTCAAATATTACCCTCTGCAAAGACAAGAGACCTGGAATGGCACATTTGAATCAGTGTTCTGTCATGTTGGAGCCCGGCAGCCGTGCAAATATACTGTAGATGCATTCTCTCCATACAAAAATAAATTGCACGGTCTGCTCTTCATGGTCCGGGAGAAAGGCCTTTATGAGTCAGCAAAGAGCACGGCTCATTTAATAACTGTTCTCAACCTTTTGGGCTCAGAGGACTGCAAAAACAGGAGTCTCGTTTGACTCAATCTGTTAGATGCAAAATTGTTGCGATATCATTTCCCCCACTGTTTTGTTTGTAAATGAATAATCTCAGATTGCTGTAGATATATTTATATATATTAAGGAAGGAGTTAAGCTCTTTTTTTCTCTTTGCAGCAACTTTGCAATATGGTATTGAGATGAAGAATTATAAATGGACCAGAAAGTCTCAAGAAATACAAGATTTAAACAAAAATATTTTTTTAGAGGCCTGATTTGTGGCTGACCGCCATCTGACACTCCAGGTGACTACATGAAAAAAGACTATCAAGAGAAATGTAACTTATTCATTGGAAAGATAAAATATCTTTAAAAACTCCTATTATTTCCTTTCTTTTTTTTCAATCTATAATAATAGATAAAAATGGGATAAAGACTTTATTCATACCATGAAATTCCTGTGTAAATCTAGCTCAGAACAACTCACAAAATAATTCAAATGTAAAACAAATAAAATATATAGTCTATAGTCTGATATCTGATACAAAAATGATCATTTCAGACTAACAAATTATAAATACTAGGTTAGAAAATGGTCTATCCGAAAATAAAAAACAGCTACAAAAATACAAATTAAATTAAAATAAATAAAATGTCATCCTGGGTTTCTGAGAGTTTCTGAGATAACCTGAAAAAAAGAAAGAAAACATGTCGTTCTTGTGTTTCCTTTTAATCTATATAAAGGTCATGCTTTTGTTCTGCGAGCATGAATCGTCATCACTGTCAAGTTATTTTTGTGCTACGTCACACAGCTAAAACTAATACTCTGTCTCCATCTTGCGGCAGAGACGCAGTATTGATTTTGAACGCAATGTATATGTATCACCTCTCTCACTAGATCAGGCAGATTGCTATCCAATATGGCAACCAGGTGGGGAATCTGCAGCGCGGGCAAGATCAGCCATGACTTCACTGTGGCCCTGAAAACTCTTTCTCCTGAAGACCATCAGGTAACAGATAAGTTGCCTTGCCACAGGTTCATACAGTGTTTCCAATGCGTGTAGCCTACAGCGAGACTTCTTTGTTTTTCTTTGTATCAGACTGAATCTGACAATCCAAAATTTAAATATGTTTAAATCTGGTCATTCTGCAGCTTAACTTAACTAAACGCTCCTGAAACCATCCGCCAGGGACATTATAAGCAAGTACAAGACGTGTTAAAGTTAGTAGCACTTACAGGGCGTCAACCATGACCGACTTCATTCTTTTACCGTAAAGCATCTGATAAATGGGAGTTAAGAATAGTTTCCAACTATTCTTCCCATTAAGGTACGTGTATGGCATGACTGATTACATGTGGAAAACAGAATCAAAAGCATCCTAGAATATAAATACATTCAATTCCAATCAAAACCTAAAAATGCAGAACAAAAGGCTTAAGATTTACCACTGCGTAACTGTAAGATAGCTCCAATTAAATAACACTTCTTTTCAGTTTTGATCATGTAGGTAACTTTCAGCTTTGAAAAAGAAAGTTTGTGCCAAATACTGCAATTCATGGAATGGCCATTTGAGGCTAGCTTTTAAAGTGAGACAATTCCAGTAAAGGCTTTATATTAAACTCGACTTAACTGCAAATTTAAACTTGTTTCTAGCCAGGTAATCATTTCCCTTTTTCATGGCAACTGCCAAGGTCAAATATTGTATAACTGACCTGTTTAAGTTATAGTATTGCTTAGAGTTATGCATAACTGTGGATGTAGCCTCTTTAAGTTATACATGGGATATTGCTGTCCTTGTAGGTGCCATCTATGGTGATTCAAGCCTCTGCAAGTAACCTAGCAAAGTTGTTTGGAGTGTTAAAGTTAGTAGCATTTATAATGCGTTAACCATGACTGACTTTATTCTTTTACTGTAAAGTATCTAATAAATTGGTGTCAAACATAGTTTCCAACTCTTCTTTCCATTAAGGTACGTGTGTGGCATAAATGATTACATGTGGAAAACAGAATCAAAAGCAGTCTCCAATTTATTATTACTATTTATACTATATTTAATTCAAATCCAACCTTAAAAAGTTAGAACAAAAGATTTTACTGCTGCCTGCGTAACTATAGCTTCAATTAAATAGCAGGTTACCATTCCGGTTTGGAGTTGGGCAGAAAATATGTTGCACCTCCACATTGGTGCTATTGGGAGGAAAAAACATCAGCTGTCAAGCAGTCTTTACACGAGCCCTTCAGGATTACAGATTGCAAGAAGGATATTTTCTTGTCATTTAAGGCCTTTCATTCAGGTGAAGCAGGAGCGTTGTGTTGCAATAAATAATGTGTTAAAGCTGTTTTTTTAACAGGTTGTGGCTGTGGCAGCTCGTAAGTTGGAGGATGCTCAGGAATTTGCCAAAAAGCACAGCATCCCAAAGGTATATGGCAGCTATGAGGAGCTGGCCAGAGATCCAGATGTAGGTGAGATTTTGTTGATTTGTTGATGCATCTTTGGATTTGTCAGCTAAATTACGTTAAGCATCAAATTAAACATATTTTCTGCCTCAAACATTTCGGTCAGGGATAAACTTTACAACAAAAGACAGCTGTCACAAATCTCCAGTTCAAACTACAAGTATTTTTCCTGTGTATATTTTACTGCGACTATAATTTTGACTTACAGAAAATTCTGTTTTTGATTTGTTGTTTTGTGAGCCCAGATGTGGTGTACATTGGAGTTATCCACCCCTATCATCTGAAGACATGTCTTCTCTATACAAACGCCAAGAAAAACGTGCTATGTGAGAAGCCACTGGCCATGAACACAAAGGAGGTGAAGGAGATCCTGGCCTCTGCCAAACTCAATGATGTCTTCTTCATGGAAGTATGGCCATAAAAGAATAAAAGAAAATAACTTTTCTAATACAGCCCAACTTTCTCCTTCACTCACTTTAATTACATTTGCTTTCTGAAATGACTCCATGTCTGTGTGCTAGGCTGTCTGGACCCGATTCTTCCCGGCCTCAGTGGAGATAAGACGGCTACTGGCCCAAGGGGAGGTGGGGGACGTGAAGATGGTGAGATCTGAATTTGGCTGGCCAGTGTTGCACGTACCGAGATCAACGCAGAAGGAGCTGGGTGCAGGAGCAATGCTGGATCTTGGCATCTACTGCCTGCAGTTCATCTGCATGGTGTTCAATGGAGAGAAGCCAGAGTGCATCCAGGCCATGGGGGTGTGCCAGGAGACTGGTAAAGTAAAAGTGACCAGTATGGTCTCATGGATATGATAAGTGATACTCTGTCATTTGAAGATGTAGAATAATGCCTAAGAAGTGTATGTGATTAAAGTTTACAAGAATTATAGCTAAACACAGGTAAAAAAAAAAAAAACACAGTGGAATGACCTGACTCAAGATTTTATTTTGCTGAGGACATTCATGTGCCACTACAAGAATCATTAATGTCGCACCTTTTTAAAGCATGTGACAGAATTAATGTTTTTGTATTTATGTTTTTATCTTTAATAGATTAAACGGGAATTGAAATGTGTATTTATTAATTATTTGTAATATGTTGCAGGAGCGGATGAGACTGTTATTGTTACGCTGAAGTTCTCCAGGAACAGGATGGCAGTGTTTACTTGTTCTTCTAGTATGAAGCTGGTCAATGATGCCGTTATTGTGGGCACAAATGGCATCATCAAGGTAGGTCATCACAGCGAAGTCACATGATCAAATGCAATTCAAATAGTTTAAATGTAGATCCATCTGTGAAAAAAGCTTGTTGCATTCTTTTCTAGGTCCCTGAACATATGTGGTGCCCCACATCCTTAGTGGTGAATGGGGAGGAAACTCAGTATCCAGTGCCAGAACCCTATTTGCCTCTCAACTTCATCAACAGTACAGGGATGCGTTATGAAGCAGAGGAGGTTCGACAGTGTTTGCTTAAAGGTACTGTGACATTAAGCATGTTTTAGTCTGTACTATACTACTATACTACTTGTACTGTCAAGACTGATGTTACCATTTGTCAAGTTCACACAGTATTTGGGCATCATAGGGGTCTTTGCCGTTGCCTCTGTCTTGAAACAACCTTTGACTTTCTCATTACTCTGACCGGCAATCACAAGGGTTCTGATTGCTTACAAGAAATTAAAAGGTAGATTACATAAAACTATTAAATACTTGGTTATTGAAAAAAAATCTTTTACTAAGAGTAATTGCTCAATAACTTTGAGGTTTAGAAATGCTACGGCCCTTAAAAGAAAAATCTGTCGGTAATTAAAAGGCAGTGGTTTTTGAACAGTCGCCATTTTTTGACTTGTAATAGACAAACTCAACACCAGGTGGCATCAGAGATACTGAAATCTTACAGGCCCTCTACCATGTTCCTACATGCACTGACACGATTTCATTTTCACATGTAGGGTTGAAGGAGAGTGCAGTTATCTCCCATGCAGACTCTCTGCTGCTGGCTGAGGTAGAGGACGAGATCCGCCGGCAGGTCGGGGTGACTTACAGCCAGGACTGCCAGTAGAAGAATATGAAGATGAAAGAAAAATCATCAATAGTCTCAACAAAGTGAGGGAATTTTGTGAGCACAAAGGCAGTATAATGTTTGAGACTTTCTTTATTTGACAAAGTGCTTCCATGTTGTAAACATGGAAAGACACTTAAATAGTTAAACCTTTCAATCACTAATAAAATGTTTTATTACATGTGTTTTCCTTAATTTGATTCTTGAATTTAAAAGCACACTTCATCTAAAGTGACTGCAGTACCGCACAGGCACTGTGAATCATTCACATCAGTCAATCAGAAACATACATTATTCATATAACCGCTAACTTAGATATGATCCAAATGCAAATAAACACAGACTCTCACACATTTAATAACAATAGTGGCTAATAATTTGTTTAGAGTGGACCTGTCTTTGGTTTGAGTATGTAAGGTTTACAGCTTTTTAAGTTCATTTTCTAACTGAGTGGTTTCTCATTTGCAAATTTCTTCTTAAATGAAGCACAGGAGATTATCCTTCCCCTCAAATATGCTCCAAGAGTATCCAACCAAACAGCAAGAGAGGTATCCTGTTTACAATACGTTTCTTCAAAAAGCGATTTTTCATTCCTAATCATATTGAGGAAGGCACTGTCTCTTAGTAAGGATGTGTTAAATCGCAACCTACGACTTCATCTGGTCTCTAGAAATGTTGTAATGCAGAGGAAAATTGGTGCATGATCTGAGATGACTATGTTACCTATATTGGAACTAATACAGTAATCCACTAATGGGTGAGAAATAAAAAAAAAAGGCAATCCTAGGGTAAACATGACGAGGTGCAGAAAAGGAGTACTCTCTTTCATCTGGATGCTTCTGTCTCCATGTCTTCTAAACCAAAATCAGAAGTTAACTGGTCGCAGCCTAATATTGTTTCATCACTCCCCAGGTTCTGGAGAAGTTGGGATAAATTATAGAAGAACTCTGGTTGGTCACAGTTAGGCGCATACATGTTACAGAGTGCAATGTGTTTTTTAAAGAGTTGCCCAATTACTATTACATACCTGCCATCTAAATCAGCTATTACCTTTGTTTCATTAAAATGTACTGTCTGGTGGATTAAAATAGAAACCCCTATATTTTTGCCATTTCCTAGACTGGAAAATACTTTCCCTATCCAGGTTCATTTAAGGTTTAAAGATTATTTTTTGTTCATGTGAGTTTCCTTCCTTTTTCATCATTATGACGATGAGTGTAAAAAGGGGCACCAGTGTTTGAGAGTTGCTGAGATAACCTTGAATGCACTGTACAGTATATTCAATTCAAATAACTTTATTTATCCGTTAGGAACTTCATTTGTGTAGAAGAGCATCAGTGTGCATACAGCTAGACACAAAAACAACAGCAGAAACACACACATACAAGTGGCTCTATTATATCACCTCTCTCACTAGATCAGGCAGATTGATTGCTGTCCATTTTGGAAACCATGCAGGTTGGGAAGATCAGCCATGACTTCACTGTGGCCCTGAAAACTTTTCCTCCTGAAGACCATCACGTAATAAGTTGCATTGCCACAGGTTCATAGAGTGTTTCAAATGCATGTTTACAGCGAGACTTCTTTGCTCCGTGCAGACTGTATGAATTTGCTAATCCTGACAATCCAAAGTTAAATTGTCACAAATTTAAACTGGGAACAGGAGGACCGAAGTGCAGAATAAAGGAAAACTATTTTATTTTTAAACAAAAGCTTACTTTAAAACAAATCCAAAATGTCCAAAAAACCCATAAAGGGTAAAGAACACAGGTAGCCACGAGGAATCACTAGGAAGACTGACGCTGACATCCAACATACAACAACTGTCCTGGCTATGTGCCCTGGAGGCAGGGTACATAGCCAGGACAGTTCAGGAGGACAGCCAGGAGGCCGACCAAACAAGGAGAACAGTTCTGGTGGGTGGCCAGGAGGCCGACCTAACACGGAGAGCAGATGAGGAGGCGGCCTGGAGGCCGACCAGACGACAGCACTGCACCAGTGAGAGGCCGGGCCTCCCACGGACACACAGCAGTGTGCGGAGTCAGCAGAACCTCAGACGAAGGCGCAGGAGTGGACGGGGCATCAGACGAGGGTGCAGGAGTCAGCAGGACCTCTGACATGGGCGCAGGACTTAGCAGGACCTCAGACGAGGGCACAGGAGTCATCAGGATCTCCGATGAGGGCCTAGGAGTAGGCAGAACCTTTGAAGAAGGAGCAGGAGTAGCCGGAACCTCCGACAGGGAAGCAGGAGTCTGTTGAGTCAGCAGCGCCTCCCACGGAATCACAGGGGTGGGCTGGACCTCCCATGGGGACACAGGAGCCGGCCGGACCGCCGAGGGGGAACCAGGAGTCGGCCAGACCGCCAAGGGGTCTCGCTGGCGCCACAGCCAGGTGCTCAAGGTAGTTGCGGAAACGGTCACCACAGCCATCCAGTCCAGTCAACACCACCCCAGGAAGAAAACCATCCCTTTCCTTAAGGCTGGAGAGAAATCCGGGACTTGATCAACCCCGTATGGGTCACCTGGGTGAGGGGGTCTACTGTTTAAAGACCCGAAACCCCCAATGACCTCAGGAACATCACTGATGATGCATCCCAGCGCATCCAAGAGATGTATCTTGCAAACTATCAAACTTGTTTGAAGTTATGCTGAAAATACGTTGCACCTCCACATTGGTGCTATTGGGAGGAAAAAACATCAGATGCCAGGCAGTCTTTACACGAGCCCTTCAGGATTACAGATTGCTGAAAGGATATTTTCTTGTCATTTAAGGCCTTTCATTCAGGTGAAGCAGGAGCGTTGTGTTGCAATAAATAATGTGTTAAAGCTGTTTTTTTAACAGGTTGTGGCTGTGGCAGCTCGTAAGTTGGAGGATGCTCAGGAATTTGCCAAAAAGCACAGCATCCCAAAGGTATATGGCAGCTATGAGGAGCTGGCCAGAGATCCAGATGTAGGTGAGATTTTGTTGATTTGTTGATGCAGCTTTGGATTTGTCAGCTAAATTACGTTAAGCATCAAATTAAACATATTTTCTGCCTCAAACATTTCGGTCAGGGATAAACTTTACAACAAAAGACAGCTGTCACAAATCTCTAGTTCAAACTACAAGTATTTTTCCTGTGTATATTTTACTGTGACTATAATTTTGACTTACAGAAAATTCTGTTTTTGATTTGTTTTTGTGTGAGCCCAGATGTGGTGTACATTGGAGTTATCCACCCCTGTCATCTGAAGACATGTCTTCTCTATACAAACGCCAAGAAAAACGTCCTATGTGAGAAGCCACTGGCCATGAACACAAAGGAGGTGAAGGAGATCCTGGCCTCTGGAAGTATGGCCATAGAAGAATAAAAGAATAAAAGAAAATAACTTTTCTAATACAGCCCAACTTTCTCCTTCACTCACTTTAATTACATTTGCTTTCTGAAATGACTCCATGTCTGTGTGCTAGGCTGTCTGGACCCGATTCTTCCCGGCCTCAGTGGAGATAAGACGGCTACTGGCCCAAGGGGTCCAGGCCATGGGGGTGTGCCTGGAGACTGGTAATGTCAAAGTGACCAGTATGGTCTCATGGATATGATAAGTGATACCTTCTCATTTGAAGATGGAGAATAATGAGTAACACGTATTCATAATTAAAGTTTACAAGAATAATATCTAAACACAGGTAGAAAAAACACAGTGGCAGAATTTTAAACTGTGTTTGTGCCTACCTATATGTTTACAGACAAGATGTTTATTGTCTTCTTTTTTGCCACTGTGATTCCTTCTGTATGTGAAATAAGATTTTTTTGACCAAGGGAGTGTCCCCTGTACTGATACGACTTCACCTCTTATCTCTGTATTTTCATTTTGGCACTGTAAATGTTAAGGTTTGATAGTTCAGACACCTGATGTTGTCCTCCTTTTATACAGTATACCTCTTAAAAAACACAGTGGAATGACCTGACTCAACATTTTCTTTTGCTGAAGACATTCATGTGCCACTACAATAATCCCTAATGTCGCACCTTTTAAAGCATGTGACAGAATTCATGTTTTAGTATTATAGTTTTTATCTTTAATAGTTTAAATGTGAATTGAAATGTGTATATTATATATTTGTAATATGTTTCAGGAGCGGATGAGACTGTAATTGTTACGCTGAAGTTCTCCAGGAACAGGATGGCAGTGTTTACTTGTTCTTCCGGTTGGAAGCTGGTCAATGATGCCGTTAATGTGGGCACAAAGGGCATCATCAAAGGGCGTAGTTCTGAGTTTATTTGAGTTTGTTTTCCTGAGAGGCAGGAAGGCGATTAGTGTCCACAGTCTGTCTTAGAGGTAGATTACATAAAAAATATATATATATATAAAGTACTTGGTTATTGAAAAAAAACAAAGTACTTCAGTGAGACAACTTGAAGATGTCTTTCGTTTTTTTTTTTACTAAGAGTAATTGCTCCATATCTGACACGTTGAGGTTTAGAGATCTGCCGGCAGGTGGGGGTGACTTATAGCCAGGACTGCCAGTTGATGAATATAAAGATGAAAGAAAAATCATCAATAGTCTCAACAAAGTGAGGGAATTTTGTGAGCACAAAGGCAGTATAATGTTTGAGACTTTCTTTATTTGACAAAGTGCTTCCGTGTTGTACACTAAAACAGTTAAACCTTTCAATCATTAATAAAAAAAATTGTATAACATTTGTTTTCCTTCATTTGATTCTTGAATTTAAATGCACACTACTGATGTTGCATCCAAAGTGACTGCAGTACTCACTACACTGTGAATCATGGTTATACATTTTCACATAAAACATTTGAGGCTGAGGAAAGGTTGGTGCTTATCTCTTTTATTGATGGAAATCCAGTCTTTTAGGACAGCTCAGTACACCAGCTATACATTATATTTCCCCTTTACATAAAGTTAGTTCTCACACTCTAGTGTTACAATCCAGAGCATATTAGACACATGAAGACAGCTACAGTGGAGGGGGGCCGCCCCTAACCCACTGGGGCTGAAAGGGACACAGCTATGTTCCTTCCTCAGGTCCCTTGTGAGAAAAGAAACCCAAAAGTGCTCTTTCACATGAGTCAATGTTAGTGAACCATACCTCATTCAAATAAGCGCTAACTTAGATATGATCCAAATGCCAATAAACAAAGACTCTCACACATTTAATAACACAAACACAGTAACTAGCTCAAACAGCTCTTAAGTGGACATCCAAAACTAACATTTCTCTAAGGTCAGACAAAATATAAGTAGAATTGGATGTCCCGAGACAAAAATTTACCATTCAAAAAAGTCAAGTATAATATTGAATGTAACATTGTCTGGAGTAGATAAGGAGTGCAACATTTAAAGGTAGACATTAACAGTGACAGCTGGCTTTAAGAGTGGACACTTCATACAGACAGCACTACACAAGGGTTTGTTTAGGTGGAGAGGTGGAGCAAAGGCTTCCCCGTAGGATCATTCCTTTTGATTTAGGATGCACCCAGTTTGTTCATTATACCCGCAGGAGTGTGATCAGTAAGTCAAGTGTTACAGTACTAAAGGTGCTCTGTGGAGATCAGCCTGCTCCACCACTAACCCAACCTAAACAAGCCAGTAAGCGCATGCACACAGACCAGGATGTATTCACTTTCAGACTGGTTAACTTTTAACTATGTGAGTGAGTGAGTGAATAAATACAGCAGTTTTCTGGTCAGCGTGTATTCATCTGAGGCCCCGCAGACTGGTTTGATTGAGAGTACCCATGTGAAAGGAATAGAGACATAAATTGGAATAGTACTGAACAAGCCTCCACTCTTGGCTAAAACAGCTCTCTGGCCATGAAGGCTATAATCTATTTTTTTTTTTTATTCTTTGCATTATTGGCTAAATGCTAAATTCTGCAGCGATTGAGTCTATGAGCCCAAGTCTTAGATTGAAAGGCTGTGAGCTGGTATGGAGCGTAGGGGTGGAGCAATATGAAATAAAGATGAACATAAAGGGAGGAAGCAGAGGCCACCAGAAGCTGTTCAGGCCACCAGAACCACACGCATGGTGTTGGTGTAACCGGAGCCTGGACGCCAGCCAGTCAGGACGATGACAACATCTCCCTCTTTGAAGAAGCCCCTGGCTTTGCCTGAAAATTAAAAAGATGAATTAACAAATTATGCTTTTTTTTTTAACACCAAAATGTATCGCTCTTTAACACTGTTTCTCTTCCAACGTGCTCGAACAGTTACTTTAATTTTGTACAAGTATAAAAAGTTGTTCTTGTGCAATGTTGATTAGCTACACAACGTAATAATTAAAACCTGGCATATGTACTCACCCATATCCATAGCAAAGTTCACACGCATGTCGACGTCCTCAGCCCACACATCGTGAGAAGGCTTGGTGTAGAGGACAGGGAAGATGCCGCGGTACAGGTGGGCCTGGCGAGCTGTCTGAGCATTACGGGTGACGGCGATAATGGGTGCACGGGGCCTGTACCTGGAGAGCAGGTGGGCAGATCTGCACAGACACACAGAGACACACACCTGTAAGATTCCATGGCCAAATGACGGTGACTAAGGGATGGAGACAGCTATCTACAGTATACGCTATACTGTCCTTTTACTTCAACTGTCCACCAGAAAGAGTTTTAACAGTCAGTGTTGAATTGATTACAGAATGAGCGAGGATACTTTAAATACATACAAATGCAATTTGAATCATTATTTTCTTTAAACCTACATTATCTAGCTTTTTTCACACTGCATAAACCGTTAATATTAATACTTAACAGGCCAAATTAAACATTAGTCAGATGCAAATTCAGTCTTTAAAAAGCAATTCAATGCAATTAAAAAACCCTGTAGCCATGTGTTTTCAGATATTCTGTCTGATTTGGGCTTCTCAGAGACAGTAGAGCTCCAGCATGCTAACTGAATGAACAGGAAAGTGTGGGAGGCTGATCAGATTCTGCCCATACAGCCCTGAGAGGTCTAATCATTAAAAAATAATGAACAGTCAGAATGTGTGAGAGAAGGGTTAAATTGCTCAATCCAAATGTCCATATACTCAGATTACAGCAGGCTCAACCCCGATTTATGACATAGTGGCATATAGCCTCAAGCACTGCTGTGTGTGTACAACTTAAGTTTCCAAAATGTTTATTAATTTGATGTGATGTGAAATATGTTTAAGTATCTGGGTGGTAGCTCTTTCTTCTAATCTGATGTTATTAAGTCTTTGAGGGATGTACATTTGGATCGGCTTTAGGCAACCCAACTTTTCTTAATCTGTTGCAATCTCCCTCACCCTGTGTAGCAGCAGTCAGACACAAACACACAATAAAAAGGAGAGGGAATCTGTTGGAGCAAATTTGGTTTCGGAGGTAGAATCCCGATCCATGTCAGTCAGGTGGTTGTTAATTCTGCAACTACCTTACCTTGAAGGCATTTTCACCTCTACCCTTCTCTTTCTTACCTTCCAGTCTTGGTGAGAACAATGAAGGCACTAGCACAACATTTGAACGAGGACTCGACAGCTCCGACGGCTACTGCCTCCGAAGGGTCTCTGGTCAGTTGGGAGTGTCTCCTCAGCTCCTCAAACAGCTGTCTGTGGAAGGTGGCTGCCTCAGCCTCTCGTGCTATCTGAGCACAGAGGGACCACGAGGGAAGGATGGGAGGATGAGGAGGGGTTACCACTACCACAAACAGTCACTCACACCGCTGGGAGTGACTGGCAAATGTTTAACTAGACTCCTGGTTGGCAGTAAGGTGTTGGTTTAATGATAGGCACTAAAGTATGATTGATGAGATGAGATTCAACTTTATTGTCATTACACATATACAAGTATAGAGTAACGAAATGAGGTTTGGCATCTCACCAGAAGTGCAATAAGCAGAAAGTGCAAGTGATTGATGTGATTGATGTGCTTTAGCCTCTTTCAATTAGTTTATGGGTAAAGGTTTCGATTTTTGTCAACTCACATTTGAAAAAAATAACCAGCAGTCTACTTAATGCATTTGCCAGGTTCTCCCAGTCATTACTGCAGTCAGTCCCTGTCTAGCCCTACACTCCCTCTCCTGAACTTCCGACATCAATGTCCTTCTTGACCTGCCAGGACAAGATTAGCTCCCTACCTTCCAGAGCCAGTGAGCACAATGATCCCAGAGGCTAAGCTCTTAAAGGAGGCCTCAACAGCGCCAATTGCAATAGCCTCAGCGGGGTCTTTGCAGTACGGCGTGGAGCGGCGCAGGTCCTCAAACACCTGCCGGTGGAACATGGCCGCCTCAGCTTCGCGAGCAATCTGGCACAAGTGAGGGCAAGATGCATCAAACACAGGCATTCCCACACCAGGCACACCCAGATGGAACATGAGAAAAGTGGGTGGAGAATGGACAGGAATGTGACAAACAGAGGGACAATGTTGAAGGCACAAGAAGAAATAAAAGTAAAAAAAAAAGAGAAGGAAAGGAAGAAAAAGACAGGGGGGGACAGAGGAGTTTGGATGTGCAGTTAGTGTGGGGGTATCATCAAGATCTCCATATTTTACCACAACCATAAGCATGAGAATATAACATGCAAAATAGTAGACCACGACCCATGCTAATCCGGAGTCAAGGTTACCGTTATGCTGAAATAAACCTTAAACTAACAATACTATTTAACATAGAAATATCACAAATGATTAAAGATCCAAATGAAAGAGCCAATGTTTTGTTTAGAACTTAAAAATAAAGATAAGGAGGATAGGACAGGACTAAAGTCATCTTGAAATTAAAAAGAAGCCAAATCTCTGCACACATGCAAATACAGCCAGGAAGAAAGAACAAGAAAAGTCAGATTAAGGTGTAAAGATAATGTTTGAGTTAGTCTGTGAATGCTTCTCAACACGCATGGTTTGAGCTCAAGGAAAGTTGCAGTAAACTCCAGGTTGTGAAGCTCACGATGCAACTTGAGTGTAAGGACAGTAAGCTCAATAGCAGCAACTGCTGAGTCACTGCTGAGTCACGCCAGCACCTGCATAGCAGTGCACAGTGTTGCTGAGAGCAGTGCAGGTTAGCAAAGCAAGGCTTGAACGGAAAGACAGGCAGGGAGGGCAGCATGAACTGCTTAATCCATCTATGATTGATAATAATTGCTTTTTTGATGCAAGATTAGATTAAGATCTAATTACTACTAGATCTTAATCTTGTGAATTTAAACTGCAAAAAGGTCTTTAAACTGTTTCTTTCCCTGACTGACAAAACATACAATGAAGTGAAGAAGACACAAACAGATATTTCAGACAGAATTTTAAACATTTTTGTCATCCATCATCAGCTTAGTCAATTATCAACAATTGCTGAATCATTCAAAATGTGTATTATGCAGAAAAGCACTCCCCCATCCTTTTTTTTTTGTTTGTTTTTTTTACAATTAAGGCACTAATTGTTCGTGCTTGTCAAGTCTTTAAACATCTACGTGTTCGGGGTTGACTTAAATATTCACTGTAAAGTCTTGAAAAAGCACAAGGCTTTTGAGATAAGGAAGAAAGGCAGGACAGTGAGTCTTTGCTGGAGGTAAAGGGACAGACCACTCTGTCCAAAAATGTCATTTATGTAAATGATCATTGTTTCTGTGTCTCTATTTTGTGCACAACCACGGTCACAATATCCCCGTTTGAAAGTTATACACGGGTTCGGCCAGTTAACACACAAGCCTCGTTGGAACTTTATCACAGGGATTGCACAAATAAGATTGTCATTAGTGACGTCTCTAGCTTGTTGAGGTTTGAGTTGTAAATGATGAAGTCTTTCTTGAATAGCCTAAATAAAAGAGAATAATCTCAAAGAAGATAAATGGATGGATAAATCAATGATATATTCTTTCGGTTAGCTAAACTATTCTGCTGACACCTTCTTTAACAGTTGTTTAGCAATGTGGAAAAAAAGCTGCTGAATCATTGTGCGACTGAGAATCACACGTGTCCAGGTGGAAAAAAAAAGCAAACGAAAAGAGAAAGAGTGAAACACCAGTCTGTGACTAAAACATGCGAATGGGTTAGAGAAGTGATAAATCATGCAAGATCATCCCGTACTTCTTCTCTCGAATCAACAACCCTTGATTCTATGAAATAACTCTTTATGCTCAACATTGTATTCACTTTAATGCTCGTGACTTTTTAACATCTGAAATACATGAACTCACCATGTGCTGTGTGCGCACTGCCTCCAGGGGGTAATCTCCCTTGGCTGTCTCTCCGCTCAGCATGATGCAGTCAGCGCCATCCAACACGGCGTTGGCTACGTCACTGCCCTCAGCACGGGTGGGTCTGGGCTTCTTGATCATGCTCTCCAACATCTGAAAGTCGTCAATGTGAGGAGTTAGAGGGTAACACTCACACAATGCAAAAATATCAGCGTTTGGAGAGGCACAAACAAAATGAATACTGCAATCATTTTTTTTTTTAAGGCTGCTCTTTTTCACATTCACAAAACTGCAGATATTTTACACTGACAGTGAAATCTGCAAGTCATCTTCAGGCACAAACATCAGATGCTGGGGGGGGGGGGAATAAAGTTGAAGACATACAGTTTGTCCTTTGCTTCTATATTACCTGAGTGGCACATGTGATCGGCTTGCCAGCTCTGTTACAGCGACCAATCATCATCTTCTGGGCTAGGAAGACTTTTTCTGTGGGGATCTCAATTCCCAGGTCACCACGGGCAACCATGATGCCATCGCTGGCCTCCATGATCTCATCAAATCTGCACAAAAAGAAATAAATGATTATGGGATGTTCCACTTGTGTTCAGAGCACTGTTGTCAAGCCGACCATTAGACACAAAGAATCGATAAACTATTACTCCAACATGAAACCTGTCAAGATGTACACAAAAGATATGAACAAATGGACCTTGCGCACACACCTGCGTACACCCTCGTGGTTCTCCAGCTTGCTGATGATCTTGATGTCTTTGCCTTTCTCTCCCAGCACCGCTCTGACGGCGTGTACGTCGGCTGCTTTGCGGATGAAGGAGGCGAAGACCATGTCGACTCCATGCTGCACACCAAACTGCAGGTCCTTGATGTCCTTCTCTGAAACAGCAGGGAGGTCTACAGCAGCACCGGGGAGGTTCACTCCCTTTTTGCTGCCCAGGGTGCCACCGTTCTCGATCTCACAGATGAGGTTATCAGAACCTGAAGAGCAGAGTTATAATAGTTACTATAGTTAGTTAAATAGTTACTGGGTATGAATACAGTGCAGTGTTTTCAAAACAGAGTATAGGAGATTCCATATTTTTGTTTGCCAATCTTCCACTAACCAATCTCTGTAACTTGCAGGGAAATTAGTCCGTCATCAATGTAGATCTTGCTGCCAACTTCCACCACCTTGGTAATGTTCTTGTAGTCGAGCCAGAGGAGCTCATCGCTGCAGTTGTCCTGGTGAGAATCATCCACGGTAATCTTGATCGTGTTGCCCTTCTGCAGCTCCACCTCAGCTGTGCCGCTCTGTCAAACAAATATAGTTTTACTTTCTTTAGTTGTTTTTTTTCCATGCAAAAAGGCTTATGAAGGCATTACTTTTAGTTAGTAGAACAAGAACAAACAATGCTAAACTCACTCCCTGGATGAGGCCGGTCCTGATCTCAGGGCCCTTGGTATCCAGGGCGATACCGATGGGCCTGTACTGGATACTTCCCGGCTCAAAGCTCTCACATGCCTCACGCACATTCTTGATAGTATCTGCATGGTACTAGACAAAGGAAGAGAAAAATAACAGAGGATATATAAGCATTATAGTTTTTTAAACCATCTTATGCTGCTATCACACACATTTGAATGAGAGGAATAAAACAGAAGTGCTGGCCTTACAGTTCCTGTAAGATACTGGCTTTATCAGGCCTGGATAATTAAAAAGATAAAGTTGGTCTGACAACTCGCTCACACAGTCATAAACATGAGTCATACTGTCAGCATCACCATGGAGTCACTCAGTTCATTAACCACCTTGTTTGACACTGTCTACTGACCCAATTCTTTTCATGTCCTTGAGCACACCCTTTTTAATGGTGAAACCTAAAACACCACCTTTAAGAATTACATTTCTCTGTCAAGCACATTTATTGAGTAGCCGTATGTCAGAATGAGGAAGTGCAGTGTTTCTAAGGAAATTGCTCCTGAAGTTTCACAATAAAACCGAAATTTGTAAGTGCCACCCAATATTACAACATAAACAGACTTCTTATACACCAAAGTAAAAAAAAAAACATGTGGTCTAGAATTGTTAACATTATCAACAAAGTGTGAAAAAAAGTGTGAAAGGATGGCCAAAACAATGACATTATTTTCTGGGACAAAGTCAATGTCATGACAATGACTGCGTAGATGGCAAACCTTGGCTCTAACATTCTTTAAGAAATAGAGGTTAACCTTCCTGCCTTTCCAAATTCAGATCTGTCATATCACTGAGGTAGAAATCTTTTTCTAGTAATTAGAATTGTTAAGCATATAGTGCTGCCGCACATGGCCCATGCTGCCTATTGAGGTAAGCACTGGCGGATAATCAAATGTGCTGACTGTCACTCACAAAACATGGAGCTGATGATACACTCACTGCACTGTGGTTAAGAGAAAACCTGACCGCTCCCACAATCTGCACAATAAAGTAAAATACAGTGTAATGTTGTGTGTGTGTGTGTGTGTGTGTGTGTTTGGGGCTTGGTCCATGAATTTATAATTAATCTGCTACAGATGTCGCAGAGAAATGTGTTCAGGGAGGCCACATCTCATTTCTAATATTATTCAGGCTGTTTATTTAAGTTTTACTTTCAGGATTTGCAACACAATCCTCTGTCTTCTTCCAGTTTCACTTAAAGTCGCCATGCCCTTGCCGCTTGTGTTCACAGTCTCAGCATAAAAAAGGAAGGACAAGAAGTAACAAATTACGTTTTTATGGCAACAAACAAAGCCTTGATTTTTATTTTTTGGTTGCTTTTCTCTGAACCTTTATTTTCAGTCAGGCTGTAGGTACTATTTGTTTAGGACTAAGGATGCATTTAAAATGTTGCTTAAATTTATATTCTTAGAAAAATCATTGTGATTTAATCAATGAATATCAATCTAGAAAAACTTCTCTCATATTTCCCGATGAAGAGGTCAAAAAACTGTAAGCGCAAATTGAAACATGTTTATATAAAATGTCATTACAAAAATTGCCAAAAGTGACACTATTGAAAAGTTTAGTTAGAAACACAAAGAGCCCCACTTCTTGAATGTCGATTATTTTCTATTCGGAGCATTTAATCTGTTGATTAATGGGATGAGCATCTCTAATTTGTCCCTGTATGTGTGTCTGGAGGACAGAGTCAGGTTCTGAAGGAGAGACACAGCCTCACCTGGACAAGCTGGCAGCACTCAGCCAGTCTCTCTCACCACTGGTTTCCTCATCTCAGGATTGATCGGTTTGGTGATGTATGGCCAATGTCGTTTTTTCATCTCTTTTTACAAAACTTATTTTATAAATCTTTTGTTTGTGGAAAATTGTGCGAGTGTGTTCTTTGTCCTATCTTGATCTAGGTTGAAGCATAAAATCTGGCTAAGCTTTTTAAAATGTGCCACATCAACGAACCTAGGCATGGTGCAGGATATCAATGAGGAGTTTCCTTTTTCATATCTCAAAGTGCACAGATTATAAATAACCAAGTCATTTCAGCTAAGACACACAGCTATCACTTAATAAAGTATATAAACACTTAATCAGGCCACATCTCTTATCAACAGAATGCGGGTATATTACCCAAACTGTAATCTAAGTTAGCACTACTTTCTGTCCATTCACGTTGGCTGGCCTTCGTCTTGCACAATGTGGGAAGTTGACTTAAGTTTCCAATGAATTACGTGATGGTTCACTGTGAACGTTGATGACCCTTCACTTTCACCATAGTTATTTTCTGTAGAGAGTTACAACAGTGCTTTAAATGCTTAAAAAGTACACAAGATAAAAAAGCAAACACTGACACGTAGATCAACATGACCAACACAACCATTCTGTGATAAAGCACGGAACCATGTGTGCTGAAAATTATCAGCAAAGTTTAAACGTGACATGCAACAATGTGACTGCTTAGCTGCACTTTCCCCAACTTATTTACACAATAGACAGAGTTGTTGAAGACCCACCTCGTGTGTGCCGTGAGAGAAGTTCATGCGAGCAATGTTCATTCCAGACTTGATCATCTCCTTCAGTATGTCCACAGAACGGGAGACCGGTCCTGCAGGCAGTTATTGATAAGAGGGAACAAAGACATAGTATGACTTAATACCAAGTCCAATCATTTTGGCATTCAGCCTTCATTTAGATAGGACAGTAGAGAGTAGGAAACTGGGAGAGAGAGGGGGGAATGACATGCGAAAAAGGAGAAACATGTCTGACTTGAACCCCCGGCCGCCTGCTTGGAAAACTGCAGCCTCCGTAGATGCGGTGCAACCTTACTGCGAGGCCATTTGTGCCCCAACATAGCATAACTTATTTTAATCTAATATTAATTTACTCCTACTGGCAAATTAATCAATTAGAGCAGTACAGTGTTTGTATGTTTTATGATACTTTTTTATCATCAGGAATTCATTTGGTAGTGACCCTAGGTTAAAATAAAAAATGAAATAAAAAAAAAGGTAATTCTGACTTTCCATAATTGTGCAGCCCTAGCAGAAACCTCATATCAACCACATATCACAGAGCCTTTAACGTTAACCAACCGATGGTGCAGATGATGCCGGTGTTTCTTGCAGTGGTGGGCTCAGAGTCGATGTCCAGCAGGCACATGTGTTCCAGGAAGGTGTCGGCCATGGCAGCATTGAGCTGCTGTGTCTGGATGAAGGCAGAGCCCATGTCTGGAACCTTTGGATGAGGCATGTTGTTCACTGGTGAAACTGGAGAGGTCCTGCATGGAAATATGAAAAAAGGAAAACCTTCACATAGAGAATGCAACTTACAGCTTTCAAAAGGTAACCAAACGGAAAATCAACCTCGTCAAAAACTACGAGCTAAAACTACTTTCAAACGTAGGCTGTCTTCACATATAATGTCCTGAGTGCTCTACTGTAGGTTCATGGAATTATTTCCTATGCAGGTCACACTGACCAGACTTTAAGGGCACTGTATCCTTCCCCTCTGCAAAAACACCATACCATAACCAACCATACTTAATTATCTTGATCTCAAATCTATTTTAAACTAACCTCAGCTACTTAGACAAAGAACAATCAAGATTAAGGCTTACTTCCTGATTAAATGCCTTTATTTAAATAATCAGGCATTGTAATCTACTTTGTCTTTCACTCAGTTAGTATTTGCCTTTTAGGTTGCATATGTACTTATGTCAAATAAAATAATAATGAAACAATAGTATTTTTTAAGGATCTTCAAACTGTTAACAGTTTGATAATATAGCATAAATCTTATATTCTTAGCAAGATATGAATCCAAGTGATGCTCTGCAATTCCACCATGCTCCACACATCGAGCTGCTACACCATATTGTACATTCTGTACCCCCCACCCACTTCTTCCTGAGTCACCCATGGCAACAACGCCTTCATCATCATCATCATCATCAGGGTGGAATTGGCAAGCTTTGATCACGACAGTAGTATGTCGTAAAAGAGAGGAAATATCAAAATCTGTCAATCCTGTCATGTGCACAATAGGCACATGGATGTGTGAGTATAAAATCTCGTTCAAATCAAGGCATGTCTGGACGTGCAGTCAGTAAGGTGTTTGTTTTGGAGCAGGGTGTAGCATTCAGCACAGCGTCTATGAGGAATGCCTTTTCTACTGTGGCTCTAGTCTAGTTGTTTTGATTACATAACTACAGCACAGCTTGGGGAGCTGAAATTCTTGCTTGAACAGTAAATCGGGTCAAACAGACAGTTGTAGAAATCTGCGCAATTCAAACACTGAGTGTCTGAGCCTAATGAGGTAGGAGAGCCGACACATTTTAACAACAGAACTAGAAGGTTAAGCTATGTGAAATATATCACCAGTCATTTAGATGAAGATGTTTCTGGACAAAATGTTTCTAAAAAGATTTTCAAATGCAAATTTGGTCTAAAGTTTATTTTGGCCTTACAATGCACAATTAAACATCTGCAGCTATTTGGGGGTAGATGTGCTTACTGTCCACTGCCTTTACTACTAATACTGTTGAGTATTTCTCATCAAAACATGCAATAAGGATGAAGGTACATTTTAAATATTATTTATGATCACACCTCTTAGGTTCAAATAGCCACACAGGGAGGGAAAGAGCTAAACAAAAGATTAAACAAAGTCATATCACAGCGATAAAACAAGCTAATGAAAGTAACATATTATTAAAATAAAGCTTATATATTTGAGATACTAATATCTTAAATGTACTAAATTGACTTTAGAATATAATGACTTCCTGCCAACGTAAGATGAGTCCAAACCAGCCAGTGGAGGGATCAAGTTCTCGTTATTTAAATTATACATTGAAGTGAGCTTCACCAAAGAACACTCTCACTAGTAGATTGTTTGGCAGAACAAGACAACTAACATTTCTTCACTAGAAAATCACCTGATCTTTTTCAGATCCCCTTGGCACAAAAGCAAGACAGCCAATCGGGGTACAAAGGATGGTCCTTTACTATTTAAAAAGTAGCTCCCTACTAGTCCCAACTATAACAACCCACACTTCAAAAACTATTTTGTACTCACACAGGAGGGTTAAAAGTTGCAAATGCAATTGTCTGATTGCTGTAAATGTTGGTGATAGCAACTGTTGCATTCGACAGTATCACAAGTTGTCCTACTTGCTCTTACTCATCCCATCCTAATTACAAATGCATCACGTGGGGGGATTCCAAGCTGAGCCATTAAACTAACACGCTCTCTCAACAGAACCGCTGACTGATGATGTAACACTCCAGTCAATGGGGCCGACCAGTGCCAGACCAGTGCTGTACGTGAGCACAGTCACATCCCACCACTGCAGAGCACACACTGCATCACGGAGGTGGGATCTGAGTGGGCTAAACCAAAGGGAAAGACTGCAGAGGGGAGAAAAGTGTCTGAAATGTTGCAGTATGAGTAAGTAGACAGTTTCCAGTAAAATTCATTCATAGATTAATCACGGGCAATTTTAAGAAACACAACAGTTTTTTACGCATATTTCTACATTTGGATTTTAAACAAAATGATCATAAAAATAGAAAGAAGGCCCGGGTGGTCCACTCCGATATGTATCCCAGTGTTTAAAGGAGAACAAATCACAATGGCAATAACCAATAAACTGCATTACTTTCATGACAGAATCATATGTCATTAGTGAAGTCGACTAAATGAAATTTCAATGTTAGGCAACTCAACCTGAAATACAGCAACTCCAGGTGAGGTCGTATTTTTAGAGCTATTAGTGGTAAGATAACTGGCTTAGGAAACAAGTCCTCCTAATATAACATCTGAAAGTTATGTGCTGTGACTACAATGTCATGATTTGTCTGACCTGGCTTGCCAACTCCTAGTAAAACTAATGACATCATTGGCTTCAATGGCTGGCCAGCAGACAGTGATAGCATGTCTGACCTCAGATCAGCCAACAAAAAAGCAACAGCAGCCAGAGTAACCCTGACACAGATGCAGAGCTAACTTTAGAGTTGGCTGCTAATAATCCCCTTAAATCCCTTCCCACCACACTCTCTCCTTGTAAGACACACACAGCCACAATTTCTCCTGACTCTCTAAACAATGGCCTTATCGTAGCTTATCTCAAAAGACATCTGTGAAATCATAAGCAGCCAAAGCGGCACTGCTGACAGGGTGACATGACATTTAGTGCCATCTACTATGAATGTGATGTAACACTGGGCTAATCCAGGCTTGCTACAGAAGCTGGTTTCTATCAAGCACACTCACTCAAAAGAGATTCTCTTACATACCCACGGTAGTTCCGCCTCTTCTTTATAGGGACAAACAGACACCTTACTACCAATGTCCTCCAATACAATCCCAGAGTGCAGGAGCTTCCTTTTCTAATAAGCCAACCTTTTCCTGCAACAGCAGTCCTGACAGAAGTGACCGCAGCAGCATGCGTGCATACGTAAGACACTTCCAGGAGATCTAGAGTAAATCCCTTCAATGAGGATAAAGGAGAGCGTCTGCTGTGACCAAGCAATCGCCATGACCTGACAGCATGGGAGTACATGAGACTTCCACTATAGGACACACAGCACAGCACAGCACTGTAACATTAATGCAACTACCAGCCTACGTCATACAACCCCCCTAGGTTTAAAAATGGAGTCTTGGCTAAATATAACACACAGCGTGCCGAGTCTGTTTGTAGAAATTGAATACTGTGAGAATGTACGGTGGGATTTGCACTATGTGGGACGGTAAACTATAAAGCTTCACTGTAGTGCTGCACGGACATAAGTTCATGAAATGCACAGAACGCTGTGCATGTTTTTAATGACAAATAATCATGCTGAACTAGTCTGTTGGACTGCAGCACCTTGCATCAAATTGAGTTCAGTGTGCAGTCAAGTCTATCTGCAGTAGCAGAGGAGTACCCATAATTGGTTGTGCTCCACCTCATGGCTCTATGTAGTTTTAGTCAGCAGACATGCAGCTATTGTGGGGATGGACAGCATGGGAGTAGTGCCAGCTGCAAAAGGCCTTATCTACTGCGGTGACTAACAGCTCAACGACAACTGAAGTAGCTTAACAACATCAGCATGTCATGGATGGTCACCTGCCTAAATGCTCATTTGAGTACAAAAACATCAAGAGCTACAGCTTAAATTACAGTTTCACCCAGCAGTATACTTAATGCTTTTGTTGTGAGTCGAGAGCTGTATATAACGTTTGTAGAACCATAAGACAATGGAAATGTTGTTACAGTGATTTCGCTGGGATAAAGGGGACCATTTATGACATTGAGATGGAAGACAAGCTGGCTAAATAAATAGAAATCCTCCTGAGCAAGTTACTTGCCATCATAATCCTAAAAGGTCTAGTGGGAGAAAAACTCCATTTTGTTACAAGGCCTTCAGCCAGGAAGGACAAAGCAATGACAGTGACCCTAGAGTTGTGTTACTCACAAAAAAAACCTGTTCTCATGCATAACAAAGCCTATGCAGGCTACTCCTAAGGCCCTATGTATATCCTATGTATGTAAAAGCAGATATTGCCATATTACACAAGATATTTCATTAAGAAATGCACCTTTTATCATTCAAATCCTCTTCTGTCTCCTATTTGAAAAGGTTTAGAAACCGGGCATAGTTATCAAGTAGCATCACAAAAACAACAAATAGAGAATTAAAAGCCATAATAACTATTTATAAGCAGAGAGTAAGGGAAAATACTGTGTATCTACTATAAACAAGGCCTATTATCTGTGGAAATACTGCAACAGACAAATTGCCCAAACAATGTAGCCTAGGTTTACAACATTTTAAACATAAAAAAAAGGACATGTCGTTTTCTTATGCCATAACGAACGAGGGTCTGGTTTATTTTTTATAGTGTTTCTGAAAAACTATGAAGAGGTAGGCTAGCGTGGACAAAAGGATAAACTCTACCAACTTTCGATGCCATGTAAAGGATCACGACCACTACAAATGACTTTCAAAACGTCTTTGACTTTAAGCTTAGGTGCAATTCATGTGTTTGGTTCAAACGTAATTTGATTATAAAACACAGACACACGGTCCGGACGATGCGCTAAAGGTCACGTTCTCATCCTGCGTCACATTTTCCTGATCTTAGCGCATCACGGAAACTGACCAATGGAGGACCGAGAAGACGCAGCGGCCACACCCACATCAGGAGGCAACAGGAAGCGATGTTTTAAAAGCGTCACACTTAGTGCATCGCGTTTAATTCCAAAAGTTTACATGTAAGAACCGTATTTTGCCACAAATTAATACTTAAGTCTGTTAGTTTGCAAGTAATATTAGCAGCTGTTGTGCGCTAATAGTCCCCCTCGGATATCTTCTCTATAAACTGTATTTTACAATGCAATGTTGATGAACACACAAAAGCAGGAATGGAAATGGCTCATCTATGCCTATCAATTTTAGTCCAGGTGTGTTGGTATATGTTACATGATTTCGATTGTAAAAGCTTTAAGGTGAATGAGGAAACAAGCCACGAGTGACCGACTCGTCCATTCCCAGACTTACCAGCTCGCAGGATGACGCCTCAGATACAGAAGAAAAACAAAATGCTTTAAAAGGAATTGATGTGAAAGCGCAAGAGTCGAGTTATAAAGTTGCACGAGCAGCACCTGTTTAGGATACCCACCTTGTCTGGATGAGGAAGCGCTTAGGCCGATCTGACTGCCGTCACACTGAGCTCAGCTGAAGGTGATCTCTCTAGTCCCTCAGCCTATGCACTCTGCGGAACTACTTCCTAGTGATGCTGAGAGATATTCATCCGAGAAAAATGGGTAATTGAAAAAAATAATAAACTGCTCTTACACTTGTGTACCAACTATAATCACATCACACCACCCACACACGTCCTATACTTTAGTATTATTAATGTTAAATGTCACAAAACATCACAAACTAAATACAACGCGGAGGGATACGCAGACGCGCTGTGGAAGTGATTGGTAAAGTTAGGCAGCCAATCAGGGCGCGTAGAAGCATCAGTACAGAATGAAGTCAGACATGTGATTGAGGATGGCGTGGTGTAGTTTCCTGATGAATGCAACGCTGTTACTTATTTCATAAAGCACTTTGAAACGAGTAGAATCTGTCATGATGTAAGTATGCCCATGTTGTTTGCTCCATTCATAGAGCATATTTGCAAATAATCACCTGGCCACATAGATTATGGGAAGGGTCATCGCAAGTGTTTCACTGTAGGCTACAGCAATTTATTTTTAAATATGTAAAACAATTGTTTGTTCAAGTACATTTGATTCGGAAAGTCGAATTTAAATGCACATACTGTGTAGTTTTTCAAACGCATGGGGGTTTGGGTGATGACTCAAAGTGATGTGATGTGATGGTGCCGTGCTACTTTGAGTCAACATCTCCATCCAGTGGTGAAAAATGATAATACAGTTTAAGATGCCCCCCCCCCCCCCCCCCCCCCCCATTAGATTACTTTAAATTGGTAAATTAGATTCTTCGTATTGAATAGGCCTTTTCAAAATAACCCCCTGCCCCATAAATATTATGAATAGCTCTTCAAATAATTCACTTGCATTTAATTTATTTCACATTTCATACATTTTGCAGAAAAACATTGTATATTGATTTTCTTATATATTTTGTTGATAATACAGTGAAAAGTTCGTTAAAGTATTATTTATTTCCACATATCAAGGCTATGATTAAAACGTATTAGAGGTAAATTGTACATTTGTTCATCTACTGCCTGTACTGCAATATGTCACATCTATAATCAGACATAATGTTATGTCCAGTGCATGCTAGACATCGATGTCACAATAATTAATTGTTGTGATAATCAGCTCTTCTTAGGAGAAGAAGTCATATAAAAAACTAAGTAATTGCAGACACAACTGTCAATCACACCTCTGTCATTGTGACAGTAAAATGTAAACATCAAGCTGAATAGGAAAAAACACAGTCTGACAAATATGCTCCTCTGAGTATAAATTAGTTGGCAGATACATGCTCATCCTAATCTTTCCAGATTACCTCTGACTGACTTTAAAGGTGCATTGTCAAACCTGTGTGTCCATCTCTTTGTCTCCTTCTGCTCTCACCTGTTAGCAGCTGTTTTGGTGTTAGCACTGCTGCCTCCACTGCCCATGCTGCTGTCTCACTGGCTGCTGGCAGCCTCTGCCTGGATCTACACCACTCCACCACCTGAAGCCAATGGACACACCTGTCAAGGTGAGGGACAAATCTTTCATCCAGTAACCCTGTCTGCTGGCCTACCTCCCGACTGTCAGTCAGTATTAGACATGTGGAACTGTAAAACGCTGAGGGAACATGCACAGATTAATCCCAAAGATGAGCGCATTGGTAGCCCTCATTCTTCTAACTGTTAATACAGCATAACGTACAGTGACTAAATATTATTGAATGGATATGAAAAGGTATAAAACAGTCCAACAAAGAAGCATAGCATATGCACAACTCCATAAGACACACATAGAAAAACTGAAACAGCACAAATGTGTACTGATTATATCACAATCATATTACAATAATAAGAAAAGGGAAATTACATCATGGTAAACATGTGTGACAGGATCCAAAATAATTTTCTCTTCACTCAATAGTAGTTGGGTAGACTATTTCCAAATGACACAAAAACAATTTGTGAACACAACACATAGTCTTACTGTGAATAATTACACTGTAAGACTGTGTTTTGTTGGTTATTACATACTGAATTATATTTTAAAGTAGATTGAGTACTTTATGTTATAGCTTATCAAATTACAAAATACAGCTAATTATTACTTTCAGGTAAGAGAGATATTTTAATTCAGAGTATAATGATGCTTCAGTATGAGGGAAATTATTTGAAATGATTGACAGGATATTGGTTTTGTAGTTATAAGGCCTACTTTAATTGAATTCCTCATTTCAACTTGGAACATGAAGTAATAAAAAAGAAGAAACAGGTATTCTTACTGACCTCACTCTTCGAAAGGAAATGTTATCTTTATTTTTAGATGGTCCCAGTAGTTAGTTAATTAGTTAGTATTAGTCTCCTTATTATTTTTTGTCACATAAAAGTTATTCTTCCTCTCCTGATGACAGCCAAACAGTAAGCACACAGTTAGCCTATCACCTGTTCATTAATCCGTCCATTCTTTAGGTCAGTTCTTAAACAGATACATTACCTTGAGATAATTAGGGTAAAGACTGCTTAGCTTAATGGTCACACGTGCAACCAATGACACACCGTATCATAGCCCAGTGAGGTATTATTTGTAATGTTTGAATCATGTTTAAGATGTTACTTTACTCCTTTGTCACCTCAATGTATTATTACCTATTAATTATTAAAGCCTATTCCAGCTGTCTCTACAGCCTGCAAGGTAGCTTAAATGTAAATAACAGATTTATCATTATTCGTATTAAGGTTTTTTTTTTTTACTTTTTAATAATTTCAAACAAGACATGAAATATCTTAGATATGAGAAATAATGTCCTCCCAAAGGATCGTTATCGTTATTGACACAAACTACACACCAACACGTACACAAGGGCAGAGCCATTTCTCCTCCATTTTTCCTCTTTATTTCACAGCAGCAGTGCAGTCAGCTGCGGGTCACATGACTGGCTTGCCTGGCCTCACTGAGCATGCTCAGGCCCCTCTGTGTCGTCAGGCAAAATACAAGACAGCAGTAGGAGCAGAGATCTGCAACAGATAAACACACAGACTAACACACCAGCTCAATTGCTCGCAGACACACACACTCTACAAGCACTGCGAGACAGGCGCGGCAGAACGGGGGGGGATTGTGGCTCAGATTTCTCGAGTATCTTATGTTCATGGGCTTATTGTCATCCATCTTTTCTGTGGAAAACAGCCTCTGACAGAGTGCGGGGCAGGTGTGCCCTTTAAGAGCGGGAGCAGCTGAGGCAAGGACAGCATCCTAGGCTCCATCCTCTGTGGAGGTAAGTGTGGCTTGGATGGGGTGAGGGTGCAGAGCGTGGGGGAGGGGAAATCCGCTTGGCTGCCTCTGTGTTTGTGTTGAATATTATCATACGGAAGAATTGGGACGGTAATGGCGGTGGTTGAAGGTGGGGGGTTTGGGGGGGGGGGGGGGGGGGGGGGTAGTTTGTCTGCGGCTCTATTGGTATGTGAGACGACAGCGGCTCTGAGTATGGTGGTGGGGGGATGTAAATGCTAGCAGGGGTGAGGACATGGCAGGGCAGCAGGCACATAGAGAAAAGGAGAGGACCTGAAGTGAAGGACGTGCTGATGACAGGGGAGCTGCATTTAATCGAGTGAAGCTGACGTCTGGTAGGTTGTTTCAGACAAGAGGTGAGCCAACCTATATAACAGAAAGAAGACAGTCATCCATAACCAGGAGACACTGTTATATGATTATTTAGTGTAGACATGTAGAAAATGGCCTCATCTCTGGCAGTGATTACCTCGACGTCCTTTGTTGGTAAAGCAAACAGAGGAACATTTTTTTTTTTTGTTAATTTGATGAATAATAATTACATTGACCTACATCCAGCCTATACCTTCATGCTTTGCTGCTTTGGTGAAAGAAGCCTGTCGTGTGGTGCTAAGCTGTGTTGTCATCTAGTCTTTATTTGTCTCAGTATTCGGGCCTGTTAAATATCTTGAAGCCTGTTCTTTTATTTTAATTGGATATCAACAAGAATAATTTAATTTAAATGTGTATTCTAATGTAAACTGCTCCTGAAAACTACAAGTGTGCATCTAAAACTTTACATTTTGCCTATAGGACGACATGCTCATTGTTTACATGCCTGAAACAAAACACAATGATCTGTAGTTGCCATGGTTATATCAGTCATTTTTTCTTCAGATTTTTTTTGTACATTTTCTCTAAATCCAGAAGACAAAAAAAACGTGTAAGCCCTTTTTTTTCATTGTGAAAGCTGAAACAGTTCTATTTAGGTGGCTGATTTTGTTTTATTTTGAAATTCTTATTAAATGATCATTATAAATTAATCAACACTTGTGGCAAAGATGTGCTCTTCTTATGCTAGCTAGGAATCGACATGTTATTTCAAAAAGCTTTTCTATGTAATCGCCTGGCAAATGAAAAACGTCGGTCTAGCTCTGCTGCGATATCAGCAGACTGGTTGTTTTTCCAGTGTGTCTATAAAGGTGTGCCAACCTTTTGAGCTTCCATATTTATACATGTTATTCCTGAAAAAAACAAACAAAACAAAACATGAAAACGTCCAGGGTACTGAACGTACAGCACATATCTCCCACTCATTCTCTCAACAGTGATTAATGCCACTCTGAAAACAGGCAGAGATGGCTGTTGCTAGGATACATGGCAAGGTGAAGTGCAGACCATTTAAAGAAAAATGGAGGAGGGCACTGTTTACAAAGCATGGCATCACTAGAGATGTACTCTTTGTTTCATGTTTTCTACCTTTACTTATTCGGAATGTTCTGTTTGTCTAAGGTTTTTCCGGATCTAACGTGTGGAGAAAAGACGGCCGGTCAGTCAAAGCTGTCTGGTTCTCTGTTCTCCTGCCTCCCTCGTGGAAATAAGCTGCAATGGTTGGCAGTATTCAAAGGCCTAAAGCTGTGTGAGAGAGCTCTATGAACAGCAGACCCAATGGTAAGAAAGCAAGGATCCTATTAGTGTTACCCTTTCAAATGTTTAAACTGTGTCATTTATTTAAGAAACAATTTAGACACGGATCAATCAAAAAGACATTGTAGTGGTTACAGAATTGCAGACTTTATATATACATATAGATTTTGTATTAGCTTAATATGGATGTGTTAGAGTAGTTAAATACTCTAGCTTTGTGCAACAGGACCTCTTGGCTTCAGGCTGAGCAAGACATGACAAGAGACAGATATAGAGATATTTTTATGAACTCATCCTCTTTTATAGTCACTTGAGTATTCTTTTGTGGATATCATTCAGAATGGATCCTGTCTTTTTTTTTTGTTTTAATGATTCTTCTTCTCCTCTTTTGGAGGTGCTATATATAGCAGTGTTTTGAAGCCCGCCAATGGAAGGCTAAATAGGGAGATGTGAGGGAGGATGTGCAATGAAAGGATGATAGAAAGAGGTTGTATTTTTTCTCTCCACTCCACTATAATGGCCTTTACTCAATGTGGCGGCCCACAGGACATCAAAGGCCAGTGTTGGACAGACGAGGAGTCGGATGGGGAAAACGAATCGGAACAGTTCTTGTACGGCATTCAGGTACAAAAGAGGCCATTTCAGTCACCTTTTAGCAGTAATATATCTATATCTTTAATTTGAGGTTTGCCAAAATATCTAAATATGAAAAATCTGTAATATATTCATTGTGTTTTCTCTACTGATGCTAGTCATTGTTGTTACATATTATTTTTAAACTTCAGAACAATCTTACCTAAATTACTAGAAAAAGCCATCCTCAACAATATTTTTAATTAATAGAGCGTTTGACTTACAATCTCTACAGCAGATTTATCTTTACAGAAAGAATAATAGTGCATCATTTTATCAGAACATCAGCCTTCAGTATTCAATAGATAGTCATAGGCTGAAGTTAAAATAAAAAGTTAAAAATCCAAACCTTTTGATTTATAACGCACCAGATTACAGAAAAGTTATCTCGTCATATTTTTTTTATAACATGCAGGCCTTGACCTTTATAATATATTATAATCTATATCAGTCTTGTGAGGGATTTATGAATATTTAGACCTAATATTATGGACATGTGGCTGACTGTTGTTGAGAGATTTTTCTTCTTGTAGTGTAGAGCAGATGGACTAGCTGACTTGACATTTCCCTCCAAATGCCTCTCTGCAAGCTGGTCAAGCATTTGAATTCATGCGCAACAGTGTTTTCTGTTCAAATGTGACGCATGTGTCAATCATTTAAGAAGTCCGGGGAAAGTCTCAAAAATTTTAATTTCTAATTTTGATGTCAAAAATGACATTTACCACCAAAGTACAATGCATGTTTCTTAAAATACATGTAATACTTTATGTTTCAACTATTACCCTTAAGTATCGGTGCCAAACAATACTGTCAAATTCAATTCCCCAGCAGCCATCATCTCAGCTTCTCAAATTCAGTGCTTCATGTCCATACAGGATATTAATCTGAGCCATTCTCTTTTCCTGTTATCTTTCAAGCCTTGTGATTGAAATGTAAATCCAGTCTGGGACTTAAAGCTCATTTCTGTGCAGTCAAGAACATAAAAGCTGCGTAGTGAAGATAAGGATGAAAGTGTAGGATGTGCTCTATGCACTCAAATCTGAGGAGAAGAGACTCTGACACCAGGTCCAGGATCATTTATTTAAAAAAAAAAAACCCAATGTATTGTCTGAAAAACAATCATTTTTAATTTAGTGTAAAACTTAATTTCCGTGTGATGGTAGGATGTTTTTCAAATATTAAATGTTTAGTATAGGACCAGAGAAAGGTTGTAACCAGCCCTCTGAACTGAACCTTCTCATTCATTGATATTTTTCAGCTGAGCTGTCTGCTCATGTCTGAGCTGATGTGAACAAATGGAAATGAATTGATACATTCTTTTACAAATTTACATCATGATTAATGGAATTGATAGTAGGAAAAAAACCTTGTTAGCTAGCTAGTGGATTTATGAATACATGTTGTGAGTAAATGATTAAGACAGGCAGCTTGAATCAAAAGTTGAATAGTTTATATAACAAATCAAAACCAAGTAAGGTTACATTTAATGGATCAATCATTGTTTAAAGGACTAATAGGGCAATATAAATAGTTTGAATAGCTTTCTTAAGCTTAAAAAAAAAACGTATTGCTAACTGTAAAAGCTAACTGGCTGAAATGGTTTACTTAAAGTAACGGACAAATGGTTTAATATAGCCAAATGCAATATGCTTTCTATACCTAATTGACAGTTCAGTGTTGTAATGAAAATATTGTACAAAATCTCACATTGATATAATTAATTGTGTGAAAACTCACTCCCAGAACAACCACTCTATAGCATTTTCTGTACTGTAATTGTGTCCAGTGTTGCTTGTTACAGGGGAGCTGTGCTGCTGATCTGTACCGCCACCCTCAACTGGATGCAGATATTGAGGCAGTAAAAGACATCTACACTGACAGTGCTGTCTCTGTTAGGTACAAAACACACACACGCACACACACACAAACCCAACAATCTGAGCTATTTGTGACAGTGATATAATTGAGTTTGTCTGCAGTCCTTCGCTGTACACTGTTGGCAGTTTCTAACTGGACACGTCTTGCAATAAAATGAAAAATAACCTGCACTGTGTTTCTTCTCCGTCAAAGGTTTTGAATACTTTAAAGGGTCAGGGAGCAATGCATCCCATCTTTTATGGTAAATTCACCGTGTCAGTTGTTTGTCTCTGAACAGGGAGTATGGAACCATTGATGATGTGGACATCGATCTTCATATTAACATCGGTTTCTTAGACGTGAGTCAGCAGTCTCTTTTTCTGCACACACCTCCTCAGTCTTTTCTCATTACAATTCTAATGTTGACATTTTGCAAAGTAACACACCATTCATAATGCATCTTGTGCTCATCATTTATTTATGTCATGAGAAATTGCCCTAATTAGGATGCTAACTCTGTGTATCTCTGTGTGTGTGTATGTGTGTGTATGTGTATGTGTGTCTGACTCAGGAGGAGGTTGCAACAGCTTGGAAAGTTATCAGAACAGAGCCCATTATTCTGAGACTGCGCTTTTCTCTTTCTCAGTACCTCGATGGACCTGGTGAGTAAAGGTGTCAGTGTGGATGTTGGTTTTCTGGGAGGGACTTTAGGTATTTGTGCCACTCACTGAGCGTGGGAGGTGAGTACACTATGTGCTATACAAACAGGGAGAGAGAAAGACAGAAAGCCGGTGTGCATCTGTTGACAGTGTAATAATGTGAGTCATGTTTACTCAGAGCCGTCAGTAGAAGTGTTCCAGCCCTCTAATAAAGAAGGCTTCAGCCTTGGCCTGCAGCTCAAAAAGTAAGTTATGGGATTTTTTTTAGTATTTATAATGTTTTGTTTGGAAATTGTTGTTAATATAAAAAGTAATATTGTGTTAAAACAAAGATGCAGTGTCAAAAATACAAATCACAGATTGTGTATTTTTCAATCTATACCTGTAGTCATACAAAATAGATGCATGAGAGAAAAGCAAACATTTGATTAAGTTATCGACTCTCACGCCAACAAAGAGCTAAAGCCAACAACAAAAAGAATGTGATTCAAGGAGTATAATCAACCTCAACTAGGCTCTCTCACATTTCTTCACGCATGACTCTCCTTTTTTGCACAATGGCAGGATCCTGAGCTCGTTCACCTCACAGCAGTGGAAGCACCTCAGTAATGAGTTCCTCAAGGCCCAGCAGGAGAAGAGGCACAGCTGGTTCAAAGCCGGAGGAACCATCAAGAAGTTCCGTGCCGGGCTCAGCATCTTCTCCCCCATACCCAAGTAGGTCTCTCTCTCTCTCTCTCTCTCTCTCTCTCTCTCTCTCTCTCTCTCGCTCTCTCTCTCTCTCTTTGTTTATCCTTTAAGGCATCTGCACAACAATATCAAGGTTTCATATTTAGCATGGAGCACACTTTATCTAGGAACCGACAATCCAGTACACAGTTAATTTAAGCAGTTACCTTTATTTTGTATCATCAGGGAAACTGTGATGGTGATTCTTACTGTGACTCAAGTGAGAGCTACTTTTGATAAATAATGAAAAAGAACCAATTTCAGCTGTTGCAGTTTGAAGTTGATAATATCCGAGGCTGTAGACAAACTTTATTCATTCACAGTTTGTTGATTATTATTATTGTTCAGAAATATGTAATCAGAGTAATTACATATTACATACTGTAGATCAAAGTAATTAGAGGTCCATGGTTGCACAGTGTATTTCACATCCCAAAATGTAGTAATTCAATCTGAATCAGTAGTTAGGTGCACTAGATGTCAGCATTACATTTATTTGAAGAAATAAACATCGTCTACTGACATCAGCTCATGCTACATTATTTGTCAGTCAACAGGGCTGATATCGGCCGATATTCGGATGTTGAACCGATCCATTGGTGCATCCCTAATATGTACCAGAACATCACTGTGTCTCTCGGTATAATATCCACAGTGTGTGTATTTTATCCACATTACTCAGACTTCTATGTAGTGTCTCTGTTTTCTTTCTTTTCTTCTTACCTGAGGCACTTTATGACATCTGAGCTGTCTAAATACATTTCACTAACACACTAACTGGAGACTTACGAGAGCTTTCAGAGGGACAAACACAAAATGTCATCAATAAGTACAAAATACAGCTGGCTATAGAAACAGTGACAGACAGTAATAATAGGTGTGTCTGTGAAAGATTTTTCAAAGCAGAGAAGCAAAGGGAAAGGTGTCTCTTTCACAGCATGTTGCTGATAGACTTTACTTCAGGATCTGACATGCTCAACCAATTTCCCCCGTGGGAGAGAGAGGTCTTCCTCTCCTCTGTCGTACTCTTTGCTTTGACAGTTATTGGTGCAAAGGGAGTGGATCCTTGCCCACTCGATGGAGGCCAGCGTCCCTAACTACTGGGCTGTCATGACAGCTTCAAAAGTTGACAAGAGTCTTATGACAGGAGTGTACACAGATATTATGTTGAGAAGGATGTTGACAGAGAACATTGGTCCTTGTATATGAGAGTTTTTTTGACCAAATGTTTCTGCAAAAACAGTTCAATTGTCTGAGCGAATAAGATACTTAAAGTAGAGGTGGGACAGATTGGATCTAATATCGGTATCCGGTCTGATATTGATGAATTTACATATTGGATATCGGACTGACAGCACCAATCCACGTCACTGATAGAGATCGTTGTGCACCTTAAACATTCTCCACTTGCACAGTCTTGCTATTGAGACATTCAGACTGAACTGTGAGTGCCCACAAATCATCTACATCGAGACGTTCAGACAAGTTGGAACACTGCCTTCTAAAAGATAGAAGGCAGTGTTTCCCCTAGGTTTACAGCGTTGGGGGGGGAGGACACGCCGACACACCGACACAAACACTTGAAGGAATCTTGGTGTTCATGTGTTACTTTTAATGACAGATGTCCTTTTCTGTCTGAAAGGTATCCTTAAATGACTTCTTTCCCTGATTTCCGACTCAATCCACCATCATATCCCTACAATAAAGGCACAAAAAGACCAAAAATGAATCTTAAAAAAAATAAATAACAATAATATATATATATATATTTTTTTTTACTTGACCTTTCAAGGGGGGCGGGGGGATGGGCATTGGGGGGGCGGGCCCCCCTAATATAATGGTAGGGGAAACACTGGAAGGTATAATTCTTGCACTTCAGTTTAAAAGATTGAATGCATTTTTATTTATTGTCATTTTTATTTTTTGCTCTGTCGATAAGAAATGCAATGCAACAATAATTATGTTTAAAAAAGATATCTGAATCAGTATCATTATCAGTACTGTTACGGCCGGCTCAAAATGCCGAACATAATAATGGACACAACACAAAGGATTTAAGTCGTTGAATTTTAGTTTATTGAAAATTAACCAGAAACTGCTGCTGTGACGCTGAGCAGAGAGTGAACTTATCAGGAGGCCTTGCCTAAATGGACTCAGCTTAATAGTCCACAGGTGCTGGCTGCCAGGTGACATCAACAGAGATCAGACAGGAAACAGAAACATTACTTGTGTATCAGTACATATGTATCAGAATCGGATCAGAACAGAACAGAAAAAAGTGGATCGATGCATCTCTAACTTTAAGTTTAGTATAAGTGACGAGTGCAGTGTGTATTTCTATCACACACACCTCTAAACACTGAACCATGTAAATACACTCATTGGTATATAAACATACATTTATGGCGACATTACAATGGAAAGCTAAAGTTCTGAAACTAACCCATGTGAGACCCTGCAGAGTAAATACTTGGACCAAAACAAAATCATCAAAGCTTACATTTTTTTTAAGTAATGCACATGTGTCTTCTCTTTTTTTCTTTAGGTCTCCAAGTTTTCCTCTGATCCAAGATACAGTGTTAAAGGGGAAGCTTAGTGTCCCGGAGCTGAGAGTGACCCGCCTGATGAACCGCTCTATCTCGTGTACCATGAAGAACCCGAAAGGGGAGCTCTTCAGCTATCCACCCAACAGCCAGGTCAGTGACATGGTGGACAAATCAGCATCCACACATCTCTTTTAGATTTGGAGTCCATTATCCTCCCTTTTTTATGTGTCTTTAATATGTCTAACTTGCATGCCAACTTAGAAACTCATGATGCCATGATGTGGAGTTTAAATCCCAATTCTATAACATTGTTATTTGCTGATTTTAAATCACTGTGAAATGTATTTGATTCTGTTTTTTATGCATTCTGATCCACTCTGAACCTCTTCTCAGTCACTCCCGCCTACTGAACTGTTCCCACTTGAGCCTTTCCTTACCCCTACGGTAACATGGCTGCTGTGCCCTTTCCCATAATGCTTTGTCTTCACTTGACTCATCAGACTGTGGCTGTCCCGGCGGCCAGGGCCCCAGCGCAGATTACCACGAGGCAGCTGATTGAATTGTTTTTCTCATCCCAGGCGGGCGGCCACTGCAAGAACATCCCTACCTTGGAGTACGGCTTCTTAGTGCAGGTTAGACCTCGAGGATTTATGAGCCTACTTATACCACCTGTGCTTTGTGGGCCCTTCCTACTCTCAGAAACAGTGAGATGCCTCACAGTTTTAAAGAATGTCGGTAAGGACAAAGTCTGTGGAGGAGTGAAAGTGTACAAAGATATTAAAACTAGTCCCCTGTGATTGTACGAGTTCAGCATATAACAGAACACACTATCTGGTAAGTGAGTGTACTGGAGTTTTATGCAGGAATTGTGTTTTTGTTGGCAGCTGGTTAGGGGTATGGTGCAGTATGTTGTGCTCTGACTCGTAACAGGTTAAGCCACCTGCAATCAAAATGTAGTTGAAGCATTGCTACAGTCGAATAACTCGGCTGCCAGACATGTTTTTTTTTTTTTTTTACTTTATCTGGCAGCACTAGAGGTGGGAAGGATAACTTGGGCCAAAACTGTGCTTTTCTACTAACAGATAATGAAGTACTCAGAGCAGAGGATTCCAACGCTCAACGAGTACTGCGTGGTGTGCGATGAGCAGCACGTCTTTCAGAACGGATCCATGCTGAAGGTACCAGACATAAGACAGAGAAACATGTGCTATGGATTAATAAAGTGTTACAAATGAGTTAAATAATAAAAGAAAGAACAGTCATGAATAAGTAGTAGTGTTAGTTGTGTGATCCTGTATATGGATGATCTATTATTAGAGATGTGAGGGAGTCAAAGACAGAGTGTGTGTTTCAGTATGAGCGTATGCAGTCTGTACATATGCAATAAGATTATTAAATTCTCTGCATGTGTGTTTCTAAAGCCCGCTGTGTGCACCAGGGAGCTCTGTGTGTTTTCCTTCTACACTCTTGGTGTGATGTCTGGAGCTGCAGAGGAGGTGGCCACTGGAGCAGAGGTGACAACATCACAGCAGACAGTTTATGATGTAGCTCAGCTTCTTTGTATTGTCTTTCTGCAACGATTATTCAAACAATGTGATTTTTCTTATATCCAAGTTGAAAACCAATATGAGCAAATACCAAGAGTCCGACATTTTGACTTGGTAATTTATTCATATTGCTGGAACTACGGCAGGTTCTGGTACTTACTAGTAAACAAAGCTGCAGCAGATAGAGGCAGACAGTGCAGATCTAAAACCTGTCGCTCCTCAGGTGGTGGACCTACTTGTGGCTATGTGTCGAGCTGCTCTCGAGTCTCCCCGTAAGAGCATCATCTTTGAGCCCTACCCTTCAGTCGTTGACCCCAACGACCCCAAGACTCTGGCCTTCAACCCAAAGGTCAGCATTCTCACTACTTCAGATGTGATCGCTCAATAAATCAATGAACACATTGCATTTCAAGAGGACTGATCCATTTGTGAAAAGCCATCTCTATTATAACCAATTCTGCTGTCATAGCATATCTATAGGTATATTATAATAGGAGGCGGTAGTTCTAAACTCTTAACGTATTTATATGAAACAGAAGTGAGTCAATAGTAATTGCGACTTTGAAATAGAGTGCAACTAGTATTATATATTTTGTTTTCTTAAAGCTGGAAGAATTAAGACAAAGTAGCAATTGTTTGTTCCAAACTCTTACCTGTATGAATGATTTTACATGTCTGTATGTTGTTCCCTTTCTCATTGCATACAATCGATGTTCGGCTCAACCGATGAACACAGAAGAAGAATTATGAAAGACTGCAGAAAGCATTGGACAGCGTCATGTCCATTCGGGAAATGACCCAGGTACAAGAAGGGTACAGGGGAGGGCCACAGTTTGGTTTAGGATGCCAATTTTAACGACTGAAATAGTTCTGTTCTGTTTACCAAAGGGACATTTGTTACTATTTTTTCTATTTCTGGTTAAAGCACAGTGGCTTTAATGCATCCGCAAAATATATTAAGACGTGGTATGTCTGTATGTAGACACGTGCTCATTTAGCTTTTTAACTCTCATATTGTTTCTTTTCCAGGGCTCATATCTAGAGATCAAGAAACAGATGGACAAACTTGACCCGTTGGCCCATCCACTGCTGCAGTGGTGAGTAGAGACTATCTGTTTGACAATGTAGATCACTCTGCCTGATTGGAACAGGGTTTGATTTCATTTAGTTGCTGGTCATCAAATCAAACCTGTCTGATAAAGTCAATGATAGTTTCTATGTAATGAAGCTTTTGATCCAATGTTAAAGGTCTCGACACAGCAAAAGGGCACAAGGGGTAAAAAAAAATGAAATAATGATGATAGAATTTCCTTAGCTTCTCCTTTTTTCATGGTCATGTTATTGTGCCTATAAGCTCATTGTGATGTCATCATGTGAGCAGAGCAATAATTCATGTCATAAGAGATGAGTTAAAATATCTAGTCTAAAAAAACGTCTATTGTGGTTCAAAGTTTTAGCCCCGTGGCAGGTAATTCAAATATTCTACACATTGTTTGTTTTTTATTTTGTGCTCCTCTCTGTGTCTCTGCAGGATTATTTCCAGTAACAGATCTCATATCGTCAAGCTGCCTCTGAGTAGGGTAGGGAGCCAGAACGACATCATCTTAAGTGTCCTGTATATATATATATTATATATATATATATATTTTTAAATGCTCATTAATTATTCTCTTTGTGTGTGTGTTTGTCTGTCTCTCCTGTCCTCACTTGTTCCTTATGACCTCACTGTGATAGCAACTGAAATTCATGCACACCTCCCACCAGTTCCTGCTGCTCAGCAGCCCCCCTGCCAAGGAGGCTCGTTTTCGCACTGCCAAGAAGCTCTACGGCAGCACCTTCGCCTTCCAGTGAGTCCCCTGTGTTCCTCTCGTTAGCTGATGCAGCATTCGTACAATCCAGACTCCGTTTTCATTTAATTACTGTCTAAATCTTGTTTTTACAGCTAATGAGTCAAAATCATTTAGGCTGTTTATAAAACACCTGAAAATAATGAGCAGTTTTATTGTCCGGCTTGTGGATGTTTGGCAGTAATAAAGTGAGAAATGAGTTGCTGTAAATAATTGATCACACATCAAGCATAGTCACTGGAATGCATGTATAATTTAGCGTTACAGCAGTACAACCTGTTAAACATGAACACTTCTCAGTGTAACACCTGGTCATTATGTTGTTGACGGAGGAGTCACTTTAACAAAGTTTCTGGGAACCATAACAAACAGCACAGGGCAGTGGCTACTCTCCTGGACAGAGAAACCACCTTGTTATGCCATCACTGTGAGATAAAGGTTTGAACTGTAGCAGATGGGGTTTCGCTGAATATTTTACATACACATGGTCCATCTGGGGACTTGCAGGCTACATCTAACTCACAAGCAGTATTTACAGCTCTGGTTAATACAGTTGTAGTACAAATTTAATAATTCTAAAGAGGAAATGCCAAATGTGTGAGTTTGGCTCTCATCATTTTCTTCTGATATGAATAGAATTAGATGAATTATAGGTGCCTACTCTGGGTCAGTTTAGTGACAATCTGCATGATTTAGAGCGGTTGAGAAGAAGTTCTCCATGTTTATTTTTGGAAATAAGGCCCACCTATCACAAGTAGTTAAGAAATAATATCACTCATGACACTGCTGTGACTGCTGTAGTCTATTTTTAGACGATCCTGATACCGGCCCAGGGAGATGTTTTCTAATAACACATCCTGTACTGGAATACAGTGACGGGTTGTCAGCTTTGATCTTCATCTTTACGACTTTTCTATTATTAGATTGTATTATAAAGTGCTGTAGAATGAACTTAGAGGACTATGATGATGAAACCAAATGTATCACAATGTCAGATTACCAAAGTATACAAGTATAAATACATTTGTAGATAGTTTACAGGAATCAATGACACTTTTAGATACAATTCAGAATATAATGGTAAGTTAAATATTTATTAGTATTCTTCTCAATCACTGTTAGTGAATCAGACATCACAGACACAGAACACCATTCACATCATGGCTCAGGCTGCTCCACAGTAGTGGTTACACACCATTTATATCCACACAGAACTTTGCTTTATCTCTTCTTTCTTATCTCTCCCTCTCTCTACACTTGCTCTAGTGGTTCCCATATAGAGAACTGGCACTCTGTTCTGAGAAATGGACTAGTCAATGCCTCTTATACCAAACTGCAGGTACGTAACCCCTGGCAGTTGGCTGGAAGTTACGATGCACCTCCTCTCGGACAGGGATCCTGCTCTCAGACAGAGCAGGCTCGCTGTCCGGCTGATTCATTTTTGCAGTTAATAGATGCCAGCTTCCCTTCCGTCAGCTTTGCAATTTTGGCATTTTAGCGAGCGGGGCACACTAGGAGATTTCCTGGCACATGCCGGCTGATTTTGCGTCCTCAGCCGGCAGCAGCAGACAGCACATCTCTTCCTGTTGTTGGGACAAAGGGAGGGGGCTGTGGTGTCGGCTGTGATGCAAGGAAACTGCTGCTGTGCCCTGCGGGGTTTAACCACGTAGAGCATGGAGTAGGTTAGGTCTGAAGCCGAACGATGCAGAGGAACAACTCCATGATAGTGAGTATAGACCTCCAAATGAGGGGTTCAGTAGAAGGTCAGTAACTGGAACCACTAAGTATCTACCCACACAGGTACGATAATAATCTTTAATCATTTGAAAGGTTCACTTAAATGAGGGGCTTTCAAGGCTGAAAAACAGGACCATCATTTTTTTCCATGTGTATTCCTTTTTCACTCATGGTTACGTCTTTATGTTATCTTGCCAAGGTTGGAGTTAAACTCTGTGCCCCCGGCCTCATAAAGCAAGAACTAGAGGGTGCAGAACTGTCTCATTGCACAATCCGGCAGATAATGACTGTTTGGAGATAAACCGGCAAGTCCTAAAAAAAAAGAGATGAAACACAATTTAGTCTTAAATCTAAAGGATCTTAGAAACTTTCACATCGGCCCTGATTGCTCTATCATGGTGATGTGTTTCATTTTATGCCGTCTTTGTTCTCCGACTTTTTGAATCTGCCCGTCTTTGATCAGTGCTCGTCTGCCTCCTCGTTTCCCCTCTCCTCTTCACCTTGAGCTTTGACACCCCTTCCTCTTGTCATTGTCTTCGCACAAGAGGAGGAGGATGGAGTCTGTCGCCAGCACACAAAACCTCTTGTTTGTGGTTCCTTTTGATTTTTCTTCCAAATGTTCCCCCGTCCTTCACTGCACCTTCCGCGGCTTTTTCATTTCCTAAACTATCGAGACGTTCTTTGTTCTTCCCTTGTTTCACAATGGCTTCACAATGGCTTCACCGTGGCTCGTGAAGACTTCATGTTGCACCTGTGGTCCCTTCTTTTCCTTAAAGCTTCACTTTCTTATGTGGAGGCTCATCATCATTGTCAGCCACCATGATTCAAAACCATTTTTACTTTGAAGATAGTGCACACTGTCTCATTTCTCACGGCAGGATTTCTTGAAAGCCTGAACAAATGATCACGTTTCAGTCACAAAATGTAGGAACAATGCATAGAGTAAGGCATGTGACCGTATGTTTGTAATGATGAAATGTGTAGGCAGTTGACTCTGAACTATAGGAGTAGCTTTAGATCTGTGGAATGATAAGGTTAGATTATTAGATCAGGCGCTTTGGTATCCACCATCTCTGTATTTGTGTGTGTTTGAGTGAATGTGTGTATATACTGTAATACTCTTTTTTCTATGGTTCTAAGATTCAACTTTACAGAAAAAAACTATAACAAAGACTTATACATGCTTTTTGTGATTTAACTGTATTAGGAAATGTAGGTATTGCACTGTGTGTGTGTGTGAGTGTGTGTGTGTGTGTGTGTGAGAGAGAGAGAGAGAGAGAGAGAGAGGCTGTCCTGTGTAACCGCTCAGTGACCCTTCCTTCCTGCCTGCTCTTTTCAAACCCAAGCTGCATGGGGCAGCGTATGGAAAGGGCATCTATCTGAGCCCCATCTCCAGCATATCTTTTGGATACTCAGGTAGGAACGGCTCATTCTTCGCCACTCAGCCCCCGTCCGGTCCCTCCAGCTCCCCCTCCACCCATTTCTTCTCCCATGTTGACTGAGCAAGCTCTGTGTTTGTATCATGGCCTGATCATCATCCAGGATCACTTCATTTTCACATGTGGGAGCTCTCCATGCCGTCATACTGTGCTGCTCTGTGTCGTGTGTCCGTTTAGGGTGCTGGGCCCCGGGGCCATTTTTTCTCAGAGCTTGTGTGCCGACTACCATAACATATGCTACGTTGAGTTTTTGTAAAGTGGGACTGCAGTGGATTTGTACGTGTTCACATTGTGCTTTGTTGGCTTTTGATATTGTTTTCTTTTTGGTTGTTGTGGGAGTTGAACCCTTTCGAGTGAACTTTCAGCCTCACCTTATCTCCCTCTGTCTGTTTCCCCTGAAACACAATTTCACTGGTAAGATTTATGGTCTTACTTATTGCCAAAGAGTGCACATGTTGACACAATTCACAACACCATTAGTTAAAGTTTCTCAACTGTAAGAATGGTGATTGAATTATTTTGTGGTAAAGGCTGGAAAATAGAATCAACAGTCACTGACAGTTAAAATAAACAATATAAGTAACAGCGATGCATTGGTTGATGGCAATTTTAAGTTGCCTTTTCGAATGAATACTGGAGATTTTTACAGTCCTTAGGTTACCCACAGTGATAACTTTCACCTGAAGGTTATCACTGTGGGTCATAATGTCTCTGTAGAAGGAGTTCAAGAGCACCGGAGGAAGGGTTTTCACAGCTTGAGTGACTGGAGGTAAGGTCGTTCTGACTCTTGCTTGTTTGCTGTCTCTGTGTGTTGTGTCCTGCAGGAATGGGGAAAGGACAGCACCGTATGCCCACCAAAGATGAACTGGTGCAGCGCTACAACCGCATGAATACCATACCACAGGTGAGGGACGTGGACATAGTACAGCCTCACTATGTGTACTTGGTTAAGAAAAAGGAAATATATGAACTGTACCGTCTAGGAGACGTTTAGGATTTATGAATTCAGATTCAAATTACACATAAAGATGATATGCTGAAACACAGAAAGAGACATGGAAAGAGTATAATTATTCATTTCCAACCTGATGTTGACGGTTCAATCTGTACAGTTTTAGGGCTCTGTCATACACTTGACGTAAAGTGTCTTGGCGCACTATTTTCCACCTGTCGCAGTTGTTGTTTTTCGCCCAGTGTGTAAACAGCAAATCAGCTTGTGCAACATTTAGTGCACACGTTGTGTCGCTCTTAAATAAAAATGAGCTGTGTTCAGGCACAAAAAAGCATCCCTATCTTGAGGATGCAGAAATCAATTTACACCATCCAAAAACTAAAACTAAAGTCTTAAATCCATAGTGCAGTATATTCTTATACTGCTCAATTTTTGCTGGTTATTTTCAAATCGAGTTTTACATCCAGTGATCTTTATTAACTTTGAGCATGAGGCCGGTCTGGTGATGTTGGAAACACTCATTGCTAATTCTGATGCCTGCTACAAGGAACAATGCTCCACACACTCCCATGTAACATAGAACCCTACTGGATGAAACTGAGGAAGCTACAGGCGAGACGCGTTGTTCACGAACAATAAGATACAGTAAAGTTATTTTCAGTATGCCAAGGATTATTGATTTATTTTCATGATCTGTTCCTGCAACCGCGTGCACATGAGAATGTACAGTCTGTGCACGAGGAACCCTGTTGGCTATTTTGTTCAACATATTACTGAATTCATAATAATTCTTAGAAACCAAGAGTGCCACCGACAATCAAGCCTATATTATTATTGACTATCTGGTGTCCATTATGCAGTCATTAGAGAATATAGTCATGGATTCCATTAGAAAAAATAAATAAATAAATGTTTACAGCCTACCTTTATTTGATGTTAGGCACACAGAACACAAGTTAACATAGATCCTGTTTGATCCTGACAAATTGTCTGAAGATTTTGATAATAAACAAGGATACACTTTAGTTTCCTGATGCGGAAATGTCTCTTAATTTGGAAATGCGCTTATCACTTCTGATGTTGTGGGAATGCTTCAGTGAAAAATATCGTAAATAACTTTGTGCAAGCCTGAAGGTTCACCCAGCCCTCCAGGGAATAAGAGCCGACACTCTGATTGGTTTGATTCATGTTACACCCAAATAAAACTACTTATGTATGATCAAGCAACTTAATCTAACTTTTTGCATCCTGTGCTTAATTCATGAATGTGTGCTGAGTCACTGTAGTGTAGTCTGACACGCCACTAAATCACTTTGCGCCACGCCTTTTAGACGACACATTTAGGACAGTCAAAAGAAGGATCTCAGTGTTTGTAATTCTTTAAGTTCCAACCCTCCTCAGCTCATCAGAGACATATGGACTAAACTGTTCCTCTGTTTTCCTACAGAGCCGCCCAATACAGTCAAGGTTTCTCCAAAGTAGGAATCTGAACTGCATCGCTCTGTGTGAAGGTAATCACAAACAACAGGGCTAATATGTGTTATAAGTGAGATTATGATGGGTACGTGTCATATGTCTATAAGATAACAGTCTATGCTTTGTGTGAAAAAAGTAACACACTGACTGAGTTGCCAGAGACTTATAAGACATGTAGAAGTGAAGATTTAAGTACATCTCAAGCACAGTATGAGTTGTTTTATAGGGATATTAAAAAATATTTTGTATATAATGTAATTATTTACAATAGTCACAGAACTTCTGTCTTCTTCATGTTCGAAAAACCGAAATCCAACTAATGAAAAATACTTCATGTTGTTTTGAACCAAACTAAAAACAGCAGGAGTATTATAACATTGGGGATACTCGAAGAAGAAGAAAAAGATTAATAGTAGAAGAAGAAAGTATTATAACTTACAACTTTTACCTACTTGATACTTCAACATGTGTCTTTATTTTTAACAGTGATCACATCGAAGGATCTGCAGAAACACGGCAACATTTGGGTGTGTCCAGTTTCCGACCACGTCTGTACTCGCTTCTTTTTTGTGTGAGTATTCCTAACATGTTATACTCCTTCATGATTCCCATCCATCCACAGAATAACATAATTAGCTCAGGAGTGTTGGGGAATGAGTGCATCTCAAGTCCTTGTCAAGATTTCAAATCATCATCACAGATGCTAAAACAGCCACTATTTCCATCCCTGCAGTTGATTTATAATCTCTAGTCCCACTCCTCTGTAAAGTCTCCACAAAAAACAACAACAGTTTTAACAGTTCATCTTCAGACCTACTCTGACTATCTGCAGTATAACAAAGCGTCTCTCAACACAGCAAGGTCCACATACTACTCACACCTAATTCACTCTGGCTCCTTCAACCCCAGGGCTCTCGTTTCTATCCTTTAACAAACTTCTCAAACCCAGTGACAACACCTCCTCATCATCCACAGTCAACAACATCAATGTCTTCTTTTCATTTCCCCGTACAATAATTGACACCATTTACAGCAGCTTCACCCACCTGCATCCCCCACCAGTATTCTTAACCCCAATCCATCAAATTGTTTTTATGAGCTGCTCTTTTCCCCACATTGCTAATCATCATTCAAAATGATCTATGGACATAATGTGCTGATAGTCAAATGGTATCACCACTCTCCGAAAGAGGGTTCCACTCAGCTCAAACCTTTCAATGAAATATTTAAAACTGTGTTTTGTGGCTCAGCAGATAAAACACATCATCCAGGCTGGCGCCTGATGGGAGAGCTTTTAGTCCAAACTTTGGACTCATGTATTCACCAGATGGCTAAATCTCTATTAGATTTGGGATGGCCTGCAATCAAATTTTAAATTTGGGCTAAATATAATTCAATTCTGAACCTGTGCTGAGTTCAGAGATGCTCTATATGTTCAGAGAAAAAACCTTGAAAGACTCAAATAAATCCCCCTAATTCAGAAGCTACCTGATAAAATCATCTCAAGGAGGCTCATTTGTCAAAGAGAGCTTTCTTTTTATCAACAGTATGCCATCATTCGATATGAAATAAACTTCTACTTTGAATAAACTGTACAAAGAATTGAAGAAACCGTATGTTTACTAATCTGCATGTATGTGTAGGTATGAAGACGGCCAAGTAGGAGATGCCAACATCAACACCCAGGAGCCTAAGGTGCAGAAGGAGATCATGCGTGTGATTGGGACCCAGATCTACTCCAGCTAATGGAGGTTTTTTCCAACAGTCTCTCTGGCGGAGGCACACAGGCGGGCAGGCAGTGAATGTTTGGACGAGCTGACCTCATGCCTGTTACTGACGGCTGAGGGAGCTCTCGAGCACATACTTTCTAGAGTCCTTTTGTTCTGCTCTGCTCATTTTCCTCTCTTTCCTTTATTCATTTTCTCCGAGTGTTACATGTTCATGTTACATGTTCATTCCCACCATACGAAGGTTCAAGCCAGTTAAAGTCCATTTTCTCAGTTTAATTCAGAACTGGGTAAACTTGGCTTTTTCCTTTTTCGCTGCACCCTAACTGATCTTTTGTACTAATTATCTCTATTTATCATTTCTCTTTGTGAATATCTTCTTAAAAAAAAAATCTAAATGACATCCTGTGTGAAACAAGTGTTGGTTTAACATGCATATATAAGTCTATTCTTTTATTGTTTTTGCAAAAGTATTATCTAAAAAAAATGTTGTTAGTTTTTTGATTAATGACATGAACTAAGGTCTGTGACAGTGAGGTCGTGGGGGCAAACACTCCTGTCATGTTTTCACTGGATGAAGTTCCCAGAATCCAATAACGAGGTGCTACTTGAACTACAGTTATTCACTGTAGGCACTTTGTTTTCATCACATTATAAACATGTACAAATCCAGCCATTGACAGTGTTAAGATTTTTCAGTACAGAATAGGACACGATGAAGCACTTTTAAAACTTTAAAACACCCGGATGTCACACAGACAGAATTTGAAAAAATATCTCAATAAAGCTCATAATGTTTTCTCCGAGCTTCCCTTTTAAAGGGCGGCACTTTCTGCAGATCCCACAGAGAGTCAACACCAAACTGAACCTCATTCATATTTTAGATACTGTAAGCTAATTGAAAGGGATTGCCAACGCTAGCTTCACTTCATCTAGCCTGCACTCCCAGTTTTTAGTTTTCTTACATCTGTTTATGTGAATGGCTGAAATGTGTTACTGAAGTATTGACAACAATTGGGCAACCACAACACATTTTTTTTTTTTTCATCAACTACTGTGCTCTTAAGATTTTGTTTCTGCATCTCTGTTAAAGACTTATGAGAGCTGTTTTTTCTGGAATTCTGAAAAAGAATAAGTGTGACGGGGCCAAGTTGCTGCAAGTTCTGGTTGTAATTTTCTTATGGAAGATAAATCAGACAAAACCTTAAATCTGGCTAAACTCAACTGTGAGGTTTCCCACTTAAAGCCAAATTGTTTGTTACAATAATGTCCTACTATTTTCCCTGGAAAAAAACAAAAATGACAGAGAATCGAATCTTACCTGGTGGCACATCCTTTGCCTTTGTTCAATGGGGTTGTTTGCCAAGATTTTATTCAAGCAGTCGTGACTTTTTTTTTTCCTTTCAGTGGTTTTTATATCTCTCTTTGACACTTCTCATTGGATTCACACCTTACAAAATGTACTGTACAGAGAAATCATGGACAATTTAACCAAACTATCTACTGATCCAGTCGAGGTGAGCTCACATCCTCACTGACCCTTCCTAACATACACTTGATGTTAAAGATCACCTCTATGGTTTCACCCCGAAGAACAGCAACCTTGTATAGCTAATCAAGTTTATCAGTTAGTCATGTACTTTATCTATGTGTGTGTGTGTGTATGTATGTATGTATGTATGTATGTATGTGTGTATGTATGTGTGGGTTTGTATTTTCTTGACATTATAATAGACATTGCACTTATTCAAAGTTTGCCTAAGCTGGAGAAATGGACTGTCCTTTGACTTGCAGTAGACGGGTGCTGTTGGAGAGAAACAAGGGGGAAAGTATTTCCTGAGAAAGCAAGACTATAATATCAAACATCTGTACCATGTCTGTACTGAGATGGGCTTTTAGTTTCTCCTGGAACTTAAAACTCGAAATACTATAAGGACTCTGAGGCACCGAAGAGAGCAAACTGTAAATAAGGACATTGGAGACCTGGTTGAAATGTACTGCCCAGAACGACATGGACGTGTGCAGCTTACTCTTTGTGTTGCGGGACTGTGCTAATAGCTGATGCCTGTTTTTTTGCCAAGAGATTTGAGTTGCGAGTCTCTTTGAGAATCTCTTCTCTGGCTGTCTGTGAGTAATGTTTTTGAAGATGATGTCGACGACAATGATGGTGATTACGATGAAGATGATGATGATGATGATGAAAGGCGACAATGCGGGAGGGAAAAAAAAAGAATAAAGCCTGAATTTTGCACAGTTTTATATACAGCCTCCTTTTTCTTTTTTGTCTTATGGGGAAGTAAATTGAACATTAAATGCAGAAATGTCTCATTCAGGCGAGGTTTTCTTTGAGCAGAAGGGGGCACCATTACTCCACGTGCGTATTCACAGACCCAACCTGAGTCTAGCCGGCTTTTTGCCCCCTATTCATAACTCCAATGGTACAATTACTTGGAAAAGTTTTTGCAATAATAGATGAAGTATTATGTTTGTATAATCAGATTTATTGGACCTTCACCTGTGAATCAAATTTACTTTAAAGTTAATGTGGTTGTCAATTGTCTGCAATCAACATTTCTTTTCATGAAGTCAATAAGTCCTCCCTTTAAATAAATAACACAAATATGGAATATGATTTTATTGAAATCTAATTCAATGTATGTGTGTGTCACTCAGCATGTTTGTCGCTTAAAAAAGTGACAAATATCAGAAAATTGCAATTTTATCATAAAATAGGAAAAATGATTAAATAAGAAATATATATGTATGTATAGTTATGCAGTTAATTTGTAAATGTTTATTACAAGGACATTTATTGTAAGGATTGAAGAAAATTATATATATTATTGTGCTCAAAAGCACATCACACTAAACTCTTTAAAAAACGCAGGAAGAACACAAATGAAAGAAAAATAAAACCACAGTCCTCACCCTTAATAATTATTTTCCTTCAAAGCTATTGATTTATTTCTTCAGGAGGTAGTGCAGGACACATACATTTCATATACTGCAGTACCTAAAGGCTAGTTGAAAGTACATCTAAAAGTTTTCAGTTTATTGCATCACAAATTCATTAAAGTTTACATTGATTTCTTCACATCCAATCCCTCCTGGTTGAATATGGCAAGGTTTGCTCTCAGCCCAAAGGGAGCAGATCACTGAAAGTTTTTGACCAGCCCATTGCTCACTCTGCTCCCTCTCTCTCTCCCTCTCTCTCTCTCTCTCTCTCTCTCTCACTCTCTCTACGTCCTCCTTTTTCAGACCACAGAAAGCTCTCCTCTTACAAACATGTCTCATTGCTACTCTGCTGCAAAAGTCCAGTCTGATGGCTGTTGGCAGAGGCGGTGCTGCATGTCTACGACGAGTGCTGGATGTGTAGAGAGTGAGCATAATCATGGGGAAGCTGAAGCACTCATGGACTCTTGAAAGGCACTTCATGTGTGTATTTGTGGCTTCGGTAATTGGGCTCCTCCCTTCGTGAGCTGACCCTATTTGATGGGGGCCTGTGTCTAAGCCCCTTGTTCTGATATCTGTACATGTGTGTGACGAGCAGATGATGTGTATGGTTCACGTGCTAGTATGATCTCTGAAACCCGGCCCTCATGTTGGACATGGTCCCCTGTTTTGGCTTTGTCCCCTATTACCAAAGCCAGCTGGCTGGTAGCACACAACCAGGGCTTTTTCTGGTGCAGTTCCAACATCCACCACTCAGGGGAGCTCTGGTGTTACTCTAATTTGCCTGGTTCCAAGGGCTTTCTTTGCATACTTTACACACACACTCCGACACACACACACACACACACACACACACACACACACACACACACACACACATTATGGGCATTAGCACACACTCATGCAGGTAAACACACACACTACAAAGAGGTTGTTTGGTCGGATAAAGGAGCACTGACGGGGGGCCAGAAGGTCACAGAGGGTGTCTGGCCCTCGGCGGAAGGGACTGCTCCCATTCTCTCTCCCTCTCTCCTCTGCCCTCCGTAATAAGTGTGACCGTTTGATTCCTGCACAAAAGGAGCAATTACAGGGAGTTGTTTAATCACCCACACTTTTATTGAGCTAGGGGTCTCTTAGCTTGCAGCTCAGGCCCCCGACGTCTGCAGCAGCAGGCAACATGAGTGACAGAGAAGGTCGGTGGTTTAACGGGGCGCGAAGGGGTCTCGTTTGAGTTAAGACTTCGTAAGGCTACTCTGCACGCCTGCCCAGGCCCCAGGGACAGTGACAAAGAGTTTGGACAAGACCAGGAGACAGGCTAGCCAGCCAGGCAGAGAGATAGATGGACTTAACAGAGAATCTGAGACTAAAGGGCAGAGTTTAGGGGATACATCAGAACCAGAATCGCTTTATTCGCCAAGTAGGATAAATGTCCAGGAGTTTCCTTAAGGTTGTGTTTGGTCAGAGATAGTATGCAGTGGCACAGAACAAAATAGGCATTCAGGTATGAAAGATGCACCTGTTAATCAGGAGGTGGGATGGATTCCCAGGAGAGTCGACACAAAAAGGGTATCCTGTAAATTATTGGGCGAAAAAACTTGAAATAAGCTGCGGTATGAACAAGCACAGTGCGGCATGCATGGAGTTGCGCGGACATTGTGAGAGCCGGGATGGCATACAAAAAATGTTTTCTTTTAACAACGTGAGGGAAGGGAAAAAAACAGAATTCGATTTTCCTACTTTACAGTCAGCCCAGAGCCCCAGTAAGCCCAAACTCCCATTCAAAACAGCACCAACCACTGTCAGTGTCAGAGCTTTTTATTGGATTTTCAGCCGGGGTGTTACTCTATATTTGTGTGCATGCCGAGTGCCTCCTCCTCCTCCATCTCCCTGGATATGAATGATGGAGTACAAGTCCTTGTCTAGTCCCCCTGAAATGGCAAGGGTTGTGGTGTGAAGCATTGATGGCAGAGCTGATCGTGGGGTTGGTTGTTTTTTAAAATGGCACAAAGTGTGAAAAGAACAGCACCTCTGTGTGGTGACCAGGGGGAGGCAGGTGTTTGTGGGTGGAGGAGGAGAGGTTTCGAAGAGATAGAGAGTGGAAGGGGATGAGAGAGAGCGGGAGAAGAAGGGAGAGGGGAGGGAGGAAAAGGGAGTGCACCATTGCTGCTCATAAAGCCAACAGCTGTGTGGGTAATGTTTTGTGACACCGAGCCTCTCCGAGCCCTTCTGTTTCCCAGAGAACTGGGAGACGCCATATTCCATCGCCACAAATGGCTCTGTCATTCACCCCCTAAGTCTTAATTATCGCTCCCGGTTTTTTTGGCCACGTTTTGCTCAGGCGTATGGATCCATCTGCACGCTGTATAATTCCACTACGCAATTTACAAGTGGCATTTATTACAATGGCCTCCGTGGCATCTCCTCTTTAACACCGGCAGCACTTTCCAGAAAGACGAAGGGGGAACAAAAGAGCAGTGCAATCTGGCAGCAACAGTGCCCACCCTCAGCTCCCTCAAATTCTCTCTCTTGTCTCTTTTTTTTTTTTTTCCATCTGTACCCTTGCTCTCTGTTCGACTATCTCACTCTCTACGCCCCCGTATTACTAATTTTTCCGCTTCTATTTGTGTGTGTGTGTGTGTTTTTTCCCTTTGTTATTAATTTAATTTTTATGGGATTCACAGTACTCGCACAAACCTCCCCCTATCTGCCTCCAAGCAGAGGAAAAGGAAATAGCTGATGTTGATTTTTTTTTTCCCCCCCTCCTCTTTTCTCCTCTCCTTCCCCTTCGTAATTCTTTTTGGATTAATTCCCCTGTCTTCAGAGACAATCCTAATTCTTTATTATTTCCACTTCACAGGCTTCATGACATCCCCATATCCACATATCATATCAAGGGGAAACTTTACACCCAGCAGACCTTCTTGTTTTCTCCACTCTTTTCCTGTTTCGCTCCTTTAATTTTTCTCTATCTCTTATTCTCTTCGCTGTTTCCATGTCTTTCATTTCATGTTTTATTTTTTTATTTTATTTTTACCAATTTCAGTATATTCTTCCTAATCTGTCTCCTCACCAGAGTGAAGAGTGCTCCATGCCCCGATGTTGGGTTCCCTATCTAGAGAGAAAGGCTTTCAAAAGCCTGTCTTGCACACTTTCCCATCTCCTTTGATCCCTATCATAATGTGTCAGAATGCATTGTGCAGGTCATGTCTGCTCTCCCTCGTCATATAGTCCAATATTAACACTTTCCAAGGCCATGTAACAACCACTGGCAAAAAAAAATCTACTTACATTGATCACTTGTCCACCTTCCTACCTGCTATTAGTGATGCTCATTTGCAGATGGATTCATAAGCTTATCATATAGTAACTCTTCTTAGATGTATTTTTTTATTCTCCAGAATCATTCTGTTGTCCCCCCTTTCTTCTTCAGTCCTTGTATGAATCTCCCACACTCCCCCTTTTGGTTTTCCTGTATATCTTTCATCTTTTTTTAATATCGCTTTCCCCCTGCCTTGTGATGCCTGTCTATAATTTTTAGGGTGTTTTTTTTCCCCTTGCTCATGTCAAGTGCGTTCTCAAATCAGCCTTCCTCAGATTTTTAGGGACCAATTTTTGCTGCTGCCATGGGTGCTCTCCTTTGTCCCGCACCTACCAAACACTCATCCACAAACTCATATAGCCAGACACACACACACACAAATACACACACATATACACACACACAGGCACACAAACACACACATGCAATGTCCCATCTCCAATTCACTATTAAGTGGGCCCTGAATTTCCCCTGAGCTCTGGTGTGGTGGCGGCCGCCTCTGGAGTCCGGCTGTGCTAGATGTGTTGTCTGCTCCCTTACCATTCAATTACCCTCCTGTAATCTGACAGGCTCCTCATGGCCTGCGCTGGGACAATCACTGGTGTTTGTGTGTGCATGTGTGGATGTGGGTGCAAGGTCTGCGGGTCTGTCTGCTATTAAATCTATCTGCCTGTGCGAGTGTATGCCAGCCTTTTGAAATGCACACAGAAGCAGGGATGGTTTTTACTTTGCATTTTCTGCTAAGCTTTTCCTTTCGGTTGCTTCTCTTATTGTTTTGCACACTCAAAGTCTCGCCTCGATCACTGGCCTCTAGTCACTTGACGTCCTGCATGCATCAAAAACACACTGATGAAATGAAAGAAACTCAGGCCAAATTTTGCTCTTCTATCCTTCCTGCAGCTATTTTTTTCTCTGTGACTTCATCTTGCTCTCTCTTTCCTCCATCATTTTATCATGTTCCCCTAATCAGACTCCCCCTGATTTCTCTTTATATCTCCATCTACTCCCTGTGTCTCCCCGCCCTCCATCTCAGCCACCCACCCCTCTCCCTCTCTCTGTCTATGTAAGGCAGACTGGCTCTCCGTGTTGACCTGAGAAGGACTGACATTCAGAGGCCGGTCCCCTGCCTGCAGCACTGACATTTCTGCCAGACTTTGATGGTGCCTTTGAACAGAGATGTGTGGAAGGAAGAGCTGCCTGCCTGTCTCTCTGCCTTCCAGCAGCTCGAGCTCTGCCTCTCAAATGCTCAGAGTGAGATGTACACTGTATAGCAGGCTGCTCTCCCAACACACATGCACATAAATACATGCATATACATAGAATACACCTCTGAAATCATCGCGTTAGCTGCTTTTACTGAGGCGCTTGCAAATAAACTTCTCTACAAATACATTTTTGCACATAAACATGACATCGAAATATACACACACAATCATAACACCTCCTGCTGGGAAGCCTTCAAAGACCCTCATTGCCCCCCCCTCTGATAAAACCTCTCCCCTACCCAACCCCCTCACCTCTCCGACCCCCCCTCCCCCCCCACCCCCCCTCCCCCAGGCTGTTGCCTTCAAAGACACCCATGTCACTTCTCAAGCCCTGAAGCTCCTCTCCTCCTCCTCCTGTTCTTCCTCTATCCCCTCCAATCTTGTTTAACCTCTCCTCTGAGCACCCCTCTCACTTGCAGCCAGCTTCTTGCAAGGTTACAAACAAGAGGAGACACAAATATAACAGAAATGGAGACAGGAATTTGTTAGATAGGGATGGCTCTTGTGACAATCAGTACAGCATGATGTAAAATGGCGTCCCGTTCCGTTATTCAGCGAATGCCGATTTTGTGCCAAGCTGCCAGCCTTGGCTCCCCTCTCCCTCTTTGCTGTCACTGTGAGGGAAATGGAGTTTTTTTTTTCATGTGTTGGAGGTAGGGACCAAAGCATTTGCTGCTCTAGGAGTCTAATTAAAATGACTTGGCTATTTTGCCATGCATGCCATGGTGTCCCTGAGAGGTGAGCGAGAAGTGAAACACTTAATTTAGTTTCTATTGGTTTTACACTTTGTAGAGTCTGACAGAGCTGAGCCTTGATGAGAGTTTGGATTTGACAGCTGTGCATGCATAAGAATGCTTGTTTTTTTGTAGATATTTGTGTGAAGTGCCAACAAATCTAATAAGTGGCTTAATTTGTATTCAGTCATAAAGTCATAAATAATTTCACCCCCAATGAAGGAGCATTAAAATGTCCTGACCACAAAGTTTAGAAATTGTGACGCTCTTGTCAGGCAGTTTATCAGCTGACTTTGACTTGAGTCAGGTTGGTTTCATTGACGTTCCTGGAGAGAAGCAGGAGACTGATTCCCCAAACGCCCTGATGCAAGACATACTGCCAAAAATACGCAGCTTGTATTATTTCATCCTGTTATCTGACTTTACATCAGCCATCTTTCAAAGTAAAGCAAATTCACTTTTGTCAAATGAAACTCAGTCAGTTTCATTTTGAATGAACAGAGATTTTCTTGAAGAGCGCAGACTTATCCCTTTCTTTGAAGATAGTGTCACATTTTTGAAGGAGAACCCAGAAAACTGCACGTGAAACAATTAAAGAGACTTTCGTTGAAATGTGTGTAGCATGATCAATTCTGGCATAGCTGGAGTTGCGTGAGTATATTTGAATGAATTGTGGATTTTGAAAATGGCTGTGTTGAATATGAGAATTCCAAACTTTCATTTTGATACTTTAATCCAAGAAATTGATTTTCACTTGTTGTGTGTTCTTCAGCCACACAGAAACACAGCTTTTATTTCCAAGCTCCTCTGATGTTGCCAACAGCGTGTCAACACTCTTCACTAAGTGTGTCGATTTTATTAGCCTGGCTCCTTCTTGTTCAAGAAAAGCAGCCATTGAAGATTGAATTTGCAGACAAATTGCACATTCTTGCTTTGTGTTTGTGAACGTGTGTGCGTAGAAAGAATAAGAGGAAGTGTCAGGTCCAACCCCTCCAAACAGCCCTCCGGCCGGGCAGCATGGCATGTTTCCACCTCAGCCTTTCTTGCCAGCTCCTCTCCCTTCTCTCCCACCACCCCCCTCCTCTGCTCTCCTCCCTCCAAGCCAGGGGCCCCAGGGTGCCTGCAGCTTGCCTGCACTGGGCTATTGATTGGGAACAGGGCTGCAGCTCACCTGCTAATTGAAAGCCGATTGGGGCCCTGGGGCAGAGCTGTAAAACAGGCCCCACGTGGCATTAAAAGCTGAAGGCTGACGGGCCACTGTAAATCCAGAGCTGCTAATAGTGCTGCTGTATATCCATCTGTGTTAGAGCTGGATCAGAGTGTGTATGTGTCTGCGTGCATGTGTGTGTGTGCTTCTTCTGAACGTGTACAAGATGTTAATGCATGTACATTACATGTGTGTGAATCTTAATGTGTGCGCTTGTGCTGTTACAGCATGTGTTAATCACATGCATCAATGTGTGTGTGCATGTTTGAGTGCGCACATTAGTATAGTAGGTGTGCGTCACACACCCACACCCCACACAGGTGGTTCATGGTGACAGTCTGGTCTCCTGCTGCACTGGGAGAACAGTCTTGTCTGTAATGGACACATCCTTCCTCTTCCCTCAATCCTCCTGACAACATCAGCAACAGCTCTCCCTCCCTCCCTCCCTCCCTCCCTGTCTCTCTCTTCCTTCAGATTTCTCATCTTCCATTGTCACAACAAAAGTCACACCTGTGATCCTCCACTGAGACATCAGCTCTTGAGTTAAGCTTCATTTCTTTCCCTTTCCCCCTGCATTATTTCTCATTTCGTTCTCATTTTTTTCCATGAATTCGCAGTCAGCTCTCTTTTTGCTTCCCTTCTCTTCATCTTGGTCCATTCATCCATATTTATCACTTTTATATGTATCATGGACTCAAACGTGATGTTTCAGTTCACGTCAAGGGGACAGAGTTGAAGTCAGGGGTCTTTGCAGGGCAGTTTTTTTCACAGTAAACTCCATGCTTCATAGATCATGCTTTATATATGGGGACATTCGACTGCTGTTTCCTCTATGTTTAAGGCGTACTATTGTCATTAAGACTTACTGTAAATGTAAAACGTGAACAAGACAAAACTGTGAAAACAGCTCAAGACTACCAAGATGAGCACTGTGCTGTCCATATATTTTGGCCACACAGTTTATCGAGTCGTCTCTCTTCAGCTCTCTCCCCTTCTGACTTACTTTTTCTCCCATTAAATCTCACTCTCTCTCCTGTTCCGTCGCTCTGTCTGTCTCTGTCTGTCTCTCTCAGGGTGCTGTGATTGAGGAGGGAGGGTGCTGGCCGTCCTGCAGCATGGCACATGGAAACAGAGGTTAATTGGATTGTAATTAGAGCGGAGGTGATTAATTGATAGCATCTGTAAATTTGGATGTTTCCATTGTAAATGTGACAAATGAGTGCGTGGTGGACCGGAGGAGGAAGGGCAGAGAGTAGAAGAGAGGAAAAGAGGGAGCAAGACACATGCATGAGAAGAATGGGGGCGGGGAGAGAGAGGGAGAGAGAGAGAGAGAGAGAGAGAGTAGTGAAGGTTTATTTTTAGTTAGTGCTAGATCCCATTGGAGTATGATAAGGCAGGGTTGATAAATATGATTTCTATATTATTGCTATGATTACTTGTGTGATCAATTCAGTAAGTTATTACATTTTGCAAAACTTTTTACTATGTTTGACAGTAAATTATGCTGAGGGTATTGGTACAAGTTGAAATGCTAGATGATTATATATATTTTTATACCCAAATTATTACTTTTAGGTTGTTAATCAGAGATGATTTATGCTAATGTGTTCATCAAGTTCTTGTCTAGAGGAAACTGAGAACACTGCAACTTTTACATCTGTATATGAATATAAGACTAGCTGCAGCTGAGGATTAGCATCGCTAAGCAAAGGGACTGAAAGTTGTTGTGACTGGTGGTGTTGTGCTTAACTAGTTCTTAACTATTTTATTGGACAGAGCTTAGCCAGTTGTTAAGAACACTAATAGTCTTGTTGTAAAGCTGCTGCGATATAGCATCATCTTACAGACCGTTATGACATTTACATTAGTTTTAATATGCAACTCCTTCTCTGGCAGAATAAAAGAACCTATATTAAAAATGTTTGAACTTTTCCTTATGTAAGGGTGCTGTGAAGGTCAAGGAAAAATTCACCCAGCAAGTGACCTTTCCAGTACACTCAGGTTTCTGAAGTAGCCAATGAACTCCCAATAACAATGTATTATACTGTAAACATAATGATTATGATCTTACATGATGTCAAACATACCAGCTCGTGAAGCTGACACATTCCTGAAGACATACTTTGCACCATGACTGGGTTTTTGCGTTGTTTACCTCAAAATCCCTGAGACAGATGATAGCAAATTATTACAGCCACAATATCTTTCCATAGTTCCTCATACAGACTTTTTTTTGCTTGTCATAAGCCTCTTTTATATTGGCAAAAAAAGCAGACGCTGCATAATGTTGGCTTTCTATTACATAATCTTCTATCTAGGCCATTATAGTTTCTCATATTAGGTAAACAATTACACTTGGATCCTTATCAGGAATTTATATTTATAACCACTATGACACTCACACTTATTATTAACATATAAGTCATGTTGTCCTATAAGTCATACAAGCATATTGTCTCCTTTCAGTCCTTTACGTAACTGATTATTTTCCCTTTAAGTGAGACTACACTGACATTAAAGTTTGTCACTCCGATGGTAAAGAGAATTTTGCTGCTTTTCTTCGACCGCACTTTTTTGACACACAATTGTTTTAAAAATTACAATAAAATCGAAACATTTACTCAAATGACATCATTTTCTTATGTTACGTCACTATAATCTATGTGAGATATGTGTCATGCACTGTCATCCATGTATGACCCTTTTTGCTGCTGCTTATATAAAATCATGACTAAGGCTGTGTCTCACATGGTGATCTCGCTGAAATGTAACATATGGAGAAGGTGTGAACGATGCCCCATGTAAGGTGAGTGTGTCATGACTTTACCACATGTGATGTCTGCACTCACGCTAAGAAGCATAAAGGTCTCAATCTTTCACTCAACCTCTCAATAAACAGCATAAAAACACCTTTTCTTGTCCCAGTAGGAATTTCAGGAAAACAACTTTTTAGTGCTCTGAAATAACACAAGCCATCAAATTAAGGCATCATCCAGGCACATAGAAATTAACAAAGCTGTTTCCCATGGTCTTAATACAGAAAAATTAATAAGGCAGAACTTTTCACAGTCATAAGTTCAGCACTCTAATTTCTTGGCAGGTGTCACAACTATGAAAATCTTTAGTGCGTTAGACGGCCCATGATTGCTCGTGAGGTTCGTTGCTCAACGGAACAAATTGTTCATTAAGTGTGCGCCTAATGCTCCAACAAATGTTCCAGGAATATTGCTGTGTTGGTCCACACGAGGACGGAATTAAGCTAATCAAATAAGCCTCCAGTCAGGTCCTATCAGACAGCTCCAGACTGCAGCAAATGAGCCCACGTCGCAAAATTTACATTTCATCCTCCCCGGGGGACAGGTAGGGTTTCACCTCAGCATCACTGTCCCCCACCAATCAGCATCTGGCTCCTGGAGGAAGAGGCGAGGGAATAAAAGAGGGATGTGCTGGTCCCTGGCCATACGAAGAAGCTCCTGAACTTCTCCTGCCACATCCTGGGCACGCGTCCGATGGATGAGGGAAAGAAAATAGAGGAGATGACAGCAGGGGAAATATTTGCTGTCGTGGTTGGAACGCCACACAGATCCCAAGAATGAGGGCCGGGCATATTTGCACAGCTGTCTGTCTCCCAAGCGCTGAGTGTGTGAGTGTGTGCCCACTGGAGTCTGTTTGTTTGTCAAAGTCATACGCCTTCCCTCTGTAACTTACTTCTGCCTTTAGTTGTTTATTACTTATATACAGTAAATGCATGTGTGTGAGTGTGTGCGCGTGTGTGTCTGTGTGTGTGAGGGTGTACCCAGGGAGAAGCAAATCCATCTGTCTTCCTCGGATAAAGATGCCAGAAACAAGGAAGAAGGAGAGATTCTGCTCCAAGAGAGGGGCTGGGGAAGGGAAGAAGAAAAGAAAGCCAAACAGATGTCCCTATAAGTCCTAACTTGTCTCCTTGTCACCTTCCTCTTTCCAGATGTTCAAGTTGTCATCCTCTATTTTTATAGAGTGCACGGCTACAGTCACAAGGGAAAATTCATGCGGTGCGTGCACATGTGTTATTTTCCTCATGCATTTTCAAAAGATTCTATAGTACAGTGACTGCATGCAAAAATGCAACAAGAATGATAAATAAGAAACGATACTTTTATCTATTTAGAAAATAAATATCAGAGTCTGGTAATTAACATCTCTCATGTGTTGTGGTCAATTTTGCTGTTTTGTATCTGTATCCAACGGCTACTCATCATGCTTTCTTTTTGAATTGATTTTCCCCCTGTAAATATTGATTTTTTTTTTTTTACAGTCTCCCAATTGTATAGTGAGGTTTTATGCTACTAGAATTTCCATGCCGGTAACCTGATGACCTGCAATCTCAGGTATCTGAAACAGTGCCAGAATCAAAAGACATTTGATCATCAAACAGCTAATAAACTCTTCTTTGAGTATCTTGCTATAAATAATGCAACAGTGCGTTGAATGTATTCAACACCACAGACTCTGACAATCGAGTTTTTATGCTTTCGTGTCAAGCTTTTAAGTTCTTTGAATAAAAAAATACTTGTGATTAAAGTGAAGTTTCTATTTTCTGTCAACTTATTTTGTCCTGTTTCTTTTCAGTCACCACGGAGGACCGTCCCATGGTATGTAAGATAAGGTTGTCTATTTTTTAACTTAATAAGCCACCAGCAATTAAATTACATGAAATGGAGACTCATGCAGGCTCAACCTGCGTGTCCCAACATTCAACAACGGCTATATTTATGCTATAAAACAGCCATATTGTTAAGTGGCACTGTAGGCAGTAACAATTATGAAACATGACATTGGGTGGTGAAGGTATACAAGAGGATTAAATTATAACCCAACAATATACATGATACAATGCAAATTTTATTGTTATGAGGCTCATCACCTGCTAGGACGAGGGAAGGGGTTTTTGTGCATTGCCATTCTGGCACCCCATAAGCACTTACAAACTGTTGCATTAGCACTACTTTAGAATAATAAATAAAAGCCCCCCCCCCCCCCCCCCCACACACACACACACAGAAAACATCTGGGAAGCTAACTTACGAAATGAATTTATGTATAGAGAGATAGAGGAGACAGATTGTGGAGTGAGCAGACAAAGGAGGAAAGTACAGATTGGTCCTGATAATGCTCCATGGCCACAGTGTGTGATTTGCAAAGAGATGCTAGCTAATGACAATACGAGACAGCGTAAACTCAGTGTAAAACTGGTGTCATAGTGCACCCAATTTTGGCGACCAGGCAACAGGAGTTGAGAAATTGCTGTCACACAACTGTAAAAGATGTGTGAAGTGAAGTGTCACTTTTGGCTGTCCATGGAGACTGAATTCCCATATTTCTCCACAAATTCTATAAAATGCTCACCCCCTTCACCCCCTATTGGTGAGTTTGGGTTTTCATATTTAGAGCAATTAAAAGCAAGTACTGGTCAAGGCTGCAGGTGCAGGATGATATGTGTTATTCCTTTTTGCGTCCAAGCATCAACCACATATGAGCAATGTGAAGTGGAGTCGTCTTGTCTCACCCTGATGGGAAGGTTAGTCCGTTGGAATCAACACCAGAGCTGGATCCATAGCAACTGTAAGGGGAAGGATTTTCCCCTAAATATTAGTCAACATAAGTTTACTTGGGTTGTCAGGTGATATAAACATGCGTCGTTTTGAAGAGACGATAAAAGGATCAAGTCCATGCTGCAGCTCCACAGTGTTTAATGGTGGTCACTACTTTCCTAAGTAATTGGCAAATCAAAATCAAGTGTTTAACACCAGCTGTGTAATAATATCCTATAAATAATACATATAGCATGTTAAAATGTTGCATATACAGTAGGCCTAAAAACAATTGAAAAAAATAAAAATAAAAAGTGTTTATGAAAAAGGACATCAACAACATCTCTGTATAAAAGTCAATAGTTGAACTTGTTACTGGTGTCAGTTGTACTATAAGTGTCTTTATGTTTCCAAGTCTTACTGAAGATTAAGTGGCTCCTGAAGGAGCAATAAACAAGGAAACATTTTGTGCTTTATTCAAGTTGAATGTGGATGGATTTGAGCTAAACCACCTATTTACAAAACCACTGAACACTAGCATTGGCCGTTAATGAGCAGATATGCAAGATAATTCAGTATAAACAAACATTAAATCCTCAAGAATCTTTGTGGACAGAAGTACAGATGGACTCCTGTGTGATGACAAAGCTTTGAAGTTTCTTCAAACAAAACATTAAAACCAGGATTATCACCAGAAACAAAGGCGTTTGTGATCGGTAAAATATTGCTATATCGGTGTAAATGTAAAATATTACTATATCATTAGCATAGTTGCTATATTTTGTGCTGTTTTGAAGTTTTACAGTTTAAAATGAATAACTGTTTCATTTATTTCAGTTTATTTGGGCCTGACAAGCTGTTGGCTTGCTGAGATAAATATGTCCTGACAGGATATCGAACACAAACAGTCATAATACCATCATCGTCAAACCAAAATCCACCCCTTGAAGTCTTGGAGACCCCAAAAAGAAGCTATATTTCTTGCTAACACATGACACATGCAGCTTTATTTCCTAGAAGGGAGAGTGCAGAACATTGGTGATACCCCTGGGACCCTGAAATGGCTTCCAAATGTTTGCATTATCTGATGGAGATGAAAAGAGTGTTGAAATATTTTCCCTAGGTTTGCTCAGTCTGAGGAAGGACTAATATCACTCCCTCAACTCCTCTAATTTCTGCCGCGGACCTCCTTGCCCAATTTGTGGAATCGCTTTGGGCCGATTTCTTTGCATACTTTTGCTGAGATTGTGTCACATATGAGGCTCTAGTCCCCTTGATAGTATTCCCGTAAATTTATTCAGAGAGGTTATGAAGGCTGTAGGCCCTGGTTTGCTTTCTATTCAAAACAGCTCTCTTTCATCTGGATGAGTTCCAGATATTTTAGGAGGGGCGACCAAATTTTCTGACCTTGATACTTACAGCAAGTAAAAGAAAAAAAATGGTTCAGTTTTAATATGAAACAATTTCCCAAAAATGTTGAAAATGTTTTTTTTGTTTTTTAAAATGTTAAATATTGCAAGGGCACCGACATGTTTGAGAAGTTAGAGTCAATTGCTGTTCTGAAGGTATCATTGATTCATTGATAGGTGATGAACCACAGCACAACTTTTGACACTCTTGATCATGCCCCTCTAATCAGCTGATAATCACACAATGTGGACACTTGAGTTGATTTTAATCAATTATGTTCAGTATGAATTTCTTTGTCTCAACTGATTGGTGTATTTTGTCAACTTTTGACGACTTTGCCCACAGTCATGGATAACAGAGAAAAGGTTGAAGTGAGTGCTGCACTGGATCAAAAGATGTAGAATCAGGTGCTCTAGAAGGAAAGGGGACAATATATGAAGATCAATTGGCTAATAAATAAATGACTGTCCTGACTACAAACAAAGTTCATTGTGAAGAAATGGCAGTCTAAACTCACAGTCAAAGGCACTCTGATGCAGTATAGAAATCCTTTATTAAACAGCCGTGTCTACACCTTTCGACTCAACTCTCCGTTAGGACATCATTTTTTTGGTTTATTTTTGGGCTTTTTATGCCTTCATTTCGAGATATTGGAGATAGGACAGAAAGAGTGGGAAATGCCATGCAGGAAAATAGCCAAAGGTTGGATTTGAACCCAGGCAGCCCACTTAGAGGACTGCAGCCTCTGTACATGGCGCGCTTGCCCTAACCACTACACTGTCAGGACATTCATTTGATCACATTGATCAAACTGACATTGGTCATTGATGTCCTGACGAAGACAAAAGGGACCAAAGAAAGCAGATAATGTGTGGTTAAAAGCAAGATTGAGCGAAATCCATTTTTTTATGACCTGAATTTGTTAGCATGAACTGTCTGCGTTTGGGTCCTTACGTCTTAATTCACAAAACTTCACTTCCAACCTTTACTAAAGCAGGGTTTGATATAAATGTTTTTGCCTCAGCCACTGTGGCTAGAGGTTTTTCCAAAGTAACTAGCCACTCAGTATTTTCACTAGCTATAATTTTTGTTGTTGGTAAATTACATTTTGTAATTTCAGCTTTTCATAAGCGTTCAGGAGTACAGCAAAGAAAGGGTTAAAAAATAGGGAGACTGACAGATGAGATGACTACAATTTTAAAAGGCAGCCAAAACACAAGACCGGCCTGTCGGCAGCAGCCGTCTCGCCGCTATATTTATATTATTTCGCCATTATTAGCTTTCTCCATAGAGCCTGTTAGCGTAGCTATCAAGCAATATGGCGGACGTTAAGTTTCGATTCTGGGAGTGAGTTCCCACCCACTGATCTGTGATTGGTCTGCAGCATTAGTGGTCGAAAATATGAGGAACTAGCGTTGTAGTTTCACCCCACTAACCGCAACAGCTTCCAGTGATGCAAAAGTCGTCATTTTGCGTCACTGGAAGCTCCTTTTCAGACTCAGAAATACAAAGATTTCCCGTCTCAGGGGAAAATGAGGGCGGGATGCACGACCATTCAAAAATTCTACCAGGTTACTAATGATACGAAGCTCAATGCAAATGGGTGAAGTATCCCTTTAAGTGACCATGTAGCTGTAAATGACACCTTTGTGCGTAAAACATATGTCCAAAAATATATTAAATGCAAATGTTAATACTTATGAAACGTTATTTTTTGGTGAACTCTTTGTCTGTGATCTGAAATATTCTAAATCATACCATTTATCGTATGTATGTAACATATGTACCACACCGTAGTTACTTGGGAAATTTACTTTTTTGCTTCAGTACTCATATTAATGTACACATTATTGAAGGTTGCCGTGGCACTGTGAGAGGAAACAACCCACACATTTCATATAACACTGTAGCCATTTTAAATATGTAGGCTAGTTATTTTGCTAATTGGATCTCTGAGGGTGACAGACTCAACAATTGATATGAAGCATGTCCTTAACAATATACCTTGCTATCAGTCTGATTAGTCCTGGCTCATGATTCGTGGAGCTGGCATTGATTTAAAACCAACCCGGCTGTTTGATTGAGTTGACCCTCCACCGAGCTAACGTGAGCTCCACCTGGGTCACCAGTGTTTGCCTCACCAGGCTCTCTGACAACTACATCATTAAAAGTGCGTCATTTACAGTAGCTAGGTGCTTCATAAGATAAGAACTACACTATTCTTGGCTTCGGACAAAGTTTTCCCTCCTGCACATAGACCACAACTCACCGCTATATTCTTGTTGTTTAACTGGAGCAGGGAAAAGTAACATAAAGCTCACACCTGACTGTTCATCAGCAGGTGTGTGTTTACTGCACACTATACTTTTTTTCTCCCAGGATGCTGCTGTGCTGACATGAGCGTAACCTCACCCGCCGAAGCGATGTTGTTGTCGGCTATTTCATGGAGTATTGAGTAACGAGTGCTTTTAAATATTGTTCTTGAATTTGAGAAGTAACCAAATACTCTACTAGTTACTGCAAATAGTAGTGGTGTAATAGTGACGTTTTACTAAGTAAAGCGCTACTCCCAACACCGGTCTTTTGCTCCACTAGACCGTCTCCTCTGCCTCTTATCATGTCACCTGCAAGATGTTTCTCTGAGAGACGCAGAAAGATAAATGGCCAATTCAAAGCACACGGTCACAGTACACTGTAGCATTACTAATTGTATACATGGCCACCCTGTGCTTGCATCGTTAACTGTGTGTGATGGTTTCTCAGTTCATTACACTTGAGGAAGGCATTCTTTCTAATGACATTTTGCACAGAACCATTGTGCAGCAGCTGTAAATATTTACACCTAAAAACAGATATACCTCATTAAGCCGTGCTGAACTCAGAGGGCAAAGGACAAATGAGCTTTCATGTCAATAATGTACTGACTGTGTGTTTCTGCATTGATATTCCACTGTGGAAACTCTGATGAGGACGGAAAAGCGTACAGATGAATGGGATTATGTCTTTGTGTATTGAAATGAGCATTATTGGACAGTAATTCAATTCTGACAAGATTACAAATTCCTCTTTCCGGCTCTATTAGTTGTCATAATTTCCCTGCAAGCAGAGTCTAGAACCCAAAATAAAAACAAATACCAGATAAATGCAAGGACACGCACACCCACAAACACACAGCTCAAGCAAGTTGTTAAATGAACAGCAGCACACGTTTCTCACCACGTAGGCCTACACAATGTGTGTTTGTGCCTGCGCCCCTCATCAATCATGTCTGAGACTCTCCCTCACTTGTCCATTTGATATTTGTTTGCTTATTGCCTCTGCCATTATTGTTGCTGTAGTTTGATACATTCCCTGACGGTTCTTATTTCCATTATAAGTCATCAATTAATACAGAGAAATGTAATTATTGTGACAAGGAATCTCTAAGCGGGCAATGGAGATGAGGAATGGATTGTGACAGGGTGTGCTTCAAGCTGTCACATCCAGCAGTGAATTCACACCAACCTTTCTTTACAGCATCACTCTCAAAAAGTCCTCACCTCTTACGGAGCTTAATCACTCTAGTTGGTATTTCATGGCAAAAGCCCCTTTGTTTTGCCTGTAAGCTGAATGTGAGTTAATGTGCCATGCAGTAAAGAAAGATATTGTGTCGGAGAGTAAAATTGAAAGTTTTTTGAGGGGAAACACACTGACATAGTGCTTGGTTTAGCACACCGTAAAATAATATTATGGTAATCATATTAACCAGGTTTTAAGGCTCAGGTTTTTAATGTTATATTGATTATTTTGTCCATGCTTGTATATGTACAGCAGAAATAAAAAGGTATCCCTTTTCTTAAACTAAAATCCCAAGCTTAACCAAGGTTTAGAGAAGATAATTTACATTATCATTATGCAGAGAGAGAACACAGCCTTGTGTTTAGACGGAGCAGTGACCTGTGTCTAATATTATTACAAGACATTCCTCAGATTTTGCACCACACCCAGAGGCCTTTCGTTGCCCTCATGCTGACCTCTGTTTCCTCAGATGCCCTGGCCTTGACTCCTCCACGGCTCACTTGTCTTGTCCCATGCACTAATTCTCTGATCAAATTCCCGTCTTCCCCTCCTGCTCATGCATCATACTGCATCTATCTCTTTTTATCCCTCTTGCTTAGCCCTGTCCTGTCTTGTTTCATCTTGCGTTATCCCGCCAATCTCATGTCCTTGTTATCCCTACCTCTATCCCCCTCCTCTATCCTCCCTCGCCCTCCCTTTTTCATTTCTGTTGCTCCCTCTCTTCTCTCCCTCGCTCCCTTCTCTCTGCTGCGGAGGTCAGCCATGATGCAGAGCCGGAGAGCTCGCCCGTGTTTAATTACATTAATAAAACACCCTGTGAGGTAGAATGACCTCGCACCATACAACCCTCTCCTCTTCCCTCACCCCTACCTGTCCCTCCCTCCCCCCCAGGTGTTCGGCAGGCTCAGGGTCTGGGTTGAGGCTCCCTGCAGGCCTAGTCCAATTGGTGCCAGGTTGCATTTCATGGCTGATTGCGAGGCATGTGTTTCTCCCTCTTCGGCATTTGTTCTGCCCCCCAATCTCCAGCGGTTCCCGACATGCTCACTATACCGGAGGTCATGTCAGAGACTTCTCCCTCCTCCCTGATCTACCTGATGCAGAAGAGTGTGCTGGCAAAGCGAGAGCTCTCTCCAAACAGCTGTAATGAGGGACATGCCCTTCCTGATGAGCCCCTCGGAGATGTAAACCAGCCTGATTGCTCTCCTTACATCTCCTTCGTAAGTTACAGGAAGGCTACACATTTCCCTCTCCACCTCACAGATTCAATTGGAGAAGGAGGTGAAACATTAATTTGGAGAGGAGCTTCCCAGCATGTGCTGGGTTTTGGTTTGCTTGGCATTGGCATTGAGCTCTAAGCTCGTTGCGTCATAAAGCTGAAATCTGAGGCACACAAAATGCCCCCTGGGCCAGAAGACAATGGTCCCGTGCACATAAATTATGGCAGAAGCAGGATGGCATATGACAAGCAGCAGTAACTTACTATTATTGCCTGCAACCGATGATGACAATCACCATGGATGGGAACAGGTCGAAGCGATGTAATATGCATGCGATTCATGCAAATGGAAATGTGTCAGAAATATCACTGCCATTGGGTGGAAAGCTTGTAGCTTTGAAAAGCAGCCTTATTTTCGTACTGACAACCATGCATCCATATTGTAGTTTATGAATAGATTTTGTGGGCCTCGGGGTCACACAGCTGGCACTTCCTATAAAGAACCACATAAACCTGGTAGAAACATGGAAATTACCAGTCGGACTTACGAGGGTTTCATGCAACAGCAGGAATCTAATCTCCTACAGCCACCTTCATGATTTCATGAATAGTCAACAGTCTTTCCACAAAAAAAAGTAGCATCATCTTCTCCAAGAACATTACAGCTTAATGTCGACACATAACTTACATTTCCTCCACAACGGGGAATCCTAACCTTGTGCAGAGCGTCAAGCTTTTTTTGGTTATGCTGTTTATGTTCCAAATTTTTCCTCGGTTGCATGCACGTTGATAATGTAGCGCTGTTGTGCCACATTGTTGCCAATATATTATGGGCTAATGGCAAAACCACAGGGGTACTCTGGCATCCTAATGGCTTGATGGTTGATGCCTTTAGTAAGATTGTGGCAGCAAAAAGTAGCTAAAAGCTTTATGTGCTGTGGGCGTTGCCTGTCTTTTCAGTGTCAGAGAGCTGTTTTCTCCCCGCAGCCCTTTCAGCATTCATCCGAAGAAAGGACACAGAAACTGTGAGAGGAGAACATGTTGCTCGTATTTAATTTAAAAGAAACCTTCCAATGATTAAAAAAAAAAAGAACATTTCACGTCCCCTTTCTCACAAGTTTTAAATCTCTTCCGGAACATTTTTGAAGCACCCTGTGAGGAATTTTAACAAGTTATGAAACCGGCTGAAATTAATACTGATGCCTCTTTATGACCTACTGAAGCAAACAAGAACATCAGAGACAAGATTGATTCTTTCTATATTGTTATATTTAATGCCGGAAATTGCTGCTGCAGGGTAAGTGTGTGATGAAGTGATTTATAACATTCTGTAAGAGAAGACTGTTTCAGTCTTCTCTTACATTTTCCACAGCAAACACATCTCATTGAGTGACACACTTGACTGTAAAAAGAAAGCAGGGTTCATCTTTGTACATATGTACAGGACAAAATCAATCAAACTCAAAGTTCCTCAAAGAAACTTTAAGCAAAAATAGTTTCTTTACATCACTTGTAAGCCTGATTTAAATTAATTTTGATGCTTTTTTAATCTTTCTTATACCTTTTCAACACATGGCTTATGTTTGTACTGTTTTAATATTATAATTAGTTAAATTTGTATTATTAAGTATTATTTCTATTAGTATTATTGTCGTCTATGCACTCTCACTGTTGCATTGCTCTCCTACCTTTGTTCTGCCCAGTACACTTTTCACTGTTTGCTTTGTTATTTGTTTGGAGGATTTTCATTAGATTTCCCAACTAGCAATTAGTGTTTCTCTCGAATGTGAAGGCGGAACAGTGGCACTCAATGTCCCATCTCTTTATTGCATGGTTAAGCACCCTTTAAACTCACATGGTTATTAAAACCATCATCTCTAAATTGCAGGAAAAAAAGAAACTAGGTTATTGCGCTGTGTGCTTTGCCCCAAAACATCAGGTTAAACAAATTTGCCTCTCCCTTCTTTCACTCTCTCTGTCCTCTCTTTTTTTTCAACAGTAGGTATGTGGGCACAAAAGAGAGGCAGAGAAGGGAAAGTTAATTAGATAGAGGTCCAGGGAAGGGGGGCACCTGGTAATGGAAAGGGTCTGTATGGAAACAGATGGCCCAGAATTTATTAACTTGCAGGAGCACTTCAATGAAGCCACTGCGACCAGACATTAGGCCAGCCACTGTCTGGGTGGGGGATACAGCAGACGGCTGGATACAGGTAGAAGCTGTCAGAGCCCAAAAATAGAAAGCAGATTTATCTGTGGATTGTTGCAAATGATCCATCAGAGGAGAACAATGGATGCAATCCAGCTCACTGGTTGACAGTTTCACTAATGCCTTTTGAGTCTGTAAGGATGAAGCCAGAAAGCAAAACAAGGAACAGAGTTTTTTGAGAGACATTTGTTTTCCGGAAGTTTCCTGTATCCTCCTACAGCATTATATGAAGTACTTCTTGACACTATAATCCTCACGAATACAGTTTTTAACCTATATGACACCGTGTAAAACTGGAGATCATAATAAAGTTAAAAAAAAAAAAATCAGCCTATTGTTCTGCTATCATTCACTCTGCTCTCAGTTACCTCAAACTGTAGGGAATACTTGTAATATAATGATGTTATGTATAACAATTATGTTATATAATGTGTTAGTAAAACAAAAATATTACAGTGTTGTCTGGAAAAAATAAATCAGAAGTTTGTATTGTGTTTTTTTCTTTATGCATGTCAAATAGGCAACTTTACTCAGTTTACAGATCTAATAGATCTTGTTCTAGTCCTTCTATATTTCAGTATGACAGGAAGAAGACAAAAATGAGCAAATAACAAACTTATTTAAGATGTATGAATTCAGTAAACCATTGCTTAGTTGCACTGTCTAGTTGCAGATGTCCCCATCCTACCAGACATGACATAAAATCATATGCTAGCTAGACACAAAAACAAAGAATCCAAAAATCAGTCAGTCTTAATTCATTCATTAAAAAGTTTTAGAACAAACAAACAATAACACTGGCCATGAAATTAATAAACTCTTTTTTTTTTTTTTTTTTTTAAATAAATGAAGCATAAATTGCTCAATTTGACCTCTGTCTTCCTATTGGCATGTGCAGATTGAATACAATCTCTTATCAGAGATATAAGTCTTGTTGCAATAAACCCTTGTTGCGACAGTCCCCGATCTCCCGTAGTTTAAAATGTTTAGAAATACGGGAACACAAGAACAGCACCCGTAAGGATGTACAAATAAAATACATGAACTACACTCCAAAAGTTTAAGGCAGTTATGTATGAAAGAAGCTTTCAGTTTACAAATAGTTTGCTCGAGGAAATAACTACTGTGAACTGTACCCACTCGAGAACAAAAATGTAGCTAGATGTTATTTCTAATGTATTTTAAGCCAAAGGTCAACATTTGCTGATCAGTTGATAAAGCACTCAATGGGACAATCTGTCTCTTATTTGCTGCTCAGACAATGTGCTTCAATGTTGGAAAGATAAGTAACTTAGCAACACGTGTGTGACAATTCCAGTTAAATAATATACCAGTGTGTCTAAGCTCTGCATCGGAGTTACAGAAGAGTTAAAAAGATAAAAAAGTTTATGAGATGAAACACCTGGCAGTTAGACCTTTATTTGTTCCCTGTGTCAGCTCTGTTATACAGTATTCAATGTACAACCTTGAGTGCTTGTAGACACAAAACACATCCTTTAGACTACAAAACAAACACATCCTGTCCTTGCAGCACAATAAACAGCATTATATTGGATGGAAGCGCACTACTGGGAATGGAACATTCTTAGAAAATAAGTAGAAAACAACAATATTATATTGAGCCCCTGAGGTCCTCAGACATCTTAAGAGAGGTGGGCTTCGAATCCGCCACACACTCAGGCGTGTGTGTGAATCATATATAGATACGCACACATGAATGCACACACAAACACACAGATGTACACTGTGCTCTCAACATACAGACCCCAGCGGGGAAATTGAAATAGATTCAGCACAAGCAAGGAAGTGAAGATAAGTGCAGAAAAACTGAAAAAGAATATCGTATTGCTTTGTTTATCATTCTCGTACTTTTTTTCCCCCTTTTTCATTATTATTTGGTCCATAATACTGCAGTGTATCTTTGAATGTTTTATTTTCTTAAATGCAAACCTAACACTCATTGAATTCATTTTTATTGAAGCTGTAAACTACAGCATGCACCTGCTCTATCAAATGGTCTCTTTAGGGTTTCATTGTGTCTACTCAGAGTCCTCCAACAATCCTCCGAAGGTTTCAGGAGTTGTTGGGAGATGTTTTGATGTGTTGATCCAAAGATCCAAAGGCATCACTGCTGAATTCAAACAGCTTGCACAACACTGCTAAAAGCTAATGAAAAATAGATTTAGAAGGGAACATGTTTCTTTATTTAAGCCACTCCAAAGCAACATGATGGAAGGCAACATGTGCGTCAGAACAGCTTGTGAACTAGCTGTGTAGGCTCTGTGAAGCTATGCTGTTTATGAGTCAACGGTGTTAGCTTCAAATGCCATGCTGCTGATCCTGCCGGGTCTCCACCAAAGTAAAAATAGACTGTGATGACAACCCTTTGGTGCTGTAAAGACGCCCATTAACAATGTGTGATTCCAGTTTAGCTCACCTCAAGCTGTCAGAGCAGCCTCCAGCAAAACAACATCAACCCAACAACACCCACCTTTTTGGTCAAACATTTCCTTTTTGCATATAAGATATTCAAAATCCAACATGACAAAATGCCCAGTCTTTGTAAACAGGGGCTAAAGCAACTAACAGGGTTTGACTGGCTGCAGTGCCAGACTGTGTGTTACATCTGATGGAAACAGAGTGCAAGCTGTTGGTGCAAGGCATGGCATCGAGCCTGACAATGGCTGAGTGCTGTGTAAGCTTCATAGCGCTCTTTCTGTCAAGCTGCACAGTGTGAGGATCCAACATGTTCTCGTCTGACTCACAGAAATATAGGAAATATAGGGGAAAACTTTGAACTTGTGTGAATACGTTTGTGTATTTGGTGGGCCACTGTTTCTCTGAATAAGAGAGTGTGTGATGTGGTTTTGGGATGGGTGGAATATAAAGTTAGAGGTATTAGAACAGATGTAGGGTTAGTCAGTGTTCAACCATGGCCCCCCCAATCAGACACACCCTCCCTTTGTTCCCCACCCCCCTCTCAGAATCAGAACATAATGGGTTTTTGGCTTCTTGGTACCCTGGATTAATTATTGAACAGGCCAACAGTCAGAACCACTGTATTTAAAAAACATTTGATCATATTTAACTGAAAGTCAATAAAATAACTACAAAAAACCAAAACGCTATGGGTAAAAAGGAAAAATAATGCAAAGACATGCAAAAGAACTTCACAGGGAAACATTGTCAAACGGACAATGCTGAAGCACAAGGGATATATGCTAAGACACAAAGCAGGGACAAAGAGATGGAAAACCATCACAAATCAAGACACATACATGACAAAAAAAGGAGGTAAAATGTCTTCAAATGATGTTCCTATATTGTTTTTACACTTCTGCATGTCTCTAAGTCTTGGTATTTGTGTCCAAGAGCTGTTGCTTTATAATGTAGGGAAATTTACAGTTACGACTAGCTGAAATCTTATTTTATTTGGTATAAGAATATTAAAAAATTTTAATGTTGCATTCATGTATACAGTGCATTATCTTAACCTTACGTTTTAACAGTTAACCCACTTTTTTTTTTTTTTACAAATGTGTCCCTGACTGTCGAACCAGTTTTCTATTGCTGTAATATTTCATTAACTCAGTTTAACCTCTTTTTAGTAATAGTTCAAACTCAATATATCACCTCTTTTTTTATGTCATTTAATGGTTTTAATTTTTGTTGGCATTTTCAAAATCACAGCCTACGCATGCTAGTCCACCTTATCGACTGCATACTGGTCTCATCATCATTAATGCTGAGGCTACTTCACAGATGTGGGCAGCATCCTCTCAGCATTGTTCTTTTCACTTTTAAAGTAATCTGTACTGAGCCATTTGTATTCACGTCGCCAGAGTTCATATTTCAGTGTCTTTTTCATTGCACAGAGCATTGAGTCCAGCTGTCCTTGTGCCATTGTTGTCTCAGTATGCACCATGAAGCTCTGTAAGTTGTCACTGTCTCCGCACCAATGTCACTAAGAAAAATCCCTGTACATTTACTTGCCGTCTGCATCTACAACATTAGTGAAAAATAGCTGCCACTCCTGAGATCATTTATTAAAAGCATGAGGGCAGACTCTTTGTTGTTATTTTTTATTGTGTCAAGATGATTATGAACACATAAGTGATACTCATTTCCATAATGTTAATGATTTTCATGCTCTCAGGAACCCTTACTTAGCTAGGAATATTGAAAAAATGTTGATGTGAAATCCAAGGACACTCTGGTACAAGTATATTTCAGTCTGCTCTAATTTTATGTATATAAAAAAACATCTGTCAAACAAGCTACTGCGAACTGAAACAGCAATTTCAGTCTGATGTTGGAGACGCTGATGACATTGCGCTGATGTTATTGTTGGTAATGACGAGCTCAGAGGGGTGTTTATTTTAAAGACAATACTGAGTACTGCTCTGAAAAGTCTTGTCTTCCCAGCTGTTGAAATACCAATAACTTTTATAGTGCGTTAGTCATTATGCTGTGTTTGCTTTTAATGAAAGAAGGATGTTTTAAGTCTTTAATTGTTTTTTTTTTGTCAAATAAAGGTCGTTCGGATTGTTGTTGCAGATCAAATAACATCATGATACAAAACCTTTTAATGTTACATCTGTAAACAGGCATATATAGTACTCACATGTGTAGAATCTGCTGTCAATAGTGCAGTTGGCACATTTTTTTCAACCCATAAAAACTTATTAAATCATCTGTCAATGAGTTGATGATTTGTTCCTGGCACAAATGTCTCAGAGTCCTGTACATTTAGTGGCATTTGTTTAAACTTTCTCAAAAGAACATGCCTTATTCTGTTCCCTGTTTAAAAAAAAAAATGTTTGCTGAATAATATCCCAAAATAATCCAAAGTGATCCTTGACTGATCCGTGGTGATGCATTTATTCTGCAAGTTTTGGGTTTTGGAGGTGCCAGTTGGCATATGTTTAACCTTTGAACAGAGCCAGTCAGCATTTTCCTTCAACTTTCAGTCCTTGGGCTTAGCAAAGCTAACTGTTTGCTAGCTACAGCTCATGATTTTCTGTTCAGACTTCAGAGTGGTGTCAATCTTCTCATCAAACTCCCAAAGAAAGCTCAAAGAAAGCATCTCAGCACACCTTTCACAGTAGCATACAAGAGGCCTCTTCATTTTCAATATCTAACAAATCCCTCTCCTCATTTTGTCTTTCCAAAGTCCTCTCCCGGGTGTATCCTGAAAACTCAAAGTGCAGGTTTTGCTGGTATCCTGAGTCTCTTCCCCCTCACATTCCATCGTTCCCTGACCTCACCCCCTCCACGCTCCAGTCTGCTTCTCTACCATTCAATAAGCAATAAAGCTTTAAACTGCATTCTGCTGAGGCATGGGCTTTGTTAGTTAACTGCAACGTTATTGTTATAGAACTGTCTCTTTAGTATTGAAGTTTGTGTTTCAACTGTCTGTGCATGCATATTTGTATATATACCATATGTTTGTGCGTGGTTTGGCAGGACTTCAACATTAAAATTCTGGGGCAGCTTTTCAATTTTTTTTATGTAATTATACATTTTTAAAGTTGTATGAACAACCCTTAAGCAACACAGTAGTGTTCTAGTATTTGCTTGCATCTGGTGCAATAAAGTGGACATAACAATACTTTCAATCTGCTACATGAATACAGGAATTTTATCAAACATATGTGTACTTTTCTGAATGTAAAAAAATAATTGACCTTAAAGGTCAAATATTTTGCAAAATACACTTTACTATGATTTTCAACAATAATATGTGTCCCTGTCAGTCTATTAACTTCCCAAATTAATAGAAAAGTCTGTATGCTCCGTCTTTTGCCTGTTCACTTTTCAGATGATGTGTGCTCAAACAGGCCATTCGGAGATTTTCGATTTGTGACATCACAAAGGGCAGTAACCCCTCACCCAGTTGGGTGACACTCCCACAGCTAGGTGTTTGTTCTGTCCTCCTCACCGTAAACAATAGGGATGGAGTGAGAAAGCCCGAGCCATTTAAGCCCTCCCAGCGAGTGACCTGGTGAGACACTGCTCATTTACATTTAAATCTATAGACACAGAAACAGTCTGTTCTGAGCAGGACTGAAATAAAGAGGTTTATAGGCATGATTAAATACAGTCTTAAGCATTATGACTTTAAGTAAGAGTATCTTTCAGACATTATTGTAAATGACCCAGATATCTCCCAGCAACGTCAGCATTTAAGGAACCTAACAGAAGTTAAACAAAGTGTTTTATCCAATATGTAATACCAAACATCTGTGTTTGGGACTAGGAGCCATATGAAGTAGATGTTGGCCCTAGCTACCTAGCCCAGGATACCCCTATGCCACATGATTTGCCCCTCTAGCTGTTTGCAAGTCCATGCGATTGCATCAAGGGAAATTTCCCTAGAAAAAAGGAAAAGGAACTGAGAGTTCCTGAAATTATTCACATTGTGAAAAGGTGGCAATGTGAGGATAATTTAACCAAAAAGATCCTTCAACCTTCAACAGAGCTGCAGAGTCATTGTTTATAAACAGATCTACAGTTAACACATAAAAAAGGCATAAAGCTCCATTTACATGCAAAAGCAATAAAGCCAAAAACCTATATGGCTGTACTCAGGGGAGGCCTGGCTAGATTATTCTGGGATTCATTAGCAGCCTGAAAGCAAATGACTCATTGTGGTCTCCCTGACCTCTTATTTGTTTTTTTCTCATTTATTCCCTCCCATGCGTCACAAGTGAACTTAAACATGCAGCGAGAAGCCTGCTTATCATTCAGCAGTACATCAACAGCAGAACAGACAAAACACCACCCATAAGGGAAAACAGATATGCAATTCACCTTTTCAAAGTAAAGTGAGCAAAACTTTATTTATCACAAACAATCATTCTACACCAACAACCTTTCCTGAATTTTCCCTGCAGCACAGACGCAAATGAAGTGGCAAGTGATTGTGCTTCAAGACAAAATTATGGCCTCAGAGAGTGAAAGGTTCTATATCTCGGAGAGTTGGTGTATGTGTTGGGGGTGGGGGTGCCCCTCCCTCCCTCAGGCAGAGTGTGCAGCTGAGGTTTGCGGCTGCCCTGGTATTACCATATACACTCTCATATTCACAAAAAATACTGTCACACCTCTTACTTGCTGTGCAGTGAATATGAATGTTGGCTCTTCTTTTGGACTCTTCTACAAATCAGACAGTGAAAAATGTTCATGCATGGTTGTGTTCCACCTGGCTCACTCCATATATCCTGTTTAATGGGATAATGAACACACAGTATAAAGGAATTGTGCATGACACCAAGCTGTTATGCACAATGCATGTCTTACGTCACTGATTTTTGCTCCTTTAAGGGACTATATTTTCGGGGGCTATTTCAAATGGTGTGTCTGTGACATTCCAACAAGTCACCTTGACAGTGGGATGAAAAATTTAGCGATTACGACAGAAATGCCAACCACTTTGTACTGGAAAATTGCACTTATACTGGCTGAAATACCCAGGGTAAATATTGTTTCCATTAGCCTGGAGGTGATTTTGCTGACAAATTTACACCCACCTGTTTCCAATTCTAGTGGAGGTAAAATCCTCCTTGGTTGCTAATGGGCTAATACAGTTTCCATCCAGAAACAATGAAACAATAAAAAAAATAATTTGGGGGAAATGTGTCTCCAGGTGTGCATGATCCTTGAGGGACTATTTTTCCTTTGTGTTGCTTTATGCGAGCTCAAACCCACTTCACAAACACAGCTGGAGCTATTCTGACTGCTCTTTTGTCTGAACGGAGAGCAATCGGCAGAGGTGCCCTGCGCAGCCATCCAGTTGCTGAGCTTGGCACAGACAAGAAGAAGAACCCTGTCAACCTTTCTGATACGCTTGCCTGTGCTCGAACAAAGAGGATGCTTACACACAGGCATAATTGAAGAGATCATGCTGTACCTATGATTCTTCCTGCCAGCCAGTTTGCAAGACTTCCTAAGGCAAACTATCCTGCAGACAATTTACAACAACAAAAAAAACAAGAAAACAACATTCACAAAGCCAATAAGCAACACTGACACTAAATTAGCTAAGCGTTTGTGGGAAAGAATAGCCCTGATGCGATTGACAAGGGAGACCTGTTGTGTTCTGATCCCCATTTGGAGTGAAAAAAACTCTGAGATGGTCTACAAAGACATGATTAAATGTAAAATAAATAAATATATTCATAACAAAGCCAATGCAGTGCCAGATGTTACTGTTAGTTGCTCTCAGAACATTATAATCCCCAAAGACAAATCAGTCTGACAGACATCAGGGTGAATGCGCACGCACGCAAGCATGCACACACACACACACACACACACACACACACACACACACACACACACACACACACACACACACACACACACACACACACACACACACACACACACACACACACACACACACACAGAATACGGTATAACCCATCAAAGCTGACTTCCTTACTTCCTAGTGTTCCAAAGAGTTCATGGGGTACATTGTGACACTTCTCCATACAAATGTATGTGGTTATCATAATGTGAGATAGTCCTGAAAAAGGTGACCACCCCGTTGTTAATTCATGATAGATAAGACTGTTCCTCTGATAACATAAATACTAAGTAGCTCGCTGAGATGGCATTCAAATGTCAAATTTGCATCTGTATCAGGAGGGAAAAAGTTGTCAACTCAATTCCTGACTCATGGGAAATTCTGTTTTTGATCAATTTTTCACAAAAAAATGCTTTAAATGTGTGTGCATTGTACTTATTTATGAATAGACAGACAGACACATACTAGATGGATAAGTGGATAGATAAATATATAGAGAGAGAGTGAGAGAGAGAGAGAGAGAGAGAGATAGATAGATAGAGAGATAGATAGATAGATAGATAGAAAGATAGATAGATAGATAGATAGAGAGAGAGAGATAGAGAGAGAGAGAGAGAGAGAGATAGATAGATAGATAGATAGAGAGAGATAGATCGATAGATAGATAGATAGACAGATAGATAGATAGAAATATTTTATATTCTTGAAAGGTTCTAAGGCAGCTTTTTTCCCCCCAATTAGTATAAGCAACACGACAAACTACTTTTTAATTACATCTTTTTACCAGCCAATTAATTTTGACCTAACAGAGGTTAAACATGTTGCTTGATTGCATTTCAATAATAGACATGACATTTTTTGTGATCCTACTCTGATCCCAGAAGATGTTTTTTTCTCTTTATTTTTTCCCAAGTCCAAAGGGGGTCAGAGGTCAGACTCTGTAACAGAACAACACTTCTAGTGTTGTCAGCATCCCCTTTTTGCTCATTCACACACAAATGGCACATCTTGTTAGTCTAAATGCTACAACACAGCCCTAATTACCAATTAATTCTAATGAATTCTCCACACACAACTGATTATTGATACATGCTATGTTCTACATTAATGCTGTCATATGACTTATAACTATCCTATCAGTATGAGCTGCACTGCCCAGGTATTGATGTTATATTCCCATCTGCACTAATTAGACCTTTCTGTGTACAGAATACACTGTGCAAGTAACAACAACACTGGCAGTGCACATGCTCACTTGAATAAATACCAAACAGTGGCTTTGAATGCATCATTCTCTGTGTGAAGTAAAGGGCAGTCCTTTTAGGAAATTGTGCATGGCAGACAGATAGAAGGCGTGGAAAATTTGAAGTGCAAACATGTACCGTTCAAATTGTAGCTCCAACAATCTATTTCACGGTCTCCGAATGGCAGTGTTGATTCAGCACCACGGACAGTGACAAAAGGCAGCTCTGAATCCTCAGACAGGTTTGAGCTGACATCATTTCAAGCCACAGTGTTTTATTATCTCCTTCTTTTCTCTCCATCTGCTCACACTGTTATGCTCTGCTATGTCTTTATGTAAGGGAGGCAGGTTTGTTTGTAAATAGTTAAACACTCCACGGGCTGCTGCGCGTTGCATTTCAGAATCCTGCTATCTTTTTAATTATTCAGCCAAATATGCCTTTGATCCCAGCACCTGACCGTGCCTCCATGAACAAGCACTAGTGAGCTTTTAAATGCTTAGAAAAACATACTTACTAAAGATTTTCATACTAAGATCCCACTGCATTTGAAGACCTGCAGCATATATGTAAACTATGATAATCCTTGAAGACCCGAGCAAACTGTATGAATCCATAGCTTACTTATTAAAAGTTTATCCTATAGGGCTTTTGCACGTGTTTTTATTGTGCTAGCATCCTGCTTGAAAATAAAGGATCCATTTTAACCATCATTTAAGAAACTGTTCAATAAGTCCTCTTGAAGTATAAACTAAATTCAGAGCTGTGTCTGGACAAAATCTTGAAAACTCAGTACTCACTGTCCTTTGGCTGACCCCACAATGACTTCAGCAGGTCTCCATGTTGGGGTGCATTTAAGAATGTGTTTGTTTCATAAACTTTGGGTTTAAAATAAAGGTGTTGTAGACTGTGTAAGTCTCTATGTGTGATATATTTTTGGGGTTGCAGAGACTGGATTCCATTTATTTCATTATAGCTATTTTTGTTATGATAAAACTCTGACATAGGGTCTGGGTGTTTGCCAGTAACAATAGTGTTTTTATCTAACATCCTTGAGATTTGGAATTTTATTAAGCATGTATACCTTCAGGGCACCTACATATACCTTGAATGATACATACTTTCCATTAGGTAAGTTAAGCACAGTATCATAGAGCTGTGGCTCTCTATCTCCAGGAAACACAGTTCTGTCAGTTCTCTCCCCTCGTGGCCAGTTAATAGCATTCACCTGGCCTCGCAGGTGCAAAATAGCCTCTGTTGGCTAGAATGAAAGCGAGCAGGGCCGAGGACCAGGATTGAGAACCACTGCTGCAGAGAACATTTCTACAAGACTTCACAGCAGTGACTTTCATGACTAGTCCTCGGGACTTACAGCCCTGCTGGTTTTCTTTCCAAACATCTGAAAGGGACTTTTTCCTGCACAGCATGCCAGAATAATACAGTCATTTACCCGAGAGGACTAAAAAAACTCAGGAGCACAACTAACAACTGAGTCAAGCATACCAGAGGGATTATGTGGACAGGGGGCCAAGTAACATGGTCTCCAAACTTAAATCTTTTAGAAAGCATTCAATAAAACGATTTTGAAGTTGTCAATATGCAAAAATAATATGGAACTACAGTTCCAATTTGTATTTGACTAGAGGGATTGTTATACTTTCAATCTAAAACTAATGATTCAGAGCATCACGATAATTACATTATTTGCCATTAGATAGCCCTGATTCTCATCAAGCTGAATCTTTTTTTAACCTTACTGCTAAAAGAAAGCGAAATGCCCTAATACATGCAGAAGAAGCTTCCGCACTTTAAATGTATCCAGGCTCTCCACTCAACACAAATGTTTGCATTCTTACTTTGCCCTGTGGGGCCTTCAGCCATCCTGCCCTCTAATTGGCCCATGCCACGCTTAATATGCAAATCGGAATGTGGGCGTGGTCTGTCTTTGGGAGTAAGAGTTGGCGTCACGTGCACAGTGAAAGAGGGGGGCACCAAAACTGAAAACACCTATAGCACCACAAAAAATAAATATAGGCTGATTACCAACAAGGGGGCTTATAGGCTGAATAGAAAGAGGAGAAGAGGAGAGAGTAGGGAAGTAAAACAGGAGGAGGGGAGGAGAGAGGAGCAGAAATAACGGAAGGGGGGAGTGTGCACACAGAGAGAGAGAGAGAGGGAGAGAGAGAGAGTGAGTGAGTGAGTGAGAGAGAGCAGCTCTGCCGGCCCATTGAGGAAAGATGGCTACAGTCACTGCAAACGGAGTGCAGCAGGAGAATGGATTCAGCACCACGAACAGCGCCGGCAGGATGAACGGGCTTACCATCGGCCAGAACACCATTCCCATGAAGGACCACGACGCCATCAAGCTTTTCATCGGCCAGATTCCCAGAAACCTGGAGGAAAAAGACCTGAAACCCCTCTTTGAGGAATTCGGAAAGATATACGAACTCACTGTACTGAAAGACAGGTTTACGGGAATGCATAAAGGTTGGTTGTTTGAATATTTTTACTTTCATGTGTGAAATTCAAAGAAGAGACATTCAAGAACGTCCTGCTTTGAGTTTTGGGGGGAAAGGGCATGAAAAGTGTGTACATTTGCAGATGTTTGGGACAGAGTGGGAGCCCGGTAGAGCCTTCATACACGCGTGCACAGATACATGGACACACACGCAATCACACATAAATATAGGTTATGAGGCGTGAGAGGGGAAACACGTGGAAGTGAATGGGTTGCATACGCAGGGTTAATTGTCAGCCCGTCCACGTGAATACTACAGCTGAAAACGCCTTTGTGTGTTTACATTGACTCTCATGTGCTGAGCAGCCCAGCGAAAGGGGGCGGGACAGGCACGCGCTCGATGCTGTGTTATTTGTGCAGCTGTGGAAATGTCTCCACAACTAAAACAAAACAAGCTTCTGTCGTGCATCACGGTCACCATTTGCTGCGTATTGTCTGAGAGAAATGAATGCTTTCAGGGGAGCGGAAAATGAAAACCATTATCAGGCTATCAGTGATTACGATGGTGCTTACATGCTGCTTTGACCTTTCGGCACGCTATTATGTAGCCTACTCTTCGGACGTCATTATCTGTGGAAAATACTATTTGCATGGCAGCTGAATTGTAGACCAACGCTGCTCCGTGGGCGGGTTGCAGTCAGGAAGTACAAAGCAGGATAATAGTAGAGCAAGAGATCCAGCATGGATCGTCCCCCTCGCCTGTTCTGTTCTCTTGTCAGCCCCCTTCTCATCCTCACTCGTTGTCCAAAGCGAGCGGGATCAGTGTTAACTTATGAATTAGTTAGGGCCAGGGGAAAACACGGATCAAGTCTGCTGATAGTTATGAGTGTCACAGTGCGGTCACAGCTGGAAGGTCTTTAAGGTACAAAAAAAAAAAAAAACGAGTTTGCTTGAAACACAACTTATTGCTTTTTCTAATAAATGCCACTCTTTTCTTACATTTTGTGCACAGAAAAATGTAATTTAATGAGCATTGTGATGTTCATTTTTCAAAGTAACCCTATTTGCAGTTATTCCATTTTTTTTTATTTTTGCAAGCTTTACCACCTTTGTTTTATTATATGTAAAAAATCTTGTACTTTTTCCAAATTACTAAAAAAGAAAACATTATTATCATTATTGTTGTTTTTGTATTTTAAGATTTTATTTTGTAGTGCTTAAAACACCAGAATTACTGGAATGCAAAATAAGGTCACATATCCAGTATTCGTGTCATCATAAGCAGACTGAGGACAGTTTGGGACTGCACTGCAAGGTGCAACATTAAAATGCCACTGATACTGATAATTGAGATTTATACCATTTTGCAGATAGTTCTTTTGCGATGGTATAAATATGAAATTAAATCCTCAGGAAAGCAAGTCCACTTTACATTTGAACAATTGTACCATTGAATCCCCCTTTCTCTTTACTCAAATAATGTATACACAAGGCTGGCAAATTATGTATGATATGTAAGTTAGTAAGTACAGTTCATGATCTTATTGATCAGTGAAAATCAAGCGCTCTTGTGGGGGAAACAAGTGTGGTCTCAGCGTTGTTTCTCTCTTGTGTGTGTGCGGACGCGAAGCAGGTCTCCATGCACCACCTGTTCCTCCAGCCGTCAGTCGCTGAACCTGCTTTTGCTCCTTCCCAGTGCTCCTCCTCAGAGCCCCATGATCGATTAAAACAATATGTCTGATGTTCATGTTGTTTACGCCCGTCCTCAACCATCCCTGAATGTCAACACTCCGGAGGATGGTTTCCTTGGGAAGGATAATCCTGTTCCAAAGCCAGACCATTTGCCCGTTCAAATCATCCTCCACCAAGGCCACTCTGATGTATGCATTATACCCACTTCAACCCGTGTGACATTCAAAGTCACTTTGGGAGCACAAGCATGCACTTTTAATAAGATTTCCGCAATGCATTATACGGATGAGTTTTTCTTATTGGCTGCTCACCTAAAGCATGTTCATGTAACCCCGCTGTGTCTGTGTGTTTAATATCTGAACACTGAAGCAAGAAGGTACAAGAGGGAGAAAATGGGATTAGTGTCGTTAACAAAACAGAAAAAGGTAAAGTGAATCCCCATCTGTGTCACTCAGGGAAACAAGTCTAAAACACTGACTGAAAGCTCCTTCTGAAACTAGGAAAAAGCTTTTGTAAGTGAATTGAAGGTAAAATGAATGACTTACTAAACCATGAAAGTTCTTTGAAAAGCTACACAAGTTTGTTGAGATTGCATTTTCTTTTTTTGAAAAACTCTTGATACACACTCATGGCTATTGTCAAGAGCTTTATCATTTACAGACTTTTTGCTTTTTGTCATGAAATGTTTCTCTGAACCAAGCTGCACAAGAGCCTTCCTTCCTACTACTACTTCTATGTCCACACTACTACTAGCGATGGCCGTGCCTTTTCAGTTGCTGGCCCCCGTCTGTGGAACCAATAACCTCCCCGCGTCAGATGTGCAATGCCATTATATTCATTCAACGCACAGCTCAAAACCCACCTTTTCCCCCTGACCTTTGAAATTAGGTAAAACAACTTAAATCTCTGATTCAAATGTATTTGTTTATTTGATTCAATGTTATTCTGTTTGTCTGTGACTCGATCATTTGAATGTCTTTGTTATCTTTTTATATGCCTTTTCTGTAAATCACTTTGATCAGCTGCGTCTGTTTTAAACGTTCAATACAAATAAACTTTTTTTAGCTTCAGTTTTTTTCCAGCTAAACATCTTTAGAGCCAAATGCTTTTTGGCCCGCAGTCAAGCCACCTACAGATAAACTTGGTTACTAGCTGCTGAATGTATTTGTACCTTTATTTGTTAAAGATGTATCAAAGTCAAAACACATAGCTAAAGGAAAGTAAATATACTGACTTGCATTATCCAGCTTGCAGAAAATGTGCCATTTGTTAAAATAAACAAGTGTTTACAGGAGGTTCAAAATGTCTGTGTTGTATTAATGGTTTGTTTTCTGCTGCTTCCAAGGGTCAAATTAAAGATTTATGCGAGTTTAAAGATGACCTCACCCCCTATTCGTAGATAAGAACAAATGAGACTCAAAAAAAAAATGTATAGGGCCAAAGTGTTCTAGTCATAAGTGGTATGCTACTCATACATAGGGTTTTATTATTTCTACTGGTTGAAGGCCTGGACATTTTGACCTCTCTGATTTTGTTGCATCATTTTGTCACATGAGGTTGGTTTATTGACACTTGTGTCACATGATAATCTCAGATACACGGTCTACACACATTAATCCCTCAGTTAAATGCTGAAATATCTTCACTGCATACACTGCTCTATATCTAACGGTCCAGTAAAAGTTAGTCATTGTGTTGGCTGTATGGATGAATCTACACAGACAAGTGGTGTGTGCTGAGCTGTGTAGGTATTATCAACAACACAGTATTACAGACCTTAAGTAATTTCCTTCAGGTCTGTACAATTTAAAGTTTTGCATAATCTTTCCCTACAGTATATCTGGCTTGAAAAGTAGTTTGTGCTCTGTTTTTGTTCACACAAATGCAACAGCCAATGGGTCATGGTTAGCTATTATGGAAATGGCCCAGGAGGCTCCAAATGTTGTAACACTGTCACTAATTCAACCCACATTTTTATCCCAAACAGTCACACAAACATTTTTCAAAGCAGAGCAACAGAAGCGAGGGGGAGGATATAATCAGTTTGGCTCCATAATCCCTAAAAAACATAAAGTTCATAAAGATTTAATGCATTGCCGTAAATTGAGTTTGACTACTACTTTCAAATCCCTCTTTGAGCTGAGTTTGTGGTTGAGAATGATTTGATTTGTTTTGGATGGATGATGTATACTGCTGCTGGCATCAGTTAGTAAACCGTACCTAATAGATGATTTGCAGCACTACTTTCTTTCACAGCCTGAGTCCTGTGACTTAGCATTGCACCATAATTATGGATTTAAGGGCAGATCAAAATATGTCATGTTCGCTTATGACTAATTCATGTGGATTGTACTGCAGCAGCTTGAACAGATGTTTTGTGCTTTGTGAATTCTTAGTTTGGACATTTCGGCTTCCTCCAGGGACTTGTCTGAATGTCTGGGGAATTTGAGATAATTTATTTCATGTAGCTGTTTGCTGATGTGTATTCAAAAGGATTTTTACGATGCTTTCTTTTTACAAATGATCTCACCCTGTATTCGTTGGACACTGGAGCCCTTAATGCCGGTTTGATAATTTCCATGTTGTCAGGGAGCCTTACACAGCGCGTGGTATGACTTGACACTATTGGCTGTGTGCGGTGTTGCAGCCAGGTCATGCTGTTTAACATCCATCATTTTGCTGAGCACTCCATTATCATAATACTAAGTGTCAGTGCCAGAATGCATGCATTGTTCAGACATGCTGAATGTTAGCAGGGGGCAAATCTTTTGCTTGAGTAGTGTTATCTATCAATCCGTCTCTGATGCTGAGAGCAGGGACTCTGAGCTTTAGAACGCAGTCAGGAGGAAGTGATACAAAGAGATGTTAAATATCCTCATCCATTTTGCTCTCCTTGGTTGGTCCATGCAGTGGCATTGGCTATAAATAGCCAGCCAAGTTAATATAAAAAAATCTACTAGGCATTAAAATGTCAAAAGTTAAAAACTTAGGGTAGCTGTTATCATATTGGGAATCTGTTTTATTAGAGAGTTTTGTGGATTTCTGTGATATATATATGTTTCTGTTTTTTTTAAATAGTTTTAAGACATTTGTTGCCACCCAGAGGAGGTTCAGATAGAGCCATGTTTGTAATGGGCTTTTATCTACAAAACGAGTGTTGTAAAGGATGTGCTGGACAGAGATTGACAGTTTCCGAGCGTTGAATGACGGGTGCAGCTTAAGTCTTCAGATGACCTCTTTGATCATTAGAAAGGGGGGCTGCATGTGAACCAGACAGCTAACTGCTACAGCTACTTGAAATGTAGATGAACCCAGGTAATAGTGTGGTTAGCAAAGAAACAAGGCGCAGGGGAAAAAGCTCTCTTTGTATTATTCTCAGTATCAATGAGTGGGTCAGGGTCATATTCTGTAGCTTCCAGTTGTTTTTCTGTCTTGTGCCTGGATATTTTGTGGAAATTAATTTGCATTCTTCTTCCACTTTAATGAACATTCTAGGATCAGACGTGAGTGGAGACTGAAGGAGAGCAAATTGCTCATGATTCATGATTTCCGTGCTAATGAATTGAAATTTTATACAAATTTGTTCTGGAGTTATTTCAATTACAGGTATCTGAAGCCTTAAAAAAGCCCAATTTAGTCTTAATGCCTGGATGCATGCAATTGTGAGCACATGCTAATTTCCATTTTAAAAACAAAGTGTTAGAAGAAGCATTACATGGGGGAAAGTTCTTTAAGTAATTACCCTGAACGTGTTTTGCAAACACGAAAACACCTTTCCACATTTCCTGCGTTCTCTTTGAAGTAGTTTGTAGGGTTTACTTTTTCATTTGCCTTGAATATAATTTGTTGAACTTTTGTCCCTCGTTGAAATTATAGTGTGGCAAATTGTCTTTGATTACCCAAGTATTATTTTCACCCCTCTTAACCTGCTCATCACAGGAGCCGCTAGTCTTTCTGGTAAACCACCACTAGAGTCTACCCTTATTTTAAGACTCATGTCCTCCTTCTACTATTCCTCTTCTTCACATTTAATGCATGCAACATGTATCCAATTTATGTTTCATAAATCACAACTACAATTCAGGAAGGAAGGTTAAAATGGTAAGAGTTATTTCAAGAGGTTGAATAGCGTACATCTTCAGCATCATTACATTTAAAGGAATTTGAAGCAAGGACCGGACGGGTTCTTTTTTCGACTAATAAAATATATTTTACGATACTGCAAAAGAATTAAGCAACTTAAAGACTCAAAATATACCTCAAAATGTACAAGATTTGCATCATAATATCCAGAGGGCTATCCCATGTCAGTTAGTCATGTTTAAATTTCAAGCTGACAGTCCTCACCTGCTGCTACATCCTTTTCATCCCCCTTCAAACATCAGGCTCTCTAGATGTTCTCCATCCCAACGCTCATCTGTTCCTCGAGTGGCTTTCTCATTCCCTGACTCCTTTGGATAAAAGATGACCCCTGGGTCAACACTGTCAGAGGAAATTTCTTAAAGCTCTTCCAATGATCCACCACCCAATAACCTGAGCTGATTATTGAGAGCTATGGTCTAGGAAGAGTCCAGTTAAACAAGTCTTTTGAACTAATAGTATCACATTGAATTTGTCTTGAAGCAGCCTAACAGATCGTCCCAGGGAGATTTTTGCTTCACTTGTTACAGATGCAATTTCACTTCCTTTGAGCTCGCTCCTCGGAAAAAACAACATAAGCAAGTACGACTACAAAACTGTTTACCCAACAATCGAAAAGGTCTGCACTAAAGTAAACGTATTAGTAAAATTACTGCAAGTATTAGCAAATCAATTTTCAAACTATATCTATACAAACTAAAATTATTTTTTTCTGAGCTGCCACCATTGTTATATTATTGTAACATTTGATTGAAGCATTACAATGCATGCACTAATTTAAATATCTGTAGTTGAGGAAATTATTTCTTCAGAAATTAGATCAATCAAAAGATTAGTACAATCTGAAATTATTCACAACTAAAATAATAAAATAATTATAGGGGAGTATATTTGTATCAAAATTGTACTTAAGCCCAGAACTTGTATAAATAGTGTTTCTGAAACTAAATATTTTGAGGTGCTGAGAGAAAGTTATACTGTCCTGTACATCCTGGATCAATAGCATTTAACGATGGAAAGGTTTTTTTTTTTTTTTACAGCCTGAGATTCAGAGAAGGACATGTCAAGTCAGGATGAAAAACATACTGATTTGAACTGGGGACATTTTTAAAGTTATAAATGTGGGGCACCAGTGGCTTGTGATTAGTTCAAGCACCCCATGTACAGAGGCTGTCATCGATGCAGTCTTGAGTTCGATTCCAACCTGTGGCTCTTTTCCCACATGTGATTCCCAACTCTCTCTTTCCCTGGTTTCTGACTCTATCCACTGTCCCGTCTCTCCAATAAAGGCACGGACAAACCCAAAATGAAACAAGTTATAAATGTGGGTAATAACCAGATGGAAACTTATCTAGTGTTATCTGGAAATACTTTGTAAACGTCATGACATTTTGCTGCAGAGCAGCTCAGTGAAAAACTCTGAAAAGGTTAAAACAGTGGCAAAAAAGTGACAACAAGCATATGATTCCCATAAGCCTTTGCTCGTACATGGCCCCTGGGAAGCCTCTGCTCTTGTCCCGCAGTTTTGTAATGTCACAAAGGATGAAGAGTGTTTCCCCAGGCTCCAAAACTTTCCTGCTTTGCTGTGCAGCATGTGTTTCATCAGTGTCGTTTAGCAGATTTTTTTCTCTTCAGTAACCGCCTAGTTGTGGAGGTGGGTGAAGGTTGTCGTGAAAGGGAGACTCTTGGCTGGGCGCCAGAGTGTGTTGCTGGTTTTTTGGGGGGGCTGATGGGTGCTATGCGTTGCAAGCTGCACATCATCTGTATGTGTGAGAATGTGTGTGTGAGTGTGTGTGTGTGTCTCTCCTCTCCCATGGGAATTCTTGGCAGCAGGTGTGACATGTAGTAATGGGAAATTATGCTGCACAGTGCAAAACCTCTTCTGAACGGGGTCACCCACTGTCAGCTCTGCCAAGTGCGTAACAGAGCAACCACTCGCCCTTTAATGAAAGCTGTCACATTAACATTAGGGACTTATTTATTCATGAATATTCATTCTCTTCTATCACACTTTTTAAAAACACAGAAAAGTCTCCAGGAAAGTGAAAGGGTTTAGTTTCATGCTTCACTTTGATGACTTGGCAGCTAAAAACACAGGCATACTGTCTGACTTTTTTAAACTCCTATGTGCCAAGTTCAATAACTGAGAAAAAGATCATTACTGGAAAGCAATTCACAGTTTTTTAAATAAAAAACCAACATACATTTTTGTGGGAGATTAAGTATTTTTCCGTCAACACTCCACCGGTGCATTTTACTCTTTTAAAATGACAGTTAGAGGAAAACAAAAACAATAATATAGTTACAAACAAAGTAGCGGAAGACATTCTTGAATGTAATGTGAAAGGGATTTTATATTTTGAATAAAAAAAAGGCATGGACTTAGAATTGTATTTCTAAACCAGTTCGCTATTTTCTATGAGGGTAAAGAGCTATTAACTTCAGAGAGCCACATTCCAATTGTCAGCGGAGAATATGAATTTCATTTTAATATAATACATGTTTTTGGCAATAGCTTGTAAAACTCCAGTAAGTCTTATATTATGTGTTTTTCTTTTTGCAGCCGGCTGTAGCTTAATTCCTCAATAAACATCTATGGAGAGGTGTAAGTCTTCCTTTGTCTTCAGAGTGGATTTTCACAGAGGAGCTCATTGAAAAGATGTGTGTTTGAGTGTTCACAAAATAGGCTTACATTAAAATGATGAAGAGCTGTAGGTTTTATTTTGTAATTCTGCTTTGTGGTTTGTTCTCTTACTGTTTACAAGCATTATTGTTTTTATATGTTAGATACTTTATTTTCTGGGGTAATAATTCTGAAATCCCAGGATCATTATTATGACAGAAATATGACTTTATATTTTTTGAGTTTTATGTTTTATGTATTAAAGTCTTTACGCCTACTTGGGATGATAAAAGCACATACTGTGAATACTCTTCTGTAGCCATAATTTCTCTGTCTCTACAACATGTTTTCTTCTTTTCATCATATTGGGTGGTGCGTAGTTGTGCAGGCATTGCCTGGTGGTATAATCATATCTTTTTACTGTCTCCCTGCCACTTTAGGATGTGCCTTTCTTACATACTGTGCCAGAGAGTCAGCACTGAAGGCCCAGAGCGCCCTCCATGAACAGAAGACTCTGCCAGGGGTAAGTGCCCTCCGATCTGCCCTCTGTCATAGGCTAAAGCCCCTCAGGGCAAGCGCCCTGGCACGGAAACCAACATTATTATAGGAATGATGTCATACATGCACATGCTGAGGCACATGGGGATACAGTGTACATTAAGACACACACTCAGACACACACAGTTATGGAAACAGATGGGAAGAGTCACGCACCCACTTTCTCCGACTCTCTCACTGCGCCTCGTTTTCTCTCACATCACACAAAACAATGCATTCTTCCTGCTTCATTCAACACAAACACACACACACACACACACACACACACACACACACACACACACACACACACACACACACACACACACACACACACACACACCTAAGCTGACATGCTAAAAGAGCACAAGTGGCCTATCTCACCTTGCAGTGTCTTATTACACTAATCACCCGAGCGGAGATTTATTTGATAAGCGCTCCTTCATAACAGCCCTTGCTGTCCTTCCACTGTCCTCTCACAATATGGCTGCCACAGACACTAATTGCCTTGAGGAATCCCGCTCTCATTATCACATATAATCAAACAGTAAGTATAAACAATCATTTTTACCATGTATATCACCATCTGGTGTTTTTGTTTAATTTTCGTCCCTATTTTTTCCCCACCATCTTGTACCGCTTGCCTTTGGCGGACGGGTAACTTTTTTCAATAAAAATAATGGCCTCTTCAAACGACACAGGTAAAACGTAGCCAGCAGTGGGCTCTTAAGCCCACCCAGGAGAAGACCCTCAATCTGGGATGAGAGTGGGCTGGTGGTGTATATCTGTGCTTGATGTGTGCAATGGGGGGTTTTAATCTAACATCAGGGGAATTGTCAATTTCTTATTGAATAATGCTCACAATCTAGTGCCCACACTCCTCACTGCCCTTTACAACCCCTCATTTATTTTACCACATACCGAGAGACCCTCCCAGGTTGGGGGCTTTAGTCGGAGGATATCAATCAATATCTCCTGTGCAGGGGTGTGTCCAGTGGATGGAACTGGGTCAGCATGGCCCCCTCATTAAATATAATGGGCCACCTCTGGTGTCAACCTAAAATCTTAAACTCTGATTGGTTATTTGCAAATTATGAGATGGTTCTTATGTCTAATGAACTGGGTTGTGTTGCAAAGGACTGCAAGTAGCTTTCCAGGCATTTCAACACAACAGCTTTATGGTTCTTGTACGTATCATGACACTGTAAGTAGTGCTGAAGTTGAGCCACCCAAGTCAAATTCAGGGCAAACCCCTGCTTGGAGGGCAAGAGATACAAAAGGAGATTGGGAAGAAGAAACAGGTAGGATTGCAAGAAAGAAGGAATGGATGGGGATTGGTTTGAAAAGGGGCAGAGGTGGTTGATGGAGTTGAGGGGCTTCATTTTATTCCTCAGTCCTGGGTTAATCAGTTGTTTGCACTTCACTGCATTTCACAGGTACTTCACTGAATGTTGTACACTGCTGCGAGCAGTCCCTGAGAAAACGAAGGCTCCCCAGCTAGTTCCTGCCTCCTGCAGCTTCATAATGAGATGATTGTCATGATGGTGCTGGATAGGTGTCCCTGTCTTTATTGCCCTCATGGAGGGACATTACTGTTTGTCTTCTGTCTAGAAAGAGGTTAATGGCATGTTCTGTGGGGGTTTGGGTAAACATTTCCCCTGTACAGCTCACAGCGAGGGGTCAGTCCTGCAATCTCAGGCTGAGCACAGGCTGCATACAGAGCGCTAATAAAGATGTTCTGTCTTCTGTGTGTGTGTGTGTGTGTGTGTGTGTGTGTGTGTGAGAGAGAGAGAGAGAGAAAGAGATAGAGAGAGAGAGGGAGAGGGAGAGAGATACAGGGATAGAAAAAGAGGAAAACAGAGTTGGAGGGAGACAGACACAGGCAAAGACAGGGAGAGGTGACACTTCTGGACAGGCCTCATTGTCACTGTCACGGCTGGATGGTTTGAGATGTTCTCGGTTGTAATGTTGTCCTTCAGTGGCTTCGCCATACAGTTTTGCAGACATGATTGTGTAGTCCAGATGTAGCTGGGCAACTGTCACGCAACCTTGTTGCAATTTTCTTTGAGACATTGGTCGCTTTTAAAAATATACAGTCTTTCTGAAAAACCATGATAAAGGAAACACATTAAGATAAAGTGTCAACGTACTGATGAACAAAAAATGACAATCTTACATGCTTTTAACTTATTTATCAATGCTTTATCACATTTACAACAGCAGCTGCACAGTAATATATGTAGCTAAAAGCAATTAAGGATACATGTTAGCTTCAAAGACGATCCAGCAGCCACTGTCCTTTATTTGACCATGCTAATCTTTTTTCACTATATAAGGATTTAATGTAACATTCGAAAAAAAACACAAAAAACAAAGTTTGCCAGAAATTCCCATTACCAAGACAAAGTAATGGACTTTTCTTCAAAGCTCGTGCAAACAGAATGCTGGATTTCACTTATTTAACTTCCAGGTTTGATTCAGAGCAGAGCCTTTTGAAGCTTCTTCAAACAGATCTTTAAGATACAGCTGGCACTAGAAAAACAGACTCCAAAAGAAAATTCTAAATTGAGTGGAGCTGTTTTGACAAGTTTTGCGAACGTGTTCTGCTTTATGCTTCCTCTGGCATTTGCCAAGAGGCAGAGGGCAGAGATGATGAGCGCATCCCAATTCTTGCTCCATGTTTTCAGTTTAGTAGTCTTCAAGTCACATTAGGGTCTGCTGAGACTTGGTTCGTGGAGAGACAGAGACAAGGTCTATTTTTTACTATTTTAGACAAGAGCTATGTTTAAAGCCTTATTCATATGGGATACAGAGCAGTGTTGGGCAGGTTACTTGTTAAATGTAAGTCGCTAAGCTACTACATTACTACATTAAGTTAAGCTTCACTACTTAAAGCTACCTCCCAAAGAGAAGTATAATTCGCTTCAGCAACACTGCAGAAATAGCTTAGTACATCAAAATTACTTTATTTATTATTACCTTTTTAAAATCAGGGAAACCTCATTCAGATTAAAAATATCTTTTTCAAGAGTGTCCTGGCCAAGACAGGCGGCAGCAAAGTGTTTGTGTCTGCCTCAGAGTTATCTAACAGCTGCTTAAAACATCTAATAAGACCAGCTCATTAAGTCTCAAGTTTCTTTTTGTTCCAAGTAAAGGGAGCAGCAAACTTAAAAGCCGTTTTCCCTTGTTCAGTTCTGACCTTTTAACAGACAGTAAGAAAAGTTCCTGTACTCTTCTGTTTGATGAAGGTTAGAAGATACGAAGGGCCGCTCTGTACAAATATTTTTACAAGTCACTAAGATATGGAAGTAAATAGTTTGCTACAAAAACATATTTGTGGGTCAGCTAACGTCTGTTACGCTTCTTGAGCAGTTTGATCTCAGTCTGCAACAGAAGGCTCCGCTGCGCTTCAACTTGGTTGTTGGAATAAGTATCTTTGGTGGACTTCATAATACTTTATCTATTAAACAGCTGAGTGACTGAAAAGCTATTTAAGTCAGAAAACCAAGCTACTATAAAATGTAATGACGTTACTTACACTGCTTTTTGAAACACTGCTCTGTTAAGGAGCATCGGGCCAACAACTTAATTTATTTTTATTGAAACCAACTGATTTTTCTTTTTTTGTAGTTGTAATGTCTAATGTCAGAAAACAATATTCCTCTTGCAGCTATTGCTAAATTTTGCTGGCGTAGCATGTTCTTGCAGCTAGTTAGCTAACTTAAAGTAGATAAATATCTCTTTCAAATTATTAAACTTGTGCTCACAATATATTCATTTGCAGGGTAAGAAAGTGGTTTTAACACCACACCAATGTGACAACCAGGATAGAAATGTCAATCGAATCCAGCAAATTGAAAATGACTTCTCTTCTGGAGGTGAGATCTTGAACAAGCCCAGCCACACAAGTCTCTCAGTAAGAATGTTGTTCTTCATCTTGTGTGTCCTTCATGTAATACTTCCATTGTTCCAGCGTATTTGTCTCACTTTCCCTGCACAGATATTTCTGCATTAACACCGTATGTATTCCGCAGGAGAAGGAGACTTTAGGCTTAACAGCAAGAAAGCGAGGAGGCAGAGAGTTGTGTGTGTGGTCTCAGCAGGAAGCCAGCACTCTTACATCATCTCCAGATTTGCTGTGAATCTTTAACTTTCCATAATTCACATTCCTTGTATTCACTAAATCTTCTTCTGTGTGTGCAGCATTTGAGTTGCCACCAGGGACTGGGGCTCTGTCTGTTGTGGCTGAAGCGAGCTTTGTTTACATTGTTTGATTAATTGCATGTAAAGTGCGTAATGAGCTCCTGATGTCCTGTGCATCCGATCCTACTGCCACAGTTTGTACTGTAAATGTAATCAGAGATTCAGCCTCTTGCCCTTGGTTAGTACCGTGATGTGGTTGTGTTTATGTGCGCACTCAGCACATTCCCTGATGTAGGGCAGCATAGTATGTGGACAGTTTAGGTCATGCCTGTGAATGATTTCTCCCTGGATCTGATTAATTCCTGGGACATTATCACAGAGACTAGGAACAAATAGAATTTAATGAACAATTCATTTCAGCATTTCCGTTCAATGTTAAGACAATTTGTGTAGCTTAAGGTAATTTTTAATTACAGAAAAAGTCCCTCTGGTCAAATACTTTCTTTGATTGCCATTGGAGTTGATCACAAGTTCAACTATGCATTTTTCATTCAGTGACAAAAACCTCAAGTATAAATAGTTGCAGCTGCATTGTTACTTGCAGAGTGGCGTCCCAACATTCTGCAGTTGGAGACTACCAACTCGTCAAATGAAACCTGCTCTGTCTTTTCAGGGCTGAATCACTTTCTCCTCTCAGGCCAATTAATTCCTGGTGTTCACATGTAACAAGCATGCTAATTGAGTGCTACTGAAGCCCAAAAGCCAATTAAAAATTTCTAGGCAAAAAGATCCCGTTTTTCTTTGTCTCACATTCACTTTGCTCTTTCCCATTTCCTCCCCTCCCCCATTGAAAATCATATCTCAAGCTCTTTTATTGCATTATTTCCTCTTAGATACTTTCTCTGTGGAAGTGCTGAGTGTATGTGGCACCCATATACATGTCACTTATGTCGAGGTTTTAGAGGAGGGAGCCATATTTCTCAACCCATTGATGACGAGGCAGGGGAGTGGGAAAAAAAGAGGAGAGAAAAAACTTCACAACTTTTTCTTTCTGAAGTGTTTCTCTCCAAATTTATAAAGGTTAGTACAGGTATCAGCTTCCAAAGAAAGTGAGTTGCAAAATGTCTTGGTGCCCCCATTTTTTTCTTCTTCCTCTTCAGTGCATGAAGAATGCAGAAAATTGACTGGGGTGTGTGTCACACAAAATGGGTCAGGGGAAGATTGTGCAATACCAGTATCATGTGTCACTAAGCACACTGCCATGGACCAATGCATCTGTGTGCCTGACACTCTCTCACAGCATCATACCACAGATGCAGCCACCGTAGACCTGCCATATGTCTTTGTCTGTGTCTCAGTGCACCCTAAGAATAAGCAGCCAGCATTTCCCCCCCTTGTCATTTTTACTTTCCTCCAATCCAACAAGCCTTAGAAAGGCAGTGAGCATGTATGCTTAATGGGAAAAGTTTTATTTGTGTATATTTGTGTTGCTTTATGAGTTTGATTTGAAGCAAACTTTTATTCATGAAAAAGCAACAAAACAAAATACACAAAATCACAACTTGTAGAAGCTGACGCAACATTTCTAGCAACATGTTAAACCACTTTTCAATATACTCCTGAATGAATTTATTAGTTTATTCAGGTAGAAAGGCTCCATAAGGAGTTTTACAGTTGAGAGTTGTGTGTTTACGATGCAAAGTTTGGGCATCTCATTTTGGATTTCCTCACCTGAACAGACATGCCACAGTCTGAACTAATTACTCAGGCCACACGGGGCCTTTACCCATTCGTTATAAGACACAAATTGCATTCTGTTGTTGATCAATCCGTCCTCTATGCCAGATTTGTCAACCACCAATGCCCCTCAGCCATTATGAAGTAAAAAAAAATAGAGGCCTGGGCACTGGACATGAGACCTTTTGCAAAGGCTCCCCCTGCTCTCCTCATCATCAATTACGTCTATATCATTTCCTTTCTGCTGCCCGCTATAGAAAAGAAATTAAAAAGGGCCATTGTTTTTCTAATCCCCCTGGGATGAAAGCATTTAGTACGCTGCTGCACCGAGCATGGCCATCCTGCCGATTAGGGAGTGAATAGAATCACAATCGAGGGATGCACTCAGCATTGTCTCCTATTATGTGGCTGGTGGCCCTGAATATTGTGCAAAAATTAATTTCGTTCCATCTGATGGGATTTTCAACCTTGGAGAGTGGCGAATGTTAATCCTGGCAGTCAGGCGGGTGGACATCGTGGATTGCCCAGCTCTTTTTCTTTTTTTTTTTACTGGCATCAGTGTGTTGTCAGGGTGCAAACATAGTGGATTGTGAGAGAGCCTTTAACCAGCCCATAAAGATGGCAGGCCAGAGGCGCTGGACAAACGAGCAGGAGAGATAGTGCTTTTTAAAGGCCGCAGGGCAGGACAGTCTGGGTGTTCAGAGCATGGCAACAACCAGGTCCATTTGTCCTTTTGAGCTTGAACATATACTGCAATACAGTGAAACAGGCTGGTGTCCAGGAGGTTAAGGTGGAAAATCCCAGCTACAAAAGCACATTGTGACTCCCAACATTTGTAAAAAGTGCATACTATCTTTACAAAACCAATAGGTTTGCTTTTTCAATTATTTAATGTAATCTGAAAAACATTAAAACAGGTCCGATTTAAAGGGTTAATATGCGATATTTTGATCCAGCAGATGTCGCCTTTGAGAACCAGCATGAAACCAAAACAACTCGCAGTGCATTGTTGTGTTAGCATGCTAATGCTAACGATCTTTATTATGCTCGTATCTTCACACTGCATGTAAATTTACATGAAATGACCGTGATCTAGAAACGCTTCAAATAAGCAGTGAGTACAGTATGTAATTCTTCTTTTCTCTAGTCTCTCAATTAAACAACTTTTATACACGAGGGGATGAGTATCCCGGCGATGTAAACAAAGTGAAGCTACGGCTAGGAAAGCTCGGAAACTCAATTCTCTATTTTTTTTTGATGCCTACAAAAGTACTTTTTGTTTTTGTTTTTCTGTCTGTATGTAATAACTGAATGAACTGATGACAAAGGACCGGTTAAAAGAATCTACCATTAGTCAGAAGCTGAACTTTGCACAATGCATGCTTAAATAAAAATGACAAACAAGGTAATGTTTTTTTTTTCAGTTTAGAGATGCAGCGATAGTCATCCTGAAGAAACCTTTGTAGAGTTCGATTATCTGTATTCTTAAACACTGAAAGACATACCAAAAGTGTTTTATTTTTATTTTGGGAGGATAAGCCTGAGCCTCCCTTGACTGCTTTTACTGTATTTTAATATCTGCGGAAGCTTGTAAGCTGAGCAGTTCCCTCACACCCTTCCTCCAATCCAACACATCGACTATCTTTCCCTGGCTGACAGGTGGAGTCTGACTCCGCCGTGCATGCTCTCCCCTGCTAATTTATCCACTTCTTTAGCTGTAATGAGGCAGAACTGGTAAATGTGGGGACAGCATTGTTAACATTGCTGCTTCACTGGGAAATAGAAGGAGGCTGACAAATAGAGTAGGGGGATGGAAATGAGGCCCGGTTGCTGTCATACCTCCAGGAAGGATGCTTCTAGTCTTTTTCTAGGGCTGGATGCTGTCTCGTAGTCAGACTGCGTGCTGGAAAGTGACATTTCCTAAACCAATTAAACATCAAAGTTTTTGTTGCATCAAGATAAGGCTGTTTTGGAATACAAACTAGAAAGGAAAACCAAAAATTTATATTTGTGGCAAGATTTTTACCTCAAAATCATCAAAAAGACTGTTTGATTTAGCTAATTAACTTCCCATCCAGTTCAATTTGAGGAGATCAGTTTGAGGAGATCAAGGTGTAAATCTAACTTTAAAGATGTGCAGTGAACGATCTCTCCATCTAGGTTCAAAGAATGTGATTTCTGAAAATAAATAGATGTTGACATCCCAAAATAAGTTGGTAACAGAAAAAGGTGTTGTCATTTCCTAAGACAGCTGACAAGAAAAGCACATTTTATTGAGTCTTTTTCTAAAACAATCCCTATTTTTATTCCACCATTGCTTTCCTCCCTTTCATTCCTGTCATGAAATTCACAACACATTCGGGTAATCACTGCAGGATTCCAGACAATCCGTACCTATTTGTTCAAAAATATAAACAAGAGGATAAGAAAACATTGCTGATGTCAGCAAATCACTCTGAGCTGTCAAAGACTGCATTTAACTAACTAATTTAATTGGTAGACTTGTGTGAAACTTGAGCTTATTTGACAGTGATCGTCATTCATTATTTACACACATGCACACATGCGCGCGCGCACACACACACACACACACACACACACACACACACACACACACAGCCACACACACACACACACACACACACACACACACACACACACACACACACACACACACACACACACACACACACACACACACAGCCACAGACACACACAAAGAGGACCAAGAAGGCACCTCTTCATTTGGAAAACACATGATTGGATATCTGACATATTTGGGAGGGGACATGAAAAAGGGGTGAAACAGGGAGCCAGAGAAGAAGGAAAAGGGAACAAAATGAGGAAATAAACTGATGAGTCATCATGACAGAGATAGAGAGAGAGAGAGAGAGAGAGAGATGAGGAGGAGAGGGGATGCATTCTTGCATAATTACCAGCCGAGCATCACCAGGACAAACTCCTCCATCAGCGTGTCCAAAGGATTAACTACGCCACGCTCCTCTTATCTCCCCCATTTCGTTTAAGAAAGAAAATGACCTTGCGCTTGTTTACATGCTGATTAAAGACAGGAGGGAGAGAAAAAGACAGTGAGAAAGTCAAACCGTAATCACAAGAGTTTGTTAAGTGAAGTATTTTGGGTGGTGTGCTCTCAGCAGATACTCTGAACTGCAGCCAGTCTATGTCACAGTGACAACGAGAAAAAAACTAAAACACCTGATGTAGCCGTTAACAAGCAACGAGTGGGACAAAAAGAGCCCTACCGTGAGATCGAGAAATAGAGAGAGTGTGTGTGTTTGTTTGTGAGGAAAGTGTGTAAATAAAAAGAATGTTTTCTGTGTGGGTGGTTCCATTAGTTAGTCTGCCTGTTTCATTGCACTGGGAATAACGGCTGTATCTGGGCTCTAATGTGTCAGTTTATATAACTATACTATACTATACTATACTTTACTATTAAACTAGTGGTGGGTGATATGACCTCAGATACCTGACTCATTTGTATTTGCTAGACCAGAGAAAGATAAGTCAGATCTCAGTAGCTGTGAACTATCTGTCTGGTTCTAAGTTTTGTTTCTCTCCTGCAGCGGTGCTAGTGCTGAAAAAACATTTCCTGATATAACACTTTCAAAAAGTGTTTCAACAACTTAACCTAAGGGCTTTTTTGTGAAGGATTCGTGGGAAATACATTAAATTAACTTTACAATTAGCAGCATTTTTTAATAAAACTGTCAGAAGTTTTAGTATTAACAGCTGCTCCGTGGCCCATGAGTCAGATGAGTCAGAGACACAGCCTGCTTCTAACTTCTAACTAAATTTGATCTTGGACTTTGGACAAGAGAGTCATCAGTTTAAACACACCTTTCAGCACAGAGACCTGTTGTAATGGAGATGCAAATCAATTCCATCACATTGTCTATTTCAAAACCCTGGACAAAAAGAGACGTGCTGCAAGCAAGCACTTCCTGCAATGTTGCTGTTATTTGCTAAAACTAGAGAGGAGAGAATACAAGTTTACCTGATTACTGTGCCACAATTCACTTTCATTGTAATCACTGACACCCGCTCTGACACGAGGAGTAGGTGGAGCCAGTGAGCCTGTGAGACCACTGGCTCTGCACTGAATGTCAGATCAAAACATTCTCTAGTACTCAATCTGAGTCGTTGTCTGTCACAAATCACCAAGTAAAGCTACTTTTATTTACCCACAACTGTGGCTCGAAGGCTGATCAATCAATTTTGTATTTGTTGTTTCAATACAACCAAATCAGCAACGATTGTATTACAAAAATCGGCAGAACGTAACACCGTTGCAGGTATTGATATCGCTTTACCGCCCACCCCTATTGTATGCAAGCGCAGCATCTTATTTTCTGAGTGAGCCAATGTTTTGGAAATATAAATAGAATTTAAAGAGGGAAAAAACAGGTTATTTACCTGAACAGAAAAATTGCATTGAAATAGCTACTTTTTGAGATTATTATTCATGGTATTAAACTATGTTTACAATAGATTTTTAAATAAGAAACTCAAACCCAATTGGCAATTTAGCCTCGAGTTAGGAATGGGTATGAGAAAATACACACATAGCTCAAGTTCTACAGTATTTAAAAAATGTACTACCTATACTAAGGCTAAGAAAGCACAGACTCTTAATGTTTTATTCACAAGCTTAATTAACATATTTCCCAACAATTTAGCAATGTGTTTGCAAGTTATAGTGACTACATTTTCCAAATCACAGACAGGTAGATAGTGTTCAGACACGAGAGAGAACAAGGTGGTGATACAGAAAGTGAGGGTGAAATGAGGGTGCACGCCACAGGCCCCAACTAGTTTCTGTTCAGTCAGACCTGCCATCACAGAGGAAGGCTCTGACAGGGAGGTGTCAGAAATAGCACCAAGGCTAACACCTTTCCTCTTGCTTATTAATGCTGAGCTCTCATAGCCACCTCTCTATCACACACACACACACACACACACACACACACACACACACACACACACACACACACACACACACACACACACACATGTCAGACACAATGTACACAACTTGTACACAATGCTGGTGTGCACACATCCCACCCAAACACACTCATACAAACACACACACACAGTACATTGTCTGATCAATATTGCATTACTGCAGTATGTTCTCTTCTGAGAGGTTACAGTGATAGGTGAGGGCTGTGGGTAAAAAGCGTCTCTGCTGTCTGTACAGTGTCCAGGCACCTGGGGCAGATCTGAGGAGACTTCACAGCTCTGACAGCCAGTTTCACCTCCTGGCTTCAGTGCTGTCGCTACCTGCTCTCATCCAAGTCTCTGCCTTGGGCCTGTGATCATCTATACAGCATGTGGAAGGTGAACAGAGGGTGTGTGTGTTAGAATATTTTTTACAGATATTCTATAAACTCCAGTTCTTAAATTTGCGATGAAAGCTATAGATGTTCTAATTGCCTCCAGTGAAACTAGGAAGCCATTTCATATTATGGCTGACTTGCAAACTTTTAGTTTAAGTTGACTTGCTTTTTTCAAGGTCCCATTAGTTTTAAGTAAACTCACATTAACTGTTAAAACTAAATATAGGATTTAGGTCCAGTTTTGGACGAAACAGGTGATCTCTTTGTTTAAACAAATAGGTGGCCAATTAAAATTTTTGCATGCCCATCTAGGTCTCTGTGTGTCTGTCTGTGGACCAGAGGGAGTGGAGTCCTTGGTACCGACTGAAGCTCCAGCTTTTCCATTTAAACTGTATCATTAAAACGGGCAGAGAGGCGAGGGAGACGGCCCCTCCACACCTCATAAAGTGTGAGTGCCATGCCAGGCGGAGTGGCATGCACCGCTGCGTTTACGGCGAGCCAAACTCACTTTTTACACACCTTGTCCTCTCTCTCTTTCTCTGGCTCTCTCTATCTCTCAAACTACTTTCATGGTTATCTGTTTATATGATATTACTCACCCTCTGCTTTCCAACTTTTTCTGCTTTGCCCCTGCAAAGTATTGACCGGTTTTTCAACTGCCCCCTTTAGATCTCTGCCTCTCTCCTTTTTTATGTCAAATTTCTCCAACAAGGAGCTGGACCGTAACATTGAAAGAGTATAATCAATGGAAAAGCACCACTTAGGGAGACCATTTGATGCATACTGTGGGGCAGAGTTGATTCAAGGGTGTGGATTGAGTCAAGCCTCATTTCGTATCCTCCCCAATTAGTCATCCAGCTTGTGCCCTCTATAACCGCCCTTTCTCCACAAGCCGGCTTGCGTTTAGCACTGAACTATGGATGAGTTTAATAAAAAAAAAAAAAACTCTGAATCCAAGAGTTTTTCTACAAGACGATTGAGCCATTGACCCCCCCCTCCCCCCTACATCCGCTCCTCACCTTTGCTACGTATAAACACCCTCTTTTTTGACCCCTCCATCTCATCTCTCACTTCCTTCCTTGCGCTCACATTCTTCCAACTTTTCCACCAGTCCGCCCATTTCTCTCCCCTATAAATCTCTATCCAATCCTACTTAAACCCACATCGGCAGCTGTCCTTAAAACTCCATTATCTACAATTACTTTAGCATTAGGGAGCCGGAGCACACCTGCCCCCACACAAAAGTGCCCTCGCCCAAAAATATTAAACTAGCCCAAAAGGGATTTGTGCTATTTTATCGTTTTCCTCTTTTTGTTGTACCTGCGGTGTGGCTGCCCTCACGGTGAGGCAGAAAAATGGTGAACCCAGCAGGGTGGATTAAAGCTCCTGATTAGTGGCTGGCTTAGTCAACCTGTGTGTTTGCGTAGCATTTAGATGGATTTCCTAGTTTGGTTGCGGGTTGGGAGGTCACTGGCCATGGCTGTTTTGAAGAAATGCAGATTATTTTTGAACATCTAACCATGTGCCAGCTTTGGCAAGAAGTTGGATACTTTATCGACATGATTTGTGGGAAGAGAACATAATTAAAGAAGAATTGAAAATGTACTGTATTAATACAGTATAGTTACAAGTTAAAACTCCTGATGATGCAATTAGACACAGAGCAAATTACCAAAACGTATTTTAGATGACAAAAATAATCTTCCCTGCACACTAAAAATGAATTAACCGAAGAATCCCTAATCCAACGAATTTAATTCATCATTAAAATCAATCGTTAAATCCGTTTGTTTTCTTATTAAACTTGACATTAAGGGGTCACTAATGTAAAAAGCAATGATAAGTTGATAATTTGCCATGTTGTATCGCCTAAGGTACAGTCTAAAATTTGAAAGAAAAAAACAATTCTATCACAGTTTATATTTTACTTTCCTTCTTGATATATTATGGAAATAAAATGAACCTTTTTGCAACAGAGAACCTGCAGTATAAGTGTGATAGCAAAACAGCTTTTGTTTGCAGCAATGCTTTCTGAATTACTGCTGCACTTCTGTTCCCCTCGGGTGAGATTCTAATCAAAATCAAATTTCACCCTTGTTTTTGCTATGAGCAGGTTACAAGAACCGATCTGGTAATTAGCCAGTAAGGATGCAGAATTTAGTGGACAAACATGCTAATCAGCTCTTGGAAGGAAAGGGATACAAGTTTTGTGGTCATTGTGCAATAAATATGTCAGAACAGTAAGTCCATTTAAGGTAAAATTGTAAATAAAATAAAAGGTGAAATATTGATGCTATTATAATAGTCTTTAATTTGCATGTGTACTTTCATTTGTGTAGGATGTGGTTAAGATGCTACAGGCTGTGGGTCCCATGGTGTGAGGATAGGTAATGGACATGTAGGGAGGCTGGTTGGAGGGGTAGAGGGGAGAGAAGGGGAGGGGGTCGAGCGGACTCAGCTGTAGGTTGCCTGATCTGCTCTGATTGACAGTGATGGCAGATAAGGTGCTGGTGGAGAAGGGAATGTGAGCAGAGCTGCAGGCAAAGATAAGGGCCAAGATTAGCACCCTGCCACGTCACAAACACGCACAAATGCACACACACACACACACACGCACATACAGGCAGAGTCCAACAGAGAGTGAAAGATTGAGATGTTGACATGGAAAGTCATTGGCTACAGTGAACACAATGGGAAACCAAGAGTAAAGACTGAGCATTTTGTATTTGTGTGTCTATGTGTTGTGTTTCTGTGTGTGTGTGTGTGTGTGTGTGTGTGTGTGTGTGTGTGTGTGTGTGTGTGTATGTGTGTGTGTGTATGTGTGTGTCGTTCTGAGTGTGTGTGTCTTTATCAGGCAATTTCCCAGGTAGCATGCACACACCCTATTGAGTCAGTTGGGGAGGGGGTTCAAGGAGGAGGGCAACTAATCAGCTCATAATCCAAGCGGCTGCCGTTTCCATGGCAACGCTGCTGTACATTCATGCGTGGCAAACAGATACACTTTCTCCCTTATTTCTGTCTCTCTCTTTACATCTCCATCACATGTCTCTATTATTCCCCTTCTTTTTCATTCTACTTCTCTCTCTTTTTTTGTCCTTCCCGTTTGCACAGCCCCATTTTCAGCTTTAATTTGTTCCCTCCACTCCCTTTATTAATGTCTTTTTCTCACTATTTCCTTCTGTCCTTTCTCCTCTGTAAACACAGACCACTATCCTTGCCCTTTTTTTTTTCTTCTCTTCCAAATAGTCTCTCACCTCTCTATCCAGCCCATCAAACTAGACCTACATATCCCACCTAATTTTCTTCCTCATTTACCCTTCCCTCTCAACATACCAACCATCCATTCTTCTATCTGTCTTTCTATAACCCTTTTTTTCTATCTTCTACATTTGCTTCCCCCTGTTTTCCCCCTGTAAACACGCAACACATCTTCCCTTTGCTTTTCCTCAAATTTTCAACTTTTTTATTTCCTTTTTCTCTCCCCTCCCCACTCTTTTTTTTTATTTTTTTATATCTCACTCCCTTTTTATCCCCTGTAAACACACTTGTCTTCCCCCCTCCTCCCCCCTCATGCCAGGGGGTCCAAGGTTGGTGTATTTGTGCAGTGATGTTGGAGGCCTTGATGATCACTCTCTAGGAGATGATTATGTGGTCAGGGCCCTGCAGCCTCCTCTGCTGCCCTGCACTGCTGGAGATCTGCTCAGCTACTACGCGTCTCACTGTGCAAGTGCACAATATGTGATTTAAGATCATGCTCGTTTGTGTATGGGTGTGTACATTTATGAATTAATATAGGCTACTTATGCATGCAAGAACACCTCAGGCAGATACAATCTTTAACAAATACATGTTTCATGTATTTATGGCATTTATTTTATAGTTTGAGCACTTAAATATTGATGAATGTGCTCATTTGTGCATCATTTTCTGGACAGGTTTACAAATTGTAGTTGTGTGTGTGTGAGTGTGTGTGTGTGTACAGTAAATGTGTGCCGTCTCCCTCTCTCTTTGTTTAAGTCTGTCGGCCACATGTCTTTCTCTCACCATCTGTCCTTAAAAGAGCTGAGCATTTCTCTGAAATACTTATGTAAATAGATAACTGTAGCACTAGCCAGCTTTATTTACTCTCTTGCATCTCTTCCTGCATCCTTCTCTCTTCTCTCTATCCACTTTTTCCATTTCTTCACCAATATCCTGAGCCCCACCCTGAAAGCAAACACACATGCCTGGATCCACAGGCTTTTTTCTTTTTTACTACCTGCTATATTTTTGACCACATCTGCTGTCTTATTACTCTGTGATGAGATAGAAGTATTGGTCATGGTGTTCCAGCCAGCCAAATCACCCTCCATCTCTTTCACTCGCTGCCGGACCGATGGCCATTCTGCACTCATGTCTCTCACCTTTAGAAGCAGAGTTTGGTTTGCGCCTCCACGCCTCACAGACAATCGATTGCGTTCATAAAATAAAACGGGGGACATGAAAGGAGCTTGATAAATGATGGGCTATTTGGCCCTAATTGCAACCCTTTAAAACGTCTTGATGATGATTTGAGCAAGCTTTTCAACTGAAGCTAGCGAGATCAAAGTGGAGAGAGAAAGATTAAAACGCACTGACTTGCTGCGTCTTAACTGCATGTCTCCGACTTGTGACCCCACAAGGCCTCTGGCTTAGAGAAAACGGCTGATATTCTTCACCTTAAAGCCAAATAAATCAAAGTCTCCACAGAAAGCTGTCTTATCATGAGTTACGCCGGTTCCTGGATCCTGTAGCAGTTAATCATCATCCCTCAAACTCAGCCTCATTATGGCTTTCTAGCTCTGAACAAACACAGAGGGATGGTAGTCGAGGAAAAAGTGAGAGTCAGTTTTTTTGGAAGTGCATAAGCAGCAAACACTAATTTCCCAGAAATCTTAGAAATTAAAACATGCAGCTTTGGAATGCAAGAGATGCAAGCCAAGACAACAAGAAATAAATACATTAAGACATGTGGCTGTCAAACCAAGACTGAGTGAAGCAGCAGAGAGAATGTGTGTATATGTGTGTGTGAAGGGGGTGATAGAGACAAATGGGGTTAGATCAGCAGGAGCTATTAGGACGATGGAGGGGAGAAGAGGTTGTAGGGGGTAGGGGGGAATAGCAGGGAGCTGATGCTGGTCTGCCTGGCTTCTGAGCCGATGCGGAGACAATGTTTAATCAGGCCTGTGAACCTACGAGACTGAGGTCACCCCGGCACACTCATTAGACCTGATGGGAGCACTGTAGCACGACAGATGAGTGCAATCTTTACTCCGTTCATCCATCTCTCAAAACACACACAAATATAATCACTTCGCACCCCCTCACACACCTCCTCCCACCCGGCCCCAAATTCCTCACCTCTATCGTCCTATTATTTGGGTGTTTGAGTGAGCATCCAGGGATGTAACTGGACTAACGCATCATAAACAAACTACACACTTTGGCTCGGCCTCTTCTTTGTGGCTTTCAGCTGACACACTGTATGTAAGCAATGGCTGGACAGGAGCCAGGGATCTCCAGGAAAGATGAGGCTCAAAATTGATAAAGTGGACCAAAGGAAATGACTCTGTAATGGATGGCAGAAGGCTTGTAGGAACAAATAAATACAAGACTCCGAATGCACAGTTGGATTAATAGCAATCACTTATGCAAAAGCTTCATTTGCCACTGCTCTCCTTCAAATACATTCATAAAAACTTAATGCAATGTTCTGTCACTGTGGTCTGCACACCTGGAAATGACAATACGCAGCTCGGCCCAAGCAGATAGAAGGCGGGGGACTCGATAAGGGTTTGACAGGGATGTTTGCTGAAGCTAAGCACACATACCTACAGTAAGAAGCAGAGATTTATTACCATTCAAATGACAACCCACAGTGCATGCCAAGGAGTTAATTACATGCCAACCTATCAGAGGAGAAACATAAAAGAAATAGATTGGGCATTGGCAGATTAGTACAAAATCAGGGGGGGGGGAGGAAAGCGAAGGAAAAGGTGTTTGCATTAGTGCTGCGTCAACTGAGAATATTCCAACAATGGTCACAAACATTTAGAGTTTGTCTGGACAAACACAGCCGCACAAAATAAACATCAGACAGGTTATCCTGCAGCAATGTTATTGCATCCAGTATTACAAAAAAGACAATAAGCATATTGTATGTGTTTTATTGCCTCTACCTCTCTTCACCAGCTGGATATATTAGAACTGTTCATACTTTTGCGTCATTTTGGTTTATTGAAACAGGCAAGGATGAGAACTGTCAATATAATAAGACAATATTCACACCCTCGGTACACAATACAGAGACAACAGGGTCTCCCAAAGAGAAGAATTGTATTGCCATTGTGAAAAAAAGGAGCCATAGCTCTGCAAAAGAAAATATGAAATACTTTATTTTTCTGTAACAAGAAGAGCAGAGGATGTCCTATAAATCCTTTTTGTGACAGCCGTGTAAATATTTATGTTCACAAGCCTGACTAAGACTAACAGCAGAGGACATTGTGGCGGGGGGAACTGGGAATGTAGCCGTAGCTCTGCTCAGCACGTTAACTCAATATTCATCTTCCTCCCTCGCTCTACTTCCCCCAGTATCATCCCCGCTGCAGACCACACATGTATATTCATTACTGACCTCTGACTGTCTCAACCATGGAAGCCGTGAGCCCTGCAGGCCGCTGTGATGGCACCGTCATAGGCGCACAATGGCGGCTCCGTGAGAGGCTTTTGTGTGTCGACAAAAATAAGAGGTGGTGAATGCAGATGTTGGTGTGAGCTGTCTACAATGTGCTGCTTGCATCTTAGTTTGTTGGAGTGTTGTTCTGCCACAACACAAGTTGCTTGTGTTGTGGACTGAGACAGGGGTGACGACATAGGAATGGAAAGACTCTAAGGGCACCTGGAGATGTTTTTTTTGTGGCTAGTTTAAGCTGGAGGAGGCTTCTATAGGACTGGAGAGAAGATGACAGGTTGTATAAGACGTGTATGAATTATACTAATATACACTTTACATAGTAGAGTCTGCCATCATCAGTGTGTGAATGTGGTGTAAATGGGTGAATGTAACATGCAGTATAAAAGCGCTTTGGGTAGTCAGATGACTAGACAAGGGCTATAACAAGCTCATGTCCATTTAAAGTTCAATTTTCTAAACACTGTACACATTATACTGGCTTAACATTGGTTCATTGTCATTATGTGTTTCACATTTAGAACACAGCATAGCCGTTGTAAGTGCAGCTTCTCTGAGCTGTTAGCATGGCTAAGACACTTGTAGTTATAATAAACTTAAATCAGGGAACTAATCAGCAATATCAACTCTGATCTATTGTCAGCATATAGTGTCAGTACTCAAGGCCTATGGGTGTGTGTATCTTTGTGTGAGTGGGATTTCTTCATTTCCAACCAAGGAATTTTGAAAACAACCCAGTGTATAAGAATGACACAATTATTGTGTCTTGTGTATATGTGTTTTTTTATTATTGTGTATATGTGTGTGGGGGAGAGGAACAGACTGCTTCTGGAGACAGGGGGTCTAACGAGGATGTATGGCTGTTTCATAATCCATCTGTAGAAATGTTTCTACCCTCATTCACCCCTTCTCTCCACCAATCCACACACACAAACACACACACACACATGCACAAACACACACACACCTCATCCCACCTCTCCAGACACACACATGTACTCACACTCCAACAACATTGCTCCGTTTGCCATTATGTCCACTATTACAGCATTCTCCCAGAGCTGACAAACCAGAGGCGTGCTTGGAATCCAAAGCTGCACTGGCCTGAGTCTCATCTTAGCCCCTGTAATGAAGGTAAAACCTTTATCAGTCTGCTTAGCTGCATGGGTTCTATCTCTGCCTTACCTTAGGGTTATTTAGATCAACTTTGGCTTCTAATAATCAAGTGTTCATAGGAAAGGTCTCATCATCTTATTTCTTTCTTCTATCAATAAATAAGAGTTCAATTTTCATTTAAGAAAAGGAAATGTACACAATGTTTAGGCTTAATAAGCAGTTATGGGTTTTGCAGCATGAGGTTAAACCTCTGAAACAAACAGGTATCTTATTTCAGAGTTTTTAAACTAAATCTTTTTGACTATTTTTGACAACAGAAGAACACGGATAACCTGCTCACTTTGTGCTTCAGTGAAGAATTACATTTCACCTCAAATCAGGTTATCCTTATTTTTGGGAGTGTCTTGGTTTCTTATCCATCACATGTTTCTGTGCAGCGTTTCATTTGGCTTTGTGCAGTAGGCTTCTGTAGGTGTTACTTTTTCAACCCATACAGGCTATTTATGCTCAGAAGAATGTTATTTATGCACCCAATCCTGTCAGAGCTTGTGTGCAGAAGCAGAAATGTGAGGTCTATATGTTCAGATTGCATTTTTTGTGACGCTAAGACTCATTGGATTAGCCCTGAATTGGAACAGCTGTATGGTAACACCCCCTCAATGTGCAGCATGCTTCTTTTTTTTTTTTTACAAGTGCCAAAATGTTTTGAATGAGCTGGATCTCAAAACATTTTCAAATCATCATGCAGCCTAAAATAAAAAATGTGAATGTATTTTATGTAAGATAAGCAGCAACAATACTTGACAGCTGATCCTGTTCTCTCATTTTACCCACAGAGTTAAATGGGGAAATTAGAGCGGATTGCAGAGTGTTTCAGTCATACATGTCAGTGTTGGAGCAGGGCCCTGTTGTTTTAAGGCAACCTTGACAGCTCAGACACCTGTTGATGGGCCTCATTTAGTCAAATGCTTTTCCAATGTAGCACAGACCATTTTGGAAAACCTGAAACAAGCTTCTGTGTCATGATGCACGTTTACATTTAATTCATCTTTTTTTGGCAGTGTGAAAGTTAAGTAAAGCTCATTCCCAGACTGAGTTTTCACATTTGGATAATCTTTATTTATGCAGCTTCATATCCATATCTCAAATACCTTTGCTAACATGAATTGACAGACCATTACCATGTAAATAGAAATTACTCTGCAACACTGACAGCAAAAAGGATAAAGTGATGACTTGACCCAGATTCACAGCTAGTTTCTTTTTGCCAACTATACCTTGGATGTTTAAAAAATAAGGAAAATCTATTTTTTTGACAATACTTAGAAAAAATGATATGGATAATTTGATGGATTGTGAATAATTAATTACACATAGTCTTATCTTAATCTCCAGGAATCACCAGGTGTTAATAAAGACTCAAATAAAATGGTGCAATAGTACATTGCACAAATGTAAAGAGAATACAAACATTGCACCTAAATTCTTCTTATGATGCAAATTTTAACAACCCAAATGGCACTAGGAAATAGAAAAAATGGTTTCAAAGGTCTGTAGTTGTTTACATGGTTTTCCGATATAGCTCAAAATATTGGCAAATTAAATTTCACAGTCTGATCTCAAACCTAAACTAATCCAAATATTGAGCCGAAGAGAGAATTTTAATTAAAACACTAGGATCAAAGACCAGAAATAGTCTGCTGCAGGTGAAAAGTAAAAACCATACCGAAGAATGGCATCATCCACATCAAACAATTCTATATCAATAAACAGAAAGACGAGCTGATTTGCATCAAGAGCACAAATAAGATTAGTCTATTTTTACTGTTAGGGGGGGAGAAATGCATCACAAGTCCCAATCCTCGTATTACTCATAATAATGCACGTTAGCATATTTTATCAGCCAAAACAATGCAATCCAATTAAAAATAAATTATGACAATATTGTTTGTTCGGAGGACTAAGACATTAGGCCAACTTATTCAGCAAAATTACAGCACGACTTGTCTGGCTTAATGAATGAAATTGTCAGAGACCAAATCTGTCTGTATTTGAGATAAATTACTATCATGGGATTTGTTCTAATTTGAGTTTTTTTTTGTTTTTTTTTTACATGGAGTGATCCTGTTGTCTAAAGAAAACTCATTATGCTTGATTCCATTAGGAAAAGTTAAGCAAAATCAAATATGCAAAATCCTGAGTGATGATGTGATAAAAGAAGTGATCTGCTATTTCACATTAATCTGCACTGTTTAGTTGCAACCATTTAGACCCAATGCAATACTAACAGTGTATTTGTGTCCAGATGCACCCTGTAGCCCTAAGCTTGGTGATGTCATTGTCACCAGCGGGTACTTGAGCCTGCGTCAGCTTCTTCTTGCCTCAACAACTCTATTGTCTTGCCTCTCTTTTCTGCTCTTCCATGACGTCTAATCCACCCTTCTGAGTAAGTGAGTTTGCCCCACCCCACCCCCCACCAGACATGTCTTCTGTATTCTAAACTTCCCTTTCCTCCCCTGCCTTTTCTTCTCAAGCAACCTCCTTCTGTGAGCCATATATTTGAGAAATATAGACAGGAGAATAATAGCATTTTCGATAATCTTTGAGCTAATGTCAGCAATAAGCAGCGATGCTTTTGCCTGCCTGGTCTTACAACTTTTCTTGTTTCCTTTTCTGCTTTCATCTCTACTCCGCTCCCTTTTCTTCTCTTCCATCTCCACCTCCACCTGCAGCAGACAGGTTAGATTCATTTCTCTCTGATGGCTCCATCTCAACTAGGCTAGGTAATGGAGGGCGAAACACAAACAATAGCTGAAGGCTTTCCTGAGCTCTTTTAAAGATGCCAGGTTGAATCAAACAATATCAGAAAGCAAGTGAAACACTCCGGACAATAATACAATATTTGTCACAAACAGTTCATGCATTTACACAGACCTATCCCTGCACAACACAGATGCACACACACACACACACACACACACAAACACACAGCCTCCCAAGCCCCTAAGCTTCTTTTGCCCCTGATGGGAGACAGTGCCGTGCTGGTAGTGGTGATAAAGCATTTCCAGGCTCTTCTGCCCAGCACCAACCTCCTGCCTGTGTCTCTTCCTGTTCCACAAACCCAAGTCCCTGCTGGTAAAACCTATCGATCCCCACAGCCACACAGCTACAACCAAGACAAAGCGTTTGTTTTCTCTGCTCTCTCTCTCTTGTTCTGAGTCAGAGACACAACTGAATGTTTTGCCATGTTTATTTCCTCCAGTGCATAAGCAATGTGGAAAGATTTGTGTTTTGTAGTCTGCGTGTGTGTGTCTTTTGTGGATTATCGGTATTGGTCTGACACATTTTCTCCTTATGTTTGCTGTGGGTATGAAACATGTCGGTCAGTTTATGACACAGGTCCATGTCCAGGTCCTAAAAGTCGGATTGCAATTAAAAGGTGGGGGGAATGACTGTTAATATGGCACTTAAGGACCTGGGAGCTCAGCTGGCTAGACCCATTTCTGTTAGAGTGGCCGCTGACGACTCCCAATTCTCTCAACCAATTATCTGAGCACTCATCTATGCACAGCAGGGCCACTCCCCTCCCTTGACCAATCAGAGAGCATATAGTGCCTGAGGTTAGTCACTAAGGCAAATTCGTTCAGCACCCCAATACTATGTCTAGAGAGTGGATGCTGATGTTGGTTGTGCCTTCAAGTAGTACTAGAAGAATTTCAACCAGAGTTTGAAGTGAATTATAACTTTAGAAACGTTCGGTCTACATGAGTTTAAGGCCAATATACACTGGACTTCCCCCTGCTGACAACCATTTTTCAACCTCTCAGATGTCTCATAGACTCACCTGGACTAACTGATAATATTGGATATTTGGGATTTTAAATCTGTATGATTATCAAAACAACATCATGTAGGAATTTGGTTTGGTATGCTTTGGCAGCCACTGAAGGTCTCTGCATGCAACTGGACTGTTGTAAGACACACATAGTGCTGCCCCTCTTAGATAATGTACAGTAATATTACCGGATTTTGCAAAAAATACTGTATGATTCAGCGATCTTTGGCACGTTGTTTGCAAACTGTTTGCATGTGGAGTACATGTCGGCCTAAGTGTATTCAACTGTCGCCATGATATGTATCGGCTGAGGCTAAATGGCTACATTGGAGATGGTTATTTGTCGTACTAGATGAGATAGGTCTGTATGGTTCCAACCTTATGAAGCTAAATTGAAGATAGACAACAATGGCGTTGGATGGATTCATTCATTTATTTATAAGTATGCAAGCCCGAGACATAATTTGAGTTGGATGAGTTTCTGCCCCTGGTTAAGCTGCTAAAAATGAGACAATAATGACACAGATACAGTCTAATGTTACGTCACAATCTGTTATGAATAATATGCAGGGATGTACACTCTGCTTATTGCTCAGTCACTTTTTATCTTCTTAGATCTGTCACCATCTTCTTCTGCCTCCGTCATTGTATCAATCCGTACAGAGACGGTCTAACTCACTTCTTCTTAACACTGAAGGCGGCTGTGTGAACTATAGCACACACTTCTTGTGAGATGACCACAGCCCACTGCCAAAGTTACATCCTGTGAGTGATTAACTTCAGCACTCGGTCTGCAGCCTCTTGCCTACAACTGTATCACAGCAGTGCTGATATTCAGTACAACATCACTCCCTCATGTGTGATACTGCTTAATTATTACGCAGTTGAGTTAAATACTTGATTTTGGTTGGCCAATTACGCAAAGCAACGGCCTGATATTCCTCGACAGATCCCTGTTGTTAAGAATAATTCACCGTTATTAAGAAAAGCAGATGGTTGCTTATTACAAACTCTGGAGGATTACGGTCAAAACTGTAAAAGAAAAAATAACGAAAACAGACTGATCACTGATTGATGCCAGTTATGATGAATAAAACAGAGTCCATGGCTAGTTGTCAGATCAATATGAGGCTCCCACATACACACCCACTAGAAGTCACTTGTACTGTACAACGTCATGCACATCCTGAAACACTGATAAGTTATTTCTACATGATATCTAGGGCATCCATTTTATTGGAGGCCTGGAATTAAAGCTTCATTCAGTGGTGAAGAGGGTTCTGTGAGTGGCAATAATTGAGGGAATATTGCCTGTCTGGAAGAGTGAGCCACGCTTTTACGTGAGGGCCCAGAAAGTCATTTCATTTTTCTGCCCATTACTTTCACCCTTCTTTGTCTTTTCTTTTTTTCTCCCCTTTTTTTAATCAAAGTGATGTTGAGTCGGTGCTTTGAGACCAGGGGGACGAGGCTGGAACATGTTCTGCGGTGGGGCAGAAGTGGGAGGAGGGGAGGAAAAGCGTGGAGAGATGAGTAGGACTGATGTGACCGAGGGAATTACCTGAAAGAAAGATGGGTAAAAAAGAGAGGGAAGGGGACAGTGATGGGAGTGAGTGGGTCCCAGCATCAAAAGGAGATGGGAAGAGTGATATATATGTCAGAGTTTTGTATTTGTGTGTGTGTGTGAGACACTCTGTCTTTATTTCATGCCCCACCCTGTTCTCTCCACTTCTTTTACACATCCACTTTCACCCCTTCCCTCCCTCCTTCCTCCACTGTTTACGCTGACAGTAATTTGACATGCCGGGGGTTGACAGACTTGAAGCCGGCAGGGTAAGCGATTGTCAGGCCTGGCGTTGTCGGGCAGCTGCTGACTGGCTGAGGAGCTGGCAGCCAGATCGGGGGAAGCTGCGACCAGCCAAGGGGATTGATGGGGAGGCTAGGAAAAGCTGTCGCTGGGCTGATGCAATGGAGTGGGATAGACAGCCCTTGAGAGGCCTGGGGGGGATGGGGGGGGGGCGGGGGGAGAGATTTCAGGGTGGTGGTGTGGGGGTCGCTTTTCGCAAGTGCAACCCCAGCTCAGCCGGAGATATGCCAACTCTTTGATTACTACCCTGCAGTCTCGTACAGACAGGAGCGAGGCACCTCTTACACCTTGGCCTTCACGCCGTTACTTTTCCCATCAGTCTTCAAACTGCACAAACACTCGGGACAGTTACGGATGTTTTCTTATTTTGTATTTGTACAGTTTGACCAAATATTTGAGCTAGACCAAATCGAGCAGATACCATCTATCCAGGCGGAACAACAGACAACCTGACCTTGAAAAAACAGAATGAAAAGTGGTCTGCCTCAGAAGCTATCTGGGTTAGTACCAGCTATAAGCCATGTCAGTCACCCCAGTGGCTCTCTGGAGAACAAGAAATTAAATCAAATTAAAAAAAAAGGAAAAAAGTACAACAAAAAATGTTTAAGTGAAGGAACGATATATAAATTCAGCATTTTGATGTATGTTCAAAGGCAAAGTTAGGAGTAGGAACAATGTGCCAGCTGGACCTGGTGCTGGGGAGTCCCCTGAAGGATTCACAATACTTATGTAACCCTTCGCGAGATGGCCAGGTAGGCACACACACGTATCAACACGCACAAACAGTGATAGTGTGTGTGGTCCAAGAGTTACTCACTCACACACTCTCATGCAGACTCACGCTAAAGCCATAAACAATGCAGCAGATGCCAGCCTGGCTTGACTTCATGAATGGACAAACAGTCTAAACACATATATCCATACACACATATTGCATGTACAAACATACAAAACACACACACATGCGCACTGGCACTCTTGCCAACCTTACTAACCCAGAGGAAATCAGCATTACTTAGGATTGAAACAAAGGGGCCTGAAGCTGCATGTTCACTCCTCCATCCCAATCCCTTTTTCTTTCTCTAGCAGTCAAATATTTGCCTCATTCTCCACAAACATCATGCTGCTGTTGGATTAAGCAGGGAAGAGCTAAACTCTTTTGTTTTTTAAATTGTTGACGTCATTGTATTTGTAAAACTGCGCCATGAGGTCTACTCAGGATTCAAAGGTTTACGGGTCATGGAACTAACTCAGTATTTAAGTATGTAAGCTTTAAGTTCCAATGAGAGAAAGAAAACTACCAAACATACTGTTACGTGGTTTTTATTCGCCATCAGCAATAACCCAGTACTGCTGTACCTGTGGACACATCAGAGGGGTTTATGGGATCTTTATTTCTGATTGCACCCTTGTGAGCTGACAACGGCATAAATCTCAGCAGTGCTTTAAGCAGCAGCATATGCAGCTATGAAATGCTCAGGGAGGTTGTTACAGTGAAGTAGAGGGAGAGGAAAATTTCTCCCTTTCATCAGTTCGGCCTACATGCTTCTCCAGAGAGGCGCTTTCAGCTTCTACGCTACAGTAAATGTCTACAGAATGTAGTCAAATTGCATTAGATCAATGAATAGTGTTTTTAAAATAAGTGGACTGTTACATAACTTTCAATGCAATCATTCAATAGGTTTAAGAAGACTTGCTGATTGCATCAAACTGATTGTTACTAAGGGACAGTGTCGAGCCTTCTTAAAGCATCTGCAGAATATTCTTCTTCAACAAAGTTCAGATAGTGTTGCAGAGTTATTTGATTTGTTTTGTTTATTTGAAGATAGGTATTTAACTTTTTTCTAACTACAATCGTCTTTTCTGTCGACCAGGCAGAAACTTAAAAAGGGCTGTTTGGGATACTACCGGTAAATAAATGTTATCTTAATGCAAGTCTTGTTGTCAAAAAAAATATCTTTAGTGTTGAATGTCACCTATAGAACAAAAAAGAGCCACACAGGTTATCAAGTCAACTGATGCTATCAAAATTCATTTCCAAACTGTATTCTGGTACTTTTTTTTGTAATAAAACATTTTTTTTTAGCTGGGGACAGTTACAGTTAATGCTTAATAAAAATAAATCAAACATAGAAGAGTTGATTTGTGCATAAAAAGGTTGAAGAATTACTCCTCCTTTGCTCTTCTGATGGAAATGCTGTGGTGATTATAGTGTGATTAATGACCTGCTAGAGAACACACTTATTGCGGCGTACAGACTGATGCTAGTCAACACCGTCATCACTTTGGCTTGTCCCAACCTGCACCTGCTGCTTCCTCATAGAGCTGGAGCCTATTCCCATCCCTGCCTCTTAATCAACACTGAAACATCAAGTAAGGCTAACTCATTGTGGCAGAGGTGCCAGAGCCCCATGTTAACATCCTCCCTATAGTGCTCAGTTGAGTGCAATTCCTCTGGCCTCTTTCCTTCCCATTCCTTCCTTGGTTCAGAGATAAAAGTGCATTTTGTGGGATAGGCCTTTCTGGATGGTACTGAAAGGCAGAAAATTAGATCATGGACAAAGACAAAAAATAGGTTAGTTATCATGAATTGGAGCTGGACGTCCTGAATAGGTTGCTATATCTTTAATGAGGCAATAGGCGACTTCATAACACTGAAAATAATGCTGCCGTCAATTAATATTTTAATCGCATCTCCTCCTATGTGTTACTGCTCTTCTATCAAACGATCTCTCCTCGCAGTGGTGTTTCTTAACAAGGACTTTTCTGTAATGGAACCTTAACGAGGACAGAGCCTCCCTGCCTGGCCCAGCATCTGTACTCTGCCTTGTCGGGGTATATTACGGCGCGCTCTAGCCAAAGTGCCCATCACCACTCCCTTGCAGCCTGTTACTCCATCCCTAATCCAGCCTGCCGAGATGCTGCACTTTCTCGGCTCTCAGGCCATATGCTCACCCAAAGATCAACTGAGATGGGAGGGTGAAGAGGCACAGCTTGAACCGTGCTGCTTTACTGACTCGGGGAGCGAGCTATTCCAAGGCAAGGGAGCTCTTTTTCCCTTTTCTCTCTCAGTGAGGGGAGTGAAGAAAAGCGATGGCGGTAATTCATGGCAGCAGATGGAGACATCAACTCTTATTGTTCTCCTGTGCACTCAGGACTGGTAAGCCACAGTCGCTAATCACAGCCCAGCACATGGTCCCAAGTTGATCAGATGATTACTGGGGATATGGAGATGTCTGACATTATGGAACCCACATGCTGGGACACCAGAGTGGGCTAAGGGAAGCAAGGCAGCTCTTGGGTCCCAACATATGAAGGGCAACGGGATAGACTGCCAACGACCCACCAGTGAGCTGTGACCTTTCCACAGCCTCCATCTGATCTGGCTTCCTGGTGAGGAGCGCAGATCTTGGAGGAAGAAAAAGGAGGGGAGGGATATAATCAGCTGAACAAACATGGCACCTAAAACAACAGTGCAATAGGGTAGGTTGGGCAATGTAGGGTGTGTCATAGTGTGTGGAAAATATTACATTCATAGAGAGAGGTCTTTTGTTTCTGCAAAATGTGTTCCATGATTAATATTTGAAGGATTCTGCTGGTTTATTATGAAGTTCTTTTACTGTCTCCAAAAGGAAACTGAAACTCCAAAGGAAAGACCGAAACCAACAAAAAAGGCACAAAGTTTGTTCTGACCTTCCTACATCGTCTGTGGCTCTCAGCCCAGAATCTGCTCATTTTAATAGATGTTTTTCCTTAAAAGCAGGTCACATATAAATGTAGCTTATATTTTAAGAAAATGCTTCATAATTTCTTCAAACGGCTGGGAATTGTCGCAAAGGGTTACTTAAACCTAATTAAATAGCAATAGTAAATTGTACGCTATATATATTTGGGACTACTTCCAGGTAATACACATTTTGAGCCCTGATGCACATTTTCAGAGGAGGGATCTAGGGATCTGCATCAAATAAATAACAGTGGCAGTCCTTTATTTAACAGGAAGGAATATCTCAGGAGCATTTTAAACCAGTTAAGTTGTCATTTAAATGACATCTATAGCCAGATGTGGACTGTTCCACACTAAAATATGTTCTCTAAAGCTTCAATTTCCTTTTTTACACTCACTGAGGAACAAATCTCAGCTTTTGAGATTGTCGCCATTCAACATTTGTTCAGCCTCCCTGCCTTACTCTGAGGTGACTAAGTTTGAGCAGCCAGCACAGCCTATTAGCTCTTTGTGGTTCTCTATTTGTTTGTCTCTAAATAACCAGGACACTCTGACTGGGAGGTCAGCACTGGGAATGCAGGTGGTGTCAGCTTCCATTAAAGCTCTCATCTCCTTTGCAGCACAGCCACTCGGGTACCTGTACCCATATCCTTCTGAGGGAGATATTCTCACTTCTTTGTCTCTATCATTATATCGCTCCCCCATCTAGTCCCTCACTTTACTCTTTGTGATGTTCTTTCCTCTTTTTCTATCTCAGCCTGCTCATCAAGTCGTGTTCAGATGAAGAAATCCTCAGATGATTGCAGCTCTTGCATTGGAGGAGAGCATTCAGAAGTATGTGTGTAGGGGGGAGGGAAAGGATATGTGGAACGTTTCAATGATTGAAAGGTCAGGATGGTAAATTGCCTCTCTGTACATGACTCTCACTAGTCCTCTGACTATAATGTGTAGGATTAATCCTTTCTACTGCCCTTTGTGTTCACAGTGAGTAAGAGACTGTAATATGTGAGCGGCTGATTTTTTTGGAACTTTCTGTGGATGTTTTACCCTCCCTCTTAAGAGCTCTTTGAAAGGAGAGGCTTTTGAAAGCTGAAGCAAAGGCATATACTGCTTTTAAAGGGGTTTTAAAGGGAAAAAAAGGTGCATGAAAGTCTGAATTTATGTCCATTTTTGATTCTTATATAAGAGCAAAGTCCATGTTGAAATATGGATGTATTTTTTTTATGTGAAATCCATAAATGTATACATAAATATGGATGGGTCCTTCCTCTCGGCAGATGCTCTTGCATATGTTTTTTTCTTTCCGCTCACTTTTCAGTGAACGGCCAAGCTGATATCTGTGGTGGGCTTCATTTTCATATAATTGAATCAGGGCTCTTCCCACTGCGAGGCAGGATTTGGTTGAGCTGAAAGTCCATCTTGACTGCTGTTACCTCTATGCAGATTCGGTTACAGCTGTTACCACAGCAGCAGCCTGCCAGGGCCTGTCTCGGCGGATACCTCCCCTAATTACTGTGTTTATTGGAAATTAAAGATATACCAGCTAATGAAACGCGGCAAACATTACCGCCAATGCAATGTCATTAATTCTAGCCTGGCTCCCATCTCCCATGTGAGGCAGAGGCGGAAAAGAGGTGCTGCATATTAGCATAAATATGAATTTTAGTCAGCTGGAAAGCACTTGAATGAAGAAAAAAATAATGAAAAAGGTGTGTTTTCATTTCCCTCTTTATTTTCAGGATCAGGATAAATAAATGGATGATGGTGGCCTGGGCACAGGGAAGGCAGCAGATGCAGATAACATTGTGAGCTTCTTTTTGTATAAGGCCTGTTAGTTGTGTGGATGTCTGGCAGCGGAGCTGCTGTGGGCCTTACAACACAGACTTCTTATTCTCTATTATTTTCCTGCAGCACTTATGTTCCAAACTCCATTTTCACAACCGCTCTCAAAGGCGAGAGAAGACACATATATAGTGGAGTGGGGATATCATAATAGAGAGGGCATGAGCTGGCATAGAGGTGCTGTACTGGCAGCATGCTAGCACTCAAGCTGGTCTATACTTAGCCTATGAAGCCTGTCAGGTTTAGAAGAATCTATAATTCTCAATGATTGCTTTTTGATAATTTCTCTTAATTTAATCTAATAATTTGGTAATGATTGTAATATCGAAGAAAAGGAAATTAGTTTGATTATTATGTTCTTTAAAGTCATTTTCTTGTGTGTCTTTAACAGTTTGGAAGTATGACAAGTCTCCTTAGGGCCTAAGGATCTCCTTCCCATTCACTGTCATGCTCATTGTCTTCCCGTCCCGTTTTTAATTCCCAGCCTGTGTCCTTTACAACACCCTTTTAGTGGTTTATCCAATTGATGTTGATGCTGCTTTGGGTTGGTCTGACTAGGCTATCGACCAGTTGGGCCAATGCACTGCATCTTCCCTGATCTGGAGTCGTTAAGCTGCTATCTGCATTAAGAGAACCCAGGTTTTTGTGTTCATGGGACTAAATAGCTGACAGAAAAGCAAGGAGTACATGAATTCAAAGAAAAAGAAAAAAGGGGATTATCTCAATTCTCTCTTGTTTTGTAAAATTATGTTCTGTTTATGTTTATGTATGACTCACACATAGCGCAGGTCATTAAAAAGGTCCCACTCATGCACTTTTATGCATGCATAACTTCCACATCCATTCACGCTTTTGGAAATCTAAGGTATTAGGGCAAGTGTACTGTAGGCAGCACATTAAAAAGATGTTGCACTTCCCTCTCTCTGGCATACCTGTTTAAGAAAACAACCCTAGTGCTCTCCCTGCCACGCTCCACCTTGTCTTTCCTCCTTAGGCTCCTTCATTTTTCTTTGCTTCTCCTCACTCTTTTATTTGCCTGGGCTACAAAGAGAAAAAAGAAAACCCAGGTATGTGCCAGACGCGCATCAAAGATGAGAGACGAAAAAAAAAAAAAAAGTGTTTTTAGTTTCCCTGTGTTTTTTTTCTTTTCTTTTCTTTCTCTTTCCTGTGCTTCCCTAGAGAGCAGGTCTGCTGGTGTTTCATTCGGAGTGGACATAGGAACTCTGGGGACGCTCTACTACTTTCAGGGGAAACTTGTGAAGAACCATTTTATTAGACTGCTTCCGTGGAGAATCCTTGCTATTCTATTGCCTTTGTTTTTTTATTTTCAAAACATGTAGATGGCAGTGTAAAGAGAAGAGATCAGAGGACATGAGAGACAAAGATGTGGGCTCTTTTTGTTCTGTAAAGATACCATCTCTTCGCAGAGAGTTCAAGGATATGCATCAGAGGCAGTTTCATGTTGCACTCTTTTGTTGTCTTTTCGATGCTGCACTGCTAATTACAATCCCCTTGGAAAGCAACAGTCTCTATGCACCTTTAAACAGTAGACGTAACTCTCCTGTCTATTTAGAACTGTAAACTAGCCTCCCTAGCTTGTCTGGAGGGGGGGGGGGCTTCCTCTCCTTTTAGTTTTGTCCTACACACATTTCCTTGTGTGCAAATGTCCTCTGCGCGCACACCTTGAAGCAGCACTGTAATATGATTAACGCAGAAGTCGTCCCAGCAGTGGCCCGTGCTCCTGAGCACTGCGTCTGCCCTTTGGACTGTCTACAGCTGCAGTGATGAAACCAAACACATTTATCAGGCACGCTTATATTAAACTGCACCAATTTCATCATCCCGCCACCAGACACCACACCCCTGAAAAAAATAAAAATAATAACAGCAGAATCCAATTTGATAAAGCAATAATTGGATCTACAAATATCTGAGGAGAGATGTGATCCCAGATTATTTATTTAATGAAGTCTTGTGATATTGGCTATATGTAAATTGTTAACCATGGGAAGTGTTTTTAATAAACCCCCTGACACATTTACTGGGAAGCTGAGAAAGGAATACGTTATTAGGGGCTTGTGTGAGGCCTACTTGTGTATATTGTCAGTGACGTGGGATGTTGATAAAGTAGTGCACTGATTGATGGATATGAAGTATGCCCTGCTTTAGAACAAAAAGGCTAAGGCATGTAGAGGGGCAGAAACTGAGATGTGTTTAAAATGATACAGGTGAAATATCTTAAGAATGAAAGCTTTCGATGAATAAGCAGGCCAGGAAAGCTTTTATGAAATGTCCTCCTCTCTCCATTCATGTTCCTCACTTCTTCACACTATAATTCCCTGTTCCCATAAGACAAGTTGAGGTTGCAATGCTGTTTCTTTCTAATTTCATAACTCCCAAAGCAACTTGTCCCCTGTGACTGACGGTTCCTCTCAGGCTTTGATTAAAACCTTCTGCCTTGGGACGACCAGGGCAGAAGATGATGGTTCATTCTGTGCAGGCATATAATGTCATACGGACTGTGGACAGCATGGGGCCTTCAGTGCAGTATGCATTAATTGCCCCTATGCCAGAAAACATAGAGACCCCCTGCAGTCGCTCTCGTGCAATGGCTTTAAGGGACTCATTCTCATATGCACTCGACGGCATGCTGTTTTCGAGCTTCAAGCTCATCAAAGATGTCAAAAGTGAGATTTTAATGAGCTCCAGTATGCAATACTACATGTGGTTTTAAAAAGTGGATGCTCACAGATGTGGACGTTAAAATGATCAGCAGTGCAAAGAGTCCGAGTGGTCAGAAACACTGACCTCTGTGTAAAATCCAAGAGTGGATGATGATTCTCCTTCTGTCGCATAATCTGCCCAGCAGGATGAGGATGATGGACAGACAGACATCCGTCCGTTCCCTCTCCTTGCTGTGGTAACCTCCCTGCCATCCTCTCAGGCTATATTGTCAGTGTGACCTATTTTTATCAACACGTCCCCATCCCACCTCCAGGCCAGAAGCGGCACAGCTCTGAGCGACATGGAGGGAAGATCTGCTGTTTACCAAAGCCTCTGTCCCCTCTATGTCTTCAGTAGAGGTCGACACTGCATGGGCTCTGTTTCCAAACACACAAATACACACTCCAAGGACTCTTTTTCCAACACAAACAAACACATATAGCCTACACAAACACACTAAGAAATACTTAGTAATACTGAAGTATTACAGCGCTTCCACTCACCTAAAAGACACAATCTTTTACGTGTCAAGAGCTTTTAACATTACATTTGTTTTTCTCAAATTAGTTTCATAATGTATCAAAAAACTAGCAGTTGAAATTCTTTCCTGATATATTCAGAGACAGGATGATAACTAGAAGCACTGAGATTTGCAACTGTAACATACAATATAGTAGATGTAATGTGGACAATATTACTGTACTTACAGGGCTGAAAACTCTAGTACACATCACCAACTCATGAACAAATGAATCTCAGATATAAAGTATTTAAAAAACAAAGTTAAAGTGCTCCTTAATGGGCAAACCACAAATGTGCTTCTTTTTTGCTAATTTAACCTTAGGGTGCAGGATTTATTCTTTTTATGAAATGAGTTTGTTGTTATATTATTGTATGTGTCATTGTATTTTCATAGTGTAATGTCATTTTATGATACTAGAAGCTGTATATTTTAATTACACTGTATACTAAGGCCTAACTATAAGGACAAAAGTTATTTTTCAGCGATTAACTCTGTGCAACACATACGTTTCACGCTGTGTATTTGAACTTTGCAGCATTCTTATTAAATAATAATAAAAAAAAACACATAAAGAGCTTTATGTATTAAGATGCAGACCTGAAATCTTACAAAGGCTTGTTATTTTTATGAGCACAAATCCCTTTAATTTGTTTGCTCACAGACCTAAAAGTACTAACCCTAATATAAATGGTAGTTCTAAAATGGTTTGACTCGTTTACTATGTAGGATTCAAAGTTTCCTTTTGTTCTATGATTTGTATGCAGTCCTGTTAAAAAAAACAAAAAAACAGCTTTGTCTCAGTGTTATTATGGAATCATCTCATAAGGCCCTCTGATCCTTTATGAGGAAAGGTTACATGTATACTCACTCTTGCCTAACTTAGTATTTCCAACAGATCTCCCGATTCCCCTTTATTTTTAAAGGTTTGTAAGTTTAACTGTCAGAGGCCCAAGTCAGGAAATTCAGGGATATCTTGAAGAAACTCAGATCTAGTGACCTGTATGAGATGTACTTTTCTCTGATCTTCTCACACCATACAGGACCCGGCCGGTGCTGTGGTCCAGTAACTCCGGCAAGTAACGTGCCGAAACAGGAGACGGCACGCAGACAGGCAGAGGGATGAGTCTCACTTTGATAACAGTCCCTGGCTACAGCACAGCCTCTGTCGCCTGCTTTTGGGTGGTGATTTTTCAGCCTCCAGGTGTTTACCTGCAGGACACGCATCCCTCCTGAGAAACACATCAGTGTCACATACTAGCTGTGGGCAGGCACATCGCTCAGTGCTGAGTGAGCAAACAAGCGAGCGACTGAGAGAGGGTGGGGCCAGCGGTGGCAAACAGAGAATCGAGGGCAGCGCTGCTTTGTGTGCAGCCCTGCTGGAGCTCAGACTCATTAGGTATGAAGCCATCTCAGAGCAGGCATCTGTATCCTGCAAGAGATCCCACCAGAGACCGCACTGAGAGAGCCATCAGATCTTCTCCAGCAGGCCCCCTTTGAACACACACTAGCAGCCCCCCTTTATCTCCCTCATTCCAGCTCCCATCTAAACACAGAGACAGGATGGAAATTTAATGAGAATTCTGGTCTGCTTAAGCCTGCTGCAGCTGCTGTGTGGAGCACAGATAGGAATGTTTTGTTCACTTATTTTGCCCTCTGTGTGCAGGCTGTGGTGTGAAAGTTGCAAATGGAAGGGAGAATAATAGATGAGTATCTGCTTGCATCTGATGAAAGGTCTAAGTGATACAAATGTGTCCCATTTCAGTGATCTATCCAGGCCCGTGTCATCTCCGTGATTTGTGGGAAAGGTCGTGCAAGAAATGACTTTGGCTGAGGAGGCGAATCCCCGTGTTTATGTTTGTTGTGCTTGCTGCGGCGGCCCACAGAGCGATGAGCTGGGGAGATGGGTGTCTGGTGCAGGTGGTGTTTTTGGAGGATAGGGCTGATATATCATTTGCCAAGGTCGTACTCAATTAGGCTATTTGTTGAGCATAGCTGCATGAGGTTGGTTTAATCAACCGAGGAATGGAGACAACAACGACAAAAGAGGAAATAAATTAGGCATGGCCGGGCCACACTCTCAGGCATGCAGCAGCATGCAGGAGAAATGCTCCATTTAGCTGGCCACCTCCTTTCCCCCACCACTGTCTCCACGCTTACACAAACCCACACATATATCACACATACTGACACACAACTTTCGTTTCTTCTCTGACTTTCTGATACAATTGAAACAACCTTTTTGAATCATGACAGGGTAAAACAAAAGGTCAATTGTTCCACATGGGCACAATTAGTAGATCGATTTTTTTTTTTTAAAAGGAAGGAAAGTGGGAGTGACTCTCGCTGTGAGGTGCAGCATACATCAAACCAAGTGGCACTGCCATGACAAAGAAACAACATTTGTTTACCCTGATTAATCCAAGACCTTGAGGGGTGCTGGAGCACCTGTGTAAGTGTGCACAGCCCTTGAGGAGAGGAGTCAGACAGTGTTAATGGTGGAGCAATCAACGGCCTTTCAGGTTAATGGGCTTTCAGCAAGTCGGCCCGGCTAATGTGTGATTTGGAGGGTCAGCCCATAGCTCAGTGGCAAACACCAGTCACATTAAGCCTCGCCACATGCTGCCAATGCAGGCGCTAGCTTTCCCATCACCCTCAGGCTCCGCGGCTGCTTATGACAGTAAATATTTGATTAAATAAATGAAGGTTGATTAGCTCCTGAAGGCACGGCACCAGTCTGTATTGTGCTCAGATGCAGGCGTTTTTGGTTCAGTTTCTTACCAAGGGACTGTCTCAGAATTACTAGACATCTACATTGTCATCTGTTCAGGTTGTAAACTAAGTTAAGAGGTGAGTTGGAGGATTTGGGGAGACGCCAAATAATTAATTTGATTGCACAGAGACTCCACAGATAATGTGACAGCCCTGCAACAAAGATAAGGAGTTATGCATCGATCCTGTTGCTGCATACCTGTGCCTTATTTCTGCCTCTCTTTTCCTCACTCGCTTTCTGTGAGACCTCTTAAGCTGTGACATTTCCGTCTCCCTGGAGACAGAGCATGCCGGGCGGTTGTCATAGCAACTTCCTGCTCTTTAAGGCCCGCACAGCATTAGCCCACCCCCCTACCCCATACCAAGGATGGGGGGTACTGAAAGCGGGGCTCTGGAGAGAAAGCACACCTGCTGGCTTCCTGCTAATTGGCTATTTCTTTCTCAGTACTTCCTGTTTCTGTTCTAACTTTTTTTTACCACCCACCCTGGATTGCCTGTCTTTCTCTACTTCTTTAACTCTTTCTTTTCTCTCCTTTATAAACATTCTAAGCTTCCTCTTCCAGACCATAACTCTGTCCTCTGGTGTCTGGCATTTATCTCCATGTGACCCTCTCAGTTCCTCCTTTCTCTACCTCTTTATTTCATTTTCTCGTGCAACTCTTTTATATTATCAGTCTACGGCCCTGTCACTGGTGTTCTGACCCTTGCCTGTACTGTACTTATGACTCATTGCTTGTCATGCTGGTGATATCACAATTTAAGCTCATTCCGATAGGTGTCCCTGGCTAAGAGCATTAGGCAAATGTAAAAGGTTAAACATGATCCCATGTCCTTCCACCCAAGCATCCTCTTAACACCTATAGGCAAGGGATAAATCTGCCTCTCATACACATCGTTGTGCAATTCACCTTCATTCAGCCTCAGTCATGATGTCCACGATTGTACATTTTTCAGATGTGGTGGGTTTAGGGCTGTGGTTGGTTAGTTTCTGACTATCTGTCACTGGTGAATGATCCTGATCCTCTAATTCTCCACGGACCTCCAGATTAGAAATCATCATCTCTTTCTCTCCCACCCCAAGCCATGCCTCAGCCCGCATCCCCACCGCTCCCTGTGTGCTCTCTCAATATGCACACCTCCATTTGGCAAACCGCACAGCTGGTATTCCTCATCTTTCTCTGTATGCTGTGCTGCTTGAATGCACCCGCTGATTGAATGACATGTTTGCAAAGTGATGCTTATAGTGAGGACTGTATTGTTTGTCCTGCTCTGTCCATTTCACCTGCACTGTTGTCCCTGTACTACATCTGAGTAATGCACTCATCAAACTGTAAGTCAATAATACTCCCTCTGTGCCATATAGATAAAAAATTACTTTATAGATGGTGAATACAGAGATTCTGATGTGATTTTCTATGTATTAGTCTGTTTTTAACGCCAGGGTCAGAGCATTGCCTTCTACGGTACTTGTCAGGGGGAGGCTTGACAGGTGGCCGGACCAGCCTGCCACCCCGTCGGATTGGTGACATTTTAGCGATATGAAAAGGACTCTTTGTGCATGACGCTGAGGCTCAGTTATTCTTATTCAATTAAGTCCATGAACAAACCTTGTGTGTGTTTTCCTGCTGATAAAGTCTTGGCTATTGACTGGTGAGGAATGCGAGTGACGTTTTTGAAATCTGTTTGCCAGCACACAATGAATGTTGAACAGTCTGTTAGTCTATTTGCCAGCAGAAGAAGATAGGGCCAATAGATGGTTACATCAGTGAAATGGTACTGGGGTAGATAAAACAAATATAGCAGAATCTAAATTGGACTAATATGCCTGTACATGTCACATGGTGATGAGAATATATTGGCTGTTATATCATTTGTAAAGGTGTATTTTTCGGCTGTCAGTCTCTGTACATCACATACGTTGCCCGGGGCACATGGTGCTTGATAGGATTTGTTGCACTGTGCTGTTCTCTCTCATAATGGCAGATTTAGGGATTTAAGAAAAAGAGGACACAATTTGAGCACAAAATGGCCCTGTGACCTTTACTTAGTTTTCTTTTGCTAGGTCCACTCCACACGTCCCATTTAGCTGCAGCACCTGGAGCTCACGATTACACTATTGATCCATTGACTGGCTGGGCTTCATCTGTCCAACCCATCCACCTTTGAGCACTTCAATTATCAGAGCCATCACAGCCTCACTGCTGCGAGTGGCAGCATGTCCAACACTGTAATCTGTCAAGGAATGAGATCTTGACTGCAACGTCATAACGCCAGACGCTCCAACATAAGTCACCTTGATCATGAAGGGCCGTCAGGAGCTGACAGCGTTGTAAAAGGGTCCAACAAGCCTCAGAGATCACTGCAGCTCCGCTCAACTTAGCAGCCAATCTACCCAACAAGAGGGGTTAAGACCCTCTAATGCAACCTCACATAACTAAAATTATAAGGTGTAATTTATACAAGCTTAAACGTGATTTATTTGCTTTGGGTGGATTTGTGTTTTTGTTGTTGTGTGGTCTGAATGAGAGCGCTCAGTTCTTCTGATATTTCCCTGGTGTAGAACGATAATGATGACAATTTCAAAACCTTTTCTAATCGAACAATAATATGTTTCTCTAGCCTGTCTACAAACCCCCCAATTATGAAAAAGTCCATCCCCTTCATCATCTACCTGCTCCACTTTTCTGAAAATGTGTGCTCAAACAGGCCGTTTGGAGATTTTCCTTTCATGACATCACAAATGACAGTAACCCCTCCCCTAGATGGGTGACAGTCCATCAGCTAGGTGTTTTTACTGCCCTCTGAGTCTACTTTCTCATCATAAACCATTAGGCGTGAGGCCAGAAAGCCCAAGCCACCCAAGCCCCTCCCAGAGAGGCGTGGCCGAACACAGCTCACTTGCATTTAAAGCTATAGACACAGAAACAGTCTGTTCTGAGCAGGGCTGAAATAGAGGAGTTTATAGGCATGATCAAATACAGGATCATTGCGAGTGACAGAATAATTGGAGCTAACATAAGATCATAGGCCAAAAAGTAATTTGGCTTTAAACATGTAAAAATGCAGTGAGGGCTCAAAAGGTATAAGGCAAAAAGGTTTGCCACAGACTATCAACTAACTTAACTTGATGCTTACATAAATAATGCGGAATAATTCTGCATAATTTCATGTGAGTGCTACACTAAACAAACACTGAAGGTTTTTTGTGTGTGTTTTACTGGAAGCTAAAACTTTAGATGATAATATTTATGCATACTCAAAGTGGTTAAACACCATGGAAACCGTTACATAAGCATGTTGTATGTTCATGTATTAGAGATGAGATAATAGCCACTAGATGAATTCCTTGTCCGACATGGAACCATAAGGACAGGTTTTCAGTAGCAGCCTGTCCAGCCTGAACTCGCTGGCCGGCGGGGGACAGGATATTGATCTGAGATCCAGTCTGAGCTGGGTGAAACAGCACGGCCCTACCACCGCCCACGCCAACAAACAGTGGCTCTATAAAAAGATCGGATTCCTGGGGAAGTTAGGCTTTGTGTGACAGAGGGAAAGGTAAAAAGAAGACTGGGAGTGGGTATGTGTGACAGAAACTGTTTGTGTGTGTGTACATAAAATACATGTCTGCCTGCTAGTCTGTGTATTCGAACGCCCCCCCAACAGGGTGACTATTGCTGACAGCCTCAGGGTGCAGGTTTGTGACTCAGAGCTGCAGTAAATGGACAGAGTATGTTGGAAGGGAGGCTAAATGGAATGAATTCCAGGCAGGAATTAGTCACCATGTTGATCTTCAAACATTACACAATGGTGCTACTATTGCAATAAGATATGAGTAATATCAGTGATAAATCTGAAAGTAAAGTTCACCCATTTAAAGGTCTCTGCTACCTACTGAGCTAGCAAGAATTGAGAAAACGAATTGAGAAAATGAGTGAAGTTTAAACTTTGGTCCTGTTTGGTGAAAGATTGCGTCCCCTTTCAAACACTTGAATGTTATTTTCTTAATCTTTCTCCATCTAGGGTGTCACAAATTCCCCTGAGAGTAAGTTGAAAATGCATTTAATTCCTTGATCATAATGCTTTACTTTGATCTGAACTGTGATTAAGATAAAAAAATATATATTTTCCCATATTGCATGTCTTTCTGAAACCTTGGTTTATTCACTTGTTCCATCTGCATAACGTCAATGACTTCAAATTACCATGAGAAAAAAGTGGTGTCCTCCACTGACATTCTTTAAAGAAATGAATTCAAACTCAACTGCTCTCAAATAACATCTAATATAAATGAGGACTGGAAGAGGCTTTGACAGCTTTATAATATGCAGCAGATAAGGTAGAAAAAACACTGGATTAGAGCTATAATCATTGCAAAGTGCCTCTTAAAGTTCTAGCGAAGAAAAGTAGTGACAGACTCATCTTTACCCTGTAATTCCAGTTGGACTCTATATAGTAAAGCATCAAAACTTTTCCCTTTTAGACATGTTGAGCTTAAAGGTTTTCTGTTTTGCATGTTTTTTTAGTGGCTTGTTAATGTTATTGAACCTGAAAGGCATAATATGTGACGTTCTGAATATTAATATGGCAAACATCTAATATACCCTATGTAAATATATGGTGGAGTAAAGACTACCTAAAAAGAGGGTGAAGTCAAACTCCCTCTGGATTTCTTGTTCTTGGCTATGTGTTCACGCTTCCTTCAGCTTGTTTATGTTTCGCTCAGAGGCTCAAACATGTTTCATACATGTTTGTTTTTTCCGAATGAGCTCCTCCTTTTTCAACCGTTAGCCCTTCCACCACATGGGGGAACAGAGATGGCCCTGCCCACTTTGTCTCGCAGATGTTTATTGGCGCTCGTCTGCTGCTGTCCCTGCTTGTGAAACAAGATGAGAGGTGTGGAGCAGGGGAGGAACTTTGAAGAGGGCATTTGTTTTATTCTGAAAATCTGCTCTAAAAGTCGCATTGTAAGTCTTTAATGGACATCCAATCAATTAATATAAATATCTTATTTCACATGTTGTAGACCTGGGTAATGAATCAGTACTTATCAATGCAAATAATGGAAATAAATAAACATTTATTTCCAGATTATTTGTGATTTATTTTCTGTTTAATCCTTTAGAAGCCCGTAAAACATATTTAAAATGATTAATTCTAGAGGAGTTGGAATCATTTGATTATTTTTTTCATATATATTTCATTCATCACCACGTTCCATGTTTTCAGCAGTATAACTTGACTTGCCTTGCAATATATAAACAGGGCATTCTTTGCCAAAAAAATGCTTAAAGTTGTTTTTATAAAACCCTTACTTACACATTGGCTGTCATGCCTTTCAGTGGCAGTTTAAAGGAGTCTTCAAGATGGCTATAAAACAATTCTGTTTGCTCACCACTACCTACAAACATTTATACATAAGTCAAGGATGTTTGTGGAAGTATGATCTGGCAAAAAAACACATTTCAGTGAAGGTGAAAAAAGTGTGGGATGATTGTCAAGGAAAAAAGAAATAACCAAATCAATGTCAGTAGATCAAGGATTTGCTTTAAGTGGTAAAGCTGGAGTGACAAGGCTAAAAAAGGAATTATCAAGATGAGTCTGGCCCTACTTCGCCCCTGTCGTGCTTAAACAGGCACTTTCCCTGTGAAAACTGCTTTAAGCCAGAGTATTTTCTCTCTTATCTTCCTCGTATCATAAAACTGTCAACATTCCACCCATTTTCATTTATATTGGATTTTATTTGAGAGGTACTGAATTTGAATTTTCTTTTGTGAGGGTTCAAAGTCTTTGTTATGTTAAAATCATCCCAGTTAAATTGCACAGGAGGCCAGTAAAGTGCCTCAGCGGTTGGTACTGTCATTGCACAGTAAAAGGAGATTCCCTGTTCCTTTCCTTTGTGGCACTTGTAAGTTGTCCTTGTGCTTACAATGGACCTTAAGGGGGCTCCAGCATACAGCAGGCCAGAAAAGTGAAGGTGTAGCTGCAGGTACAGGGAGAACTTTTGGCAATGTTGCTTTGTGTTGGTGCTATGATTTGTTCCCCTTGACTGGAACAGCAGAATTACTTTAAGTATCTTTTTTTAAACACACTCTCAACCATGTTTTCTTGTCCTTGGATGTGAGTGATGGCTGACAGTTACTTGTGATTGCTCTGCCAGGCCCTATGCCCTGTCTGTGCCCGGCTCAGGTGTTACAACAGATTGTCGAGGCTGTCTCACAGGAGGAAGACTCCACCCTGCTCCTCTCTTTTTAAAGTAACACAGGGATTAGTATCTGTGCTTCCTCTCCAGCCTTTTATCCAAAGCAAACACCTTTACCGTGACACCAGCCACACAAAACAAAATGCTGTCTGAGCCTTGCAGCGCACCTGCATGCAGCAGGTTCCACAACATGGGCACTGTGACTGCACCCGAGTGTCAACACTACCCAACTCAATTACTTTAGTCTGCAGCGCACCACTAATCCCCCCCCCCCCCCCCCCCCCCCCCCCCCCCCCACCCACTATTATTCATGTACATCCACAGATTTGCATGTACTTTCACACCAGTATTTAGTTTGCTGTTTATTTTTAGAAGCCCACGCCTAATTAGGGAGAGCCGGTGTATAACACAAGCATAAATGGCAACATTAGTGCTGGAGCTAATGAGAGAAGATATTGTGGGTAAAGCTCAGTAATTTCATCCTGTACTCTCTTGTTATTCTTTCATTATCATCTCAGCGGATGGTTGACCCCTCTACCTCTCCCAATCTTGTTCTCTTTCTCTTGCTCTTGGCAGTTTCCGGCTCTCTCTTGTCTGTGTGAACGTTCAGGTTTATATAGCTGTGAGTGCTTCCACATGCACAAAAAAACTCATGGAATTGTCCTCAAATTTCCTGGGTGAGCTGCATGTGTGAATGCAAAAAGTCACATTTTTCACCCCAGACTTCACCCAGACTTTTTCCTGCCAGCTCCCTAGTACAACCCCCCACCCCCACCCCTCGTGGCTGACAGGGAAAACTGTGTGAACAAGCAACTAAGAACATTTCCGGGTCAGAACTCTTGACATTTTCAGGAGTGCATATGTGAAAATTGCTTTTCAAAAGTGTGTTCACCTATGATGGCATGTTTTCTGATGTAAAAGAACCTTCTGACAAGAAGCAATTGACATGAGCCATGGGAAATGACGTGAGAAAACCACAGAGTCAGCCGCAATGCCCCGATGTTTCATACATACATGCATCCCTCCTCTTTTGTTCACCTCATTGGAAAAGAAGACAGAGTAGAGAGAAGGACGCTCCATAAACCCTTTGCCTGTGATGCAGCAATGATCTCCCTAATAATTGGCTGATTTACATCCCTATGATTTTTATATAAATAACACTCATCAGTTACTATGCACCTGAGCACCTTATATACAGTAAGTTATGGTGCAGGGTGCAGGGTGAGGTGGATTGGAGAGGAATTACGCAAGTTGTTTGTCAGAATGGCAGTGTCCATGGAGGTGATACATTGCTTTGGGCGGTCAGCTGTGCTGAGCTTGAAGGAAGCCAGTGTTATCATTAGCTCATGATCTTTATCGTTTTGCTCTAGAGACAGCGGTAAGTAGGCCGGGTAACAAAAGAAAGATTACTCACGCTGGATACTCTATGAGTATGCAAATACATACATTACCTTTTAGATATTTTTTACCTTTTACAATTTAACCTCTCTAGAGATATAACAGCAACAACACACATCTGAATCTGAAACATATTTGAAGGTTGTTTTCACAAACTTGATCCCATCAATCAAAAATTAAGATCAAGATTTAAACTTTAACTTTTCATCTTGATTTCAATGGTGGTTCCCAAAAAGCTTCATGGATTCATATTTTTTGAATGGGAAGATGGTGTGGGAGTTGTCATCAGTTACCTGGTGGTCAGTTGTGGCAGGGAGCTGTAGGACTGGGTGCCGTCACGCCTGTCTCGCCACCGGCCCTCTTGGGCAGCAGCCCCTCTGTGCTCCTCTGCCTAATCAGGCTGTTCAGTATGCAGAACAGCCTCACGGTTGGCCCCACTGCTCAGCCCCCAGTCACTGACCTCCCCTAAAGCTATGGAGCCGAGCTGGACTTAGCTGTGCCCACTCAGCCGCTGCCAGATGTCAGAAGGGATAGATGGCAGAGAGTTATGCAGAGTAACAAGCATGCCCAGACCAGGTACGACCATACTTTGTTTTTAGAGTTCCACTACTTTAGATCCAGATTGGTGTTACTTGTTTGTCACAAAAGACAATAATTGTATTAAAAGGTTGAACACATGGACTAAAACAGAAATCTAGGTTCCTGTATCAAATCCCTGTTGGACAGCTGCCTTTCTGTGTGTAGTTTGCATGTGCAAGTTCTCTCCTGGTGCTCCAGATACCTCACAGTCCAGAGACTTGATAATAAGGTTCATTTGTGACTAATTGCCTATAGGTGTGACTTAAGAGTAAATGTTTGTCTCTATATGTCAGTCCCGTGATTGACTGGAAACTGTATGCATGCATGCATGTATGTATGTATTACATTTGATGATGTAATACATACATGTAATGTACTCTGATCTAGCTAATCTAGTGAAATCGGCGCCACAGGAGACACATTCAATCATGGCATTGAATACCATTTTATAGCATCAAAGAACAAATTAAAAATAATCTTCTCAGTTAAAAAGATCCCTTGCACTTTGATTCTATAGTTTGACATGTGTTATCTGTTAACATAGAGGAAGTGGGCTTTATGACCTATAAAACAGTAATCCTGCAGGGGGAGCTGTACATTTTTTGGCATCACTTGAGGCTAGGTATTCCAGAGTCCATACAGTCTATGGTTGTGACACAAAAGGTGAACTGCTGGGTGGTATGAGCGGCAAAGACCACAATGACTTTACAAACTTAAAAAAAAACTAAGCACCAAATGAAGGATGAAATTAAAAGCAGACAATAGAGATTAAAAAACACAATAATTAGAGGCAAGCAACAATGTTGAAAATAGGCATCTCTCAGACAAAACTTGGACAAACATCAGAACTCAACTCAGAGCAAGTCAATCAAAACTCTTGCTTATTCTGAGCTAAAAAAAAAAAGGAGTGAGAAATGACTGATGTTGCTCTATGACTGTCTGGATGTACTGCTGTGTATGAGCTGCATTTATTCTTGTTTATGAGCTGACAAGGCATCTTATAGACTATCTCAGAGCTGCAGTAATAGCATAGCACAACAGTCTTTTAGTCATTTTAGATACACTACTTGTAGTGCAGAAAATACATCCACTCTGCAGACTTATTCACCATGAGGCACTGGCTAAATTTCTGTTGTTCTTTTTGTTGTCGTTTCACTAGTCTCAGTAGAACAGCCTGTTCTTGTTTGTTTGGGGTTTGGGGAACTGCTGTCACTCCTGCGACATCAAAGTACTGCCAACGCTTTTTTAATGTGATCATAGGGAAGCGAAGTCCAAAATACCAAAGCACTGGCCACTTATTACAGAAGGTGAGACCAAGCAACACAAACAAATATCACACATTTCTGATAGGTACCAGGAAGAGGTTGTGTAGATAGAAACGGTGCAGCTACAATAGTTTGAATACAGTGTTATTTTATCGTCTATGCAATGGCATTGAAATTATTTGAAAATAGTAATTGTATAAGTCTTCATAGGATACATGTGATAAACAGACTATTTAAAAAGTATCCTTTGGTATTCAACACCTTTTTATAGTATAACGGTTCAAAAGTCTATTTTGAAGAATAATAACAGAGGTTTCTTTTTAGATTTGATTGAAAAACTGACACAAGTCACATTATTTGTGCACATATTGAACATGCACAGTCTCTCCCATTCACCCTCCCTAATAAAGAAAAAGGCTGATGTAATCCAAAGTAATACAACATCCATAACCACATACTGATGTTTCACACCTACTATATGTCAGGCAATTTCAACAGAAAATCACATACCCCCTCCCCCCCAACAAAAAAAAAATCGGATAGGAAAGAAGACTCTCCTCCCTGGGAATTCAGAAGTAGAATTCCTTGTCTGGCCCTCAACATGTCACACTTTAAAAAGGAGTTGGGGTATTGATCTCTGGGAAGAGAGTCTGTCAGGCTTGCTGTGTGCCTGCCCCACGCTCCCGGCTCAGCCAGAGCCCAGAGAGGATGTTATCCCCCGGGGCTGATTAGAAGCGTTTCACTGGGAGACTCCCAGGTCACTCTTTAAGCTCCTTCCCCCCTCTACAAGCCTGCAGTGTCACACACCCAAGACTCAGGGAGACTGTGATTGTTGCTTTTAGTGAGTCCTTTTTAGCCATTAAGTGTTGTGATTCAAATTACTGAATTCATTTCTTATTAAGTCATGGGTTTCCAACTTGTGTGTGTGTGTGTTTGCATTTGTGTGTAATCTTTCACCAATCTGTCCTCATTGTCACCGCTGTGCTCTGATTGATCACATGGTCTAATTCTGTCAACACTAGTACCAAACCTGCTCACTGCTGTGTGAGAGCAAGGGAGATGCTGCGGGACAGAAAAGAATAATCTATTTCCATTGATATCGTAAAGTGTTTTGGGGGAATTTTACAGTTTCCATTAAATCTATCTTGTACAGATCAAAGGCAAAGACTTTCGTTAGAATTCTTTCGGAGTCTACTTTACATTTGACAAGCACATGAAATCTATAGAAGAGACTGTGAAAGAGGAGAAGAAGAATAGTATAAATATGAAGTGTGAGAAAAAGGAATGAGCGATCGGTGTGAGATGATTGAGGCGGGGGGGGGGGGGGGGGGTGGAGCTGGAGCTGGAGGAACAGATCAAGGAAGGCACCAAAACAGTTTGTTGCTTATGTATTATTGCTCTCAGGAAATGTTTAATAGTACTCTGATCAAATAGTTAATATCTGTAAATATCTTTCAACCTTGCAATAAAACATGTACAACTCTGCACCACCACAAAATCTCCTTTGCCAAAGATACTATTTCGGGAAAGATAAACGAATAACTCCTGTGAAGGTTTGTCTAACCGTAGCCATCATACAAAGAACCATTAAAAACAGAGCCACCAGAACTAGTAACAGTGCTCTCAAGTTATCTAAATGTTAAGAATTCCTGATTTGTAGATGCTAATTACAATGGAGGAAGAAACAAATAACAGTATCTCCGTTGCAAGTGTCAATTCCCTGATGAAATGTGTCTGTGCAAAGTGTCTGATACTAAATTTTAAACTCTGAAATGTAGAATACTTGCCAACACTTGTCCATTTGTTTTTGTTTTTTTTGTTGTTGTTTTTCTTAGAATATAATATTTTTTCTTTAAATGTACATCAGTTTCCTGTACTGTGCATGTAGCATTTCACATGCTCAGATATCACATTTGATAGACCTGTTGATGCATTTTAGTGCAGCCTTGAACCTCGTAAATAAAAGAGACTAAGCATTGCAGGGAGTTTGTAACTGAATAGGTGTTAACACAACCTCCACCAGGAGCCCTGAGGTTGTGGTGCCATGTCTTCCGTCTCTCAGCAGGTCAAAGCAGGGACAGGTTATACACTGGGGGTGGGGCTGACCTTTATCTTATTGAGTTAGTTGTGATGAGATTACAGAACAACCTGAACAGCCAGGCCCATTACCACCCTGTACTCCATTAGTGACCTCTGGCTGGGACTAATATGTGTACCGCATGTGGATCATGACGACACAAAGAAACACTCTCACAAAGGCAAGGTTACATGTAATAAAGCACATACATGTGCACACAAAGATATGCATTCCCAGGGAAGAACATAAAACATGTGCAACTATGTTAGACAGGCATGCACTTCGGTTTTTATGCTATAAAGTCGTTCAAGGCTAAAGAACACATGTCCCAATATAAGTGCATACAGTACAAACATGTACATGTTTATATGTCTGTGAAGTAATTGTGGTGCAGCATGTGTACAAGTCTGCAACTATTGTGCAGCAGAGGCGGCCCGCGGGGCGAGCATGCTCTCTCCTTCTTTCGCCTTGTCGCGTTTGTCTGTTCCTATCTGCCTCACAGCCGCCTCTGCCTCCCCCACACTCTGCCTGGGGAGTGATTAAATCAGTGTACGCCTGTCCACAATCCAAAGAGATTGGGATACACACACACACAAACATATACACACACACAAACACATACAGACCATGAACAAACCGCACAGTCACCCTAAAAAACATGCTCTTATACACACAAGATTTACACACAGTGAAACAGTGAGGACCCAATACAGATGTATAAATGTGCCTACATGAACTAGAACATGAAACTGTAAAAAGACTGTATCAACACTTAAACTTGGCCACATTGAGAGCTGATGTGGCAGCCTACATACAGTACTAACAACTTTGTATGTGTGTGTGTGTTTGTATGTGTGTGTGTGTGTGTGTGTGTGTGTGTGTGTGTGTGTGTGTGTGTGTGTGTGTGCGTGAATGTGATGAATATTCTGTATCTACACATCTATACACTGTGATAGGCCATTCTGCCTTCCTTTTATGCTTGGGTGGATGTCTCTGCATACCCCTCTGCTCTGTATGTGTGTGCACTGAGGTATCATGATGTATTTCCATGTTTACTTCTCTACATGAAGATCTGTGTGTGTGTTCAATGCACAAATGTGAAACCCTGCATGTGCATGTCTGTGTGTGGCAAAGCGTCCTTATGATAAGTGACTCCCAGCCTGATTAAAGAGAACTCTTTCCCTCCATAATGAACGCAGGAGATCCATCAGCCATTGCCTTTGAGGAACGCCAGGCGCGTCAGCAGCTAAAGTGCCTGTGATCTCTCGGATTTCAACCAACGTTGATTAACTTGGCAGCATATTAAGTGGAAAGGTATTGAGTCGGCTGGAACAGCAAAGAAAAAAAAAAGAAAAAAAAGGAAGAAACATCAGCGAGAGTTTGTCTTGTAGGCACTGGTATGAAGTCATATTTGCATATCCAAGTAAAGTTAAAGTGCTTATGTTTGGGAATCACTACAAATATGATTAGAGTTTTTCAGGTCAGCTGAGTGGGTCAGAGTATTATCGGGATTATGTCTGCTCAGGTCTAAGGGGGGAGAGGGGAAGTGTTCTTACATTTGCACTACGGTTGCACAGACATGGCTCATTTCATATGTTTGACAGCATGTTTAAACATGTCTTTTATAGTGAGTTTAAAGGAACTACATGAAATTAGAGAAGATGGGCACTTTTTTCAGTGATGACATCATTATGGATTAAAAGTTAATATCGATCTCAATGCAATCATTTATTTAATGCGAGCTGGATTATAAATATGTAATGCTTCAATTATTGTTTTGATTAAGCAAACCTCTTGGTTAAAAAATTACACAAACTGGAGAATGTTTTTTTCCAATTTGTTGTTTGTGGCATGATGTAATTTTGATATTATGAACCTAGGGTAAGTATTTCCTGGGGTTAAAGGGATGATAAAATGACATAAAAGCAACACTGTAGGTCATGTGGGACAGAAATGATACTAAGATATCTTATGAAGTGAACTATGTTTACATGGACTAAAGCTTTTTACCTAGATCCATGCCTAAATCAAATCCTGCCCTTCAATACTTTGTCTAGAGAGTCTAAAACCAACAAAGAGGGTTTAATGGAATCTTACTCAATCATGTGGCTTCTCAAACTCAACTATGAAAAATTCAAGATAAAAAGCCTTAAAGAGTATTATTTAACATTTTACTTGTTAAATAATTTTGAATGCCTTCAAAAGGGGACTTCAAATCAACCTGCTTTCTAAAAGATGAACTATGGCTTACATTTTCTGAACTCTCTATGCAAACATTTCAATAATGTAAGAAGCACATTCTGCCTTAAGAGATTGGGAACACTGCAAGAACAAGACCCCTTAAGAACCTAATCTTGTACCTTGATCTTGTAAAAAAACAAATACTTTTATGTCTTGAGGGAAATACAGTACTATTTTATCACCAACAGCTTCTAGTATAGGGGGAGTTCTCCTGCAGCTTAGTTTGATCTCTTTTATCTTCCTCTGACAAAGGCCAGTCAGGTAGAACAGTTGTGGATGCGTCTGGCGGTCCCCCAGACGTCCTAAGGGGAGATGGTATACGTGTTAAAAAATGCAGGGAGGGCAAATTGGGATTCCGTGTAAATGTACAAAGGTAAACTTCAATAAGGCAGCGTGGGGACTAGTCCTGCTCTTTTATCATTTATTGGCCAGTGCTCTCACAGCCTGCTGGGAGTTGTCCCACTTATTCCACCATACACACCCTGCCACGTAGGTGAACCCCCCCCCCCCATAATATAAGATAGGCCCCTTCCTCTCTTGCAACTTGCTGCCTGATCTGATACCAGACCAAAGGAAAGCTTTCCTCATATTTTCACTCCAACTACATTTCCCAGAAGGTCTTACTCTTGGCTATATTGAACTTAGGGGCACATTGATAAAGAAAGATCCTCAAATCTGATTCTGAACTAAGTGGGAAAAACAAAGAATGAATCAGCCTTTGTGCAAGTTCATATTTCATCTCCCGACATGTCAACTGTGAAAAGCTGTCCCATTTTGAAGTGGAGTTGCGAGAGAATTTTAAAGAATTTGAGGCATTCAAATGTCTCCAAGTCAATTTCATCCTCCTTTTCTTCTAGTCAGTCATGGATTGTCGCTCCCCCACCATCGTGGGTAATTTGCTTCCTCATGTTTACAACATCAGACATGGCTTTTGATTATGCATTTTGTGTTTTGGATGAACTCATCATTTCAGCTGTGGATGGCATCTAACAGAGCCTTTAGCCTGTAATGGACCCAGATGTCGAGCCCTTTTGATCGCTCCTCAAAGTGACAGACTCTGTCTGACCGCCAGGGGGAGGGGTGAATATTGTCATGTAGTGTAGCCCACAACCAAATCTCTTTTTCCTTCTCAACCCTGTCTTGATAGGACTGAATGTTCCTTTGTTTGCTGTTGAAACTCTCAGCCTGGATTAAAATCTTAATTAACTTGAGTGTCAGTCTGCTTTCCCGTGGTTCAAAAGACATAAAGCTGAGGAGGCTGAGGAGGAGAGAGGACCGTCGTACATGGGATCACAAGATACCGGCTTGTCTACTGCAGATGCCACCATAAATGTGGCTGGTAATACTGTTGGCTTGTGACTGTTGTGCCCCTCCCCCTCTCAGCTCGCTCCATCTTACAGATTTCTTTCCGTCTGTCTCTGCGATGAGCTGTCATAAAGCAGAGGTTAGGCTATGAAAGAGGGGAAGATGTAGTAAAAAAAAAACTTTTGTATAAGATACAAAAACAGCAGATCTCTCAGGGTGTGACCTGACATTGTGAGACTGACACGACCACAAAATAAGATTTCCTCCAGTTTTATATTTAGGAGGCTTGATATAGAGAGTTAGCCTAAATTTGAAGACACTGTTAGAGACTCCAGCTAGTCGCCGTGGTCTTATCATGCAGGTCACTTCCTGACAGAAATGACGTGCCTGATCAAAGGCTGGCCAATTGCCGATGGGATGCCTTGGTCTTTGCTTCCAGCTGTCCCTGTCTGCTTGTTTGACCTTGGCCTCACATCACAAGGTTTTTCATGGCAACTAATGTTTTGGCTACTCTGGCCTGTGCTAAGCCTCCTTTGGTGTTTCCTTCATCCTTCCTCCCACGTTTCATCTTGGTATTCTGTTACACAATGCTGTTCAAAACTCTTGGGCCTGATGGCACAGTGTGAACACAGCAGATCAGGGGTTGGACAAATTATCTCAGGGGTGGCCGAGATGGGCGGTGAGTAGCGTTGGGGTAGGACCCAGCATAGTTGGGAGAATTATATTGCTATCAATCATTTGCTGTTAATGATGAAACGACAGCTTGGCTCAGCCCTGATGACCCCTTCCCGCTCTGTCTTTACTTCTATAGAGACATGGCATGAAGGACCTTGCCTGAAGGGGGCACTGTGCTAGGTTTTCTGAACACTTGCCATTTGTTAATGTCAACTTGACCTGCCACAGACATGAGCAACATCACCTCAGCTACAACTCTCACACCAGCTTCGTTTATCTCAGAAGCTTTGTTACTGTTCAGCAAGAAATACCATTAGAATTCCTGCTTGAATATAAACAAGCCATAATCTGAGTTTAGAGAATGGTGTTTATTTTCTGCCCTAGTATGACAGAGCATATATATGCGGAGGCTATTCTATCAGCTCCCTATAAAAGCCCTGTGTGTTTTTCTTCCAACTAAGCCCTCAGCGAGTGATCCAACGGGCCTCCCACTGCAAATGGCAAATGTCTCTTACCATTTAAAGCGCTCAGAGCTCTTTATTGAGGATCATTGCACTGGCAGTATCTTTCAGCCAAAACATCAGCGTTACCATTCAGATGCTGAAATTAATTCTGCAGCCAGCCGGGGTAAAAAGGTGAACAGTCATAACAGTAAACTCTCTCCTGCTCTAACCCTGCTCTCTCTCTCTCTTCGTTATATTGCCAGGAGTGGTATTTTTCTTTCTTTTCTTGTCCTTTTTTTTTTTTTTTGCTAGGAGAGAATGTCTTTGCATCTGAAATGTGCATTAATGCACCGCTAAGGTCAAATCTGCTCATTTAAAAAACAAAGCATTCGGTGAGTTGTGGGCCCACAGGTCTGCTGGCACACAGAAAAGATTTATTGTCTGCCCTGTGCTTGTGCTGCAGCTCCTCGTTACCAGACAACTCTGACCCCGAACTGCAGACACCGCAGAGACGTTTAATCTCCATGGACAACTTCTGTATGAATACATTTTAGTCAATGTGGTGCCCGGACTAGTGCGCTGGCATTGGCTGACACCACATTCTGCCAGGAGGGTTGGGTGAGAGAGACATAGGGAAAGGGAGAGACATCTGCTCTGGTCTCCCACCCTGCTATGCCCTATTGCACCGGGACCCGAAGCATCCCTGTGGTTGACTCTAGTCTAGTCTTTTCTTCTATGCATGAGTGCGTGTGGTGTTTTGAGAAGACTGGTGATGGTGGAATGGAGAGCACACAGGAGTAAGGGGATGGTTTGCCATATGGTTGATTCCCTGCTTGGGTTGAGCAAAGAGAGTAAGAGCACCGGAGACAAGCAGAGAAAACACTGAAAAATGTTTGCTTTTTACAAGCCATTTAATCTACAATTGGTCTCGTGTCCTAGTGCAATCTTCTTCAACTTCTTTTCAATTAGATGACATTATTTTCGTGTTGATTTTAAAATTATTTTATTAGTTTATAAAGCATTATATGGCCTTGCACCAGACTACCTATCAGATATGATTTTAGCTTATGAACCAGTACGGCCCCTCAGATCCTCCAGTTCCTCTCTCTTAGTTGTTCCACAGAGCAGGACAAAAACCTTTGGCGATGCTGCTTTCAGCTGTTACGCTCCGAGACTGTGGAACAACCTTCCTGAGGGTCTGAGAGGAGCCCAGAATATCGAGATTTTTAAACGCAGTCTTAAAACTCATTTATTAAGTCTGGCTTTTATATAGTGTTTTATATCAATTCAAATCATAACATTACTGTATTGTCTTTTTATCCTACTACAATTTTAAATATTTTCCTCTTATGTATTTAGTTTAATATCTTGTTGCTTTTATGTGTCGTATTTTATTGTATTTTAATTTTATTCATATATTTAATTTTTAATTCTTATTGGTGTGCATTGGTCTCTCAATGATTTTATCAATGATTTTATAAACTACTTTTCGCCAATAACTTTTCTGCACTCTTGTTAAGCACTTTGAACTGCAATTTAATTTGTCTGAAAGGTGCTATATAAATAAAGTTTGATTGATTGATTGATGATTATCCTGTCACAACTCAATATGTAAAAATATGAGCTCCTGGAACTTCTGGTGGTGAAATCTAACTAATTAGTAAACAATCAAAACACTCAGTAGGAAAGTAACCATGGAGGGTCTTGCTAGAATGTAGTACATGAGATTATGGTTTTCAGTGATCTTGCCATCCCTCTCTTGAAAAACGTGCCTTTGAAGATGTAATGCCCACTCAAAAGCTTTCAAAAAGTGGTACTTTTTTAGATTTTAACTTTTTAACATCTGGATTTTCCTTGTGTGATACAGGACAGGTGCTCAGTGGCTGATTTGTCCACATGCACGATCACTTGTTCTGTGGCTGGTCCTATACACAGCCTTAAACTTTTTGTTGGGTTGTTAAATAAATGTCCTGAAATGTCCTTCAGATTTGCTCAAGCCCATGCATGTTTTACCTGTACAAATTAGGTTCATTTTTGAGTAGTGATTTTTACTGAAAACTGAAGAGAGGTAGAGAGGAGGATGTTCTGTTCGCCTTCGTTAAAAAAGCAGGGTTACAACTGGTGACCAACGCAAGGTCTGTGATACTCTCTTGGTATACAGCATATACCCCTGAAGGGACACACAACTGTTACAAATATTACCAGAGGATTGTTTCATCTTTCATAAGAGAAAGGAATGGATGAAAAATAATGGTGCCAGACATTGCTCCCGCAAGATTCAAAGTGGATGAACTCTGCTATGGCAAATTATGAAGTTCATTCAGTCACATAGCAGTAGAACAGAATGATTTATTTAATAACATTAGCCATCTTGGTTTATATATATATATATACTGTATATACAGTATAGTGCCTAATAGAAAGCGGGACACCAAAAGGTCCATTTCTGATCAAAATGCTGAAAGATTGACAGTATCCATGGTCAAAGTACATTTTTTGAGTGACATATTTCATCATTAACTAGAATTTATAATAAGTATCCTGGGATTTGAAGAACTCATTGCATTTCAAAATAGTCATGATGGGCTAACCCGGCTCATAAATGAACTGCCTCTTGATTTGTAAAATTTCAGCATCTCCACTGAGTTGATGAGGTTGTTACAGCACTCGTTCTCAGATGATGTTTGTGCGTGAATTTGCTGTGACAGCAAAGCTGCTGATTCTATCACTTGATGAGGCTCACGACTTTAATAATTGACATTCAGTCATCAGATAGCTTAAATCAGTGCAGCTGCAGCATGATCTCAACAGTTCTAGATCAATGAAATCAGCAAAGACATTTTCATATACACGGAGAGCTATACTATTTACCACAATTTCTGCCTTGACTTAAAATACTTGCAGTTGCTCCTTAATTAGAGTTTATCACCTTCAGTGTTTGCACACCTCGCCGACAACTGACATACTGTACGTGCAGAATGTCAAACTCATCAAATGTATTCAATTAAAAAAAAAATTCTGTTTGCTGTTTATTCAAACCGTTTAAGTTGCAGAAAAATTTGTTATCAAAATCTAGTGTGATCTATCTGTTTTTATACCATGTAATTTATTCCAATCTTTAAAAAAATACTCTTTGTACACATTTCTAAAGGATACAAGTATGAGCAAATGATAAATGAGAAGATAGAAACTAAATACTGTATAGGTTTTAGTTCAATATCCAGGTTTAAAATGATGTTATCATTTTGTAAGACTGAGAAGTAACTGTAATTTGGCTTTTACTTACTGTATGTATGTAAGGTTGTCAGGGCTTTTTAGTTTTTAATTCATGATCTTAATATGAAAAAAATCACCACCAAGATAACAATCATATCTAATACTATATCTAATATACTGTACATGTTTGATCCTTCAAACTTATAGTCAGAATGTTAGGCATACTGGTGACCATTTCCTGACTTATTTTCAACAAGTGCAGGAGCAGACTGAGATGATATTAGATCTACAAAAATCCAAGCATCCAGCATCATAAAATGTATCATTTGATGCCCCAGTGCACTGATAATATTCTGACAGCAGAATGATCAGAGTGAAGGACAGACACGCGAGGGATATTTTTCTTTTTGAAATCAGGAAGGTGAGAAACGAGACAAGGAGATTCAGCTGGGACAGAGTAACAAAAAAAAAAAGACAAGGAGAAAGATGGAGACATTTATAAAAACATGAGAGAGAGAGAGAGAAGCCAATGATGCTGCTCATACATCTGGATCGCCACGCCCACTGAGCAGCCAGGAGGCTCAGGAGTGAAGGAAGGATTTCATCTGTTTTATCTGCTTGGTCTTCTTTTTTTAGGTTACACGGAGCACGTCCCTTTTTTCCCTTTTCCCTGCTTCAGTGAGGCAAGATCCTAATCGCCCCTGACCGTAATCTACCAGAGTGGAACGCTTTTCTTCAATAGACAAAAAAGGAGCTTATAGATGCTGCACCCTGCAAGGGTATAACATCACAGGGTTATCCTCTGGCATAAAGGGGAAGGATGTGTAGTGTGGGTTTGTGTGATTTGTTCCTATTGCCGTGACGGGCATAGGAGACTGTGGACAGTGACAGGCATACAGAAAGAGAAGGCAAAAAACAAAAAAAATGTGTCACAACTTCATACAACTTCTGTTTGATGTTCATAGAAAAGCAGAGTACAGAAAGCCTGTTGCTTTTTCCTTTCATCTTGGTTGTGTGTACTTGTGGAGGAATCAATTAGATAATGTGAACACCAAGGATCATCAGCAATCATCATTTACTTTCAGTGAAGGTGGGCCAGTGCTAATCACAGACAGATGCAGCTGCTTACCGAAAACTCTAAACGCTGTGATACAAGGGGCAACTGTATGTCGCTAGCAAAAAGTTGTGGCAGCAGTGAGGGTTTGATTGTTGAGAAAGATTTTGTTGACATCTCTTCAGGCAATACTGACGGATGACACTGTCCCAGTATGCATACGACTCGAATAACCAAATATTTGTTTTGTTTTAATCTCTGAGCAGTCAGAAGGGTTGACATATGACAGTTTAGAGCATTTGAAAAGTCAAATCACTTCTTTACAGTTTGCAATTTAGTATATATTTTCCTCTCCTGGCATCTGAATTGTCCTTATATGAAAAAACATCCATCTGCTGCTTGGAGCAGACTAAAACTGACACTATATGTCATTTGCAAGGAGAACGGCAATCACAGAGAGATGTTTTTGTTGCCAAAGACAATTCCCCTTTAAGTTTCTCTCTGTCTGCTCCATGTAGCCTTTCTTCTCCCCCCTTTTTTTTTTCTTTCAATTTGCTTTGTTTTTTAATTTATTTTTCTTTCCCTCTGTTGCCTCATTTTACTCTCGCCACTTTCTTATTCTCTGTCTTTGTCTTTTTTCATCCTTTTGTTTTGTTGTCACTTTCTTGGCAGCATTTTTGTGTGTGCCATTTTTTGGTTCTTGTCTTTCATGCAAACCTTCATACAAATACAGATATAAATAAATCCCCTTTCTGTGAAGTTCCTGAAGTCAGAGAAACAGCAGGAGTTCCAAAAATCCACAAGAAATTCAAATGCAGAATATCCACAGTACATTATTTTACTTGGAAAATAGCACTCGCCCACCTAGCCTAAAGCTGAAAGCTGGCACATCAAACTTTCTGAGCGTTCATCTGAGGTTTAGGCACAGTATTTAGGCAGAGGTGTACATAATGTGAGGATCTAGTGGCTCTGTTACATGGTGAGAAGAGAATTTTATCCCAAGAGCTTTGAGTAATCCTTATCACAGTAGACACATTGTCTCTTCACCAAGACATCTCCTCTGTATGCTAACAGTGACAAAGCAGTTTACATTCAAACTGTATCTTTTTGGCAGAGTCACAATATGAGATCTAAAAGGTTAAATTACTTATCATGTGCGCCATATACGTGTGTCTTTGTAGGTTCACACGTGTTTTAGAACATGTTTGGCTGTAGGCAAGCCACCATTTCACTGAAACAAATATGAATCGGTCTTTGTTTCATAGCAACAAATCTTTTTCATATATATATTTTTTAGAACAGAAACTACATGTGCAGACTGACACGCCTCCCTGTGATACTTCCTTGTTAAGCGATCGTGTCGTCCATGTCTCTGTAAACATTGTGGATTGGCAAATTGGATAGAATCTCATCAGGCATAAATAATGGCAGCTATCTGAAAATACAGTCGGAGCAGGGGAGCAACAGATGCTGCTGCTGCTGGTGAAGGAGAAAAGCTGCTTTTTGAGCCTGCTACCTGCATGCTGTCACTCACATACAGTATTCGGCTCCCTTTTACACTGATCTATATTAATTCCTTGGAAAAAAAGGAGGGGGGGGGGGGATGGGTTGAATAAGGAATTTGATGAGGAAATGTAAATCTATTATGCTGAGCCGAAGCTCAACGTGTTCCAGTCTGTTTCACACACTGGAATTTTAAACCTTAATGGCCATCCAGTTAGTCACAGCTCAGCGAAGCAAAGCAGGAATGCAATGTTTATTTATCCATCTACTTTAAGATTTTTAAGATCCGCTCCTGACTATCCAAAGAAATTCACTGGAGTCACATCCCAACTGTTTTTATGATGAACGTCAAATGTTTCATGTAGGTTTAGTCTCATCCTGTCTTAAATTCTGCATGAGTACAGTCAACAAAAACTCTGTGAGCTGCAGTCATCTGATGAAATGTACCTGGCATTTATCAATAGCTGGAATGAAAGCTAGCGCCTTTCTGTGTCCACTGAGGCTTGTATCCTCCCATTGATTTCTGGCCAGGCATTTGCTCACCCCAGCCAAGGTCCAAATGCAATTTAAGTGCAGTGTAGGGACGTGTTTCTCGCACAGAACCTGACACGGTGTGGTCAATAGCCCCCGGCAGTGAATGAGCTCTCAAGTGGTGTACAGCAACAGCGAGACGTATTTCCTCTTGCAGCTCACCTCACGCCCACTCTTCAATAAAACAATAGAAACTAGAGGGCTTTCTCCAGGCTTCCAGCATGCTTTCACTCGTCCATCTCTGAGAGGACAGAAAGGGCAGACCTGTGACAGACAAACACCCCTGCTCAACATGCAGAGGGGGAAAAAAAAAACTTCAATTATTCCATTTAAAATGGCATCAGCTCTCGACCCTCTACTTCAGGAAATTAAATTTCAAAATGGACCAGAGTTATGGCAGCAAAACAAAGGCGCTTCATGATTAAAGGGGGATTTTGAATAATGCCAGGTTTTCTGCACAGGTCTGCAGAATCTGGATTTAATAATTTTCAAGGCTTGAATGGTTAATGAATTGAACAAAACGTTAAGAAGAAAGTATGAAGAGCAAACTTTCATTGATGATATCTTTAATATTTAATTGGGTAGTTTGAGGAACTTTTGTGTTCCAACATTGTATGATGTTTTGTTGTGTATGAGCAAAAAGACCAGAGTTGTCAAGGGATATTGCTCATATAACCATCGGATTGTCACAACAGAACTTTTTTTTTGCAACATCAACACCAAATGTATGCCAACATTAGCTGCTGCAAACATACACTGGGTTCTATCAGCCAAACAGACAACATACAGAGACCTGTAAAAAATGACACATCCTTTGTTAAGGTGTGTAGATATACACGAAGGCCGTTACCAGCCTCACCACCCGACCCCTCAGCCCGGGAGAATAATTGCCGCAGGAGGCTGATGGACTGTCAGGAGTCGCATGCGCTTGTTTCCTCTGTTCTCCTCTTTTCTTCCCCTCTCGCCGGGTGACACAGACAGACGCTACGGAAGCACCTTGTGTTCGCCATGCACAGAGATAAACTGCATATTGCATTCTGTTTCAAGTGTTACAAATCTCTTGCAATAATACAATAAAAGATGTATTATTCATTGCTTCTTCAGTGACAGAGGGGAGGGATGAAATATGCATACGGTGTGTGTGCCGTTTCAAAAAGCGCCAGCGCTGGGTGGCGTGTGATGGGTTATGAGGGAGCATCGCAACGTGTCTCTAGTGTCATCAGAAGCTAAAGAAAAGGGGAGACAGATGAATGAGGGCCATACGGTCACATATAGGGCCACTTCACGGTTGGCGAAAATGGCTGTAGTATTTGGAAAGAGAGGGATGCAGGTGTAAATAAGCATACATTTTCAATCTACTGTATGATGGGAATCCATTTGCAGTTCCCAGGTGTGACAAACAAAAGGTTTGGATGTGTTTGTTCCAGATCTGCCTAAATGGTTCTGCTTTATTTCCCATTGAGATAGAGCGTGCAGGGTAGTGTGGGATTGGTGTGCTGGGGGTGCCAACCAAGTAATTTTGCTGCCTACACTCTGCCGAGTGTATAATTGCAGACTTTAAAAATACCCATTCTGCTTTGGCACGTGTGAAAAGCTGGGGGGGTGGGTGGGGGGGGGGAGCAGCTCTTGTCATGAGGGTACACAAACATGTGCTGTTTGTGTGATGGAAAGCAGGTTTGCACATTAGAATGAGATGTTTATAACACATATGCATGAGAACTGCAATACAGTATAATATTTTAGACAAATAGTGGGGAAAATGCCACAGTTGATTCATTCCAAGAAACCAGAGTATATTTATGAAGGCGCATAAAATGAACTATTCTTTTTAGGGGAACATACTCTTCTTTCAGTTAGTGATTTCCAAGTGTTTTCTTATTGGCCTGGGGGCCTGTGCAATGAGTAATAGATGGAGCAATGGCTTCTTCCTTGCCCGCCTAATTTTTTTTCTTCCTCCAGCCTTGCAAATAATAAAAACTGCCAAAAAATGATAAATAACTGCAACCCAATTATTCTGGCATCACTGTATTCAGGAATTTATGTTTACATTATCAAGATGTACAACTGCTCTGCATGACAACACCTTGCCACAGAAACAAATGGCATTTACATTTCCTCTGGGTGCTAGCTGGGTGCAGGTTCCTATTCATTTAGCCAGTTTGCCTCCTGAAGTAATGGGAGGCCCTGACCTCGAGCCTCTCTGTCAGCCCATTAGTGAGTGTTGAGAGCATTGCATCGGCTCCTCTGCTGTTCTGCCACTCACAAACACCCCCTAGAATCAACACAAACAAGCCCAGAATGGTGCCCCTCCAGTTCACACACAAACACACACACACACACACACACAAACAGCCAGGCGAGATGAAGCTGGGGCATTGATTTTATAATGATGCCCTGGCTGCTTCCAGACATGGAGGAATTGAAGCTGGCTGAGCGGAGCTCTTGGTGTGTGGAGAGTTTTTTGGACGTGAGCCTTGCTGGTTTGCTGGGACTAGTCCGGTGGAGAGGCAAGGCTACAGACGTGTGCAGCTGGTGGATCCAGAGCATGTAGAACATGGAGAGGCAGCCGTGCCCAACTTTTACAGAAGCACCCGGAGCCAAGCGTCCCTTCTCAGCACACACAGACCTGCAACTGCCAATCAAAGCAGCCTCAGGCGCTGCCACTGCCTTGTGCGCATTAATTAGCATGTATTTGCATAAGAATCCACTCGTTTAGCAGACCCACTTGGCTCTCCCCCCAAATGGCATTTTCTCTCTCCCCACCCTCTCTCTATCTCTCACTTTTCCTCTTCTTATCCTTTTACAAGCACCGATAAGAGCTAGAAAATAGTGTGTTAACCCTTTTCATCCCAAACCTCTCTTGAGACAAATTACACGCATGCATGATTGAATATGTGCATAGGCTTGTTTGTTGTGGGTTTGCAAATGAGTAAAATGAGCCAACAAATGAGTCAAACAGCAAACAAACAAACAAAGGTACACTAACATAGTTCAGTGTTGAACACAGAGCAGCGCATTGCTCTACAGTCTTTGTTTTTACTCTTTTGAGAAGAAAAGTTACACTTTAGCCAACACCGACAGCTTTCAAATGTCTTGCACTTCAAAGTTGCACAGCAGCTTATGTGTCACATAGCATTCGCCAACACGGCTACATTATTCAGAGACAACTTTAAAGCCTTGTTTCACACGGTTCAGCATCGGTAGCCTGCAGAGAGCAGTAGTGCATGCATATCCTGCTAAATTACAGCTAAGAGGACAGAAATATTCTGTTACTGGTCAGCAACGGTTACAAGGAATGTGTGTGAGACAGAGAAAGACAATGAGAGTGCATGAATTTTTCACCATGAGCAGTCAATCAGGGCACCATACAGCCAGCCTGGCAGCGATTAATAAGTAAAGAATAGAGAGGGCTACCCGCTACCCTGAGCAAGTTTTGGGATGCAGTAATTGGAGAGGATTGTGCCTTCAGAGTCAACTTGAAGCGTGTACACGAGTCTAATGAAGGTTTTTTTTTATTTTATTTTTTACTTTGTTGTACTTTTCTACAGATTCTACTTACTTTTAGCATCCTTTATGGTTCTCACATGTTAAATTATTGAATGTTGTCTTTTGTCCATAAAACTGACAATTGCTGCTATAAGTTCTTTGTCTCAGCTATAATTTACAGCTGACAAGACACAGTGGATGTAATAAAAATTATTTCAATGGTCCACTTACAGGAAAATATGCTTTTGAAACACATACACTTCAAAGTTCCCTGTGCCCCAGTATAGAGTTGAATCTGTGCCTGTTTGTCTCCACATGGCAAACGACTCAACCACAAGACTGGCACAGAATATTTTAGATATTGCTGTCTTTAGTTTTATTGAGCTTAACAATCTAGAAGTTGCAACTTACGATACTATATGATATGATATAATACGTTACTATTTGATAAACATTTACAATAACAATAGCTTAAACCACAACATCCAAAGAGGCCACAGAGCACTGCTCTCCCTGACTTATTAAACCTACTTACATCACATATACACTAAAGATGCTTGCTTGAAGTTTAATTAAAGTAAACAGTGTTTGAACTTAGAAGCATATTTGTGACCTATACCACAATGAACCACTTTGCCATTGAATGTTTAAACGTATAAAATGCATTGATTAAGTGCATAGACTGTGATTTAGAATTGGATATAGCTGTAGTGACATCGAAACTTTGTTGACTTCTTTTTAGGGGCCCTCCATGGCCCTCCATTGCCCTCCATGGCCCCTAGAGCCAGAGGAGATCATATTTGGATGGGGTGTAAACGCAATAAGGCACATTCTGTTACCTGACACTGAGATTACACCAAATGGAAAAATGCCATGCCCTTAAATATGCAAACTTTAATAATGTATATGAATAAATGAATGAGCTATTTAAAAATCCGTCCCTATATAGTTGTTATGTTTGGGGGTATAAGTTCTAGGGACCGGACTTTTTTTTTGTCACGGATTGTTATATGATCTTTTTTTTTTTATAACTGGGCATTTTAACATAAGAGATTAATTATTTTGGAGGGAGCCACATGGCTGTTTAAGGAATTGCATTTTTGATCCACTTTTACATAAAAATGTGTATCTGTGCATGAGATGGCAGTGAATAGGCACAAATACACATTCTTGATAACATTCATAGGAGACAACAGTTACATTATCATCGGGTGTCAATCCATGTGAAACTCTACAAAATATGGAGGGGGACTTGAATATATGTGCAAGCAGCATGAAAGTTAGGACTGAGTGTGATTGTGTTTGTGCATAATGGTGGAGTGCGATAATCAAAAACGATAACCCAAACTTTGAAGTAAGCATTTTTATAGCTTGAGGACAACTAGCAAATTTCAGTTCAGGGTGTGTACGTCTGTGTATTTACATCTGTGTGTGTTTGGTTTTTTAATTTTAAGTCCAGACAGCAGCTCAAACCCCAGGAGGTTTCACAGTTGCTCAGGGGGCCGACCTCCCTGCCTGTGTTCCCTGCTGGTCCAGGCAAAACGGCTGGGGTCCCTGTCACAATCATCAACCTGTGTCTCCTTCCTCTCCTCATATCTAATATGAGGCACACACAATCAAAGGAACAAACACACCCAAGGGGCTTAGACCAGCCTGTCTCATCCCATTTCCTCAGCGCCTTTGATCCCCAGCCCACCCAAAAATACATTGCTCCCCTCGCAGTGTTAACTTCCTGCTATGCTATTTAAACTTCCTCTTCTGCCTGGAGCGTCTTTGGTGCTAGCTGTTGCCATCTCCTAATGACAGCGGTGCGAGAAGAACAGGCTGGGGAGTGTAGGACAACAAGAGCAGGACAATAGGCCCTGAGGTGCACTGTGAGATAAGAATGGCTCATTACAGCTAGGTAAGGGTTAATGTTCATAAATGGCTCTGAAGGACCCCTCCCAAAATGCTGATGCTTGTTATGAGAGCTAATGATGTCAGCGGAGGGTCCTGCTTGATGATTAGCCTAAATAGAGGACTAATAGAAGTGTGTGAGTGTAATTAATGACTGAAGGGGAACCAAACAAAGATGAGAAAACACTGCTGTGGTCGTTGGTGTTCCGGGGTTAAACTTGTCCCCGCAAAAAAAAAAGAAAAGAAAGAAAAAGTCAGGGCACCTGATCAGCTGGTCGAGCGATCTCCATGCCATCCCAAGCCATGCCCTGGTGTGCCATGCCACAACTCCCACTCCAACACCCAGACAGGCCAGCCTTTGTGGCTGGGCCTAATTAGCTGTCACAGCAGGTGGAGCAGAGACCAGGGACACTGTGGTCTACTCTCTGACAGCACAGGTCCCTGCAGAGCTCCCCCAGACACTGACCGCACACCAACAATGTGTGTATGTGCGTGTGTATGAGTGTGTGGGGCTCAGAGTGCATGTGCTAATGCATGACTGATTGCCTATTTATGTGAGCGCTTGAGTTTGATCGAGACAATGAGAATAAAACAAGCCTGGATGTGATGATGAATGGCATTTCAGAATGAATGTATACACAGCTCTTCACACACAGGCAGAAATAAGATTATTTTATAGCAAATTTGGTTGAAAAAGGCACGAGAAAGCGTCTGGGGAAGAGTTATGTGTCTGGAAAAGTTCAATGACATTTCATTTAAGTTTGTCTTTCACTTTTCACAGAGACAGCCAGCCTTCACTTTAGCTACCTCAGACCAAAAAAAACACAAGACAACATTATGGAACAGTGTACATTGTCATAGTAAGGTCAGTAAAGGGCAAAAAAGGTTTGAAAGCACTATATATATATATATATATATATATATATATATATATATGTCCATATAAATTGCGGAGATAATATGCGTCTGTCAGGTTGCATAATAAACACAATAAAAATAAAACAGCAAATAAACACATAACTATGGTTTCATAGTCACTGACAGATTTACAGCTTGGAGCAGATGTGTGTGATTTATGGTGCATGTGAACGAGAAGCAGTAGACGCCAGACATAATCCAGACACCAGGGGTAGAAAAGGTAAATAACTAATTTCAGATGTGGAGAGGTTTTTCTCTGGGCATATCTATTGCCAGAAACAATCATTCAGCCTTCCTCTCACTTAATAACAACCTATTTCCATGCTTCCTCTGAATCGTCAGGCCTCTGTCACATCTTTACCGGAACAAAACATTACTTAGTGTGTCCCCCTAAAACCTCCTGCTGTGTTTGTCCCTCTTCTGTTGCTTTCTTGTGTGTTCACGTGGTAGAAGATACTATGCATGCTGATATGCTCCGTTTTAGTTGCTAAGGCCTGTGTAAGCTGCTGTAATACTTCTTTACTGATAGCTCAGCTCGCACAGGCACACACTTAAACACACACACACTGCAGTTCTACACACTCCCCTGGTTTAATCTATTACCATTTTTATGTGGCTCAAGTATTCAGGCCGTGTTAACCAATGCATCATTATGAGGCGTATAACTGCAAAAGCCAAAGGATTTATAGGCTTAAATAAATTATGGAAAAGGATAGTGCAATTTTTATGAGTTGCAACTTTGCAAATATTCTTTTAAATAACAATAATAAAAGAAAAATATCCCGGTGTTGTTTGACAATGTGAGAAAAAGATTCCTCTCCCTGCTGTTCAAGCCAGCCTTTAAAAGCTCATGTATCTCAAGCTATCCACACTATAGCTTTTCTTACAATCATCCTAACATGCATTATATGAATTGATGGGTTCACTGGCGGCATTTAAACATCATGAGTTTGTTTTCCTCGCTGCCTTGCAAGTGTGATCATTTTCCTACATGTCAAACTCATGCTCCTTTAATGTATCTCAAATCATTTCTATTGAGCATACTCACACATGGACTCTGATGGAAAATGTTATGCTGAAGAACACACTACAACATACACAATGATTTATTGTGCATTCGCAGGGTAATATGTTTTACACATGGTCACTATACATCACCGGTGAGGTTGTGTGAGTAGGTCTATTTGATCCCATTTGGCAGATGGATCCAATTGTCCGGGTTGATATTGGCCTGTGACAGAAAGCAATCTAATGGCAGGCTCATTGATGATGATGAGTTCTGTTCCATTGCACTGAGATCCAGTCCAATTTCAAAAGCAAATTCAGCCATTCGTCTTCCAAATAATTGTGGCACTTTATCAATTGCTCCCAGTCTTTTATCTATCACTTCGATTGATGTGATCATTTTCACAAACAGCCCTCTGTGCTAACGGCTTCTTGAAACACACTTGCAGGGCTTTGTGTGTGTGTGTGTGTGTGTGTGTGTGTGTGTGTGTGTGTGTGTGTGTGTGTGCAAGTATTCTTCTAAAGACATCTCAGCACAAGTTTGCAAGCATGTGTGTTTGTAGATGAGTATGCATTTGTTTGCAACTTAGCATATAATGTTTGTAACCCACATGCCTGAATATTTTGTATGTGATAACATTCCTCGATTGACGATACAACAATATGTCTTCTACACCATGATTACTTATTTTATCTCAGTGTCTGTGCTGCTCTGTGTATTTATGACACCATTTAACTATGATAGGGCCTATTTGATGAGCATCTTCAAGCTTGTCCCTTCTATAACGATCAACAGCCCTGTGAGTGAGTTTTAATGAATAAATCTTTTATTCCTTTGTGGTGTGTATTATTCAGTGCATGATGTGTGTGTGATCAGTTACCTGAAATTAAAAACAGCCTCTGTGCGTGTTTGTGTATCCCAAGAGCTTTTATGACTTAATAGAGTCAAAGCTGGACAGACTCAATGTTCATCTGTTCATGTGTTAAAGTTCCTGTGAAGAACTTTTGGTTTGTGTTAATTTTTTGTGGATAAAGTGATTATCTCTTTGCCAATCTCATCCTGTTCATGCAAAAGGTAGTGTTTTCTGACAAGGCTGTGACAGGGAGACGGTATATAAAATTACAATATGGAAATAGATAATCTCAATGCTGATGGTCTTTTTTTTCATGTCACTTTAAGGTTCTACTATTATTTATTTCAGTCTTCTTCATAACCAGTTAAAAACTCCTCTCAGGAGCTTTAAAAGAAGGGTCCCAAATATCAGAGTTTCTCTCTTTGGCGGTACGAGCTAATTGGAGGTGTGTGCGACACAGTAACGGTGAACTTACAAGGCAACAAGAGAACTGAAAGTCAATATAAAGCTTTCACCATACGTGAATACGAACTGAAGTTCCAGTCTATTTGGGTTAGCTTCATCGACCCCCTTTGATGGACCTCACTCTTGTTGGTGATGTAAAATAAATTCTACTGGTGTATTTGACCCAGAGTGCTGCCTAAGATACTGCAAATGTGAGCACTTTTTTTAAAGAACATGAATGGCAATTGGGGTACCAGGTTCTCTTTCAGATAGTGACTTAACAGACATTTAGTTTATTGAAAATAATTTTTAAAAATTAAAAAAGAAGAAAGGAATACTATTTTACTCATAGCTGTTATTGTAGTGAAAAGTCGGGGGCACAAATAGAGATGTGTTATCTGAGACATTGTTCTGCTTTTGAGGATGAGGTTTTTCTTGAATTGGATCATGATTAATCATTGCACCTGTTGACTTGCTGTACATGTATAATATTACCTGGTTTTGCTATTTTAAGAAAACTTAGTGGAGCATCTGCTTTGAAGGAGAGAGCTGACTATCTAGTTTGTCAGGTAAACACATGAACATGTGTACCATCTTAACCCAACAAAATCTATGTAATTACGGCTGACGGGCATGTAAAAGACTGCTCTTGCTGTGATCATACAGGATGTTTTATGGAGATCCTACAGGGCTTCATCTTATTTAGATGTGATCAGAGGCACACTTTGGTTTAGTGTACTGGCAGGCAACTTTACATGTGAATCGTGTATGAATATAAATACCATTGTGAGGGTATAATAAAATGTATGGTTGTGATCGTAGTGTCACTTGCTATTTGTCAATGTCTATGTCCAAATGTTGTTTGACATTACTATCAGCTGTGTATGATTCTCGTCTGGCATTGTGTTATGATTGTAATGATTTGGATGATTTTGTAAGGTCAGGTATCTCATTGTGGAAATCTTACAATGTAGATAAACTTACATTATTATATATTTTGGTCCTGTTAATTTGTTAAAGAATGAAAAAACTGTGATAATATATGAATATGCATTCATATGAGTATTCAGATTTAACACATACTCATGCAACCCCTCACCACACTGAAAAGTCACCTACAAAAGCCAATCTGGAAGTGTGGCATAACCTGTAGATTGATAAAACAAGTAACTATTTTGCAATGTTGCGATTTCTTTTTTAAGCATTGTCTCACGTTCTCTCTTTTCTGACCCTGAACCTGTGTGCTGAATGGATGAACAGATTGATGAATGATTGAATGAAACCTTCATTAACCTCGCCCCGAGAGTATAGAAGACATCAAAAACCATACGGGAAATCACATAACTAAGCCCATCGGACCAAAGTTTGCTAAACACCTTCTTGTTTCTTGAATGCCTCTCTGTGATTTTTTCAGGCATTTCGTAAATATGTGTAAAGTAGCTGTAAGTGTGAGGATGTTGTCATTGCCCATAGCTGAGCGAGTCCAGCTTCAATCTCCCCTTTGCTCTGTGCTCTATGATTGCTCACTGCTGACTGGCTCATCAGCACGCACTATACGCTGTGTGTACAAGCTAGAGTGCAGACCATGCCACCAGGTACACAATAGGAGCAGAGCATATAAACAAACTGACAGATGCATGGTGTGTAACTGTCCACTTATTATTACTCACTCACTACAATGTGAGCTACCTCAGTTTGTTTCCTGGCCAAACTCAGATACGTTTTACTGTTACCTTTTGGAGTTATAGATGCTTCTGGGGAGGAAACAGGTTGTTGTTGTAATTTGTGCTTTGGCTTTTATGCTGTGTGTCTGGGCTTGAGTCTGGGCATTTAACCCTCTGTGTTTGGATGTATGCATCGGCAGTGGTGGGTGTGTTCCGTCATCACCTTACATGTTTCTGTTTCCTGGACAGATCTCATGTACATACACACGTGTTCACTCTATTTTTCTAATATATACTTTCATCCTCCTTAGTCCACCACTAACTTCACATCTCTTCTAGTTGAACTCCCAAACAAAATTTCCACACATACATGCACATGGCCCTGGTGAGGTGTCCCCATGGCTCTGAGAAAGAAAGAGAGAGAGGTGGAAGAGAGGGAAAGAGAGAGAGGGTAGAGAGCAGCAGTCGCCTCACCAGAGCAGACCTCATAAAACTCCCTGTCACTTTGACTAATTTGTTAGTCTTGTCTCACTGTGTCGAATCGTCACCCCTCTCTTCCCCCCGATGCACCTCTAGCCTGACTCCCCCTGTCCTTCTTTTCACAACCCCCCTCATATCCACAGGAAGAGGAGGGAGGGAAAAGGGAGGGAAAAAGGGGGCAATAAATGTAATATAGTGCATCAGCCATTGGTTGCAGTGATCTACACAGCCATCCATCGGCAGTCAGAGGAAGAACAGGGGCTTTATGGAGCAGGGGATAGCATGATGGCTCGATTTCTCATCCACTTTCTGTCTCTGTCTGACTCTGTCCTCCCTCAAGAGTTAGCCTGCTGGGCAACCAAAGAGAAAAATATAAAAAAAAAAGAAAGGGGGAAAAGAGGGATTTTATGTATCTAGGCTGGGCTATCTAGGCTGAGTCCTCAAGAAGACAGGTTGTAGTGGGCCAAGCAGGATTGAGTTCGAGGGCATTGGTTCTAATGTTCAGCTTGGCCTCCCAGAGGACCAAGGAGCCAATACCAGATTCATAGAGGCAAACTAAAAATCCAAAATCCTGCTCCGGGGGGATTTAATTGCCAAGGTAATTATGCGGAAAAGGACAGAGATTACAGAGACAAAACAGATGAACATTTTCCTCAATGACATGCTGCATCATCATCAGGGAAATATTTGTTTGCAGGATAAAAGCTACATTTTATTTGTCATTTCTGCTCCCCTCCCCTTCCCAAACCAACCCCCCCCCCACCCCCCCACCCCCCCGTACCTTGTCTTTAAATAGGAGCATGGGCCTAGGGCTAAATATAGGCCATATTTCACTGCCAGCCACCCTCAGCCGAGCTGTCAGCGCCCCGTCTCCCTCTTCCTCACAGCGAGACAGACACAACCCTCCTTGAAGTGTTTTCGAACGGAGACAGGCAGTGTGTGATCATTTCAGCTCTATCTAACCCGTCTCCTCCAACACACACGGCAGGCCCCAAACGCCCCTGACTAGCCGGGCTCACAGGGAGGCTGCTGTGAACTCACACTCCAATTTGAGAGGAAGACTCTTTCCCGCTGTGCTGGCCCTGTTTCTCTTCTACATGAGGGGCAGGATGTCCTGACATGTGAGCAATGGTTGATGGAAGCACTTATTTGGACTGCTTCAGTGCAGGTTGTGCAGGATCTGGGAGCTAACTACTCTTTCAGAGTGGCTTTCTCAAGGAATTTTGATCTTGGTTTGTGGGGACAATTTTCTTTCCATCTTTACCTTGAGGACAAAAAAATCCATATCTAAAGTAAACAAAAACAGTTAAACTAATTACAAGCCTACCAAGGCCCTTTAAAGTGACTATTGACAGAAATGCCAATACCATTCAATGCAAGAGGAGAATACTCTTAATTACCTAAACCTCCAAAGGCACTGATAATAGTGACAGAGGTCAGGACACTTATTGTGGCTTGACAATGGTCAGAGGTCGGGTTCTTAGCATCCTCATATACCATTTTGGATTGCCTGTGTCTTTGTCTCAACCAGCTTCCATCCGGCTAATTTTTGGCCCTTTAAGAAAAGTCAGTCGGCTTTAACGTCTTTAATTGAGCTTAAAAAGGATGTGAATAGCATCCACAACTCCAACAAATTCATCGATTGAGAAACCACAGAATGATAATGAGAGGCATCAAGCAAGGACCACTTACCAGTAGAATGGTATTCATGATGATGTAAAAATAATTTGACTTTGGATCTGATTTTTGGAATGAAATTAGATAACTAAAATAAATCAACATTTTTCATTATTATATTTTGTACACTATTATTTGTTTACATTTCACGATCAAAAGGTTCTTGCTGTAATACAATGTGTCCATCAAGTTTGCATAGCATTCATTCCAGTTACACCAATCTCTGGGTAACATTGGATGCATTAAATTGAATGCATGTAGTCCCTCCTTACTAAAAGGTTTTTTCAAAATGAACACTGTATTATCTTCAATGCATTTTAAATTAAATAAACTCAATCTGTAGTTTTGATGAATAAACATCATGATTTAGAGCATAAACATGGGTGTAACTGTTCCAGTTGTATGTGAGATGAGTCACAAAACAAGTTAATTGTTTTGGAAGAGGAAAAACTAATTCCAACAGTTCTCTCGGGAGAGAGACAAGTAAATAGGATTATTTTGGGGAGTCTTTTGCATGCAGGGCTCAAAAAGAGTAATGCTCAATCACAGAGTTGGCAGTAGTGGCTTTGTTGTTGCATGTTGCAGCCAGAACTTAATGAGTTTGACTTTATTAATCTCACAAATAAATTAAAAGTGTATCATTCAAAATAACACACTGCCACCAGACACTCACTATCGCCAACATGCATTTATTGGTGCCCCTGGATATGCCTGCATTGTGTACACACTAAGTGAAACAACAGTTGTGTGGATGGTTTTAAATGTGTGTTAAATAGGGCCGGATAAGGAAACGCATATTTTGTGTACAGCCTTGTGAGCCATCTTATGAAATTATCCTCTAAAAATGTTTGCAGGAGGATTGCTGACACTTTAAGGACTTTTTATAGGTCAGGTACAAAGTTTATTATTTTAAAATGATATACTCAGAACACATCTGATTTTTCTTTGTGTCTCTGGTAGTTAAAAATGTGTAATGCCCACTTCAGAATATGTATGTCATAGGTGGTTAGCATGTCACTAACATTAGGAAATACTGTTTAGCAGAACAATAGGAGGCAACATGACGTGGATTAAAAACATTTTAAATTAGGATCTTCTCACAAATTTGATTCATATTGTCAAAATTACACACTTATAAGAGACATAACTGTTCACTTTTTTGTCATGCTCGTGAAATATATATATTTTTTTCTTCTTAAAGCGTCTGGAAATTTTTTTTTTTTTTCATTGCCAGCATTGTGAGCGGTGGTATTCACAATGCATGGTCTAACAAGGTCAAAGGCCAGCAGTGTCCTTGTCTCTCTATCTCCCTGCACCGTTATCAATGAGACAGACATACACAAAGACAGAGCAGCTGAAAAACATGCACACACAGAAACACTGAATTGCAAATGCTCTCAAACTTACACACAGGCCTTTCCCCAGAAAAATGTAAGCAAGGCTCTCTCTTCCACACTGTCAGTTTTCAAGCCCTGTGCGGCTTCAGCTGACTTTTATTCATCATAACAGAATGAAAGATATAGATTCTCCCCTGGAGATTAGAACTAAGAAAAAAACGAATGTATAGACATAGAGGAAATAGAGCATGAAGGAGGTGGATATATGTAGAGGGAAAAGTGAGTGAAAGAAGGAGAGAGACAGAAAAAAAAGGTGAGGTGAGGAGAGAGAGAGATGGGCCTCTCTAAGTGCATAGGCACAAAGCTGTGAGTTCCCAGGCAAGACAGCATGAGCTGCCTATTTGTCAGCATTGATCAACCCATTAAGGGTCTGTGGTGGGAAGCATATTGGTTTTGGAGGCCAAAGGGGCAGAGAGAGACAAAGATAAAGCAAGACGGGGGGTGTTGAACTCCTTTCAGCCTCGGCAGCCGTACGTCTGTGGGATGAAAAAGCCTGTAGTCTTCCTCTCCAATGTCTATGTAGTTCATTTTGCAGGAGCCCAACGGGAAGGTAGTGGATGTCATTTGTCTTACAGCATCTCACGAGGCCCCACTGTATATGTTATCTTAGCTTTCTCCCGCTTCGACGCTATTAAGGTTCAAGCTAGCTCCTCAGACAGACGGCTTGTCACTTGTCCTCTTCCTTAGTGTGTGTGTATCCGTGTGAGCTCAAAGGGTGGGTGGTGGTGGTAGAGGTGGGGATAGGTCTTGGCCCTAGGGAACGCAGGCTGCCTCTTTGCCCAGCCTCTGATGAATTCATATAATTAACTCTGCCTTGATCTGTTGGCTAATCCTGCACTCAGTAATAAGGGATTAAAATGTCACCTAAGCCACCTGCTGTTATTGAGCCCCTAGACTTTTTGTGCCTGTGCGTGTGTGTGTGTGTGTGTGTGTGTGTGTGTGTGTGTGTGTGTGTGTGTGTGTGTGTGTGTGTGTGTGTGTTAGAAATAAAGAGCGAGAGAGAGAGTTAAAATAAATTAAAGTGGAAGATTTTTATACTAGAGAACTTTTCTCTGTATACAGAAGAAAATGTGTGTTTAGGACACTATACAGGGGCTCATACAAGTAGACATCTTAACCACTGTCCTTTGCATTTTAGCTCCATTCATAACTCCGTAGTTTGGCATCAAGTTGAACTCTATAACTTAACAAGAAGCTGGAGCAAAATTTGCAGCAGACTCGCTCTGAAAAAGTCATTGTCACAGTCACTAAAAAGGGGCATGAAAGTGGGACATGCTGGAAGGTGGGAGTCAAGATTTTTTTCTCCTCCCCTCTCACTATGACCTCCTTTGGACCAAGTAAAAAGCAAAAAAAAAAAAGGAAAAAGAAAAGTGCCAATTGGTCGGCTAACAGCCTGCAGAACAACATCCAGACTTGCCTGCCTGCTGGCCATCACCACTCGGTTGCCTAGCAACCCCAAATGACTCTTGTTGCTTCTGTGGCACAGGGGATACTAATGAAGCCTTCCAACCAATCGCTGCTGTTTAAGACCTGGAAGCTGACTGATCACTGGGCAGGGACTGAGGGACTTCAGGCTACCCTAAAACTCTTTTATGTCGCACACACACTTATACACACTTATTACACACTCAAATATGTGCTAAGATCACACCTTGACTTGTTGCTTACAATGCTCACACTGACCTTAATTATCTCCCTCACAAATACTCTCATACATCAATGTCTCACCCTACCTGAACTTTGTCTCAGACTCACATGTAAACATGTTTAGAGCAGGAGTGATGGCAGTGAACCAGAACAAACTAATAGAGTGAAACTGCCTCTGTCTGGCTGTTTAATGCTAAACAACTGTAAAGAATTTAGCACTTGATCCATTGAGAATAAAAAATATCTTATCTTGAAATAAATATAAGTCACCTCAGTCTTACTTTGATGTAATCCCACAGCTGTTAAGACAGTATTAAAATATGCTGTTTCTCCAAACCTCTCACTCTTTCTGCTTCTCCCTCCTACCACTCCACTCCCTCAATCCACCATTTAGTCCAGTTCTACTCGAGGTTTCTACCAACTAAAAGGAAGTTTCTCATTGCCACTGTTGCAAAGTGCTTGCTCATTCATCAATTGATGTGAGGCCACTATGAATAATATAGAAAACTGGACAGTCTCGACCTGGTTAATGTGTACTTTGTAATGACATAACTTTTGTTGTTATTTGGCTCTATATTAAAGGAATTTTTTGATCCAGCAGATGTCGCCCTTGAGCACCAGCATGAAACCAAAACAACTCATGCTGCATTGTTGTGTTAGCATGCTAATGCTAGCGATCTTTATTATGCTCATATCTTCACAATGCATGTAGATTAACACGAACTGACCATGATCTAAAAACGCTTACGTGGCATTCAAATAAGCAGTGAATAAAGTATGTTATACTTCTTTTCTCTAGTCCCTCAATTAAACAACTTTTATACGCAAGGCGGTGAGCTGGCCGGCCGTCCCGGCGATGTAACCAAAGTGTAGCTACGGCTCAGAATGCTCTGAAAGCATCACATACAGCTGGACTCGGGTGTCACACTCATTGTAGACAGTCATGACTCACAGAGTGATTTTCAGAGGATATTTAAGTGTGAAAAATCGCATATTCTGCCTTTAATAAAAAATGAATGAATATTAGATTGAAGATTGTGACTCCATGTGTACTCTATTCAGTCCTTGACAAAGCAATGGCTGTACATCAAACATCTGGATCTCTAAATGTTCCTTCAGAACAAAATAGTCTCTTTCCAAGTATTTTGAGTATCTTTCTTAGTGATCGTATCAATGTTGTTGATAAGGAAAAGAGTCAGGCTATTCTTCTCATCCGTTGGTTAGATTATACACATTCTATAGCGTAAGAACTTACATTTGATTTAATTGATGTGGAGATATGTGTCCATGCAGGTCAATCTGTATGGGTGTGACTGCAGCTGCATCCTTGTCTCTCTCTGTCTACAGCTCCAACCGCTTGTCTTTGTGATGTATCCGTCGTCTCTCAGAGCTTTGTTCCCATGTCACAGCATATTGCTGGGCATGTACGATACATCCCATGGGTTTCACCATGTATACGCTTGTCTATACATGTCTGGCAGTCGTTGGTCTATATTTAGGCCATGGTCAACTGCTGTCAAGGACTGTGCTGCCTGAGGGCTTGACACCCACTGTGCAGACCACGCTGACTGATCTGAGGGGGGGCAGAGACCACATTCTGGATCAGTCCACATGGCCTAGTTAGGAGGATGCAGATAAAAAAATGTTGTGATGAATATTAAACACAATGCCAAATATGACATGAATGCGTAGACTAAATAAGCTCCAAACAGCCATCTTTTCATGAGGGAATGAGAGCATATTATTCATGTATTGGAGATGGAACAAGATGGAGTACAACAGTATTTTTTCTGTTTTCGTACTTTAAGTACAGGGAGTAAAAATATATGAAACCATTGACAGGGGAGGAAAAAGGAACCAAGGTGGGTTTATTCATTGAAGGCAGATTTCAAAAGTGTTTTTTTTTTTTTTAGATTGGTGACGTTTTGCTTTCACCTCACTATAATGGATCTTCAAAGGTTATTTATTGATTCCCTGCTATTAACCTTTCACAAGCCTATTTCACAGTTATACTGTTCAATAGCCTCCAGGAGGAGGAGGAGGAGAGAAGGCTGGGGCTGGGGGGGGGGGGGGGGGTGTTGGCCATCCATACGAGTGGCATATTGGTTGTGAGTTGCAGAGGGGACTGTGAGATCTGAGGAAGGGATGGAGGCAGAGAGAGAGAGGGATTGCTAAGGGGTCAGGGATGAACAGGATGTAGCTGGTGACTTGGAGTCTGGAGCCAGGAGGGGGACAGGAAGAGCAAGGGCCATCTTGAGAGGCTCTCCCCTTGTGGGGCTGGGAGTGGCTGATGTAATGGCATTAATCTCCAAGTGCCATCTGACACCCAGTGTGGCATCAACATTGAAAAGTGCTAATTCTGCTGAACTGTGAGGGGAATTCAGGCATCTCTAGAGGCAGTGCCCTGGATTAATTAAACATGCTGGCATGGAGCACAGTTTCCTTTACAGCATCAGAACTGTTTGATTTTTGTGTTCAGCTCAGAGTGGGACACACTCAGGACATCAATGCCAGGAAAACTGCCACATTTGAGTTATTTTTTTCCCCCCCTTAACAAATTTGTAGAAACTGCTCCTTTTGTTTCATGCTAACCTGGGATTTCCCCTTCTCATTTTCTCTGTTTCTCTCTCCCTCTATTTTTCCTTCTCTCTCTCTAGATGAACCGGCCCATCCAGGTGAAGCCAGCCGACAGCGAAGGACGAGGAGGTAATTAACCTTCTCCTGGTCTCTGTTGCATGCACACCCCCCTTTAGAAAACACACACACAGAAGCAAACACACAAATACACTGGTACAGCACACACTCAATCCTTAATATTCTGCTCTCACTTGAGACACACAGGGAGTTAGTGTAGTAGCCCGTAATATAGGTCACTTGCTTCTATTGACTTCCCATCTGTGCCAGCAGAGGGGCTGTCTCAGGTAGGTTCACAGTCGCTGGGAGTGGTTCAAAGACAAGACAGGGAAGCGAGAGAAATAAAAGAGAAAGAGACAACAGAAATTAATGACGAGTGGGGACTCTCCGTCCCTTGATCTCAGTAGAGTGACAGTCGAGTTTGCTTACAGAGCGCGGTGGAAGTGGCACACAGCTCAAACATAGATAGACACAGTCACACACAAACACACTCAAAGTGGGACGTTTCATTATTTGTGTGGATGCTCCATGTGGTATACACAGGAGCTGTATTTTTGTCCAGAAAAAAGAGCACAGCTAAAGGATTCACTCCTCGAAAATTAACACTTAATCTATAAAATCAACTCTAAATGAACCAATAGTACTTCCATCGACATACAGTACCTACTCAGCTTACTCCTTAAATATCATTATATTTATATGTTATGTGCCTTGCATATTAGGGGATGTAAAGATTCATAGATCCATCCATCTTAAATTGGCTTTAATTTGTGTCATGAGGGAATTAAACATTTTGTTTTAGTGCTAGCAGGCTTAACAGAGCCCATGAAGTGAGATGTTCAAGAAAACAACACTTTATATTTGGACATTGAGATAGTTCACACTAATAAGGTCAAAAATGTTTTTTGTTTTTTTTTAAATAGGACTGGTCTTTTGTCTCTTGCTTGAGTAATAAAAACAAGGACATTTAAATAAAAAACACTCATTTATTCTGTTTTTAGTGCAACTGCAATAAATAAACACCCTCATGAAGATTTCTAAATGTCTTCAGGGTAAGAATTTATTATAATGAGTTTGTATGTACAGGGCCCCCACAAAAGAGACAATATATATATATATATATATATATATATATATATATATATATATATACTTATATATAAACAGGTGAATAGCTTTGAGTGTTTGACTTTAATTCTCAAATTAAGATCCGGTGCAACAAAATACTGTCATAATAACTAGTACACTCAACAGATGTCTGCTTTTATGATTGCTCCTCTTTGTTAATCAAGAAGCCCCAAAAAGTCTATTTGAATTCCAGGTTGTGAATTCTTTAATACATTTGAAACACTAATAGTACTGTCACATGATTTAAACAGGGATAATGTTATACATTTTGAACCCTCTGAGCATTATCTGATTCTTATTCCATTTGACCCTGTTGAGTTATAACGACAAGCTGCAAATGAACTAATAGTTCAAAGAGATGACAACATTTTGTCAAAAGTAAACCCATCTGTCTAAAGCATAAATTGTGACATTAAAACGTGATATTTTGCTTTGGCACAGTACCAATTCTTTGGTCATCTTATTTCCTCGATCTTAAGTAGGGCTGACATGATAGACTAGATCATTTGTAACAAACAGCACTAAAGTAAATGCAGATTAAGCCAGTTAAAGATGTACATGGGTGGCATTTAATCTAATAGGACCGGTCTGTGTGTGCCTTGTATTTCCATTTTAGAGTTGTGAAATGGTCGACATAGGTCAGATTAAACTGAGCCACTTGACTGATTTATATGGTCAACTGTGAATCAGATGGTCTATATCTATTGCCCCACACACCCCCATGTAGATCTTATTTTTTTGTCGTGGCGGCACTTTAATTAACGGCCATCTAAAAACAGGCAAAGTCTGACCGACAAGGCCAGGGCGAGAGCCAATCGGTGTTCTCACAAAGATAAATTGGGTCTCTGGGCTTAAGAGGGGAGGATGGATGGGTCCCAATATCAATTACTCCCCTTTTTCAGCAGAAAGAGAATGGAGATGAACAGGCAGTGTGAATGAAATACAGAGGGCTCTCAGGCTGGCAGGGCCCTTGCTAGTCTGTCAGAGGAACTTTCTATATGGGAGGACAGGATAGGGCACAGAACAGAATGAAATAAGACCAAGCAGACAGGCCCCAACAGAGATATTGAGCATTAATGGCAACAGGAAGTCAGCAGACAGGACGGGGAAGTAAACCACAGTCGCAGCTGACAATGAAATGAGATTTACTATGAAGGCCTGTGGTTAAAGGAAAATAGACAGCCCAGCCAGGGCTGGCTAAAGGAGAGAAAGCAGCAAGGGATCCATCCGTGGGAGGCAGAGGACCAGTCAGGTCGACCACTCCCAGTGGGGCTTAAAGATTGTCAAACCTGGGGACATTTGCACCCCTAGAATGGAGTCACATTTATCACTAGACTCAATTATCTGTCATGGGAGCTAGTGGCAGGGACTCGATTGCGTGCCTGGTATTAGGGTCCATTACTCCATTTGGAGACTCCAGTAGCCCCTTCTTTGTTAAAATGTCCCTGAGAGACGTCCTCACTCTGGGGAAATGGGAGTGTCAGAAAGAGAAATAAAAACCAGAGCTCAGAAAATGACGGCTGGGAGATGACGGCTGGGAGATCCTGCAGCTTGGCTGCCATTTTGGATCACAGGAATACTACTCTGGTTGTCTACTGCAATGACACATGTTAATTTTATTTTTTGCCTTGGATTATCTAGACCAGGGATCCCCAAACTTATTCACTACACCGACCAGACAGCAGCTGTAAAATATCTGACGGACTGGTGTCTCCACTATCCTTTCTGTCTGTGAGCCTTTTTTCAGCAGCTCCAGTAAAAAAACATGTAAATGTCATTTCCTCATGCTTTCTCCACACTAGCTTATTTACTAAAAGTGACTGCTCACCCTCTATGTGCTGTATGCACAGCTTTGACCCACACATGACCTAGTCAGTAAAATGTTTTTATTTTCACGTTAACTTTTACTTATATAACAATGATAAACCAACTTTAAATGGAAATAATTTAACTTTTGATATTTAATGAAAAAGGTTGGCGGTTTCCAGGAACAACTAAACACAAAGCAGTAGATATATTTATGGCAATTACATCCACCCTCTAGCTTCCGACTGGGCAACCCAAGGCCTGGTACCAGTCAGAGGCCTGGTGGTTGGAGATCCCTGATCTAAAAAGACAAGAGTAATGAAGGGGGACTCAACAGCCTTTAAATCTATTTCCGTTCCTTGAGTCGTCGGACCTCTTCACTGCAAAGTCAACATTTATCTGATGTGCTTAAAACCATTTCCTATCTGACCAATTCTAACACACAATGATTTGAACTCAGAGATACTGATATGCAATCGCGGCATTGGTCTTCTGCTCCAAAGTTCTGTGGTCAGTGAAGGAGCAGACTGGCGACTATTATCTCTACTTGAAACAAGACATTTTTTCCAACTAAGAAGGCGCAGAAATTAGGAAGAATAGAAATCTTGAAGATGTCAAAAAGCTCCAGCAACACTTGTAGTGAGAAGATTTATTAACAAATTAGACTGACGTGTTTTGGCTTGTGGACTTCACCAGGGTCATCAAGAAACAGATTGCAAACATAGTTTAAATAGGGTAGGTACAAAATTGAGAAAAAAGTTAAAAAAAAAACAAAAAAAAACAAACAAAAAAAAGAATGGAAATCTCTCACACACTCTCTGTTGCTTCTTTTCTTTCCCTACATCCCCCTCTCTGTCTCACTGGTACCAAAAAGCAAGGAGAGAGATGAAGCGAGTGATGGGGAAAGAGGTGGGGATTCAGTACAAGGCCCAGGGAGGAATGTGTGAGAGGGTGAGAGATGGAAGACAAAAAAGACCAAGGGGGGGCTGGGAGAGACGACAGGATGAGAAAGTTAACGGAGGGTGATGGAGGCAGCTGAGTGAATCTCAGCACTAAATCATCTCAGAGCCGCCCCAGCCCTATCTCCTCCTCGCCTCGCCAGGAATCTTTTTCCCCCTGACCTTGTCTGCCGCTGTGTCTGTGAAGAAAAGATGGGGACAGATTATCTATGATTGGAGATGGCTATTATCTAAACACAATCTTGGAGCCAGGTCCCACTTCTCTAGCCACTGCTGTGAGACAGGAGACCACACTGATGAGAAGAGAGATGACGGGTCAGCCAGCAACACCCCCTTCTTTTATTAACTCTAATAAGATGGGTTTAACACTCTCCCAAAATACCTCGCAACCTCCATCAACATCGACTTTTTTCCACAAAGGGCCACTCTGTGCATTTGTCCATAGCTCCCCCTTACTTTTGTTTTATTGGATACTTATACAGTGCCTGGAGTGTCATAATTCCTCCATGTGATACTCAGCAGCCTTTTTAATATTTCCTCCATGCACTTAAGTTCGTCTGGCTGAGGGGAGTCTTTGTGAATGGCTCACGTTTGTCCTAGGCAACCTGCTGCTCTTCAGAAGGTTGACCCTAGTTGGGCCGGTGGAAAGATTGACAGAACCTTAAGATGTAGCGCTCTGTGCAGTCATGGCCCACACCCCAGCAGGAAGGAGAAGAGCGAGGGGCTGCTGGCTGAGCTCAGTCTGGCAGGGCCACAGGGGAGGGTCTGTCTGGAGGCACCTCACGCCCACAGAAGAGTGCACATCACTTTACATGCAAATGAAGCCAAAAGATCCCTCTGTGCCTCTGGACAAGATCGTGCAGAACTCTGAAAAGTCAAGACGAACCCTCGCAGCGGTGGATATGTGATTGTGTGTGTGGGTTTCTGTGTGTGTATGTGTGTGTGTGTGTGTGTGTGTGTGTGTGTGTGTGTGTGTGGAGGGGGGAGTGCACAAAGACACATGGATAGACAATAGAATTTAGGGACCTTCAAAAGTAAAACTTAATTAATTGAAAGTTTTCAGGCCCTAATTTGACTTCCTCTTTTTAGAATCTCTGTGATTGGGCACTGCCATTAGAGAAGGTTTTCCAATATAGAAAAACAAGCATTCAAACTTTTTCTCAACAAGTTTTCCAGATAAATCTGTGTTCTTTTGGACGGTTCATACCAAAGCTCCTCTCCCACTCCCCTGAGGAATTGGCTACAACATCTCTAGTGGTATAAGTAATGCATATACAAACACAAAGCCTGTATCCTCTCATTGAGCCTGATACGCTGACAATTTGAATGTTTGTTCTCCTCTGATTATTCCATTTACCACCTCACTATGCTGGATAATCCACTTGCATACATCAGATTGGGACGAGCAGCAGGATGGTTTAGTGTGTGGTTGCGCAGCATTACAGAGGTTCTTTCACTGAGAAAGGGTCTAATTACTTCTGTTAGCTGAGAAGGAACTAAACATGAATTAGAAGAACAGAGCTTATTAAGTAATGGAAGGTGTTGCGTAAAGGAAAAGAGAAAGCTTGTGGAGGTTGAGAAATGTAGCTGAACAGATACATAAATTGTGCAGGTTGTTTTTCTATTACCTGACTAGTTCTATATTATCTCAAAACAGCACTTGAACCTTGTATTTATTATATAATATTATATCATATTTTGGGATGTCAACGTTACTGCATTAATAACGATGCAATTTACAGTATAGGTCTGAAATTAATGCGTTCATTTCTTTATGCATTGATCACGAGCTACTTGTCCCTTTAGGCACACTGTAGTTAAGCCACCACACTAAGAGCAGCATCTCCCTATAGGCACAGTGATGGAAAAGAACAACACCTCTGCTCCTTTGAATGGCTTACTTCACACATTTTTTTCCTATAGTAAAGTTAATGTTGTAGCCTTCAGTGTACCACAAGTTCCTTATTTTCTTTCAAAAATAAAAGCAGGTTGGTATCCAAACAGGAAGTAGAGTACTGTGAGCTTCAGATGAATACGTGATTAAAAATGTAAGTTTAATTTTTTAAGTCAGCGATCGATCTTGATTTGTTGAAATCATTTGACAGCATTGTTATATAATTTTATATTATATTTTTGTTATCCAGAAGGAATTTTTGGAGAAAATAGTCTACAATTTAAATTTCAAAGCTTTCAAGGGAAATTAATTTTTGGTTTAATTGCAATGCGTTTCTTTCTTCATAAATAGTATTTTTTTCACTTAATTTCCCTTTATTGAGGTCTGTAAAAATAAATCAATTTTAATTTTTTTGCTTGAGCTTTGATGAAATAATTAGTCACAATAATCACTACCAATTGAATCCTCATCATTTACTTCTGCTTTTCTTGTGAATAATTGATCTATTATTTCCAGCACTTTTTTTTCATTAGAAATATTTTTTCTCTCATGCATCTACAAAAAAGAGGAATTGAGATTCAGAGACTTTGTGAAAAAACGGAATAGCACCTTATGATTCCAAACAGAACTCTGCCTTTAACTAAGATGTATAGATGATGAAAAACAAAGTTTAACTCAATACTAAGAAGCCGTTACCAACATTTTGTACACACTGCTTATACGCCCACATGTGTGAGCGTGTCTGGTGGCAGACCTCCCAGGCAGCAGTGCAGTAGCATCAGGCTTTTCTAATGAGACCATAAGAAGCACAACTTCACTGTTGTGCTGCCTGGAACATTAGTCTGCATTTGAAATGCACCCAGCGGCCTAGCAGGCATCTTTTATCGTTGGATGCAGCTGTCCATGCTTTCTGAACACTTACTACTAGCAAGCTTCCCTGACTACTGCCAGCGGGCAATATGTAATAGAACCATGAAAACAAAAGGAAAAATATAAATATTTACCAAAGCACAGGCGCAAGAGAGTATTTCTTTTAAGAGAATATTCCCATTATTGGCAAACAAAAGCATAAAGTTTTTAAAAGTAGACTTCACACCAACTGATTCTTTGCCTGGGGAGGGAGAGCAGGGTGAGGGATAACAAAAAGATATAGAAAGAGCAATAGAGATACAAAGTAAGAGGAGAGGAAAAGAAAAACAAAGCAAAATCTATACGTATAGACTGCAGCATATGACACAAGTAGCACTTTTATTCCATGGAGAGAAGCATCAATCTTGACAGCATATGGCGGCTGTGCAAAATCCATTAATTTTTAATATACCAGCGCTGAAATGAAAAGGCTTCCTGAGACAAGCAATTGTCAGATGTCAGCAGTGTTTTGATAAGTTTTTTGATCTCCTTTTTTTTATTTGCATTCATAAAATGAGGCTGTCCACATGACACACACTTTGGTTTGGACATGGCTAGAGACTGACATGGAGGCATTTCCATACAATTGCTCCCATCTTCAGTCAGGAGATGAGGCACGGGGGGTGAAACAAAGACGATATGGATTTTTGAGTAAATGAGCTCTGACTTAGCTTGGGGAGGAAAGAAAACCTGCTATGTCATTGCACACATGCACAAAAGCACCATGCACTGAATATGATTACAACCTACATTTGCACCTCCTTGGTCTTTCCCATCCAAGCAAACTCGTTTTTAAATAGCCTCTGCATCTATAAATCTGTCTGTTATTTTTAAAGTTTACTGTATAAATGTGCAAGAGAAACATGGATATATTAGTAGTGTTTAAGAATAAAATGATAGAAACAAATCAAAATGATAGCCATGCTTCCTGACTACCATACTGTACCACACACACACACACACACACACACACACACACACACACACACACACACACACACACACACACACACACACACACACACACACACACACACACACACACACACACACATACACAGACACACTAATTATCATTTTAAAGTAGAGGCAGGGTTTGAAAGTGCAGATTACAAAGGTCTCTTCAGAGGAGAGCAGAGAAGTGCTGTAGAGCTCAAATGTTCTCCAGCTGTGTGGCTAAGCTCTGTTAGAGGGATAAGATGAGCCCCTCTCAATGAGAGATAAGTAGCAGAGGTCAAACAGTAAGCTCAATGAGTTTTGTCATACTTTTCACACTTCTATATCCTCAGACAGCTCTATATGAAGGTCCTCGACCCTCTTAATGCAAATACATGACTGTACTCCAGAAGAGTATTTTCTCCCCCCCCCCCCCCCCCCCTCTCCTCTCCCCAGTTTAATGGATCACTCTTTGGAGTCATCTTCTCGTGCAGAGGGTGCATTACAAGATATTTATTCATATTCATAAAATGCCAATTTAAAGCTTGCGAGTGGCCATAGGAGATGAGCAGGGAACTTGCAAAATCCAATAAGAGCTGCTTTGGAGACAGGTGCAAAGCGGACTAATTAATAGCAATCTATACTCTGGCCAGGGCACGCAGTGGGCCGACTAAGACACTCTTAGGTCGGGCAATGAAAAGATAGCAGCTCCAAATTCATTTTCTCACCGTGGCTCTCCCAAGAGAAAGCTCCCAAGTACACTCACACTTCTTTTAATGCCTGCACTGGGGTGTAATTTATTTTTGCGTTTGCCAGCACATTTGGAAAGTTCATTACTTCGCTCATGGCTTGTTAATTAGCCTTGTAAAGCCGCCATTAGATCTCCTCGGGCCAGGACCGAGATGAGACTTTTGTCCCAAAACATTAACACACTGCAGGAGGCCTGTAAAAGTGCACTCTGCCCATTTACGTCGTAACAGTGACACCTCGGTGAAAATGTGAAAGATGGAGGGACAATCAAGGCAAAGTCACGTATGCTCTGGACTGGCTGTTGCTTTGGTTTCACCTTTGCTGCCACGGACAGAGGTCAGGCTCATTTCTCTCTAACACCTGTTCAGGGCTGACTTTACAGCTTCAGAGCTTCTCTGCTGATGCTCAATATCCAGTTAGATGTCTGTCTATCTGGCTGTCTTTTCTAAACCCAAGTCGACGGTATAAATGGCTGTGTCAGTGGTGATCTCCTCTGGGTTCTCGCTTACTTCCAACCTTGGAGCTCCAAGGGAGGAGGAGCAGTAATGAGCAGTAGTAGCAGGCTCAGCTGGCAGGTTGGAGAATACCTGCTGTGTGAGGCGTGACTACAGGAACACAGACTGACACCATAGCTACAACACCAGCCCAAGAGACCAGGCAGTCTGGCCTTATTGATTATGCAGGGGCTCATTTGTGTGGCCAAGCGGGTAGCAGGCACGTGTCCCATTTGAACTTTACAGGAATGGAACAGATCCGATTTACCTACTGCAGAAAGGAAGGCCTGATGCTTTATTTTTATAACAGCTGCGTCTAATGGAGCCTGGCAGGTACAGGAGGCGTCACATCTGTCGAGGCCCAGGTGATGATCTCACCCTCCGCTCCTTCCCGCTCCTAGCCCCATTCCTGACCAGTCAAATGACTCACACAGAAGATCAACAGTGTCATTCCCAATAAACTCTTCTTCCCCTTCCTGCCACTTTCCATCAGTTCCAGCGATAGGTTCTTGCTAGTAGCCATTTCATTCCACAACACGGCAGAATAAGGGGATGCATAATGTAAAAGATTCAAGGAAGATGAATGCTCTGTCTAATGCCAGGGCACGCAGAAGATTAATTAGAGAAATCCAGCCTTTTCACTTGTCAAAATGTAGAGGTATGGAGCCATACACCTGAGTCAGAGTGCTCCCCTCTGGAGTTTAGAAAGGAAAGGACATAAAGTGTCAAAGAAGAGGCTTGTAAAGGTAGAGTTACTGTTCAGACTTTATGAGGAGCAGCACTGCTACTCAAATACTGAACTGCATTTCATTCCATTGTTTGGGAAATTTGGAAATGCCACAACATTTAACCCCTTTAAATTACTGATTTAGCAAACATTGAGATTTTGAAATGGGGACTGTGTTTTCTCTATCACTTAGTGATGTAACGATAGCTTGTGCTGCAGTTAAACATCGGTACACATACAGTGAGGGACGATTCAAATCGGTAAAATGAAAAATGAATTGGGATTCATTATTTAAACACATTTTAATAAAGCAACTCTTATCTTGTGCTGTAAACTGTGTAACTTACACCCTTTCCAAAATCATGAACAATCGTGTTGTGAACCCAGCATCGCGAATCGCATCACGAGTTGGGTAAATCACTGCATAGCCCACCCTGAAAAAGATGTTGTATACGTGGCATATGTTGCTCCAAAACCTGTATTAATGATTCTGCATTAATCTAGTCTTCTCAAATGGAGGTTACTCGTGCCATGTACTCGAACGACCTCCATATTATCACATGCTGGCTTTTGAACTGAGTTCTGATAACAAGTTGGACAGTCCCTCTCCTCTGAAAACCAAGGATGTGGCATCCATAACAGAATTTCAGGACCAAAGGACAGTTTTCCTATTCATCTCAATCCATTTTAAATTTCCCTGGTCCCAGAAAAAACATGAACGTTCCTGGATGTAGTATATATACGGTTTCCTCTTTGCGTGGTAGTTTCAGGTAGCACTTACAGAATAATGAACAGTGTAGACAATGGCTTCTGTATGTTCTTGAGCTGATGCAATGATGTCCACTGCAGAACAGTGTCTGTTTTTAATGCAGGGTCGTCTGCTGGTCTGAAGATCACAGCCATCCATTTTCCTTTTTCCCAGCATACAGATATTTTTTAAGATTCTCTGAATCTTTTAATGATATTATGTACTGCACACAGTGAATTATACAGAATTGTTGAGATACATTTTTCAATTGTTTCACAATTTTCCAGCCTGATCTTTTGAAGCTTCCCCATCTTTACTTCAGATGGACTCTCTGGGACGCTCTTTTTATTACCAGTTATGGTATTAACCTGTTGCCAGTAACCTACTTAATTGTGAGGTGTTCCATCAGGTTTTTTTAAGCATTTCACAACTTTTCCAGTCTTATGTTGACACTATACCAACTATTTTAAAACATGTTGTCGGCATCAGACAAAGGTTGGGCAAATAATTATCCAAACACAAAAGCATTTTTCAGTTCCAACAGCTGAAATTATATATTTGCGCTATTTTCACTTAAAAACTATGTTTCAATATTTTGAAAATCATCACATACTGTTTTTATTTACATTTTACACAACACCCTAACATTTTTGAATTAGGGGATGTTACACTGATTTGAAGTTATCACTGTCTTATCGAGTAAACATAGCCACTAACACATGGCCAGTAGAGATTCTATCCCCCTCCAACTATCTTTAGCCTTTTTTTGTTGACAGAATAAAATAGTCTAGAAAGCAATTTAACGACTGGTTCCATTGAAATATTTAGTCATGAATTCAAGCTTTGTCATTTTTAAAAAAAAATTCAAGCCAAGAAAGGTACATCTGATAGTCTTCCTCGTTGATAGGTTTCGCACTACTTCCTGCAAACACCTGTCCTCATCAATGGGTGTTGGAGATAATAGGCCTCAATCATTGTTATATTGGTAATGTTTGCATGAAATAAATCATATTTACCCTTCCCCTTGAATACAAATTTAAGCTTTAAGCTTGTGAGCAAAAAGGTGGGGGGAAAAATTATTTTCACTCAATTGCATTTTGTGAATCCAGCAATATTTGAGTTTTTTTTAAAATTTGTGGCAATAATTGAAGTTGGAAAATTACAAATTCCATGAACCATAGCCAGATTATTATCTATAAACAAATTTACACTGAAAATAGTACACAGGAAGTGGAGCAGCTGAGAAGGTATAAGGTTTAAATATAAAACCTATACACATTGGCTAAGATACTGTTAAAAAGTCTTTCTTTTCTAAGGTTTAAAATGGATAGAATGTGATGTACTCTTACTTATTAAAACTCCTACTCCCTTCCTTGGTGATGAGAAAATGTACTACCAAGTTCTTCTTCCATGTTCTCTTTCAACTCAGTGAATCTGAGCTTCAGGACGATCCAGCAGTTTGTCTATCCGTGCAAAATATGTCTGCTCTCTTTCTACCTTTTCCCCAATCTCACAGCGCTCCAAATATCATCATCAAACGTCACTGTGGCATACTTGAATAGCTCACTGGTAACAGGAATATATCTCCCTCATAGCAGGGTGGGGTGGCACGCCACACAGCAGTTAGATCAACAACAATAACAGCAGCAGCATCGGCTCAAAACAGCCGACTGCTGATAAAAGGGCGGGTGGGGGTGAGGGTGGGGGGAGTTCCTCTCAGCTCAGCAGAACGGTGTGATCAGCTGTAGAATTTTGTCTGTTCTCTTCTCTCTTTCACCCTCCCTCCCTCCCACCCTCCTTGCTTCCTTCCCTCGCCCCTTCACTTCACTCCTTCCTCTCTTCCTATCCAGAAGACAGGAAGCTGTTTGTGGGAATGCTCGGCAAGCAGCAGAGCGAGGACGACGTCCGGCGGCTGTTTGAGACCTTCGGCCAGATCGAGGAGTGTACTGTCCTGCGAGGGCCTGATGGGGCCAGTAAGGGTCAGAGCCCACACACCTGCCACTCTTTTTTCCCCTTCTGTCCCTCTCAATCCCTCTCAATTTATCTGTCTGTCTTACTGGTGGTCTTCTGTCTTTCTATCTTCTCTTTATATGTTTGGAACCATGCTTCAGCCGCTCTTTCTTATCGACATCGTCTGAGCTCCGCTCCTCTGAATAACTCATCCTCCCCTTCAGCTCTTCTTTTTTTCCCCATCACCTCTTATGTGCCTCGCTCGCGTTTCTTTCTTTCATACCTCATTGTCACTGTGCTCTGACACCTCCCCCTTCCCACTTTCCTTTTCTCACTACTTTGTGCATTTCACTTCCCTTTTGTCTTTTCACTCCAACTCTCCTTTCTCTCATTTTATTGTTTCCTTCCAAACTCCCTTTTCTGTTCTCTCTTCATCCAGGCAGCTCCTCTCACCCTGAGCTCGTATACTCAACAGATCCATCACGCAACACGTCGTCTTTTATTTCCTTACCACTCTCTTTCTTCTCATCCAACTCTTCCTGTTATCTGAAAAGCTGAGAGGTTGTAATCATGTTTGTTTCTCACATTTCCGTCATACCTCCCCGGGGACGCCATTGGATGATGATGTCCTTCTGTAAATAAAGCGGCCAGGCTCTGGGTTTTTTTTTTGCGCTGCTGTCACTCACCGTGCGGCAGATTTGCCTGCATTCAGGAACAGCTTATGCATTCAGTTCTGTGGCTTATGTGCAATTAAGTTAGTAGAGCGTGCACAAATATGAAATGTGTGATGCAGGTGGGATTATTCTGAGAGTGCAGGAGTCTCCCCATTATCCTTTGATGGGTTTCTGTCTTATAGCCATATTTAGAGCGATAATGCCAATGATATTGCTCTGAACCTTTACCTTCCTCTCTCTCTGTGATTTATTCTCCCATACGAAGTGTGTGAATGTGAGAAAAGGATGTGTGGGAAGGCAAAGCCTGCTGAGTATATCGAAAAAGAAAAGACGGCTATACCCAACCACATGCCTATCTGTGTCAACATCTGTTCCTCTCACTGTTAATCCCGGGTCTATTGCACCGCGTCGCCCCAACAGCCCACTACCTTTTTTCCTCACCGGCTTGCTTCCTCTTTTCCCTCACCGGCTCGCTCTCTTCTTGTCTGCTCAGAAGCCTCCATCTGATTGACAGCACATAAAATGAAATCAGGCCTGTACTGTTGTATCAGACAGGAGCTAGTTTTCTCCCACATTCTCGCCTTCACTCGTTTTCGACCCTCCTGCACCCCTCACCTCATCTTGTGTTTTTCTTTTTTTCCCTTTCTCACATGCCATATGTTTCCTGTGTTTGGTATTTACTCAACCACATTTTTTCCATGTTTTCTCTGCTTTGAAATGGGGAAAGTGTTAACTAGGAATTCTACCAGCAGACAAAGGTCTCATATATAGGTATCTAGTCCTATCACTGTCTGTGCAACAGTCCCATGTAATCATTACAGGATGTTACGGCAAATTATTTTGCCAGCCTCCTCGCTTGGGATGAGGCTGGCGTAATTTGAATGAGACAGACCTTGAAATTGACGGTGCTATCTGTTCCATGATGGAGGCTTTGTCCCCTGTTGATGTAAATTTATGCTACTCAGAGGCTTTTCAGCACCCCTCTTCACCCAATAAAAAAGGCCGAGAAGTTTAACATCCATCTCTCTATGGCGCTGCTCCTCAAAGTACTTTTAAAGTGCAACACTTGCTGCCAGAGTTGAATAGAGCCCTGAATTGTCAGGAAAAATAGAGAGATGGCTTTTAGGTCTATAATTAAGTTGTGTTATAAATGTCACCCATCCAGCGGGATGGAATTCATGCATACATATTATTACCCCGGGAATTCAAAAGGCAGTGCAGATCCTCTCGCTTGAAAGCAATACAATCTCTCTTTTTTCCTTTTCCCCCCCAAACTCATTCTGAGCCATCAAATTCAAAAACTCAAATGTGCACTATAATTTATGAGGCTTTGGCACTTCCAATTCTTTTGAGATGATGTCTGCTGTGTCCCTTAATATTTTTTTTTTGTAGTCCAAGAAAAGCAAAGCTACAGCATTGATGTTTTTGGGGTGGAGAAATTTGAGGACATTGTTCTTTTGACATGACTTTGGCATTGATGGTGTGCGCCAAGCCCTGCAGTTTTAAGGTTTTGTTTTTTCTGGTGGAGCAGAGCTGCCAGGGTCACTGAGTCTCTGGCACAATATCTGAAAAGCCTTGTTAGGGAAACAACAGCAAGTTGTGTTGCCTTACAAAACCAAGAGGCTTTTCCAAGAACAAACTGCCCATTATTATCTCAACTACAAAGGTTAAATGCATTTGTTCCTTCAAAGGCAAAGCTGCAGTCAAATGGTACACAGTGGGCAGACGCATTTCAGTCGGACAAATGAAGACCTTTCCCGCCTTCACCCAGAGGGCTGTTCAAGTGAAGTAAAAGGGTTTTAAAGTGCTGTGACAGAATCAAAGCCTTTTTTTTTGACTTATCTGTTTGCCTCTGTAGATCTGTACAGCTTCATGGACATTTGACGGTACAGAAAACACATGGCCTCTACTACTCATCACATGTCAGCTTCAGCATAAAAATGGTCAACCAAATGATTGTGCACATACTGCATTTCCCTCTGTTAAATCTTTTTTGGTTGTTTGGGAAGATGTGCCTCTTAGGATTTAGAAACGAATGGATCCATTCCTGAGCCCACCAATCAGTGTTTGTAATCAAGACAAATCATCCCAACTACTTTGAAAATATAGGGTAAATACATATACACAAAAGGAGTTGCTGTTTTAAATAGCTATCAGTAGTTTTTAAGAAACCATGGGATTGAACTCTAAAAAGCCTTTCTCCCTCGAAGACACTGGAGCTGCTCAGCTAATGAAAAGAGGACAGAATTAATCCATGAGTTTGTTAATTAGGTATCTCTTGACTTAACACATGAGCTACCTGAAGGCAAGGATAAGAATAGGACATAACAGAATACCTCGTGAAGTCTCTGACGACCATAAAGCTTAGAGAAATAGCTCCTGTTTAATTTAATAGCTTTTGGAAAATCACCACCTTTTACTTCCACTGTATTTCAGTTCACTTCATTTCTCTTGATGTTTTAGTGGTTTAGTGCCTGCCCTAACCTACACACAGATACACTATTTAATCATATAGTTAGACTATGTACTGTAACGTTCTAAAAAAAACATATTGTGCTTAATTATTATGAGCTACTCAAATCATTTGAAATGTTAATGCAATGAGGCTCCAGAACACTGCTGCCAACAGCTGCTCTTTTGTCTCCCCGCCAACTTTCTATGTTGACTTCTCCTTTTGTGCACTAACCACACAACAGATTTAAGATGGTTTGGATGCCCTTTGAGCAAAGCACCCCCCCCCCCCCCCCATCTGAAATTATACATGAGCAGAGATTCGGTTAGATAGGCAGATTATAATACTATGCCTTTGTCATCATAATCTCTTTTATGAGTGACTGCACACAAATCACATTGTGTAAATATTAAACAGATTAATAATCACAAACAAGTCAGGGTAGTAAATGCCTTGGCTGCATGCTCCAAAGTGTGTGTGTGTGTGTGTGTGTGTGTGTGTGTGTGGGGGGGGGGGCGAGGGACAGGATGTTCCATGTAGTTTGTGCCTTTGCTACAATTAGACTGATTTATTCAGAGTTATGCGCTGAACAAACACATGGCAGAATATATTTACAAACTAGATTACATGAAAGTAATGGTTATAAATGCCCCCTCCCCACCCACCCATATTCAATGCAATCTCCCTGATGTTGTGCCCCTCCCTCTTGTTTTTCTTGTTTTCTGTGTATGCAGGCTGTGCCTTTGTCAAGTTCTCCAGCCACGCAGAAGCACAGGCTGCCATCAACAGCCTACATGGTGGACAGACTATGCCTGTAAGTACACACTCACTAACATGTGTTTTCTCACAACAAAATCAACTCACGATCAGAACTAAAAATGCATTATGAAAGCCTACTTTCAGATTTATGTCAATGCAGTTGCACAAAATTACACTTATTATCAAGTGGACAGTTTTAGAGATGCGTGCTGTAAGTTGAATGTGTATCATTTCTAAGTTGTTTGAGGTGGACTGGGATAAAGTTTATAGTAGTACTGGTTCACTTTTTGATTTTGTTTTCTGCCCCACAAAAAAAGACCAACTCAGTATTCCCTTTAAATGTTCTATTCTACTGCACCAACCGGATGGGTTGTGCCTCTTTTTGTTTCTCAAACATGTTAAGAAAAGTCATAGACATAAACATTATTAAAATATATGAGAATATTAAACATTTATGGATGTACCCATTTCTTCTACAGTGTAATGCATACATTTATAAAAACACAGACAAAAAAAGCATGCAGTCACTGTAGTGTCTCCTCAAAGCACATTAACAGTCCACACTAACACAGAAACATTCTCACTGTGTGTTATCGTACACAAAAGATTCCTGCAGTCAGCATCCGCCACCTCACAGCACACAGCTTCATGCTCGCTATCTGTCTTTACCCTCAATATCCATTTCCCTCGCTATGTAGATTACCTTTAAAGCAGACAGATAGAGTGTTTACATTCACACTCTTATAAAGATATGATTACTTTGCACTGCACATGAATCCTTGAATTTGTCCTGAGGAGGCGTTATGCTATGACTCTACTCTCTGCAAGCCCAACACAGTCGCAGCAGATGGCTGTTTAACATGGGTCTGGTTTTGCTCAAGGTTTCTGTCTGAAATTTTACTGCCACTGTTGCCCCATGCATAACTCATGGTGGATTAATATTGGGTCTCTGCAACAATACAATATATAGGCTATTACTGTCTAGATTATATTATATTATATATTATTATATTACCTGCTCTAGTCTTGAGATAACAGACAGTATGTTGTGACTTTGCACTATGCAATTGGCTTACTTTTAAAGTTGGCAATGAAGACAGACAGAAAGGGCAGAGAAAATAGGGTTGTTTAATTGGGTGATTTCCATTTTATGTGCTGTAAGATTAGAGTTTAATTAATTTAATTCACCCCTTTCGATTTGATGAATTCACATTATATTGATCAATGCAGAAACAAGCTCTTAATGCTGAGGAAAGTACAGACAAAACAGGTACAGAGTTTTGATTCATTTTTCATGGTATGGTCCTGCAACCGTGTGCACCTGAGAACGTAAGAGCTGTGCACGAGGTACCCTGTTGGCCATTTTGATTAAGCTCTTAATGCTCTTTGAGCATATCTGTGCGATATAGCAAATGCATTAGCTTACAATTCCCCTACTTGCGTTGGCAGAAGAAGCCACCTGATGACAGTAAATCCAATGTTCACTGACATCATAGTTTTCTATTAGTTTACCAAGATCAATAAGAAAGAGAGAATTTAAGTTAATAAAGTAATGCATTAAGTGAATAAGGGTAACAAGAGGAAGGCTATGTTCTACACAGCAGGTTTGACTGACAGGTTTTTGAAAATTGCATTGTAAAAAGTTAATAGTTTTAACAACTTTCTGAAACTGTTCCAGCTGTAATAAGGGTAAAATATGTGGCTTTACATTTGGAGATAGTTACATGGTGAAGCAATTGAAGATATAAATATGTTATCAGCATAACAGTTACACTTTTGTGTTTGCTTTAGACAGGTCTAGGTAGGATGAGTGTTGATATTCTCGTATTTTCTAGAGGAGGTTGTTTTATAAGGTAAACGATGTCTTGGAGACAAACTGCATGTTCTAAATTGCAATGAGTCTGTGCCCAAGTGACAGATAACACACATGCAGCAAAAGATTTCTTAATATGGATGGGCTAAGGGGATTTAAGTCACAGTCTCTTCTCACAATAAAATCAACGTGTCTGATAAACAGCTCATCATGGCCAATGTAGTACCATTGACAGTTTGAACCCTGACAGGGGGCTATTTTGCTGAAGAATATTAAACATTTAAAATCACTTGAAAAACACTTATCAAGGGAGGCTTCATTACAGTGAATGGAAGGGAGGTTAACACGTTAGTCAATAATATTGAATAGCACCCTACAGTTAAGATGAATCTTCTAAATCAGGTCAGATTAATAAGCCATGTTTGCTTCCTTGACTGCTTCCTGAAATTTCAGTATCCTGTCCTTCATAACACTATGAGACACTTGTAGCTTATCAGCTTTCCAATAACTCATGACATTTATTCTTCTTGCAGACTGGGAAATGTATCTTGATATGGCGTTTAATATTATTCAGCTATTATAAACCTACTCAGCCCTAATGTAAATCAGACTGCATAAGCGCTTGCTGCCCTAAAAGCTCAAGGTTTTTGTACAACATTTATAGACAGGATGTCAGCAAATGTGGAATCACTCTGGTCAGTGTTGGCTGTTCCACACTACCTTATAGTCGGAAATGAGCTTTGAATATAATAAACAGTAGTTGTGAAATAAATGACTAAGCATAAGTTGGTGTTGATTTGTTTAGTTGTAGAATGAAGCCACCAAACCTGCAACTATTTTCAATCTAAAGTTAATTATGAATTGGATATGCTTCTGTCGGGCTTGAACAAGGCCACCAAAAAGGCTGAAAAAAGATGATTGACGAAGCACCTCCCGGCCGGTTCTGTGTGTGTGAGCTGTGCAGCTGGACACACACACAGAGCACACACTCCTCCTGGCAGACATCCGCACCTTCACACACTTCACTGATGTTCCGCAATAAATATTTACAGACGCTTCCTGGCAGCCAGATAGTGTCCTGGAAGCCAGATGTAATTTACACATCTTTTTGATGCCGCCTCTATTTGCATTACACTGAAGTGAGGAACGGGAATGAGTGGTAGAGTGGCTCTCAATTTGTGTGTGTGTGTGGTTGTTGTGCTCAGTGGAGACCAAACTTTTTGGCATGTAAACCACAAGGGTCAAAATTTAATAAGCAGTGGGCCATGAGCCGAAGAATAATCCTCTTGCACACTCATCATACACAGTTATGTCAGGCCTCTGCTTGAAATTTGATTCTAATCAAGATATTTACCTTCTACTCAAACTATCTTGTTGACTCAATCAACAGAATATGTTTACTTCCAGAAGATTTACATAATTGGGGCTCATTGGGGCTGGCATTTTGCTTTCTTGTCGTATCAAAATTTGGCTTATGTGGACAATTTCTGCACACCTTGCACCACCTTGTAGGCAGTGATGAAGAGGTGAGTTTTGAGGGATTTCTTGAAGGAGGTGAGTGTGGGGGAGTCTCCGATGTTATTTGGGAGTGAGTTCCAGAGGGTGGGAGCAGCAATGGAGAAAGCCCTGTCCCCCCAGGACCGATAGTTTGTATCTGCAGACCTTAGAGTGCGGGTGGGAGTGTGTCGGTGGAGGAGCTCAGACAGGTAGGGGGTGGAGCCAGGTTGTGAAGGGCTTTGAAAGTGAGGATGAGGAGCTTGAAGTTGATACGCTGGGGGATGGGGAGCCAGTGGAGGTCATGAAGGACAGGGGTGATGCGGGAGTGTGTGAGGAGACGAGCAGCGGAGTTCTGGATGTATTGGAGCTTCTTGAGTGAATGTGATGGTGATCCGTAGAGGAGACTGTTGCAGTAGTCTAATCTGGAGGTGATGAATGCGTGGGTGAGGGTCTCGGCAGCTGAAAATGAGAGGGATGGGCGGAGGCGGGCGATGTTTCTGAGGTGGAAAAAGGCTGTTTTGGTGATGTGTTTGTCGTAGGAGAGGGTTTGGTCGAAGATGACACCAAGGTTACAGATGTGGGGGGAAGGGAGCACTGTGGAGCCATCCATGGTGAGGGAGAAGTTGTTGGTGGATTTGATGAGGGAATTGGTGCCGATGATAATGACTTTTGATTTGTCACAGTTGAGTTTGAGGAAGCTGGTTTGGAGCCAGGATTATATTTTTGTGATGCAATCAGTGAGGATTGAGTGAGTGGCAGGAGCGATGGCTTTGGTGGCGATGTGGAGCTGGATGTCGTCGGTTTTCAACTCAAGTCTACACAGTAGGGATCAGCTGGTGGAACCACAGTACTGAAGTCTGCTTACCAAAACACACATTTAACTTACCAATAAAAAGGTCAGTACAGTCTACAGCAAAACAGAGTCTTGGTTGTGTTTGAAGCAGACATTTACTGTTAGTCTTATATTCATTTTTGTATTCATTTTTTTCAATGTATTGTATTTTTTTTTTAGAATCACTTGTATTTCGATTTCATAGTTTGACCCATGTCTTATTTGTAAGTATGGAGGTGGCAGATTTTATGATGTATACTGCAGCCAGTCAGTAGGGGGAGCTCTCAATGTTTTAGCTTCACTTTTTGGAGCTGTCATGTCATCCATCTTATTGTACAGTCTCTGGTTAAAGCTCAGACATAGCTTTTATCCGTCTGGCTACAGAGCCACCTGAGGTCTACTACTGACAAACTGGCCAAGTGCAACATATGGAGCCCCAAACAGACCTGGGGCAGATCAAGAGCCATCCAACTTCATTAATAATCAATATTATCCATATCTCTCTCCCTCTATCCCTGCACCTGTTATCCTCCTCTCCACAAATCCAACTTCCACTCCAGATTAATAGGCAAGGTGGCCATTAGTATCCAACTTAGGCACGGGTACCGATGGGGGATGCAGTTAATTTGGATAATATCACTGCCACATGTCGTCAACAACAGACTAACAGGAGGCAGGATTCACAGAGTGGGCTGCTCAGCACACTGCCTGCTGCCAGCTGTGAGGTCTGGATGAACCTTGAACAAAGAGTTGTCTCTCACTCTCTCCCCGTGTCTCTCTCCCTCTTAATGTTCTTTCCGCAGCATCTGTGTTACCTGGCACACACACGCATGCCATAAATAATACCTGCACCAAAATACGCTGGCCCAAAATGAAAGGCTCTAATGAAGCTTAAGGGCAAGGGGATGCCACCGAAGGGCATGCGCTGATAGATCGGGTCATAGCTTTAATTGATGTTTATTGCGGATTGCAGGTGCTTCCAAAATTAACTTAAAAGGTGATTGGGCGACAGAACAGGCTCTCTCACTGGTTCAGCTGTTGAACTACAGCAAGGCTGCAGAGGCACAGGTGGCAGAACTTCAAATGGCAGAGCCAGGGGCAGGCAGACAACACCCAGTAAATTGCAGACATTGTCATGTTCAGTGTCACAGCATGGCTGACAGGGTCTGTGGAGCTCGCCGATGTTGGCAGAAACAAGACAGTGCATGTGTCATACTATGGTTCTAGATTAATGAGAGATAAGACCAAGCCAGGGAGCATTGTCATTGTTGCACACAATTCATCAAACGCCACATGAAAGTGTTGAATCTTGTAGCTGACAGAGTACACAGAGTTTTGTGTATTTGCACTCGTCATGTATTGCTGTGAAAACTGTTATTTACAAAATGCCTTACAAGCCAAGTGAACATACCAGTATGAATGACAGTTTTCTTCGACGGTGTCGTTTGGCTTGATGCAGCATGCTCGATATCTGCAGCAGTATGTGGTGGACAGCCAGGCCAGACCAAGACAGCATCATCCAGTGCTAATGAGAGACAGTCCTCCCATGAGGCTAGCAGAGATGGAGCAAGGTTCAGAGAGTTGAATAAGAAGCCCACAGGGGGCTCATCCAATTACCAACAAACTTGTTATGGAGTTTTCAATTAATTTCCGACTGATTCTCGATTAAAACTTTTAGTCTGTAAGCCTGTAGAAACCTATAAAGATTAGGAAAGTTTTGTTTCTCATTTGGTAGTAGCTTTTTGCAGAATAGGCGAGAACAGATCATTAATACGCTTTTCAAAGTGACAAGTTTTCCTCTCAATGAGTGTGTCGTTATATAACATTGCTGTAATCCTCTGAAGGAGATGAAAGACGTGTGTTTACCTGTTGTCACACACTTAACACCAGTGTCTTTGTGTCCCAGTAATGCAGTGATAAAAAGCGTAATTCCATTTCACTGCTGTAGTTCAGTTCTAATCCCTCAATTACTGTTGTGTATTTTTCCATCTACACATTTTGTGGCCCATACAAAATCCAATATAGGAGATTTTCACAAGTCAAGTGCGTTGTTCAAGAAATTAGATTAGTTTTTGAACCCGTGACAAATTCCTTAGTTGTACCTGTCAAAAGTGAAGGCTCCCTGTTGGCCCTTATCAAATTCAGTGAATTCATTTTCGCTCCAGGTACGGGAGTCGTGCGGGCAGAGGTTATTATTCTGTTTGTTTGTCAGCTTGTGATTTTCTGCTTCCAGCGAGGATGCTGCCGCTTTGCATCCAGCGCCTATTGTCTGCTGCCACCTGTTCCTTCATTACCTGCACATATTGCTCTTTGTTTTACTAACAGAAAAACTTTTGATTCGCCAGTGGATCGCGGTCTGGAATCTGCCTTTTTTCTGATAAGGGATCTAGTCGGATTATATATCTACTTGATATGTGAAGACACGAAATCCACCTGCTCAGGGACAGGAAAATATATTTTTTATTTTATCTTTTTATTTTCAAGGGGATTTTTTTGCGTTAAGGCTATGAAAGTCAGAAATGCTATGCTTTTACATGAGTGACAGAGCTGACAACACCTGCAGAGGATGTTGTAGTGCTTTAGTGAGAATGCCAAGGCCTTTCAGAGCAGAATTCTCAGACTTGGGCTCCTCCTGCGCTGTCGTCTACAGCAGAGCTCTCTGCTGCGAGACACTAGACCGGGCCAGACTCTTGAGTCATGGTGCAGTGGGTACAGGCAGCCTCAGGCTTTCACAGTCCCCAATGCATTCTTCATGAGGTATTAAATGAATGTAAGAATACACAGACACACAATGCAGAGAAAATGAATGTGATCTAAATGCCAGGCGCCCGTGCTGAAGGCAGGCTTGAGCAACAACGCTGGAGGAGGATGTTTGCTCAGTGCCGGCCTCATTAAGTCCAACAGCCCCCATCCCTTCAACCAGCCCACAAAGTTGAGAAAGAACCGAGAAAGGTCAGGAGGTGGGATGAAATGAAATTAGAGAGGGAGAAATTGTGCCGTTAACGCCGCCATGTCCCGAGTATTGATTTAACTAATTGAAATGGCATCGAGGGAGAAACACCAGATGGGTCTCCTCTGGCCTGAGGTGGGTTGCTGGCTGGCTCTGATAGGATCCCATCTGAGACACTCTCTCCCCAGGGTCCATGTTGATGCTTTCTCCATTCCCTGGCCAGTTTCTTGCTGTTATCTACAGCCAGCACATTCTCTTGGAGGTGTTAATAGAATGTTATTAGACACTTTTCACATGGGTGAGTCAGAGCTTACTTGCAAAGCCACTGAAGGAGAACTTGTTTATCTTTTGAATTAAGAAAATGAATATTTGGATAAGAAAAGAATGAGATAAAAAAAAAACAGAAACAGAAGCTGAGTGAAGTATAGGCTTAGACATGCTGACTGATCATTAAGAATAAAGTAGAAAAACATTTAAAAAAGTGTCAGGTTTTTGGCAGGATAAATATATGACAACATGTTACGTAAGATTTGTTGAAGCAGCTATTACTACGCCAACCCCAAAGCTGGAGACTACACTGGCAAACTGCCCTCTCGGTGGCGTGATCACTTAGCTGTCCCTGTTTAACATTTCATGAAGTGTCTACAAAAATAGGACACACTATTTGTATGACTTACTATGAAATAGCATGAAATAAGGATGCACAACTGTGAGACAGAGAGTGTATTTGTTCAGTGGCTGAAAACTCTCTCTCACTGTGCAGTTGCATTATTCAGCTTCACAGGGCATTCGTTTGTTTGTTTCTCTGATTTTCTGTTTGGATAGCTCTGCTTTAGTAATGCCTCTCATGTAGGTAGCACTCAAGCTTAAACTTGAACCTGTGGAGAAGCTCCGTCTAGCTTTGTAAAATTCAATTTCTCACACGCACAAAAAGAAAACAGGTGCATGGGGCATCACTGATACCGGTCATCCTCATCACTTTATGGCACTGTGTCCCCTGCTGTTCACTTACATTTTAGACTTGATCCCCCCCACCAAAAGAAAAAATGTAAATCCAAATCAAAGTCTGAATTTGTTCTGACCCTGTCAGGATGAGACATTTTGTGAAAGATGAATCCACGTTGTGATTATGAAGTCCTTTTCTCTGCATGTTTTTGCTTTTATGATCCTACTAATCATATCCTGACTGCCCCCTGGCTGCCTGTGTCCTTCTGTCCTGGTGCTGCTCCATGCTCTTTCCCAGCATGCACTGCTTGTAATTAAATAGGAGCCTGGTCCTCTTGACAGTATCTCTAGCTGCTTTCTCTGCCTGGCAGCTTCCTCATCCTCTCTTTCCGTATCTCTCTCTCTCTCTGTCTGTCTTTCACTCACTCACACACACTCTCCCTCCATGGATGTCACAAAGGAACTGACTCTGGTCTCTGTCTCTCAAATGATTTAATTGGATGCAAACTCAGGAGCACAGACATCAATACAGAACTATATCTGCCATAAGGCAGAGCCATTAGTCAATACTTCACCCTCCACATGCCGAAGGCTTTTGTCAGACCTAATTACCCAGGACTGTATTCAGCGGAGCTTCAACAGTGGGGGACTTGGACTCCAGTGGGATCTGGTTAGGATCACAGTTCACTTCCAGTGTATACAGTTGAGTTTAAAAGTTCACCAAAGCAAATATCACTCACTATTCTCTTCCATTTATCGCTGACAGCTAAATGACCGCAGTCATGGGAGGTGCACATTTACTTTCAATGACTTACTGGACTTTTTATAGTCGGTCTTGAAAGCTGAATGCTGTGTAAACTGGATGCATCAGATGACAGAAATGAATCCCTTTGCTAACAATGTTTTCCTTGATCATCATATAGAGAATCACACAGGTAAAAATATTGTTGACATGGAGTTGATTGGAAGCTGATCCAACGACACAATGAAAGATGCAAATGCAACAAGTTTGGGGATCTTTTTTTCTAAATGGTTAATATTTGGGTTAAAGTGAGATGATTAATGTGAAATGAGAGCATACATGTGCTTACTTGCAGTCAGACACACTGATTAGATCCATTCATTTTTTCAGGTACAAGATCAGTTATAGAATTGATGATGTCAGTATTTATACGAGTTTTATAAACAGTGTGTTTTCAGCACAAGTGTTAGTTCACCTTTACAATGAAATAAGTTCTTATTCAGTATTGGTCATTAAACACCAGCTCATGAACCGGATGTCCAGCTGAAGCAACAAGTGCAATCTGCACTTTGACTTACAGTTACCGTCAAAGTCGCAAGAGCTAGTATTATAAGTTCTGAAACTTCTTGGAATTCTCACTGCCAAAATGTTTTTATTTTTTTTAATTAGGGGGCGCAGGGAGGGGGTAGGGTATTTTTTGTTGTCTTTAGTTTATTTGGATTTTCAATCCCCAGGCAGAAATTTAAAAAAGTAATTATATGCTGCTAAGTCTTCATTAAACCACCATGTTTATCAAGACACATTTGAAAAATGCCAATTGAATAGTGGACCTTTCAGTAAAAACTTTTTGAAGTCCAGCAGCACATCCCACTAACCTTGCCATATATATGTGTCATTCCAGGGTGCCTCGTCCAGTCTGGTGGTCAAGTTTGCAGACACGGATAAGGAGCGGACTCTGCGCAGGATGCACCAGATGGCGGGCCAGCTCGGCATCTTCAGTCCCATGACCATCCAGTTTGGGGCCTATGGCGCCTACTCACATGCTGTAAGTCTCAGCCCGGCGGGGGAGGAGACGGTGAGCTTTAAAAAAAAGAAAACAAAAATTGTTATGATTTGAGGGTTTAACTCACAATCTCTCCCACTAGGCAGGTGACACTCCCAGCAAACAAGTCCTCAAGTGTTTCACACCATTAAACGCCGGTTTGTGTCCAGATATACACAGGTTTCATGGAAAATGCTGCACTGCTTTTTATGATGTGCCATTTTATCCCTTCATTTGTGCAGAGAAGCTGCTTATCATGTATGCACAGCACTTAACACTTTTACTTACAGTTGTTAGCATCCATTTCCTGTTTCGTTTTTTTTGACACCCTTATTTCTTGACTTGGTCTTTAATTTTAAACTATCAACCTTGCCTCTTTAACATTTCATCTACTTACACATATGCCTTTACTCTTAAATATTGGTGCATGTAATTACAAGAAACCTACACCCCCCTCGTCCCCTTGCCCCCCTGCTGCAAGATCTCCCAACCCCCATTTTCCATATTCACACATGAAAGTCACAGCTGTGTTAGGAGTCTGTGAGTTTCTGCACTCACACAGTAACTAACAAGTCTTCCTGACAGGTGAGAATCGCCCACTGAAGCACACTCTCTCCCCTAACGCTATAATCACATCTCCCATTTTGCTCCAAACATATGCACACACTACACACACACACACACACACACACACACACACACACACACACACACACACACACATATGTATACACATATATATATATATATATTGCATAGTCTGCAACCGACTGTACAGCCTTCATATCGTGTCAATGTAATGAGCACAAGGCCAGAGCTGGGTTACAGTCACTGGGAAGCAACGCTGCAGGGCAACACAGACCACTCTGTTGAAGAACAAGGCTTTGGCCAAGCAAACAGAGATGTGAGAGTAAACACGCTCTGGTCCTGCGGCTATTTCACCCTCCTTTTTCCTTTTTCTGTCCTTCCCTCCATCCCTCTCCCGCCACTCGCCTCTCTCCCCACTGCTCTTTAATCCAACAGCAGATGATGCAACAGCAAGCAGCCCTGATGGCAGCAACACAAGGGTCCTACCTGAACCCCATGGCGGCCATTGCTGCCGCACAAATGCAGCAAATGGCAGCTTTCAATGTCAACGGCCTGGTGGCTACTCCCATGACACCATCCTCAGGTACACACACACACACACACACACACACACACACACACACACACACACACACACACACACACACACACACACACACACACACACACACACTAACTGGAGCAAGAACAGAGGCACATACAAACACACACATGAAGGGCTGCTTGGACCATTCCTCACTGCTGCCCTGGAACATTTCCATCATTATCAAGAATTATAGAAGCAGAAGTAATGGACTTCCTGTTTTGGTTGCAACATTTATGAAGAAGCAGGGTCCAATTTCATTAAGCAGACTTTGTGAATGTTGAACTGGTATAAGCAGAGTCTTATATTGAATGAGACATGGCGGTAAAAGATGTACAGCATTCCTTGAAACTCATTGGCAGACACATTACAGCCCCTCTCTCTCCCCCCAGCTCTCATTATCTCTGTCTCTCTCTCTCTCTCTGTCTGTTGTGCTCTCCCTATGCTGTCTCTGTGACAGTGTGTGTTTTCTGGGACAACAGCCAATCCGATGACTTTGGATGCAGAGTCCTTGGCTTATACAATATAAGAGCAAAGATTTGCACGAGATAATCCGGGACCCCGGTCTGAACTATCTTTTTGGCCCTTGTCATGAGGAGCTTTGATGGCTCGACACTAAGTAGGCAGGCGGCCTGAAGGCAGGGTCATTGCAAATGTATTAAATAGAGTGGCTTGACGCTGCACCTGGCATTTGTAATCCACAAGTCCTACATATACCAGGTAATGCTTATCAAACATAATCCTACATGACTTTAATGTCCTTCACCTTGGATTAGAAAAATTAGAAAAAGCCACCGGCACAAAAGGGCACTGACAAGGTGCCAGACTTTGAATTTCAGAACAAGAAGGAAAATAGGACCTCAACATACACGAGGATGATATTTTATGGAATGATAAGTGGAATAAAGCAAAGCAACTATTCAGATACAGCTTTCCAGCGTCAAGACAACTGATTGATTGATTGATTGATTGATTGATTGATTGATAGAACTACATTGTCAGACGTGGTCTGAAATTTGTCTCGCATCACAGCGGCTCCATTTGCGACATAAAAATGAACACAAGATACAAAGATACAAACATTTGACACAACATTCAAACACCAAACAAACTTTCAGAGGCCTTAAACGTGCTTTGATCTGGGATTCAGCCCCGCATTCAATTTTAGAAATGAATGGTGAACAAAAGAGTGTTTCAGTCTAACCGTCTTAAAACGTGGGACCCACAATGAGGAAGTATACTCTGAAACATTGGAAACCAGTGGAAAATGAATTGACATCACTCTAGAAATAAACCATTAAATACAGAAGTGGTTCAAAGATTTGATAAGAAAAATAACATAATTAAGATTTTATTTTATGATTCTGTTTCTTGAAAGGGAAATTGATTCTAGCTGTTTCTTTCTTCCTTTTTTTCTGCCCTTACCTCTATTTTTACGGTGTGTAGCATGTGAAGCGTGCACCCTGCAGTTTCCATAATGACTCTGTATCCATATGCAGGCACCAGCACACCCCCGGGCATCTCTGCCACAGCCGTGCCCAGCCTAGGCGCCCCTATCGGGGTCAACGGATTCAGTGCCCTCCCGCCTCAAAGCAATGGGCAGCCCACCTCCGAGCAAATCTACACTAACGGTATTCATCCATACCCAGGTGAGCTTATAAAGGTTTACATAAAAGAAACATGAGATATGTGTGTAACATCTACTTTTTTTGGACCTCTGACTCTGAGACTTCTGATTTGCTGTAAGGATAGGAATTCATAAATATTTGATTATTCGAGTGATTCTCTTGATCTGAAAAAGAACATCACTGAAATTTGAGTTCAACATGTCAGAAGAGACTAATCAAATTATATCACATGGTACAGTTTAAAAGTTGACAAGAGTCTTCTTATTACTTGACACTCTCATCGCATCTCTTTCTGATCTGAACTGAAGCGTTTCAGACTCTAGGGTTAATCAACAGTGTCTTTGGCAGATTTCTGAGCAGCCAGCCCCAGTATCATGATGAATCCATCAGTTCATCCATCAGTCCATTATGGTTAATTTGATGTGTCTCAGCCACGTCCTCGGCTTCTTAATGTTCCCCCGGACTGATTCCTGAAGAATTGACAGACACACACTCCCTGTTTCTGCATTATGCAGAGGCAGCTGCAATTGTAATGAACTACAAAGTGGTTTGTTTGGCATGTTGTTAATATTTGATGCAAACATCTGGGGCGAACAGGCTCTATGAGGAACAGAGATTTGACAACCCAAATTTCTCCCACTCCCTGTGTGATCTCCCCCCCCCAATGGGTCTCAATTTCTGTCATGCTCTTTAACATTCTTTCTATATCTCTCTCTCTCTCCTTGTCTGTTCTTTGTCCCCTCTGTCTCTTTTTCTTCCATTCATCTCTGTCTCTCTTTTTGTCTCTCTGCAGCACAGAGTCCAACAGTGACGGACCCTCTCCAACAGGCTTATGCTGGCGTCCAACACTACGCAGGTGATCTGTCTCTCCTACCTCCTCTGCTTTCTCACTCCCTCCATCTGTCCCTTTCCCCTCTCCCCTCTCTCCTGCTCTGTTTGTCACATCAGTAGACACTATGACAGGTATAGAGATAGCCGCACGACCAGCCAATTTCCTCCCGGATTAGACTGCTTTACATTAGGATTGTGAAAGGATTTTCTGTGGACTTTATTATACACCCACACATGAAAAAAAAATCTTAATTCCAAAAGTACACCGAGAGCCGGGGATCTGACCCTGGCATAGCCTGCTACATAAGAGGTGACATAGACCTATCATAACTACTGCTTTCTGCCTGATACCAGCTCTCATTAACACTGTGCAAGTCTCCCTCTCTTTCTTTGTGTGCCTGCCTAGTTGAACTGCACTCCACTCCCCTTTTTTCCGTATTCTTTGTGTGGTGAACCACAGCCGAGCAAGCCGAGCTCCCAGTCGTAATGCAATTTATTTATGCAATGTCTAAAAGGACGCAAAGGAAAAAAATGGAATAATGATTTGAGTTTTGTTGTGTCAAATATGAAAATGGAGATGTGAAAAATTCCACTCTGGTTCTCCCTTTGCAACAGCAGCCTACCCTGCCGCCTATGCGCCAATCAGCCAAGCGTTCCCCCAGCAACCAACCATCATTCCCCAGCAACAGAGGGAAGGTAAGAGCGAGCAAACGCGCCCACCCAAGATAAAAGGTGATAATTGCCATGTTCCATTCTAATGTAGCTGTGCTGCTTTGAATTAGCGAGGGAGGGAAAAAGCTGGCTGGGGAAAAAGTGAGAAAAAGGCTCCCCATTTAAAGAGAAGAACATTAGCAGTGAGATGGAAAGTTACTCTGTCATTATTCAAAAACTGCACTAATTCAAACTCGCAGCGTTGGACTGCTTAATCAGTCCATTACAATGTGTTTAAGTGGTTATAAATATTCATCAGATTAATTAGCTGCATGCATAATCATTTATTACCATTCCTGGTGTAGCGTTGGTTCTTATGCCACAGCATCAGATGTAATAAAGTATAGGATATATACTGTGATGGTAAATCACTCTTCTTGACGCCATTCGTCACTCTCTAATATTCATCTATATGATTGTATGAGACAGCGCAGAGTGGCATGAATATTCATAATAGGAACTCTGAAACTTACTGTTTTCAGCATTGCCTAAAGGAAGAGATTGTGTTTTTGATGTTTTTTTAGTTTTTTTTTGCTGTAGTTCGAGTGCATGACGGGGTCACAGCAAAGCAATGAATCGAAAATAAAATGGTACAGATAGACACCAACAATATTTCCACGACATGCAGGCATAATTTTTCATCGCAGGAAAAGAACACAGTTATTAAGGACATCCATCTGACTCTGCTACCTTGGAACATTTTAATCTTTGGCAAGAATTATAAGTCATGGTAACACACACACACACACACACACACACACACACACACACACACACACACACACACACACACACACACACACACACACACACACACACACACACACACACACACACACACACACACACACACACACACAGACCCAGCCACACAAATGCTAAAATTCAGACACACACACACACACACACACACACACCCTCACACAAACACACCGAGCTATTCTTGGTTATGCCAGTGGCCTGTCTGAGTTGTGGGCTCCTCTGGGTTTTGGCTGCTTTCCCAGCCTGTCTCAGTCCACTGCCACAGTCTGCAGCCCTGCCATTTAACAAGAGACACCTAAACCGGAATTCACAGCCACAGTCGAGCCTCAGCTTCAACCTCCCTCTGAGAGCTAACAATCTCCACAACACATTCTCAAAGTCTGTCTGTGTATGTGTGGTTGTTGTTGATGAAAAAACAAAAACAAAAACAAAAACAAAAACACATTTTAAACCAGATAAAGTCCTACTTTAGTCTGTAGAATATGTCACAGACATGAGATTTTCTTGTGTGTTAGCTCAAGTTCGATGTCAACTTGACCAAATCTCTCCCTGTTAACATTAACATGACCCAGTAGGGAGCATTTATTTAAATGCATCACGGGCAACTTACTATCCAGTGTCTTCCAAGGTTAAAATGAAAAGTCTAAGACAAAAATAGCCATATCAAATTCTTCTGTCTTATTGAAACCTTTTCCTTCAATACCCACGGTGCAACTCTTTCCACACGGTTGGCATTTCCAGTGTGTTACGCTAATAGCGACAAATGTAGCCTGAAGACATTGGCCTCAAGCAGAGATAAATAAATGAGTTCCAAAGGTTTGGTAGCTCACTTCATTTTAACACCACACCCCAAGAAATCTTTGAAGGTTTTATTCAATGCTGAAAGTGACCTAACTAAAAGCAACGCATCAGATTTGAATACACAAATGTTCCAATCTTGTAACTCTACTGAAGATTTGTAAACAGACTTTGGTGTGTTAAATCATTGAAGTTTCTGTTTCAAAATGTACAAAATATTACATTTTGCACATCTGGAAATTCTTTTTTTTTTTACCCTAAAGTCCTTTATATCAGCAGCCATGGATGTGTCATTAGAACAAATCAGACAGAACAACTTGTCATCATGCACTTTAACTTTTTGCAATTTGGCTCTTTTTATTTTAGCACTTTATGAACGTGGATAGAATATGATACATGCAATTTAAGAATGGACATATAAAACATACGTTTGGTAGCATGTTTTCAACTAATTGACATTGACAGTTAAAAGTCTTTATTGCTCATTTTCTTTGAATAGTTTGTCTGTTCACCTGAATGGAGGGAAGGTCCTGTTCTACAACTGCTGCTATCCTGCAGTGGCTGGATAAAAACCTAAATATCTTATAGTCTTACATCTACAAGTGTGCTTGCACTTTTATCTAATGCAACCACAAAAAAAAATCAAGTGTCATGGTTTTGGAGGAGCATGTTGCCTCAACCATTCTTACACAACGACCTGTCTTTCATTTAAACAAACCCGTTCTGTTCAAGGCATTAATTCTCTGAGACCTAAACTTAAACAGACAGAAAAGAGATTCAGCCTTTAACCGTTAGAAGAAGAAACATCTCCTTTCTGTCAACCTGTGTGTGTGTTTGTGTGTGTATGTGTGTCCTCTATCTCTCCCAGGCATAGCAGCACTACAGCCAGCCACCACTGCAGCTCTCTTATCAGCCTTCTCACAAGCCCAGGTCTCATCTCGTCATGCTATCACCCTGAGCAATGAGACAGGAGAGAATGCTAGCCACGCAGTCGGCTGCAAGCATACTGTACCAGAGTCCATCTTGTCTCACTCTTCCTCTATCTTTCTCTCTCTCTCTCTGTCCATGCTTCACTCTCTCTGTCTCTCTCCAGTTCATTCCTTCCTTTATCCTGATTGGCCTGTACAATATGTGGCAGCTGGGTGGATGAGTGCAGAGTGAGGGAGAGAGAGTGGAAGACAGTCCTACTGTCACACAGTAATTGGGACAAAACTTGGCTTTGCCTTCTCCTCCTCCTATTCTCTGTATCTCAGAGTTTCTCTCTCCTAACCATCTTAATCTTTATCTTTCAATCAACCTCTGTGCTTATTCTTCTTCCTCCTGCTGTCTCTGTTTTTATCTCTGGCTGTTTCTCTCTTTTACCTCTATCTCTGCTTCTTTGTGGCTCTTTACATGTGCACTGCTATTGCCAGTATATTTTTCTGAGACAACTGTAAAATCTAAGTGCGTGATATAAACACGAAAGTGACACCTATCTTTGTGTTTATTGTGAAAAATTGGGTTCTTTGGAGGATTCAAATGGAAAGAACTTGTGACCTTATTGAAAAAAAATGTGTTAGTCAACTCACCATAACTAGATTCAACACAAATAGTTGTGCCACAGTGGGCTGAGTAAGAGCTTGGTGTTTACATGGTGCCTGGGTCCCTGGGATTATTGTCTTTTATTGTTATATTGAGTCATTTTTCCACCTGTGTTATTGTGGCTGGTCTCTCTCTCTCTCACACTGGGCATCCCCTGCTTATGCTCCTGTGCAATCATCCTGTTGTCTTCCTCTCATCACCAGGGCCAGAAGGTTGCAACCTGTTTATTTATCACCTGCCCCAGGAGTTTGGAGACGCGGAGCTCATGCAAATGTTCCTGCCTTTTGGCAACGTCATCTCTGCCAAAGTCTTTGTGGACCGAGCCACCAATCAAAGCAAATGTTTTGGTGAGTCAAAAAATAAACACTAAAGATAAAAAAAAAAGAAATCCACTGAAATAAATGGGGAAAAAATTGCACATGTGCTCATGTGACTATCATTGTACTCAGCCTTTAAGAGAATGTTTTTACCTGTCTGACTTGGATGTCTGTTACCTGAAATATTCATTTTGATTTGCTTTCTATATTATAGTCAATTTGCAGTTAGCATCAACATGTAACGTTAGTTGCGATACCCATATTTGTTCTCAAAGCTATTGATGCAATGCTTAACTACGACTCCTTAGATTGGCTTATGCCATATTATCACAAAGCCAAACTCCCTTCACCGGCCTGCTGACACTAAACTCCTGCAGCCAACAGACACTTTTGATAAATAATATTTGGCCCGAGTGCAAGAAAAGGGCTGCAAAAAGCTACATAGCTGCGAAATGACTTTTTATTGTGATTGGATTGAAGAGTTGTTTGTGTATATTATGTAGAAATATCTTTGCATAAACTCGCCTAGTTCAAACCAAATATCAGAAAAGTTAACAGAAAATCAAAGAACAACGTTTATACTTTTAGATGCTAATCATTGTGTTTTTACAACCAGAAGGTTTTGTGGGTTACCATTCAAATCATACAGGCTAAGCCACGCACATCTTTTTATCACACTTTTCCTATTAGCTCTGTATCTTTCTCAGCTCCCTTTACGCAAGCTAAGCATTTCCCCAGAACCCCCCAGTCCTCCAGCTGGGCACCCAAGCAGCGTTCAAACTCCCATTCCCCTTCTCTTCTCTCACCTCACACACAGCAAACCAGTTCATCAGGGTGGAGGCAGTGCAGGTGGGATCCATGGGCTTAAAGAGATAATAATAGACTGGTGTGGGCCTTGCTGTTGATTCAGTTGGACAGCAGCACCCAGGAGACAGGCAGGCAGAGAGAAAGAGACTCCCAGCATTGGCTTTCTTTCACCTTCCCTTCACCATGGCATGTCTATGAGGCTTTCTCTTCCTCTCTGCCATCGTCTATCTCACTCTGTCCATCTCAGGACGGACTCCCTCCCGTTTGTGTGCTCTCCTCTAAACATATGCCTCTTGCTATCACTATCCGTCAGTCAACAAAGGGGAAGGACAAAGTGGCGGTGACCCCATCAGTCACACTGGCTTACTTTTCCAGGCTTGTAATTAAGATATCAGCTGAAATACTTAACCCATGATTCTTTTTCTTGTTTTTTTTTTAACTCATTTCTCCATCCTTTTTATAGCAGAAGCCCCAAGGCTCTTTTCGTAAGACGTTAACAAATTAGGAACAAGATACTGCGCATTAAGGGGGATAAGTTATTAGGCTCCCAAGAACTTGGACCGCTTCATCTTAAAACGTGTGAGTTAAGCCTTGATGTTGTGCTTAATGGGAACAGTAGGATCATGGACTTGTAGGAATATTTGCACAAGATTCATACAGTTAAATGTATGATGTCACGGCCGGCTCACAAACCCATGACAAAAAACTGGAGGAGACAAGGAGTACACTCAACAATACACATTTATTGACAGCACACTAATCAAAATTAGACGGAGCATTATGGAAACGCCTCTCTCCTCAATCTCCTTCTCCATGTCTCCCCGAGTAGAGTGAAGTGGCAGCTTATATCCTGACTGTGAGCACTGGGCCCAGGTGCTCCCAGTCAGACTGATGACAGCCAAACTTACTGATTACACCAACCTGCAACACAAGACAAGAGGAGGCACAACCTAACAGGCCACAGGGCCGTCACAATGAAGAATCACGTGCACCTGAAAGAATACTTGTGTTGGCCTTCTAGTGCAAAGAAATGTATTTATTCTTCAATATTTAAGTCAAGATGAAAGCAAGTGACATGTCTAAAGTGCTGAAGATAACAAAGACTCAGCAGAAGCAGCAGAAGTTTTTGTTAAGATCAAATTAACCAAGATTTTAATTTTCCTACTATACTTTGAATGGCAAAAAATTAGATTCGTATTAAGATATTTAACCTTGTTCTTTTTATGTCTCTTTGTACTACTCTTCATTGTGTTTTCAAATGTTTCATATTACAGTTAATTAATAGGTTACAGTAAGTGTGTCAGCTATGAGGTAAATATTTTAAAAGTGAAATACTCAGAGATTTGCTTGCCAAGGTAGAACCTTCTGAGTTTTAACTGGAAAATCTGTGCTTACATGGTCTGATATCTCTGCAGCACAGGTGAACTACATTTTGAAGAGATAATCAGACATCACTCTTTAGGATGGAGTGTTTACAGAGACTCTGGGAAACTTGAATGAGATGAAAAAGGTCACTGGAGGAGCACTCAGAGCATGTTCTTATAAAAGATGTATTCTGGAGAGAGATTACGAGTATATATCTTGAGGGATACATCACTGTTGGCTCAGATGGGTGCCTGTTTAGTTTAATAGGATTATTTGCACTGTGGTGAAATGGGTATGAATGTGGGAAATGGCATATTAAACATTTCTGCAAATGAGATTGAATTGTTTGAAAGCATGTGTAAGTATTTCACCTTAAAGGAAATTGAAAAAGTAAGAGAACAGAACGTAAGTGACACAGGTGTCGAAATAACATGTGATAGTGCACCACAACTGTTACAGATAAGAAGCTATATGGCTGTGTTTCATTTAACCTGGGACTCTATGGATACAACATTAGTCTTAATCCTCTGTATTTAGTCGCTCAATATTGACTTTTTATAAGTGATCAAAGCTTACCTTGTTAAGTGGAATTAGCTGGATTTAGCTTGAAAATGAATTTCCGAAGGTCTTCTGAGAGCGGAATGACACACTCAGAGACTCACACACGCACACCTTTAAAAGGAAACCCACTGCTTTTAAGATATGATAGGAAAAACATACACCAGGAGATGCAATTTACCTAAAGGGCTTCTGAAAAAAAATAAAAAGAGTATGCCTTTTTCTGAAGTCGTTTCATTATAACTTTTTTCTTATTTCCCTTTCAAGTCTAGGAATTAAGAATCAGAATTTAAAAATACTTTATTAATCCCAGAGGGAAATTCAGTCATTACAGTTTCTCCAAAATATACAATATAGCAGTAGAAATATAGTAATAAAAACATTTAAAGATGTATTTACTTAAGGCCATTTCCTCAACTGATTCAGAGATTTCTTCCAGAATTGATCTTGGAAATTCCTGGCAGAAAACAGACTCTATGTCTGTGTCCATAGGCAAACAGTGAGAGCACCGACACTACCAGTCCGCCCCAGCTCAAGCCGGCCCAGGCTCCTCGTCCTCACCACGTTAAATTTCGATACTGGGAGTGAGTTCCCACCCACTGATCTGTGATTGGTCTGTAGCTTCAGTGGTGGAAAATATGAGGAACTAGCGTTGTAGTTTCACCCCGCTAACCGCAACAGCTTCCAGTGACACAAAAAACGTCATTTTGCGTCATCAGAAGCTCCTTTTTAGACTCAGAAATAGATTTCCCATCTCAGGGGAAAATGAGAGAGAGATGCACGACCATTCAAAAATACTACCAGGTTTCTAATGATACAAAGCTTAATGCAAATGGGTGAAGTATCCCTTTAAGTTGACCACCAGGAGGTTACCTACTTTATTTAATTTAACCTTCGACTGAACAGGAAAAAATACATCATATCACAAGAGTTTTACATTGGAGTCCTGGCAAATACAGCTGAATGAAAAGCTTAACAAACAAAGAAGGGACTAAAACAAGCAGACATAACCTCAATTTTTTTAATTAAAATGATCCTGTTTAAGGCAAGCAGCAGACTCCAGTGTTAAAAAATGAATCTGATGCTGAAGTGCAAAATCCTGCAGTTCGTCAAGTTTAGACTTAAGGGTTGGCTGCAGAAGCACCGGATGTCACATACACACCCATTCGCACTTCCAGCATGGCGACCGCCATCGACAGCCAGTAACAGATGGGTGACATCAGTCCAGACTTTGGTTAAGTTTAATTTAGGAGATAGTAGACAACATGAATAAATAGGCAGTTCATGTAGTATGGCGTCTTGTATTTTATATCCAAGTTGTATTTGAAAGAGAAACAAACCTTTTATACCTCTCTAAACTACAGCCGCGACTAAATACCAAACAACATTGTAGCACTTTCCCCACAAAGAAACTCTTTTAAGGGCAATGTGAAAGTTTACTACTGCATTCTCAGCTGTAAAACGAAGTCCTCCAGTTGTATTTCCCCACTGTCACTTGATAATGTTTGGAACTTTGTGTGCATTTTTATTAAAAATGCATAACGTTATAGTCAGAAGAGGCGTTTTGCTGAAAAGGACGGCTGCAGTGAGAGCCATACATCAAACACTAGTAGTGTTCGGGGTATTCAGTCGCACCGCACCGCACACTCAAAACCACACATTCAGCGCTGCATCAAAGAAATGAAACATCAGCCGGTTACTTTGTCTCGACAAAACAGCTGAAACTGGAAACTTGTGCAAATGTCTATTTCTGCTTTTAAATTATTTTAATGTACATAGAGTTTGTCCTCTGCTTCTGTACTCTGACCCTAGAATCATATCAGCATTTTGCAACAGGGGTTGTGATTGTGAGGTATGGTGTGTGTGTGTGTGTGTGTGTGTGTGTGTGTGTGTGTGTGTGTGTGTGTGTGTTGGGGGGGGGGGGATCACTGCCAACTGACAGGCCCTTTCCTGCTCAGTTTGTTTAAAGGGTTTGTAAAAGCAGCAGCCTTATCTCACCCGCACTGACAAAAGCCTGCCCTCTCCCCCCAAATTAAATTGGACCCATAGCGGTGTGATCAAATCAGCTGGCAGGCGGAAAATTCGGGCCGTCAATCACGGAGGTGTCTGATAAGAGCAGGCAAGGAGTCCCAGTGTGGAAAGCTTTGGGCTCATTCCGCCTCGACACCCTGGTGATAACTCAGAGCAGCGGGCGCCTCTGTCCTACACACCTTGCTGCTAGCATCTAATTTCGACCCCCACGACCTTTAGTCCTTTCTCAGATACAAGCTCAGTCTCTCACACACACAGACACACACACATGGAGCCCTGTCACTCTAAGATGGCTCAGGTAACATTTACACATGCTGCTCTGCTGTCAGAAATACACACACAGGATGAAACTCCTTCCTCTCTCTAATCTTCCCACACCTTTTCATGTTTTTTTGTTCTCTCTTCAAGTAAAACTCGTGCTTTCTAATAGTCCTTCCCCATTTGATTTTTAATATCTGTGTTATTAGCCTTTGTGGTGGTTTATGTAATCTCTTTAATTCAAAGATTTTCAATTAATCTGCTGAAAAGAGAAAACAAAGACCTATTGTTGTGTCATTGTTGAGAGTTAAAAAGGGTCTTCTTCTCCCCTCTTTCATCTTTCCCGTCTGTTCTCCCTGTCTCTCTCTCTTCTTCCCATTTCTCTCTCATCTCTACCCATTCTTCTCCCTCCCTCTGTTGTTCCTTTTATTCCTTTTTTCCATTTTTCTCTGCCTCCATCTCTTTCTCTCTCTCGTTGTGTGTTCTCGTCTCAGGCTTCGTGAGTTTTGATAACCCGTCCAGCGCTCAAGCCGCCATCCAGGCAATGAACGGCTTTCAGATTGGCATGAAGAGGCTGAAGGTGCAGCTAAAGCGGCCAAAGGATGCCAACAGACCTTACTGACTCGTCTGCCGTCTGTACCCAGGTATAGTAGTGGCCTTACAGTGCCATGCAATGTCAGTTTTAAACCACAGTGCCCACTTTACTGGGACAATTTAGTTCATGTTGTTGACAGTATAGTTGATTATTTGTGAGATTGCAACCATAAATCTCTCATGAAAACATGTTAAACAATATTTAAAAACTTAAATCTATAATGTTTTTTCTGAGATATTTTTCCCTTTTATGAAGGAAATGTAAGTTTCAAAACTTAAAACATGTAAATGAATGAGAGTTGCGTTTAACCAATATTAACAGAGAACTCTAAAAAAATCAAGTACATGGGAATTTCATAAGCATTTTGTTCATTTTTTATGTAAAACTTAAATTCATAAAATAACTTTTTTTCATTTCCAAGGTGTTCAGTGTAGGCTGGGAACAGCACAGATGAAATTTTAAAAAATTGCATTAAAAGTATTCTGCTAAAATTTACAAAATCATCTGAAGACTAATAAAACTCAAAACACGCCCAGTTAAGTATTAAATGTTATCAGCTAGAGAATGAAGTGAAACTCTTTCTCTGAAGTCATAATCTGACTTTGTCTCCCTGAGCCCTGATGTGACATTACAGTTCCTCCTTCTCAGGTCAATGTGTTTCTTTTTAACATATTACTTGTGAACGTGTTGGGGCGCTGTATTTTCTCGATTTAACCGTGCCACCTCACAGAATCTGCCTCTGCAGATTTCTGTCAGGTTGCACCGCTCCTCTGAAATGTTTTTTTTGCTTTTCTGAATTCTGCGGTTTGAGATCTTATTTGTACCTGCAGGATGCTCCACTGCAAATTGATGACATCATCAATACCTAGCTGAGCATAATCACCCGTCCCCTGAGGCAGGCATTGAGAATTGATGCAATTTGTTAAGCTACCAATATATATAAATATAAAAACTACTGTTAGTTGTAAAATATTTATTAAAATAACCCTTCTGTCAGCTGCTGGGCAAAAACCAGAGGTCATTCCTGTTGAACCTTCACTTGCAGAAAGAGAGTAAATGTATAGTTTTTCACAGATCGATAAGCACTTCGGGTAAATGACGTGTTTTTCAAAGAAAAGTCAGTGCTGACAAAAATAAATAAACACAAATGTGCTTAATGGAAAAGCACTTAGTCACTCTTCTAACTACAGTGGCTTGTATAATGACAGAGAACCAATCCCAGTAAGCACCATTTGGTTAAGTTCAAGTGATGCTTCACAAATGTGTTCAAGCTAAGCAGTCACTGTCCATATTCATATTCTGTCATGCTTTGTTTGCAGATTTTTCATAAATGGCACAAAAATAAATAAATAACATAGTTATAACATTTGAATGTGATTATACTGTTCTGAACCAACATGAGGACAACCATTCAATATCTGTCATATCTTGATTTTAATTAATTGTAACCTTAAGCAGCAATTATTTGAATGCTTATAAATCCAGCATGCAAAAAAAGAATAATTGCAGAGCTATTTTCATATTGTTAATAATTAATACTTTTAACAACAAATAAACTGAAATAAAATGTATATATGAGTATTCATGTTGGAGAAAGTTGGTTAAGTTCAATAATGCTTATGTATAATGCATCGTTAACTTAATAGTTAATAAGTTTAAGTCCACTGAAGCCTATCCAGCATGGACTCGTAGAGAACAACACATGCCAACATTTATCTGCTGTTTTTATGGAGTCTGTACTTAACAAAGTTAAGCAAACAAGCAATCTTTCAAATGCATGGTAGCTTATGTGTGCTGTTTGTGTACGTCTGCCACCACATATATTCAATAGCCAACAGTTCCTTGTTTTTGCTTTTAAAATATCAGCCCTTCCATAAAAAACAATAAAAAGATGGTTTAGTCAAAGTGGCGCCATCCTTCAATAACAGCTCGTTTCACAGTGTCAGCCTTGATTCAAAGAATCATCTCCCATCTGTTACAAAGTGCAGCTGCCAGTGCAAAATAATATAGATGTGCGCTCTTCCTCGCCCAATTGGCTTGGCAACTTTTCATTACAATAACATAAGCCTGGATTATATTACTCCACAAATAAAAGCGGAGTAATACCATTTGTTTGTTTTAGAATTGACTCCTTAAAAGCCACAAGATGACATTAATGGAAGGTGAGGTGCAGTACGGATGATAGGTGTTCCTTTTATCCCTTTCGTGATAGCATTTGAATAGAGCTGTGTCCTGCTAATTGAAGAGAGAGGCTTTCAAAGCAGACACCCTGAGAAAGAGGATGAGGTGGGGGTGGAGGGGTTTTTTATTGAGCACATCAATGAGGGACAAATGGAAAATATCCTGCAACAGTACTGAAGAGTATACAACAGTTATTGAGAGGTACTGAGAATATCTCGAAGCAGAGACATTTCCCACAATAACATTCTGTCACTTCTTCAGTATGATTGTGAGTGTGTGTGTGTGTGTGTGTTTTGTGTTGTTTTTACCCCTTCTGGTTCAATCCATCTCTGTGTTTTTCTTTCGCTATTACACCACTTCTGTTGTTGAGTTAAGGGAAACCAATAGACCATAACCAATAGCAATCCCATGAAAACATTAGAGGAAATAACACAAGTGGGGCCTTGAAGCCTGGTTTATGGATTCTTGACAAACTATGAGGAGTTAAAGAACGTAGTTGCATTTAAAGAATATAACCAATCAATTTCTGATGTTTTTTTTAAATACCTTGTACTGCTGCAGACCAAAAACGAGTGAATATAGTGCAACATTCACTGTTTAAATGTCTACATTAAACTACTTTATAAGAATGAGAAAACTTTGTTGAAACTTGAATTATGATATTTTCCTGTGTGTCTTCAATATGTTGATAACTTCAGAGTCCCCCTTCTTTTGACGATTTTGCTTTGAAGTTGAATTAAAAACACGATCAGACAGAATTCTCTCCTGCTGGTCTCAGGAGCCCTGCTAGTGGAAATTGCGTTCTGTGTCTTAAAGATAAACATAATGCAAAAAAGCTGAAGCACTCACTGTATGGCCACCCATATAGCAGACAACACGAGGCAAATCCAATTACTGTAGACAGGACAAGTTTCTGAAATATGCATTCCTGCCTTAAGGGTTATCTTTGAGAATACAAAAACATCAATTCAACCTTTTAACCTGCAAATGTTGTCAGCCTGAGAGGATTTCACTACAACGCAGGCATAAAAAGGGCCTTTTTCATGCTTTGTTGATTGTTTGTTGTGTTATTTCTGTTTTACTTGTCATTTCTGGGGTTTTTTTCTCTCCAGTTTTTATGGTAATAAGCATAATAACCTCATTTGATTTGTCAGGCAAAATAAGTGAGAGTGTGGAACAAATATGTAAAGGCTGCTTTGAATACTGACTTAAGGAAAAAGGAAATCCCATTCTTTCTTTCCTTCTTTTGCACCCCCACCACCACCAACCTGGCAACCTGACACGGCCAATCACAGTATGAGGTGGCCTATTCTCCGCTATAGCCACACCCACCTACCCCCCCAACCACACACCTGTCACAGGGCCAAGTTCCCAGAGCTGTAAGTTGAACCCATGGTGTCATTTTCTTTTGGATGACGTCATGTGGTGGGACTGTGACTGCGTTGCATGACGTGGCGTTGATTGATATCTCTGAATTCTATCTCTTCATACTCTGCCCTCCTTTATATATTTAAATATACTCTATATTGTATATTGGCAGTTTGTGGAGTGCAGTAAAACAACACCTTTCTTGGCTGGTACTTGTTGTACATAATGCTGACTCGTTGGTGGATTATAACTGGAAGTGTCTTAAACCCTTTGTGCTATTGTACCGTGTGCCCTTGTGTTGTTTTATTCTCTTGTGTAAAGCTGTACCTGTATTTTATATTTCTCTTCTTCACATTCACATCAACACTTTTTTTTTTATTTTTTTTTAGCAAACTATGATTTCTAATGAAAAACCTAAATCTTTGCGAAAAAAGGACCATTTTCTCTCCCCCCCCAATCGACAGCTGTTTAGTGGAGAGATGGCCGAGATGACCCCGTGTTTGTGTAGCCAATTAAATCTCCAGCGTTCATGCAGAGAGCACAGGCAAATGTTGACACTCCACTTCTCCCCTGATTCCATCTGCACAGGGAGTACTTCTCCAAGATTGTTTTGTTTGCCTAACATGAGAATCACTTCCCATTTATTTATTTATGAGGGTGCAAACCAATTACACCATGGTAGCAGAGCTGCAGGCAGCGATGTAGACCCACATGCCCAGAAACTCTCCTCCATGCAGCCATACTTTATGCATAGATGCATATGCAGGATGAAAAGAAATTGAACTAAATACAAATACAGAGGATGCCTTGTTTGTTTAGTATTTGTTTGGTAGGATTGTGCCACTAGATAAATAAGCTTTATAGGTTTATGCTGCTTGCATGTTAAATGATTGTTTCTCTGGCTGTTAAAAGAAAAGGCAGCGAGAAGATTCATGGTGAAAAAAAGTCCTTTCTTTGCTATTGAGTTTGTTTTCTACCCCTCCAGGCCAAACCCTGATAAGAGTTAGGCATTTTCATTGAACTTCTTCCTGCCCTATTCTTTCAGAGGCCCTGCAGGTGGCTCTCCCTCCTGTAGTCTATCCAATGAACTCAGAGGGAGTCTAGCCATGCAAGCCGTAGAGGGATAAGGTCTTTCTAGCATGAAATATGTCTCTAAACTACCAGGTGTCCTTTCTGAAACCATCAAAGTGGATGGGAAAGTTATATTGGGACAGAAATCTTGAGGGGAAAAAAACAATTCTTCATCATCTGACAAAGTTTGGGGGTAGTTGTGACGTTTCAAAAGAGCTCTTTACTTGGCATGAAAAAAAATCATATTTTAAAGCCACTGTGTGTTATTCTACACTGTGTTAGATGTATAAGAGAATCGCTAGTGGCTCATAAAAGAGGGCATCTGTAATCGGGACTCTACTGAGTGCTCTATGCCGTTAATGGCTTGGCTCACTTTGGCACACATATGAAAGAGGGAAGAATCTTCACCACCACATCGAGAAAGCAGATCTATTATGAGATGGTAACAAGCTCATTTACAGGAATGAAAAGGAAGAACAAAGAGTGTCTGGGCGTGCGTTCCCGTCACATAGTCAGACCCTTTCATGTTCACTCCCAGAGAGTGATTTACTGTGATTTCCAAGCCTTTCTTCACCGACATCATAGCTCACAACATATTAAGGATGATAGGCTGTAAACTAGATCTTTTATATCCTAGGCTCGCCAGCGTGGACACATTTAGTGACAGTGCAGCATTTTAAGTCGACACAAAGGCAGGGGAGACACTTGGTTGTTTTTTTTACTAAATCTTAATTGCAGGCTATGTATTAGTATCATGTTTTTTTCTCTTTTCAGACAGCCATTAGTTTTTCATAATCATTACACCATTGTACCACTCATACACACTCTTGTCTTTTTCTCTTCATGTTTCCTTCTTGTTCTTTTTGTAATTTGTTTGTTATTTATTAACAATGGGATGAAGCTACATCTCAGGAACAAATCTGCAGTTTTTTTTTTCGTGCAGGGAGATGTAGTCAGTTTAAATTAAGGCCTTCCTTGGATAACTGCTGTCACAGTGTAGATGTCTGTTCCATACAGTTAAAAAACAAATCTCCCACCCCACCTCTAGCCCACTTATTTCTGCTTTTGATTGACACACTCCTTTTTTTCTCCCTCTTTCCCGTCTGTTTCTCATGCTGTTGGCTGTGCCTGTCAGTCTATGTGATAACCAGGAGCCAGCAACCCTAAGCATGTTTGCCTCAACCTCACTGAATCCCCTCTCCTCTTTCTCCCCCTCTCTCTCTCCCTCTCTCCCTCTCTCTCTCTCTGTCACAGGATGAAGGGCCACAACACCTTATTTCCACAAGTGCAGTAAAAGTACAAAGACTTCTTGCTCTGCTACATATCATGAAGGAAGGGTGGTCCCTTGATCCTGCTGGAAACCCGCTGAAAGATTGGGTGACTGAGAGAGGGATCCCAGAGTTTTTTTTTCCAGTTTTTTTTTTCCTTTCTTCGCAAATGCCTCTTTCCCTGTTTTGCTTTGGCGTCTGTGGAAGAAGATTTTTTGCAGAGACCAACTTTTTTGCTGCTGTTTTTTAGACATGATGGGGGAAAAAAAACCTTTATAGACTCATTATGCTCAAAGCATGCATACCGACACATGATATAGTCAAACACACACAGATAACAAAGCAAACATACACATTTAAGGAAGCTACACTTGAAAAAGGGGGGAAAAAAAAAAAAACTTTGTACATGTATAAATACGTGCAAATGCCAACTCAAGTACTGAAGCAAACACATGCGTGTGCACACACACACACACACACATACATACAAACACACACACCAGCCTGCTGCCATTTTGGTTTTTGTGCCTACACAGGTGTTGTGCTCTGTGACAGGGCAAGCTCTGGATCAAAGAAGAAAACAAGAAGATGAAGAGGAGGAGAGAAGAGGAGAATCCAGGAAAATTACATGCATCATTCCTTAGGAAATAGGGACCAAAGGACTAAACGCTTTTTAAAAGAATATAAATATATAAATATATAAATATATATTTAAAAACTCATACCTTGTAGCTGCAAGTATTACAATTTACTCTTAGTCAAAAAAATCATTAAATCAATATCCAGTGGCCTACTGTAAGTACGAATATAAGAAAATGGAAATAATGTATTAAAAAAAGACGTGGAATCGTAGTATAGGGGCTGAAACTTTTGCTCTGGATGCTGGTTTAGCACCAGGTTGTAGAATAGTAGAGTAGACTAGAAAAAAAAAAAGTAGATTTGCTAACTTTTGCTGTTGTTTAAAAAATACTTGAAGTCTTATTGAATTGGGGGGCAATGGGAGGGAGAAAGGAAAAAAAATCTTCCGCCCCTGTACTCAACGAGTCTCTTTCTCTTGGATATTAAGGTATCAGCCACTGGATATCTCGCTCATCATGATGTAAAAGACGCCACACTCTCTGACAGCTATGAACAGACTGTTCTGGAAGAAGAAGAAAAAAAGAATGACAAGAGAAAAAAAAAAAAAAAGACTGAACTTTTTGAAGTCTGTGCTGGACATGGTGCAGATGTTTCAGGCTTCTCAATAGCCTTTGTGTTCAAGCGACAATCCACTGTAAAGACCAAGCTAAATGGACATGGGCTGTATTTTGTTTAGTTCTTGTTTTTTTTCTTGACCTTTTGTATTGCAACAAGGAGTGTGAATTATGAAGCCACAAATTGTTAAGGGAAGATGATTCTAGAAAGAGAGATGGTTCAAGGGAGAAAGGAGTGAAGTGACAGCTACTGAAACTGCCAGCAGAATGAACTCAGTATACAGATGAATGAATCCTTAATGGTGTCAGCTGTTTGTCAAAAAAAAAGGAAAAAGATTATGCCCATTATAAACGAGCAGGACTTATATAAACGACATGCCAAGTATAAAGTGACCACTGGAGCTACTGAAAAACTCCAGATTTGGAGGAATTTTCTCTTGGCAGATACAAACAAATTCTCTGAAGACAAACACAATTTACAGTATTGATGGCAAAGGTTAGAGCTCAATCAGCTCTGTCAAATGTAATGTAAATTCGTTATCAATATGTTCCCTGCCATGATTTCTTCATAATTTATACATTGAGCAAATGGGGTAGAAAAAAAAAGCTACTGTTTAAACAGACTATCTAAATGATCTCCATCATTCAGCTTGCTTAGCCTCTCAAACAGCACAGAAGGAAGCAATCCACTACTTTCATGTCTTGATTTTGAGGCCTGTAGCCTTTTTTTGGGGACTGTTTTAGAGCTCTGGGTGCAGGCTTCGCTCTACAAGCAGATCAATACATTTGGAATGAGTCTTGAGGGAAGAGTGATGCTTTTTCAGTCTGTCTGAACACTTCCCAATTTTCTCAGTCGTATACCAGCTCACATCCGTACACCAGCTCTTTGAGCGCTGACAGTGAAAGGCATGGCTAGGCAATAGGGAAGAGGGAGGCGAGGAGAGGAAGTCTACAACCAAACATGACATAAATATGGTTTGAATTGATACTTCCAGGATATGCCCAATGGCTTAATCCCCCCAAAATTAGAAACTCTAATCCAGTCACTGGTGGAACAACATACATATTAAGGCTAAATGTTTTCACAGAACAGGATACATTAGGCTGGACTATAGTACCTTGGGGTCTTCTTTGGTACAGTAACTCCTCTCCTTGTTGTTCCCTCCACTGTACTTATCCTTCTTTAGAGAGAAAGGTAAACCAGTCCTACTCTAAATCACCAAAGGAGCGACTGATACAATGTGCCATCCAAGATATTTCAATGGGCAACAATTCATTGTCATTTAAAAGCAGAAGGGCATGGATTGAGTTCTGGATATCAGTGTGCGATGTACCCCGGTCTCCTGTCCCCTGTCCTGAGAACAGCCATGCTTTTCCAACCCTTTCAGCAGCTCTCCCATTGGAACAGCATTTTCTAAACCTGGCTAATGCCTGCGCTCACTACCCTTCAATTATCACCTGCACCGTATTAGACATGCTATTTCACCTTTCCCTCTAATCGCACTGTAATCACCAGCCTCTATACATTAGCAGCAACCAAGTGAAAAATCACTGGGATAATCACTTGGACCAAATGACGGGGGAGATGGTCCCCCTGCATGCACATGGATGACAGAAGGAAGATTAGAGAGAATTATGTTTGTGCCTACTCCCTGGCAAGGCTGCTGACAGCTGACCTGGCACCGATTATATTGCTGAATTTACCAGAAGAGGCGATGGAGGATGTGGGATAAAACCCTCTTTATCATAGCAAGGTGTTAATATTGCAAAGTAGATTGCCTATGATGAAAAAAGCCTGAAAATTAAATGCAGAAAACCTTTTTTTTTTCACTGAGCACAACCCTTCTGTCAAAGTTGCTCTAAATTGGGTCAAAAGCAACAATGTTGTTGGAAATCCTCATTTTGAAGAAGCAGCTGCTGTAAGGACTGAGTTATTGTGCTTCTTCTTTCAACATGTAATTGTGTCTTGACTATCTCTATAGAGGCCTACATTTTTTTCACAGAATAACTTGTTCTACACTTCTTTCTTTTTCTTGCTTGTATCCCTGCTGGGGCACCTGCAAAGCACCGTATTGTTCAATCCTGAACGACCATTTGTGAGGCACAGTGGTTTCTCTGATTTAAAATGATGCCCATCAAAATGAAAGTTAAAAAAAAAGGCCTGCAAACAGATAAAGGAAAAAAAAACAGCAGCCCTGCCTCTGCCCTTTTGTAGACATTCATTTAAAGCTACATGAATTGAAGTGACATGAAGTAGGTCAAAACAAAGCCATGTTCTGCAACCATTTGTGTTCATTATTTATGTGAGGCTGAATTAATCGATGGGAAGTCTAATGTTCCATAAGCAATTATATTTCCTGTGCTTGTCCCCACCAGAAAACATTCTGCAAGTTAGGATCTGTTTGGTGTAGCCTTGCATGCCTGCTCCACTGATATTCTCTGTCTTGTACCAGATGTTGTACTGGTTCCCACTGCTAATTGCAGGTTGGGTCTCCAGTGAGCCAAAACCTAGTCTAGCCTGATATCCTGCTGACTGCTTGGCTAACAGCGCAGTGTTCATGTAGCATCTCTGCTATGCCAGGGCTAAATTAGGCGAGGTGAAATCAGCTCTTCGATACTTAATGAGGGTGCTCTTAGTTCATTTACAACCCAGAGGGTATGTTACATGCATTAAAATCAGAAAAAGTACACTCCAGAGCTACCAATCAAGACAAGATTGTTTAAGGATTTTCCAATCCCTCCATTTATCGACAAGGTTTTCTGATTCCCAGCCTTGCTCGTGACCTCAATCTTTTCTGGTTCTTACTTTAGTCAAGTCCAAATTTCACCTTCAAGAGCAATGACAAATGTCAGCCCAGAAGGCACTCGCCAAGCTTTTTCCAAAATTTAATTTAATTTTTGGCCTCTACTTTACAAAAAGAGACATGTAAATTGGCATTTTGGCCACAAGGATTTCATATGCATCTACTTAGCAGTGTATATAATATTCAACAATCCAGGCAGACCTACAAGACATTTGTTTAACACCACAAAAGTATAAACTTTCAGTCTAAGTGGCCACAGGAATTGAAATTGTGGGTTATATACTAACTACTTTTTTCTCAGTTGCCATCAAAACATGGCTTACAAGGTCAGTCCTCTAGAAGTCCGTGAATCCTTAAAGGTGCCAGCCTGGCAGCACGAGCAGAAAACTACTAGAGCATGTCCACCCGTCTCTAACCCCCGGGGTGCATAACACTCACCCTAAAATAGCAGTGATTGTCAAGGAAAGGAAGTGAAATGTAATTGACTGAAAGTGGAGAGATAATTAAAGGAACCTGTTGGACAGGAGGGAAGAAATTAATGCCTCTCATTTAATAGCTGCTTTGGGAGAGAGCTTTTCCGTCATCTCACTTGAGCACAGAAAGGGTTTCGCTGTAGAAATGGGATTAGGTGTGGAAAAAGGTGGAGGTGGAAATGAGCACTGGGTGGTGGGGCTGCTGTGTGCTAAACTGAACCTCCACAAAATCACTCCCAATACTCAGGGCATCAGGAGCTATGATGTCATGACTAGTGGAGAGGCTCAGGGCATTGCCTTACCCCAGATTCTGAGAGAGGCTGTGCAGAATCACCAACATAAAAGTGTTTGTGTAAATATGGTGATTGTAAATATGCGTTCAGAGCTCTAAGATTGCATCACATTGTAAGAATTGATGAGCAAGCAGAGGGACTGATAATTGGTCTTCAGAGGTATGGGATCGTTACCCAATTCCATGAGTAACAAACAAACAAACAACAAGAGATGCCATTGCCCAACTGACAATGCACAGTGAAAAGCTGGATGTGTGTAACTGTGTTTAACAACATGGCTGAAACGAATGAAGACAAAGACTTTTTTTATTCCTAGTGTAAATAGCCTATTAAACAAAAAAAAAAACAAGAAGGTTGTACAGCAGTTTGTGTTGGGAAGCCCAACTCTGTGGGACAATGATGTCACTATATAATGTATCCACAGAGGTGCAGGGATATCGGAGAGTTTTAGTGCATATAAGTCCCTTAAAACATGGTTTTGAACAGGCATTCTACAACCCTTAGGGTCGAACAAAGGCTTAGAGAGGCATATTTGACTTAGTGTCAAACCTCAGCCCTGACGTGATCCGTTAACAAAAGATTCTGTTTACACCGACATGTCATGATTTTTCTGACAGTAGAAAGATCGCCTGTGAGGTAATTGGATTAGTCTGATCGGGGGTTGGAGAACAGATATGCCAATGTAGAGTTCATCCATCTGCATGCTAACCACTTAACAATGAGACAATAAAAAGCATCAGCCACCATGCCACTTTTTTATATTCTTTGGAGCTTCATGACATACAAGGAGGTTAGTTTTACAAAATGAAATTCTAGGTAATAGTTTGTTCAAAATGTACATACATCATCATTCAATACTCACATGTACATGGTTGGGCTGAAGTTGGGGGAAGGGGACAAACAAAGAGGGCAGATATTGTAGAACTTAGCAGAACTCCCCACCTGCTCGACCCAAACTGCCACTGCTCTCCTGACCACACAGCTGCGTAACTCCTGTACATACAATAAAGCTTATTTTTCAATTCTGTTGAACATTCTTTATAGGCCGTACAATAGCTCATGTTCAAACTTTAAAAAAAAATAAAAGAATAGTTAATATATTTCAGTGAAACTAAGAGAAGGAAGCTATGAAATAATTTATCAAAAACAGAAGATACAATGATGTTATTTCTTGTATAGTGAAGCACTGATGTTGGAAAAATGGGATTTTATACTCATGTTGATAAATAGTTCTTTATTTTCTCTGTTTTATTTTAATTATTATCTGCTGAAGCTGGGATGGACACATTGTCATGAGGTTTCTTTGTATATGCTTTGAAAACTTGTTTCTTTTATTTTCAGCTGCACAATCCCCGTATGAGAACTCTCATGGATGGAAAAGTTCAAAGAGATTTTTGCTTACTGAAAGCAAATCAACACAAATATACTAAAAAAAAGAAACTGCATAGTAAAGGAATGATTAATGGTACTGGTCATGTGGATTCAGAGGAAAAAATGAGTCCATTGCACAACTGAGTTTAAATGAATCAGCATTGCATGTTTATGAAGAATCTCATTTGAGGCCTTTTGTTTTTTGAGAAAAATGACAAAAAAAGACCAAAAAATATCAGTCTGCCATCAGATTGGTTTCTAGACCTTTGCTTATCTGATTGTTTTTTAAACCTTGTGTGCTTTCCTTTAATGCTTTTGTCTCTCTGTCACAATCTATGTTTGGTTTGCTGATTTTTGTTTCTTTTTCCTTGTTTCATTTGGAAGGGTTGGTACTCGCTGACAGGAACTCTGTTTTAACCTATTAGAAATTTCTTCCAGAGTTTGTTTTATAATGTTACCTTATCCACTGAAGATGTATCAACAGCTGATAGCGTCATACTGCTTTATTACATTCAGGATGATTTTAGGAGGGAATTCTGCCTTAAACCCAGCCTGTTCTCTCTGACAGTACTACCTGTGAACAGCGGTCAGACACAGTGTATTCTGGGGATGCCAAATGTTATTTCTTCATTGGTCAAAAATCATGAAAAGAACAACTACAAACACAACAGCAGGAGTCAGTTTTGCCTCTTGCCCATTCTGACACAAATATGGACGTGGTCAATTTCTTCCATTTCCATTGGTTACAAGGACCAAATTGTAAACAAACTCAGCTAACTGAGCACTTTGCTCCAATCAAGCATCCAGTGAGAGCCTTTAAATGATTTTCTTTTTCTCATGGGTGATTTTGCACCATAAATCTTTATATCACGAATCACAACATTCCCAGCTTCACCATCTTAGTTTATCCCCTCCATTTGTTCACATTCCGAATAAATTCAGCATAACATATTTGGGTATTTATATCCACAATGAATGATAATCATGATTTTGGTTATTGGACTTGAACAAACTGATTTACTGTTTTCTTTTTGTTCAAAACAGAGATGTAATTTGAATTAGCTCTGGCTCGGGTCCTTTCCTGATTCGAGGTGATATCTCCCATAGTGCTCCTGAACTCTGTAGTTCTCTAGTTCATTATATTCTGCTTAGACTAAAATAAAGCACAGTCCTGTAGAAGATTGAGCCTGCTTTGTCCTTTTTATCTCCTTACATAGCTCCATTGAATAATTCCTGATGGTTTGGATCCATCATGGCGTGCATGCATGACCCCGTTTGCAAAGATGTAAAGTGTTCGGTGTCCTCTTGTCACTTGGATAGTGGAGAGAATGCATTTAGGACGTGTCATTGTATTAATTGAGCTAACAGCGCTAACCATATCCGAATACCAAATGAGATGAGACGGTTAGTAGGAAATCGTTTAAAAAGGGCGAATAATGCATAATAAATGGAAAGGAGATTGGAAGAGGGAGGGGAATAAATTGTGAATTGATTAAAGGGAAATGGATATTCAGCTCTTGTCTTGTGGAGATGTTACAGTGAAAACAAAATCAGGTGCAATGGGTGCTGCTGGTTAGTGTCTGTGAATGAGAAGCAGGAGGTCGATCGATTAATCAGAGGTTTTCCTCCTGCTGCGTTTTATCGACAGAGATGTTACGGTAAGGAGGGTCGGGTCACATTGAAGCCTGTGGTTGGTGTGTTTTTTATGGACCCCAGTCTCCTCCTTCCTCATTAACCTTTGGAGTAGGTCAGAAGTCACTGAATGCTTCAAAGCCTAACACAGAGGAGGAGAAGTCCATATACAAACAACCATCAGTGTATGACAGGAGAAGTCATTCAAATGTGCTATTTAACTTTAAAAAAAGCCTTGCCATAGTTTTTAGTGTTAAACAGTGTAATTGCCTTACTTTCCTGCAAACTATGTTATCATTAAGTTTCTTAAAGCTTGTTATCAATACACAATAGACAAGAGGTATGAATAAATAACTACTGGTTTTCTGAAAATGTGCTATAACATTTGATACATGTTGGAATTTAAATGATTGCATAGGTTCAATATTCATACTTTCACTGGTATTCTTGTAAAGATTCGTTCCTACTTTTATGAACATGTTCAAAATAAAGATAACATTTAATCTATCAAACCAATCCACCCATACTAAGTGGCGGACAACAGACGTTACAGGTCTAATCAAGTGATAGCTGGGGTAAGCACAACTACATCTGAGCTGTGTATAAAGGTAACTCACCAACAACACAAGAGCGAAAGATCAAACTTATGCTGCATTCAAATACAGTAAAGGCCCACAGCAAAAGGATCACACTTTCTGGATGCCATCGGACAACAAACAATTCAAACGATTGGCAGGACGGCAAAAATGATTGTCTGGGCTGTTCGTTTCCTCCTTGGTAAGTACGTTACTTCACACAGAGTTGTAAACTATCTCACAAAGTATGGCCAAACGTTAGCATAATAATACTTTTTAAAATAATTATCCGACAACAAGGAACTGAGGGCAGATCTGCAACAAATAATTATGATTACAAAACATGTACAGGAGGGGGAAAAAATACTATTTGTCAATGACAAACACAGCAATGATGAAAAATGAGATGCATTGTAGGCCACTGCCAAAATGTTACAACACTTTTACTGTTATGTTACGTTACGGGTGTTATTCTTTGCAGGCCACAGAAATTCCCCATCCTGCTCATCAGTTACATAAGTCCTTGTTTTTGTGCTACTTCCTGTGAATGCAGCTTTGAAAATGAAACATAATTACACTCAATCTTGTTAAATGTCCGTGTGTCAATGTGACAAATTTGCTCACCTTGACATCCCTACATCAAATCAACATGGTTCAATAATTTCCTGTTCATCCCAACGGAGGGAAAACATTAAAAACTCTTGACAGTAATTGTTCCCAGAGTAGAGCATGACACCTAAGGGAACATCAATGAGCGAATCATCCCAAGACACCAAACATCATTTCTACTTTATGGTCCTCTGTGGTGCGTCCATGTAGCAGCACTGGTGTGGAAACAGATTTATGGTTGTTAAATTTGCAGGTGATAAAAAAGGCAAAGAGTGGCCAGTTGGGACACTAACTCTTGGCTATTCACATGTTGACTCCCGTACTGAGTCTCTGGGGATGCCTTCTCATTGTGCGGCAGACACTCCATGATTCCACATGACAAACTGGATTGTTCCTCGAGTGAGTCCTGCTGAATTATTTTGGTCCTTTCGATTGCATCTCCTACCCCTGAGATTTTCCTCCACTGTTGCCTTTGAGCCATAAGCCTCAACAGCAACCATTGTCGATACTCAATCTGTTCTGTAACCCCTAAAGCTAATGAAATGTGCTAACAGGGGTTTGTTTGTTTGTCTCCAGGAGGGGGCCGGGGGAAAGAAAATGGAACAACAAGACTCTTTTGACAGTTCCATTTTTTTCCCCAATGTTTTTGGAGTGAGGGATAATCATGAAGTATGGATTGGATAGGGGAAAGTTATTACATTTTGTTGTCTTTATCCTTGTTTGAGTTGTACAGAAAAAAGGTCAGATTGTTACAAACATGTTTTTTTTTGCCGTTCTCAGTTTTATCCTCAATTCTGACTCCCCTATGCTTTCACTGTGGGAGGGGGAAAAATCATTTTTCACTTCTCTAAACCTTGTAGCCTTCTAAATCTTCAATGTGGATTTGACAAACACTCAACCCTCTGTCTGGCTGGAGTGTTTCTTCGTGTGTATTTACTTTATTGGTGATGTTGATTGGGATGGTGTGGTGTGAGGAAGCTCAAATATTGCAGCTGACACCAAAAGCACATGTGAATGAGTGTTTTTAAAGATCTGTCCCAATCCTCAGTGTCCTCAAACTACTGTCCATAGGATTTGTATATGTGATAATATTCACAGCAACATGTACTTATTTGAGAAGGGTAATGTGTGGGATGCTCACTTGTAGCTTGTTTGGTTTTAAAAGTAATTACAGGTAAGAAGCCGACTGAAAATCAAGTTACACATTAAATAGCATTTTAAACTCTAACTCCCAAAACATCTGCAGATAAAAATATTTTCAATATTTATGTTTTATTCTCACATGGAAGATTTGACAAAAAAAAACAACTAAAAGGCACACATTTTTAAATTCATGCTATATGCCTCATTATAACAGGGAATCAAGTCATCGTAATCCTAACTAATGGCCTTTCAACTTCTTAACTGCGTCCTACACAAATATTTACCACACCGACTTATCTCTTGTCACTTACCATGCATTAAGCATTTGACTTTTATCATCCATTCATCTATCAGTGCATCCATTAGGGACACTCAAGCATGCGGTAGTCCCTGCACACTTCAGCGGCGTATTAACATGTTCACTAATAGGAAACATGTTGCAAACACTAAGCATATGATATGCCCATCAGAAACCTGAATGTGCACTTAACACTGTCTATAAATTGCAGATTTACATAAAAGAGACTTTGTGCCACAGATTTTGTGCCCGAAGGAGACTCTGAACAGCGACAACAAAGGGTGGCAAATTCGATTCCATCCCTCTTAACATGCAGATTCCTGAATAACAATAGAACATAACTAAATGAAAGTGTGAAGAGGACCTGGGTAAGCAAAGCTGCACAATCCCTTTGATCCTATTATGTATTACAAAAGCTTAATCAATATCTAATCAAGGAGAATACAGCATGCCATGTCTTACAGAGCTCTATGCTGTCAGAGGTGAGGTTGCCATGGTGACTGGACAGGTGTGGAGAGCTTAGGCTGCAGTGGTATTGATGGAAATTAAGAAGCATTGATGAGACTTGAAGATGCTGGGATTGAAAAGGGAGATAATTAAAGAGAGGGATGCAGAGGGAGATGTGGGGGCGGGAGGGACAAAAGAGCGAGAGATTTAGTTGGGAGATAGGGGAGGTGATGCAGACAGGTGTAACTTGGACATGTTACTGTCTCTGTAAGACTGAGATTCCCACCCAGACACAATGTCTCACAAGACACATTAACTTGTAGATATGGAATTAAAGTTGAACTAACTAAAAAGCCATTACAAGGATGTATGTCTTTACTTTAAAACCTTACACACTACAATTTAATTTACTTTTCAAATAACTTCACAGACAACCACACACAACTATTGCAACTGCATTACAATTACATTGCAGATAAATACAAGCAGAAATGTTTAAATCTACATAATAGTATCAACAAATCACAGAGAAGTTTGCATATTGAATCTGCCTCAAAAAGCTAATGATTATATTTTCATTTTAATTCTCTACACAGCCATTTAAGAAAGAACTATTTGGAATTCAGCATATTACTGACCACATATCAGTGAAAGTGCATTATGCACATTCAGAAAGTAATTCCATTCCCAACCTATATCAGAAACCCTATTTAATGATCTGTGCCTTATTCTATTAAAACCTCTGGCCTTTAGAATGACTAATATCCGACAAGGTTAACATAGTGCCTCTGAATTTACGTAACTTTACCAGCTGCGTATATTCCATAAATACAAAATGAAATGAGAACACATTGGGGGCACGCACAGGCCTCACATTTTATATATCAATTTCTTTCTCCCTCATTTGGAGCTAATTCACAGGGTGCTAAAAATGTAACAACGGAAGATAAAGGGAGAGCGAATGAGGGCATTAAAAAAAAAAAAAAAAAGGCACAAAAATATCTGAGTCATGCCGACCTGGGCAAGCTAAAGATGATGTCACTGCTGAGCACAGACTGTGCTCAGAAGGGAAACTTGTCGAGCGAGGTGCTTGCTGCTCGACCCCTCGACTCATCTGAGCGGCAGGAGTCCAGCAAGTTCCATCCGCTTTTGCTCGGCGCCCTGCCCGGTCCCCACAGAGAGCTGTCTGTCAACACCTGATTAACACTTGGGATAATAGGTCATTAAAGTTGCCCTTCAATCATGAGTCCAATCCAGTAATCAAGGCTGGGATTGAATGAACCCAGAGCAGCATGGAGGCTGGTGGGAGCGAAGGAGCCTTTAATAATCAGTTTTGGAGGGAGGGTTGCTTTCATCTGTAGGTTTACGCTGAATAATTCTAAAGAAGTTAAAATCAAGTAAGTTCACATTAAGTATAATTATTTATCTTTACCAGTGTGGCTGCTGAGTGAGTTGAGCCCTGTGCTGTTCAAAACTCTTACAATCCAGTGTATCATTTTAATTAACTAAGAGGCTAAAGACCTGTTTCTTCCTTCAGGGAGTTGTATTATTTTTTACTCATTTTCTTCAAGTCGGAGGTAAGAGCTGTTATATAAATGGAGTCTTTCTGATAATGTCTAAAAGGCAACAGTGAGCTTGCCAGTCATATCGATGATCTGAGACTATAACCATTAGCCCTCCAAAATCCACTGGTTTTTGGTAAAGTTTTGTTGGACAATAAGAAACAACTGTCGTGAAACAGTGTCTGTGCTAGCAGAGACGGTTATGTTCGTCAAAGATAACAAAATGTCAGCAATATTTTTTTTCCACCATTGCCATGGATATTTTTTAATCTTACAAGTGTCATAACATGGCTCGTGGGTAATGACAAAAGACGGGAGGAGTCAGTGTGTGTGTGTGTGTGTGTGTGTGTGTGTGTGTGTGTGTGTGTGTGTGTGTGTGAGAAAGTTTGATGTGGTGTGAGGTGTTGAGGAGTTCACTAACATAAAGAACTAAATGATAAACGAGCATCGGTCAGGCTGAGAGAAAGTGAATGAGGGAAACCAGCCGATCTTTGTAGGACAGGGTGCACCAGGTCCAGGTGCAGCTGATTCTGCAGATGAGCCTGCAGCCAGGACACACCTCCTGCAGCAAGACACAGCAGCACGCCAAGGAGTATGAGTGGCCTGGTGAGAGGGTCGTCACACTAGTAACAGAAGGATACTCATATCTATGGAAATCAGTTTTGAGACAGAAAAAAGAAGGTGCAGGACTTTGACGTTTTCTGCAACACACACAAACTAACACATTCCCAGAACCCCTTGTTTCACTGATGTATTAACTCTGGCCCTTGTTTAAATCCCTCTCTGTATTTGATAGGTCAATGTTGTTTAACCTGCCACCTTTCAGCTGTGAAATTCGATCCATCCTCATAGATCACACTTTAGTGTCATTACTTTGTGATTACTGTCTTAATCACAAATACACAATTATTGCTGTTTATAGGCGTCCAAATGACCCCACATGGGTGATTATTTATTTCTGAAGCATTATACGCACACATTAATGTTTTATTGGACTGTCATATGTTCCAGCGCTGTTTGAAATCATTATGTACAAGCACGCGCACAATTGTGGGGGAAAAACCTTCCCGGTGCGAGAGCTCGTATGCGTGCACGGGCACTTGAATGAGCGGCCGTAGCAGGCTGACAGCTTTGCAGAGCCGTAGTGAAAGCATGAGGCCCGGTGACAGAGAGAACAGAGGGATCAAGCATTATCATCAAAAATGACTTCAGTGCTCCCTGCTGCGGCCTCACAGCTTCCTCCAGTCAAGCTGTTGGTTTGTTTGTTGGTTTGTTGTGTCAGCGTGGACAGTCCGTCTTTGTGAATCACTGCACTTTTCAGCTCCCTTTACTTGGTGGGGAAGAAGAGGAACAAAGGATAGAATAAAGTTGAGGTATAACAGAAAGGTAAGGACACCACCTAGTTTATTAATTCACATCTTAATTTATCTGTGTCTTTGATTTTTTTCCTCAAACTCCCACTGAAAAATTGTTCATCTAACTTACTACTTTGCCCTTACGTCACCTTGCAAAGAATAGAGATACCCAGGCTTGTATTTTACCCAGTAACTCAGCTGTGTTATCAAGCTGGAACTGGCACACGATGGCAATGAAGTTCCCGAAAAGACATATCACTGCAGGGGAAGTGTGCCTAAATCTGCTCTGAGAGGAGCTCTCGTAAAGAGACATTGTGGCTGGCCTACTAATAGAGCTGTGAGGGGGAGAATGATGCAACTCGGAGGCAATGCTTTAATTTGCCCTTGGTTTCGCACACGCGTCTAGGAACAGCCACTCTTTTCCAAAGCTGATTGGCCCGTTTACCTTTAGACACGGGCCAACCACTAGCCTCCGTGGTATGAGCAAGCTGGATTAAGCAATTTTGTTTTTGCTGTGTTCCTTTTTTCGGCCTGTGTAGGTCAAACGTGGTAGTTGCAATCCTAGTGACGGTAGGTGTAATGCAGAAGTTTTTGTTTTTTTTCCTCTTTTACAATCGTACACTGCATATACTCCTTTCATTTCACATTACTTTTAAATGTTTAAAGTTCATTCTTGTCAAAAGATGTTTGCAATCCAGTCCACTGGGTCCAGGATGCTATTTGTATCTTAGCAACCTGTGCAGCAACAGAGGAAGATCAGAGAAGCTACTTATTAACCTGTTGCTATGACTACAGCAGTAGGCAATAACTCAGATGCTTTAACCCTTTCTCTGTAGACCGCCACCCCTGATCAACAGACAGACGGATAATGTTCAGAACATTTGGTGGAGGGAAAAATCAAAGACTTCATAGTTCCTTTGTGTGGATCTCATTTGCTTTTTTTCTCCAGCTGTGCTCAGTGGTATGTTGTGTGCGTGTGTGTGTGTGTGTGTGTGCGTGTGTGTGTGCGTGTGTGTGTGTGTGTGTGTGTGCGTGTGTGCGTGTGTGCGTGTGCGTGTCTGTGTGTTTCTAAAAGAAGTCATAACCCATGCACCATCATAGTGAAAACAAAAACACAGAACAAAGCATTTATCTTTTGTTCCCCTCCTCCTTCTCTAAGTGTTGAGAATACATTAGTGCATGTGCAAAAATAAAACAAGTTTGATACAAAATCCCCCAAGCCTAAAAGACGGCAGATGTTTCCATTTTTTTCTGTATACCTTCAAACGGGGAGCCGGAGCAGTGACAAATGCTTTCCGCAGGCAGGTTGAAGCGTTGAGTGTGAACTGATTTGAATTGATGTTATTCCAGGAGAAATCAATGCATTTTTTTTAACGGCTGCAATTACGCCCCTCACGTCAATTCATCAAGAGATTTGCATGAGGTAATTGTTGGCGCCACGTCTACTGATGCATTTTTATTACGTTTCAATTAGGAATTGAATCCAATTAGGGAAGTCATTCCAATCAACCAACAGGGGTCTCTGCTCAAACAAAGCCTTCAGTGTGCAAGGCTGCAGAGCTGAAGGGCAGACACTGAGCCAGAAGGCCATCTGATGTTTCAGCCAAATCTATTACCTTGCACAATGAGCTTTTACACAATAACAGGAAATAAGCAGTTTACCAAAATGAATGAATGAAGCAGCATCTTGCTAAGAATGTACTTCTACACATATGTTTTTCTTAATTTCATTCTTTTTCTGCTCAGTGAGAGACTGCACATCAACTAATAAGCACCTTTTCTCAGTTTTTATTTTCCTTTGTTTTAATTATGTTCAAGACATCAAAAGGGGCAGCCAACAGTAGAGATTTCAAATGTATAAAGATTAATTAATAACGACACATTTTCGAACATTTTAAGCACTTCTTACAAGTCTTATAATGTATTTTTCAAGTCCGGGAAAGACAGAGAGAAAGAAAGTAGGAGAGAAAGTAAGGCAAGAGGGAGAGAGTAAGACATGAGGGAGCAGACAAAATGTGTTGTTTTTAAGCTGCACATTCATTTCCACTGCTGTCAGTCAGCGACCGATGTAGATGCGTTTTCCAGTGAATGTAAAGTGTTTCTTGTGATCATCTATAAATCCTGCAGCCTCAAAAGAAATCAAAAGCCCAACCTCTAACTAACCCTGATATTTGCTCCCTCACCAATGACACAATATCAGTTCAATACACACACAATAAGCCAACCTGAAAGGCAGACTCATATGGGTGTTTGTTTGCTTGTGAGAATTATCTTCCCTAATAACACTGTCAGAAGTGATGGGCACATTCAAAGCTGAGAGGTCCCTATGACATCATATTAATGTTTTTTTTTTTTAGAAAACTGCAGAAAACTTGTTATGAGGGAGACAGAAGACAGGGCCATGTTGGCTCTTTCGGGCTGGCAGAAGAACTGTGCCTTTGATCTCAGGGAAAAGCAGACTGTAAAGGCTGCCGAGTGCTCGTGTACGCACAGTGCTACTGCCCCCTGGGGGAGAGGGAGGGGATTACCATGGCTGGGAGCAGCAGATGGCTCCTGCAGCTACAGCACCAAAAGAAACGTTATTTCTACCAACAAGGAAACTCGTGAGAAGTGAGCACTCCCATGGGTGTCTATCATCACCGTGATAATCGGATCAACCTTGGAGAAAAAATGACAGCTTGTGTAACTCAGGTGGTTATTTGGCCATGTGCACTAATAAACAAGAAGTTACTATATGTGTGTGCAGGGACTTTATGAGGAGAAAAAAAAAAAGTCACACAGATGTTAAAAGGTAACTGAATTTCACCCAGAGGAAAAATATAGTATTTCTGATTCTCATTCTGATTCTTATGAATTATTTTTTGAGTCCAGGGGACAACTACAAACTTTTGACCATACTCATAAGGGCTTTACTTTATTTATTGTTTTGTTCACTTTTCCCCTCACGCTACAAATAAACACAACAGAATGATTTAGTGACTGAAGAAATCTGTGCAGCAATTTCTTTTTTTTACTTTGTGCATAATAACAGGTTTTTTACAGGAGTGAGATGGTTCCCAATTTTCCTCTCTTTTCTGCTGTCACTGTCTTTTACATTCTGCAGAAATACACACACACACACACACACACAGGCACATTCACACAAACAGATATTGTAAAATGTAGCTTCGGCAAATGGAGGTGTGCAGATTGCCCACTTAGGCAGTTACATTATCCTTTTAGTGTTTACTTTTCATCCTCAGCCTCTGTAAGGTGTGTACGTCTACCTCCACTCCTCATTGTCCTGTCTCTTGTCATCCTTTCACCCCGTCCCCTTGTCTCTTAGTTTTCATCGAGGACCTGCCGGCCTCCTACGTAGCACCAGTGAAGAGAAGGGTCTGTATCTCGGCAACGCACCTAGCAACTGCTCCTCGTAACTATGGATTATAACCTGTTGCCAAGGGAGACTGAGATGGAGGATTGATTTTCTTTTTTTTTCTTCTTTTTTTTTTAAGGCATGAAATTCAATGTGAATTAGATGCATGAATAAACAATGTGTTGGAGCAGGGCACGCCAACATTAATGAATGGTGATTTTAAGTCATGTGTAGTTTTATATTTGAAGTTTAAACTACATCCTGACGCATATTTGTAAAGATTTAGCCAACAGATAAACACAGATGAATCATTTCCATGAACTGCTGTGAATTCGTAGGGTCACTCTGGAGGTAAACAGCTATTGTATGCAATGAACAAAAACACAGTTTATTTAATACTAATTCATTTTACTTCAACCTAAAATGCAGTCACAAAAACATGCTTCAACAAATATCATCAAAATGTGCTTTCTTATTTTAGTTCAAACGATGTGGCTTTCATAAATGCATTGAAATGACTTTGAGTGCTGTATCATATCTTTATTAAGTGCTATATAAATGAAATAAACTCAAAACTTAGATACAGAATTCTGGTCTAGCTAGTCTTTATGTGTCATCAAAAATGAAAGGGGTGATCTTAGATTTTGTCATCATATCTGTTGTTGAATCTGAATTTCCGATTAAAAAAAAAGTTGTAATACAATTTAAAGTTCAAATTTGATCCTAGACTCCTCTGATCTATTTTATTTTGTATACACTCTTAAGCCACTGACAATTAGCTTGTAAGAAAACAGAGCATTAACCAGAAAAGGGGTCATACACTCAAAATCACACTCAGTCTCTTCTATCCCTTCACTTTTGGTGCTTCTCACCCATTCTCTCGATCGCCCACTCTCTGATGAGTGCTTTTACATGGCCACACAAACTTGTCATTAAACTAACCTACTATTTTCCATCACCTCTGAGCTAAATTACCACACTCTGCCTGGCATCCTGTGGACCAGCTTGTGGATATGAAAGCCCACAATTCCCCTGCTATCACCTCTCTGGGCTCTAGCAAGCGCACTAATGATAGCCTGCCACCGGAGAGCTGGTGGAATGGAGCTGTAATGTCCTTGGAAAGTGCAGAGTGGTGTGCATGCTGTGGGAGAGCAAGCTGCTCCGTGTCAGACTCTCTCTCTCTCCTGGTGTGCGTAGCCCGAATCCTCCGGCCTACATGTTAATGGGCAGATCCTAGCTTGAACTCTGACGACTGGATGCTTGTGATGGGGGCCTGAATCTGACAGAGCGCAGTACCATTAGCACACTGGCGTTCCACAGAGATTACAGATACACACATGTAGCAGGACACAGCCACACACACACACACACACACACACACACACACACACACACACACACACACACACACACACACACACACACACACACACACACACACACACACACACACACACACACACACACACACACACACACACACACACACACACACACACGCAACACATCTGCCCTGCCTTGACACAAAACTAAACAGTTTAAGTTCTGCGCACCTTTGTTAGCTCTGGCTTTAACCTCCTCAGACTCAAATGAAAGGAAATGTACTATTATTATAACCCAAATAGTCCTGTATACAATATGCTCCATCACAACACACAAACACAAGTCTAACAAAAAGGTTTCTACAACTGCCCTACATGTGTCAAAACCAAGCGGCAACCTCCGGTGTTGAAAAATTAATCCAATGGGGAAGTGCAAAGTCCTGCAGTTTAATCGAGTGGGGGCTGGCTGCTGAAGCACCGGCAGTCACATACAAACCCAGTCAAAAGAGCCAGTATTCACAGCAGAAACTAACATGTTTACAGCCTGGTTCAAAAAACTAATTTTGCTCATGGCTCCTCCTGCACACACTGTACGTGGGGTGAATTTTTGGATAACTCATCCGTTTTGATTTCATGGGGGACAAGCATTATTCCCAATGAGGCTCGTAGCTTTTCCTGATTCACACAGCTCTAGCTCTTAGCCTGACGTTAGGGTGACTCAAAGTTAGGGTGACACAGCATTTCCAGCATGGCGACCGCCATTGATGGGCTTCAAAAGCCCTCTGCATGAACAGATGGGTGACTGTGGCTCAGTCGGTGGAGTCAGTTGTCTCAATACCGAAAGGTTGGGGGTTTGATCCCCAGCTCCTGTAGCCACATGTCCGATGTGTCCTTGGGCAAGACTCTTAACCCCAAGTTGTTCCGGCTGCTTTGTTGGGGGCATATATGAATGTGTATGAATGGGATTAGTTACTTCTGTTGATCACTTTACATAGAAAGTGGAATGGGTGACCTGCGGTATAAAAGCACTTTGAGTAGACAGACGACTAGAAAAGCTTGAGTCGGTTTACCATTTACGTCATTCAGGCTTCATTCATTGATATATTTAGTCTATGGTCAAAACATTCTTTTCTTGATTAACATTTTTTAAACTGCGCTGGGCTGTGTAATCTGTACTATGAATGTTAATGTATTCATTTATTTGACTGACCTTTGTTGTCACTTTGGTAAACTGTTGGAATGCAACAATTCTCAATAAAATATCAAACTATACGGTATCCATGGCATCCACGGTTCAATATGTGCCTCTGGTGTTTTTTACGGTGTAGTGTACAACTAGCTTCAACGCATTGTATTTCACTCTGAATAAGCTATGTATGTGTGTACCTGTGGGTCCTTTTGCCAAGATTAGGAGGCGCCTGCCCACAAGTTAATATCCAATCACTATGAGCTAAAGTTGGTAGCAGCCGACAACTGGTGTCAGAGTTCAAAAATTAGCTTTACATGGCCAACAGTGAGGAGTGGCAGCAGTATGAGGAAACAGCAGTCTTTCAACTCTGTGGGCTGGGTCCATTTTGTTTTCATTTGAGAATAATGACAAGGAAGAGAAAACGGTAAACAAAAAAATGACTGCCTGCAAACATCCTTTTACACGTGTTGCCTGCTCGCATGGAAACACTTACCGGTGTATGGCCAAGTTTAAAGCAACAGACTACAGCTGGCTGTAACATTAGCAGATTGTCACGCAGCCACCAGCTGATCAATGCATGATGCAGAAGGGGTCAGAGTGAACAGAGAAGCATTAAAACAAAGTATCCATACACAATGAAATACCAACGCTTTACACCCACTTTCTGTGAGAAATTTGGCAAAAACTATACATGACTGTATTATGCAATACTTCTATTGTCTTCTATTTGTACATTTCTACATGGCACTACTTAAACTTTGGCTTCTTTTCACTGAGACTTACACCATATGCAAGGAATGTGTATAAATGGAAACATTTCTTTTGCTTAAAAGTAAAAAAATAAAATAAATAGTTTAGAGATTTAAAAAATAGTGTTTTTCTCCTTGATGTTCCTGTAAAATTTGCCTAACATTTCTAAGAATGGAACCCCCCCCCCCCCAAAAAAAAAATGAACATAATTCAAAAAAACCTCCTGTGCCATCAGAACTGAACCAAAAACCTTTACCAACAAAAGGAGGTACTTGTTGAACCGTGGCCTGACTGTATTGTTGCATCCCTGGTCAACTGGGTATCAATGGATATCTCTGAGTCAAAGATGAGGCTGGAGGACGGATTTTTAATAAAGCTAGTACTAGGGCCATAGTGAGTAACAATAAGAACTTCATATTTGTAAACATTGAGCTGTAGAATTTTTTCGACATCCAACTTTTAATTTCTGTCAGACAGGACGTTATTCGTGAAAAAAAAAATGGTACCAGGTTTATTGGGGCATAAGTTGAGGGCCATCAGCTAAACAATGTAAGTCTATACTGTGCATGCAGACATAAGAGAGGACCCAAAATATACACCTGGGGGACCCCACAAGAAATAAGAGGCACAAGAAGAATCTCCCAGCATTACAGAAAATACATTTTTGACAGTCCAGTGCACTGATGCCAACAGTGTACTTCAGACTGCTGATTAAGACATTGTGGTCCACTGAATAATGTCTTCCTATGCTATTTCTTGTTGTTTGATATTACTAGTATGATTCTATGTATATCAGATAACAGGGGCTCAGGCACCTGCCATTTTGCCCTCTGCAGAGAAAGTTTTTTAAATAAATAATTTTCAACAAGGCCTGCCACACACACACACACACACACACACACACACACACACACACACACACACACACACACACACACACAAATCAGTTATGTGTCCAAAGTATAATTACAGCTGTTGTGAATTTTAATTTTATATTGATGGACAAAATGAAAGGTTCCACATTATTTGGCAGTAAGAGTCTCCTTGTTTAAACTACTTAACAGATTAAAAAGGGCCTCCTACACACGACTGATAAATGATGCTAGCACTGTACATTAGGTGTGTTTAGGTGTGTGTGTGATAACAAATGAAGGAAAGCAAGTAAGGCGCTAATAACAAATAATGTAAGTAACAGATTTAAATTAATTCTCAAGTTCAAGAAAAGAAGGCAAAGTTCATATTAAATCAATACAATCTAAACCAGTGTATTATACATAGTAGGCTTAAGTGTTTCATTTTAAATTGTAGCTGAGATGTGTGCTTTCAAAGCCCCAGTAGCTTTTTATGTTATTATATTAAACAGATTTGATGCCACATAATAGTTAAACTACTGAACTATACAAAATCAGCATCTCTATATTGCCAGTCACTATTAAATTAATTCAGCCTTCTAAAAGAGATGTTATGGGATGAAAATGGAGGTGAGGTTAGAGAGAGGATCTTTACCAGCAGTATTTATCTGAGTTTCTGCAGGTGAGATGACTGAGTTGGGATGGTCAACATGTAATGGTAATTTATTGAAATTCAAAATGTGTATTTGCTTAGCTTAAACTTGAAGCCACTGAGGGTACATTTATGCAGGCTTTTAGATTATGTTTCTGCCTCAGCACTGCTGACTGTAAAAGCAGTCAAACATTTCACCTATAAAAGTGCAGCGCACAGCTGACGAGGTGTGTCCTCATGTTGCAGTTAAAACCATGTTGTTGCACCTCACCTATCTTCTGTCAGAGGGTTTCTACCTGTATTGGCAGTGACCCACAGCACAAAGCTGACACCTAGAAGAGAAATTCCACAAACTGAACTACAGAAACGGCTCCTATAAGTTATTTACATGTATTTAATTAACTGTCATGAATCACCGTTTGAACCACCCTTAGTAATGAGTTTGATTTAAATGTTAAAGTGCAACTCTTTTGTGAATTTCAGCCCCTGTCCCTCTTAAATCCTGTGCACGTCCCATGGTCTTATGATAAACCCCCTTCCTCCTTAAACTCTAAAGTCTCTCATCAAAGAACAAATCTGACTTTCATCCAGGAGACTGCAGGGGAGATTCAGTCAGAGAAGCTCTGAGCAGGTCAGGCTTTAGTTTTCTTGCTCAAGGACACTTGGACAGAACTGGAAACATGAACTTACATTAATGGGAAACAGACTCTAATTACAAACCCTCTGTTCCTGCTGCACTCAGAGTTCCTTGCTTAACCGGAAAAACTGATATTACAGTTAGATGATGGCTGAGAAGACTTTTCCTTTAAATTTTTACAGGCCTGTTTCATACAACTGTTACTCAATTGTTCATATTCATATCATTGAAACTATTCTGTAAGGTCTGTGGGTGAGTTATTTTCTGTTTCTTAGGGTGCGAATTTATAATCAACCCGATTCTGCTTTTTTTTAATTATTATTAAATTGATCCCTAAAGGCAGATTTTCAGAAGGCTGTCCCCAAATAAACATAATTTAAATTTTGTTATGATTATTTAATTCTTAATAGAAAGAGAACTGCTTAAATTATACTCTTCAATCCATTAAAGTAGTACAAAAGATGCACAGTTTCAAACTGTGAGAGCATTACAATTAGGAAGAAACACTGCTAGAAAAGAAAAGTCAGATTTGTATGTCTTCATAGGAAAGAGAAAAACTGACCATTTAAAATGCCACCAAACTTTTCTTCCAAACCAGACTAAAGTCATTTACCACCATCTTGTGGTTGCTGTGGGTTTACAAGAAAAATGTTCTTGATTACTTTTGATAAATATAAGATTAAAAAAAATGCAAAAACAATGCAAATGCCTTGCCAAATAAACAGATGGATTTAAAATAAAAGTCACTTTAAGGGCAAGGGTAATACCACTGAGTTCTGTAATTATTGAAAGACCTAAATATATGAATCATATCATATAAAAGATGATAAAATGATTTGCAGTATGTTTATGCACTGTGTTTGTTTGCAGTGCAGGCATACAGTAAATTACTGTTTTCCAACACATTTTTTAACCATTAAACCACAAACAAATAGTGCCCACTGAGAACTATTTTATTTTTACCATGGTGTAATATGTCCTTTCACCACTAGGGGGCAGTAAGAGTATGTGACAGACAAGCGTGGACAAAGTACAGCAGAGGCCCTTCTGGGAACAAAGGATTAGTTGGTGGTCCAGCCCAATCAAAAGACTGTTGTATGTAAATTGTGTAAATCCACTGTGGGAGGAGAGGGTTATGCCAGTCTGATTTCATGCCCAGTCAACCAACTGCATGAGGACCTCAGGCCAGCAGACCCATGGCTGGATAGTTGTGGGGGGGAAAGGGTTTTGTCAAAAGTCAGCCACTGACACAAAAAACTGTTTCCCCTGAAAACATTTTGTTCCTTTTTCCTTGTTCGGTTTTCTTCATTGGGAAATATCTTTTGCCTTTGGTTCCATGTCTGCCTACTTTCATGAATGCTTTCTTACTTTTAATAAACTATTGCTCAAAAAGCACTTGGTGGGTAAAATGTGCCTGTTGTATAATAAGTATATATAACTCAACAGAATTTCTACATTAAAAATGTAACACCGTAAAGTTTGCCTTTGGTTTAACAAAAAAAAAAAAAAACTAACTGTGATCCAGGCTGTACACATTGCTATTCCAGTCAGACCGTTTCTCACCTAGGGGATGATGGGAGTTTTGCGGTGTGGGTGAGTGAGTAAGTAAATAATTTGGGAGAGGAGATAGGGACACAATTATACTGACACATGTAAATGTTGGCTAAATGGGACACATGGAGGAGAGGGAGCCTTCTCAAGCAGCTAATTGATCAATTAAGTAAACAGAGGCCGGACGTGGAGGGGTGGTGTGTGTGTGTTTGGGCTGGAGAATAGGAGGTAGATAAGAAAAGGTGCTAATGACTCATTTGGCTAAAATATGAGCCTTGAGGTGATAATTCAGCAGAGGTGCCTGTGATGTGAATGAACCACCTGCTGGTCAGTGTTACTGTTGGAAGTCCTGCCAAAGTTCATATCCTTGGGTATTGAATCTGTATGTTTAATAATTATGTCGGCTGTTTTACTCACCAAAAAAAAAGCAACAAAGCATATTATATTTTCTTGTTTTTATTTTTTTACATTTTTTGCCATGAGAAGCACAATGTATTTTAGCTGCAAGAGTTACTGCTGCAGAAACATTATACCACTCATTCAGAGTAACAATGACACGTGCTTGTGGAGATACAAATGCTTCAGCCTTTGCAGAGTCCTGCTGGCTGAACAAGGAGACTTCCTCACGCGACAGATCCTGCTGCCTGAATAAATTGGGGCTAAATATCACAATTGGCTTCTGCTGTGTCGTGAAAAAGCATCTACAGTTCTACCTCCTGCTGCACAGAGTTTTAAGGCCGACAACAATACAAAGCCTCAAAACAAAGTGAGTAAAGACGGAGAAGTAGACGCAGTAAGAGGAATATATGGGAATCCACATAGACCAGAAACTATTACCATGATGTTACAGCAAGATCAAATGTGTCGGGCTGCTAATTTGTGTCCTTTTATTTGAACGCCGTTCAGTGATAGTTCAATTTTAAGCATGTCGAGCCTTTTTCTATATTGGCACCCTTAGATTGAACCAACATGTCAAGATTCTTTTATAGTTCTCTTCTTATTGGCTTTGTTGCTTTGCCAGACCTTTTTGCAGTACTTCATAGAAAGAATTGACCTGACTTAAATATATACTTTGATTGCAGGCCTTTCTGTTCCACTTTAAAGATTTAACGTCTTTAACTATGGCTTACTTGGATCATATCTCGCCTTATAATAGGCCCCTGTAAAAGTGCATTATCCTCGTGCTTAACATGAGGCTAATACATTGACAAGAACACGCTGTGATGTTCCAAACGTGCCGAGTAAGTGGCGCTGAACGAGACGGGCTCCAGTGCTGACAACCAGGTGGACAGGTCCCCACCCTCATTCCCTCCGTCTTTCATTTGAATAATGCATGCTAATTACCTACTTGCCGAGAGCAGAACTGTCACCCCAGAGGCCCCGACAGACATTTTCACATACAGACACACACTAGCACCCACATACACTAGCACACGTTCAGCAACTGTCACTGTAGCAGGTCTACTCACATCCTAAACAGTGGCACATTTACAATAGAAACTTCAGAAGACCTCGCTGATAACTTGAGGGAATTTCCTTTAACAAAAGCACCTGTCAAGACAGTATGTAGGCTAATGATAGACTACATTCAGCACTCTGCTGGAAGAGCTGAGCATGGCACTTCTATTGCTACACTGTTGAACAGCTACTGTTAAGCCTTTTATTGAAAGACATAAAGAGTGAGGGTTGTAACACTTTCACTAAATTCAAAACACTGTTGCTTTAAATAATATTATGTTCACAGGAATTATATGTATACAAATGTTCTTAATATTATTTATATTAGGATTATTTATGTGGTTAGGGAACAGAAATAAATGTATACTGATTACTCCTTGTGACTAACAAGAACAAATCAGACCGTCAGGAAGATTACTGAAACTTTCACTGAAGTTATTTTAAATTCTGCCCCCTCTACCATGAAGTTAATTTCTTACAAAGCAATACAGAGCACATTTGCCACTGTGTAGTTTCACAGTTAAATGGCAAAGGAGGAGATTTCACCAAATACATCACACACATGTAGAGGACAGGATGAGTAAAGAACTAGTTTGTCCACTGGGGCTGCCGAAATTTGACATAAAATAAAGTGAATCAAAGTTGCTTTAAATGTATGATGAGGATGTTATAGCTGGTTATGCAACCGACTGAAATTACTGTTGTCAGTAAGCTACAAACCATCATCAGGAATAATTTTGGCTCATTTTAATTTATAATGCCCACCACCACTGTCAGCTGGTCAGGCTCCAGGGAGGCAATTTACAGCATGCTACCAATAGAGGCTTTGTTTATGATTTCTAACGTTTCTAAGTGCATAAGTCAGTTAGAGGAAGTAGATTTCTCTTACAGGATATAAAAATGCATTAACAGGACAGGGTCAGCTAAGAGATTACAAGAAAAGCTTTGTGGCCGCCTAAATCCACATTAAACTTCTTCGCAGTATTGCTTAATATGTGTCATATTTCATTTTTGTCTTTGGCAAAAAAATAAATTAAAGTACTGAAAAACCAAAAAATTCAAAACAGACAAGAGAAACAGGAAAAAACAGAAGGGCTCATCTATATTCAGAGGTGTAGATGTACACAAACACCACATTCATGCATGCACTTTTACAAGTTAAAATCCCATTTTGAGAAATACACGCCAAAAATGAGCATGCATCAACATATATGCATCCTCTGGCTCTCTTCCACACGTTCAGTGAAATACACACACTTCTCTCCATGATGTATCCCCGGCATGGAACTAATGCTCATACCTTTGCTGACTTGCACACCACTTACAGTACATTGTGGGAATTCAGAGGTTTTTCATCCCATTCATTTGAAGCATGGTTACATAGAAAAATCCTCAGTTGGCTCAACCTGCAATTCCACTGATGAGCTTCCTTGCTGCATACCCAATACGAAAGGTAAATCTGGCTAAATGGGTGTGGGTAGGTTTTTACGAATTTCCCATATTTGTGTGTGCCTGTGTGTTCATGTGCACATGGAAAAAAAAAATCACCAAAAAGAGGTGCCAGCTCAAGCTTCTCTATCTTCCATTCCCGTAGCAAAAACTGTATCAACCTGCGGCTAATCTGACCCTCCTATGTGTCTTTCTGTGAGAGGCCATTGGTATGCAAGGCATAGTGTGTCCTCAACAATAATTCGAGGATAAAATCAATGATGCTGCCAGTGAACGGTCCCTGGTTTTTACTGGCTCCATCAGTGACTTTAGGGAGGATGTGTGTGGCTCTCTGACATGGAGGTTTGACAGATCTTCAACAGCTGTGTTGGTGGAGGGCCATGTGCGAGCAGGGAAGAGGATGTTGACAAGGCTGTCCATTAAAGCTACGAGTGACACACGAGCAGCAGTAAAGCTGGTCTGTCCCGTCGCCGTCATCGCTGCCGCCAGTTTGTGCTGCGGAAGGGTTTCGGCCCCGCATTAATGGATTCCTACTTGACGGATTCCACTTGATCACATCTCAGTTGAATCTCCATTAAGATGTCAACACGGTGGTTAATGCATTTGAGATTTTCCCCCTCGTCCTGCTAAACCGTTATTTATGACACTTATTAGGAAGCGTAACCCGGCCATCAATTAATGTCCTGCAGGCATGCTAAGCAATTGGGCCCATTGGCGTCAGACCAAATGTACTGGAACGTCCATTAATACTGCAATGCACACACAAGTGCTCACATTCAAATGAGCACATTCAGACACACAAAAGTACTTCTTTAGGCAAAGCCTGGGATACATGCACATTTGCAATTTTCTCAAACTGCACTCAGAGGAAAGGTCTAATGTATCATGACAAGGAGAAACAATTTCCTTTTACTCTCCTGCATCAAGAGTGTGAGAAGAAGTTTAAATAGGTTTTGTTTATATATTTTTTTACCCAAACTGACTAAAACAATGTGGATATACTGTGTGATACAATAAAGCATTATTTTTGTGCATTTGTATTTTAATTCAATATACGTGAAAATTAGTTTAAAAACGTTATTTCCAAATAACCTAGGATATTTTGTTTCCAATATAATTTTTTAAGCATTCAAGTTTACATTTTGTCATGTAAAATGATCCGCTGGTCAAATATAGAGGCATCCAATTCTGCACCATTGAATGGATTCAAAAAGTGTTGGAAGAGCAAAATGTCTGGAACGGAAAGGTCGGCTTATATGTTGCTTGTAGTGAAGTGTCAAAAATCTGTGAATATTCCTCCAGAGTATTGTGTGCAGTGCACTTTGACTCTTTCTAAAAGAGAGGTAAATACACCGAGAGTACAATGCCTGATAGCAACAAAGAGCAATGACATTTTAAGAGTATAAAAGTCTATTTACTGTCACAGTGAAGCATTTTATCAGTCCCAGCACCCATGTTGCACATTAAAAAGGACGGCATTGAAGATACTTTAAACTAGAATTTTAACTAAATTGAATGTATACTTTAATGCCCCTGGACTAAAGAACAGACATTTTAATTTGTCTTCATTGCAGCAGAAAATAATAAAAGCAGTTTACATTTAGACTTAAAAGGGACCCTCCAGTGTTGTCTTAACAGCAACAACATCTGGGACACATGTGTAATGGAAGGGTTTTTGAATTATGTGGACCTTTTGGGGCATATAAAAAACTATAAATATTTATCAGCAGACTGACATTAGCACATCTTGTTGCACTTCACTAAATCACAGGTCTTTTATTTCTGGTTGTCAAAGCTGACAAACTCATGATTAGCTGACATGGCAACCCGTTACCGATTCTGATCAAAGAGTGTCCTGTTAAAACAAAAGATGGAAAACATTTTAGTGGAAATGATCTCTATGATGATTCATTTACAAAACACCACAACAAATAGCTTTAGCTGGGTTTACCATAAACCAGAGGCAGTTTGCAAATATGTCAGTTTCCTTTTATAAAAACTTTAACTATTTCCATGCTTTTTAATTCCATGATTTCTGCTGTCAAACAAAATGGAAACTAGGATATGAAGTACTTTGGGAGGTTAAAACCATGTTCCTACGGGAAATGGAGTTACGTATGGGCATCACCACCATATAATCTGGGGGGGGTCGAGTCCCACTCACCTTTTTAAAAAAGTCGTTTGGACCCCTCCCCATTTGCCATCAAAAACATTAGTGTATGGGCTATGTTATAGTGTCAGGTCATGTTAGATTGTTGTTCATTTCAACAAAACAATGAAAATGTACCAGGAAACTTGATTTCGAGTTGAGGTGTTTTTTTGTTTTTTTTATCTTCCGTTGCCATCACTTGGTTTACGATAGTTCCAGGGACGAGATGGACATAAGGAGATTTTTTACAAAGATGAGGCGAGAAATTGCATCTACTTCATTCGCAATTTTTGTCCCCCAAACATTTTAAATGATGCTGACGCCCCTGAAGTTACCAATTGTTGTCTGTGGAAGGTAGACCACTATTCATTTTGTTTATCAGCCATGTTTTCTTAAGACATCAGCAAAAAAAAAAAAGGATGACACTGCCAGACATCGGACAAGTCAACCCATTTGATGTTTGCCTGTAAGAAAAAAGGCTCAGGAGTAAACACAAGCTGTTTATAAAAAAGTTGCTTGGTGCCTGTGTGCGAGACAGAGACTGAGTTAATGTAGTAACCCTCAAATATTATTTTTGACTCTCATTCAACATGTAGGGCCCTATAAGTGAATTATCTCAGAAAATTAAAAACAACTAATGGGTGTCAGACACGTTTAGATGCACAGTTAAGTTGAGCTACAGTTACAGCTTCATTAGGCCATTTAATTGGAATACTGTCCTTGTCCTGGTAAAAGCGACAAGAGAGAATCAATGTATTGACTCCATAAAGTAGGTGGCCATGTTCCCCCTTTCAGTTAGTAACTATTGGACCTTTTTCTGGTTGACCTTGCTAACTTTGGCAAACAGTAAAGTGGGAGTTTTATGATGAACGGTGAAAACAGAGACAACTTCACAGCTCTGTGCATTTTGTACATGATCTAGTCTACACTTTGGTTGAAATGGGATGTCAGTTTGGGTCCGATTGAGGTGCACACATGCAAAAGAAAAATCGACCCCCAGCTGCATTATGGAGGTGTGTTAGTCTGACTTCAAGAAATTCCAGTGAGTACCATTTCAGCCGGACTAACATGTTTACATGCACATGAACAGTCTGGTTTTAATCGGCCCACCACAATAAATCAACCTATTCTAACTGAATGTAAACATACTGAGAGATGTTTCTTTTTGTGTACTTTACCACTATGTATGTTTTAATGCTAGCATTGTTTATGTTTTACGTTCCACTTAAGTATACTAAATTTAAAAGCACAGGCAGTGGTTGTATTACCCTTTTCTTAAAAAATCCTTATTCCCTTTCTGGCCAAAAGTATAGATGATCAATAGGGCTGGAAATAAGCGAGTGACAAAAAACTACAATTACTCATGTTCACAGTCTGGTATAAAACAAGGTTTAGATCATATGATACTTTCCCAGCTATGACAAATTAATTTGTAGGCAACTCAACTGCAGGTATTAAGGCTTAAAATGATGTGTAATTTGTGGTGTGGCTGTCTTACCTGCTTGGCTTTTTTTGTCTTGTAACTCAGATGAAAAATAAACATAACCTCATTCTGTTGGAAACTGTTGTTTACCATCCTGTTAACCATCTAATGGGTTGGGCATAGATTGCATGTCCGTGATACCTAAGCATTCCCTTACAATACTCTCTAGCCCATCCCGTACAAACGTCATAATATCAGGCTCCGAAAACAAACACAGCAACCCCCAAAATCACAAAGTCAATGCCTCAGCAGTCTACAAACCCTTATATCACAATGGCAACATCCACCATTTATACAGTCTTTGATTGACTCATAACAAGTGTGTGACTTCCTGAAGTTCATTATGGGCCGTCACAGTACACAATACATCGATGTTAATATTTTCTGCCATGGTTTGCTGTATGTTCCCCAGACTTACAGTAGTTGTTGGATCGATACCGTCGCTCAGCTTGAACTATTAATTGACATTGATAGCACACTACAGCATAAATGTATTTTTATACACATCTCTGCCCTGTTGGTATTTTCCAGCTGGCTGGTAGTCTTGATGTCTCATCATTCTCTTGTCTGTGCATGTGTGTTAAAGAGTTAGGGTGTGTGCCTGCATGTGTGGGCCCGTGGCCTGTGGGGCAGAGTGTTCTGTCAGGCCTACGACTGAGTGATGAATGTGTGTGCATGGAGGGGAACCTGGTGCCAAATGCACTGACTCCTTTTCTCCAACGTCTGTGTGTGCGTGTGTCTACAACAGAGACAGAGATAGAGAGTGTGAACATTATGTGCATATGTGTACATTTTAAATGTGTGCTCACGGGCAAAGCAGTGCACAAGTTGATGTGCATGTCTACACTTTTTTAAAAGTGCAGTTGTGCACGTGTCGGATTGTGAAAGCACAGCAAGATAATACTTCTCTCTTTCTCATCTCCCTCATCCTCGCTCATCCTGACACCCCCCATGCCCTCTCCGTCACACTGCTGCCTCTCATCACAAACCTAATCGTCTCACCCCCTCGGCAAGTACGTGCTGTGCGAATTAAAGCGCCCCTGCCCTCTTTTTCTCTTTCTTACTCCCTCTTTGTCTTCTTCCTCCTCCTCCTCCTCATCCTCATCCTTTCCCGTCTTCCTAATAAGTTTTGGCCTTCGAATGGAATGGGTACCCAACTTTAAGTGGCCACCGCTTTTCAATAATGTGTTTACTTATCTCCATTTAGCTATTGAGCTTCTGACATTTTCAATTTATGTTTACAAATTGCCAACATTAACATGTAAATGTGGAGGATGCCTCACAGGGCTTCTGTTTTCATTGAAGAAGGGTCATGAAATGGGACAACAAACCAATAATGGCACAGCTTGCTCCCAATCATTTGTTGTGTAGCACCATTCTGCTGTTAATGGGTCCAGTTACACACAGAACACTGCACTGGGTACAAAGGTCGCAGTCTATGATCTAAAATGTTTACATGAGCCATTTTTAATATGCATTTACAGTCATATAAAGATATGGAATACAAAAAATATAGGAAATGGTTACTAAGATAGTTTTTCCCCCCCAAGAACAAAAACCTTTAGTTTAGCAGTAGCCATTTTCTTCCATTAGAGGTCACTTTGTCGCAGCCAATCTTTCTTATTAGAACTCCATTATTGAGTACAAAACGAGTAGGACTTCTCACAATAAATCACATTTACTTCTTTGTATCTCAAATATAGCAAACAGATTGCAGCAACACTCACTGCTTTCTCATCCGTTTTCTCTCAGTTTATTCCGCATGGGTATGAACTTCACACACATGTGATAATGCATCAAGTTGGAAACTAAACAAGCACTACTTCATCCAGCTTAGCAGGGACACAGTGTAAAGCAAAGAGAAAAAGTGTATCATGAACCACCTACCAGCTTTCCTCTGAAGGCTTTTCAATCAAGCACGAAGCCATAATTCATTTTCTCTTCCGAGCCACAGTTGGATGCAGTTGAAACCACAATTACATGGACAGACAGAGAGACTTAATGCTCTTGAAAGGAAAAGAAGAAGGCAAAGTCTATATTCAGGAGTTCAAACTGCGTTTGGTGCAAGTGTGGCTCTGTAGACTGTAACAGAGAATGCCTGTAGCTGGGGAGAGGAGTAAGGCAGGAGTAATCTATAACTGAGAGGCTAGTAATGAGAAAGATGTGCCAGCCGTCTGCTCACTGTGATAAGATGAGGAAGTTCCCTCAGGGCCTAAAGCATCCCTGACCCAAACAACAACAAAGACAACAAACGGGTTACTGCCCAAGCCATTCCTTTTTTTTCCTTTTTCATTTCCATCCATCGTTTCTGGTCCTTTTTGCCTCTGTCTATCCTTCCGTCTCTTTCCTTTCCTCACAACCCCCTTTGTCTCTAGCTTTTTTTTTGGCCGCTTCTCCCCTACTGTCTCACTCTCCTTTTATCTCTTTTTTCAACATCCCTCTTTTTTTGTCTATTCTTTTCTCACTCTCCGTTCATGCCTAAATCCAACTCGCTACAAAGCCCTGCTGCCATGTAATCGGTTTCATCAGCATTTTTTATTAGCTAAAGAAGAATACATGGTAATTAAGGGGAGTGCGGCGAAGCGTGACGGGGGAGAGACTTCACCCAGCCGCTGATGTGGAACAGGAAAGAAAGAGAGAGAGAAAGAAAGAAAGAAAGAAAAATAGGAGACAGAGAGGGGAGAGGAAGGGATGTGCAGGGGGCAAGGACAAGGAAGAAAACGGCAGACAGCAGAGAAAGGGCAAAGATGAAAACGGGAGAATAGAGAGAGAGAGCGAGATAAGGAAGGTTTGAATGGTGACAGGAAATGAAAGGCTGGAGCGTGAGGGTCACAATGATTTTGGTCACAGCTCTCCAGTGTTGTGTGGAAGTGCACGCGGTCAGAATGGAAATGAGACTAATGTCGTGTTAATGTGGTCCGAGTCACACTGCACCAATAAGAGGACCTCAGCTGCCATCATCTGCCTAATCCCCTGTGTCCACTTAAATGGCCCATTCAGGACAAGTACAGCATGAGGGTGCTGTCGGAACGAGAGCGCCGGCATTGTGTCATGCTAGGTTGATCTTTATGTTCTTCACACTGACTGAATGATACATGTGTTAATGAAGTAGACAGGAGATGCTCCTCACTGTTGAGCAACTTGATGTTCCTGGTTTCCATAGGGACTGATCAAATACTACTCTGACTCTCGTTGTGTTCCTTTTTGAAGTGCTCTTGACATTTTAAATCTCATTGCTACATCATGACAATGTAAAACAGAGAAATGTGTAGGCTATAATGGTCAGTGCAGGGAGTGGCAAGGCTGACTCACACCCTAAATTTTCATGTTAATTGGTCAGTTAACAAAGGAGTCAAAAGGGACTTCAACGTTGGCGAGATTTATGGTAAATGAAGGCTGAAAAATTTGTGATTCATTTGGACAAATAATTCCTTGCACTTTAATAGGGTCCTCGCACAGCGTGCTGCTCTAGACCTTATTATTATGTAAACGTAAGAAGTGCACATAAAATAGATAAATGTCAGTAACAATGCAAAGCCTTAAATTCTATGGAAGATCTACTTTCTCAATTATTGCAATAGCTGTACTATATGTACAATATACTGACTTCAGGCAGGCAATCCCACTTTCCAAGCCCAACACAGTTGCAGCAGATGGCTGTTTAACATGAGTCTGGTCCTGCTCAACATTTCTGCCTTTTCCTTTCCACTGCTTATTTGCTAAATGTTGCCAAGTGCTTTGCTCATTGTGGATCAATGTTAAGTCTCTGTATAACATAATAAGGACAAGGTTTAGGCCGGCTCTTTTTAGAGATAACATTTGTTATGAATTGGCGTTATAAATAAAGATTGATTGATTAAACCTGCTCAAAATTTGTGTGTGTGTGTGTGTGTGTGTGTGTGTGTGTGTGTGTGTGTGTGTGTGTGTGTGTGTGTGTGTGTGTGCGTGTGCATGTGTGTGTTTTTGTGTCTTTGTGTGATAGTGCACAAAGGTGAAGTACATGTATTTTCCCAAAACAGGATGTTCATTTCCCACACAGAGTCACAGCAGAAGCCAGTGGACCAGAGAGACCCATCTCAGAGTATATTTCCTGAAACATGCCGAGCGTTGTGCCGCCAAGCTGTGCTAACATTAATTTTCTGCTGAAACAGCCACTGGCCTGCGAGAGCAAGTTTGCCCAGAGCTGAAATATCAATTATACTGTTCTCCCTGGCAGAGAGCGCAAAGCTTTAATCTTCACACAACCAATCAAAATGTCGTCTGGACTGGACTAAAAGAGGGAATTGTTGGCCATGCTTTAAAAGGGCAGCAGTTTCAACACGTCTAGTTAATATTGACACAAAGGAGGTCTGTTGGTGGAGCGAATTGTTGCCACGATCTGCTTTTGCTTGTTTGCATCCCTCTCTCTCCCCCTTACATCCCACACATGAATACATGCATGGTCACTTTCTAACATAATAAATATAATTTATAATATAATTTTTTTTATTAATAAAAAATAAATCTCCATATGTTTCTGTACCTGTATTTTCTGTGCAAAGTAACAGATATGGATAAAGTCCCAGCATGCTCTGGGTGACATGCAGGGTACTTCCTTCAAATCACTATCCTGCATACGTCATGACTGAGGTAGGAAAATATACCAAATCAGTTAAATGAATATAAACACAACACGAAAACACAACTTAAATCATTTTTTTTCTATTTCATGGTGTTAAAGAAAAAACAAAATCCTGTTTCAAACTGTAGCCTGACGTCAAACTATCCCCTTCAAGAAGAGAGGCCTAGCGTGTTGCAAACTTCATCTCTAAACATGGACAGAAGTAGAAGGACACACACACAAAACCACACATTCAATCCCTCTCCCTCCACAAACGCATTATACACTTTGACGTCCTCCCAATTCCTCTGTCTTCTTCACACAGCACTGGCCCCCACCGAGCAGCAGCAGCAGCAGCCTTCCTGGCTGGCATGTGAAGACTGTAATTTTCCGCCACACTTCCCCTGCTGTTTGCTGGCTCTCTCCTTGGTGCCGTGGAGATAGCGAGCGAGCGAGCGGTGAACAAGGTGCGGGCCTCGCCAGCTCACCTGCCTCCTTGCGATTATTAATGCAGCAGCAGCCAGCGTGGCCGCCAGGTTAAAGCAGCAATCAGCGCACACTAAATAAGATCATTCACAGCCTCTTTAAAGGCAGACGGGGGCTGTAGAGGGACACACAAACACTAACACACTAACACACACACATTAGAATGTGCATGGATGAAAGAAGAGGCAGGTGTATTATCAATAACACACACACACACACACACACACACACACACACACACACACACACACACACACACACACACACACACACACACACACACACACACACACACACACACACACACACACACACACACACACACACACACACACACACACCCCAGCCATGAAGAAACGGAGTGGATGCTACACAATGAAAATATATGTACTTTATAAAAGTACACAGCTAAAAAAGGTATTAAATATTAACAGAGATGTAAATACAAATTTAAACTAAATTATAGTGTTTATTATTTAATAAAATTGTGATAAGAAACAGTTTAGTCAATCAATAACAAGATGGTGTGTTGTGGTCATATAGGTGCGTCGCTCTGCAATACTCTGAGGAAAGAGACGATACAAATCAGGTTATGTACGTAGGCGTCTGTGTAGGTAAGGGGCTACTTGAAAGTATGGCTTTGATGCAGAATTATAAATCACGCTTTATCATTCCTGACTGATTCTTCTCTAGTTTTGTGTTCTGCTAGTGTCATCTATTACTGCTTTTATTTGTATTTTACCTTTATTTAACCAGGCAGGTCATTCAGAACAGATTCTTATTTACAACGACGGCCTGGCAAAAGACAGAAAATGCTTTGCTTTAAATTACACATATATTTTTATCCCTGCATGGGTTATGTACACTTCTTGTATAATCTATTTTTTTTAATTGCACAATTTAAGTTTGTTTCATCTAGGGGTATTATTAAAAAAAAAATTTCGGGTTAATATATATGTATGGGAGGGGGGCGTCAGTTTTGCGGTTTAATTTGTAACAAATGTTTCATGCCATGTACGTCTTTGTAACCTGCTACTGGATGCTTTGAATTTCCCTCGGGATCAATAAAGTATCTATCTATCTATCTATCTATCTATCTAGAAGCCTTTTGAGGGGAGGGGGGGTGGGGGCTGAAAGGAAAGGTCAATGTTAAAAGGACATACAGCACAGTTAGAAGATAGCAGCGTACAACATGTCCAACGGCCAACTGCATTCCAAACAGTCACAGCACAATAAAAAGTTAAAAGGACATATCCAGACATACCAGCCATAAGGAAGGCAAAACACAGTCATCACATGTACAACGTATCCTCCTTACATACACTCACAACAGCAGCACAGCACATAGAACAACCACATAGATGTGTGGCATACACATGCAACACACAGAGAGGTGAACATCTAAAAGACAACATGCAGGGAGAGACAGTAGTGAGCCAGCAGATAGAGGTTTGGGAAAAGTTAGTGCACTGAGAAACAGTTGCAATTGTCAGTGAGAATGTCCATGATAGAGTCCTTGAAAGCTGATTTAGAGATGAGAGTGTCCAGTTTGAGATTTTTTTGTAAGTTGCTCCAGTCAATGGCTGCAGCAGCCCTGAATGATGTTTGACCAATTTGGGGATTTTTTAGGAGAATGTGGTGGGCAGAACAGGTGTTGTAGGTAGCAGTTGTAGTTTGCACCAGGTGACACAGGTAGGGGGGGCAGACCAAGAAGGGTTTTGTATATAAGAATTAACCAGTGCATTTTATGACGGGTGTGTAAGGATGGCCAGTTGATAGAGGAATATAGGGTGCAGTGGTGAGTGTTGAAAGAGGCATTGGTGATAAACCGGATGGCGGAGTGATAGAGAACGTCAAGTTTATGGAGTGAGGCTTTGCATGCTGATCTATATATTACATCACCGTAGTCTAACATTGGGAGTATTGTCATTTGGACCAGAGTTAGTTTGGCAGAGGGAGTGAGGGTGGAGCGCATTCTGTACAGGAAACCAAGTTAGTATTTGACCTTTGACTGTAACCTGTTGATATGGTGTGAGATGGAGCCAGATACCTAAGTATTTGTATTCAGTGATTTGGTCTAGGACAGCCCCGTCAAGGGTAGTGATGTCTTGGCCTAGGGGGGTGCGGCAGGGCCCTTCCTCCCAAACCACATGACCGTGGTTTTTCTGGTGTTGAGCATGAGGTTCAGGGAGGAGAAGGCCCGCTGGATCTTGTTGAAGCTATCTTGTAGTGATATGAGTACTATATCTAGGGAGGGACCAACGGCATAAAGGACTGTGTCATCAGCATAGAGGTGGATGGATGAGTCTGATTTGGGGATATCATTAATATAGATGGAGAAGAAAGTGGGGGCTGTGAGAGGAGATATTCAGTTTTCACCCGTTGCTCCCTATTAGTGAGGTAGTTTGAAAACCATGCCAGTGAGTGCCCCGAAACCCTTGCTACTACGATACTATGGGTAGCATGAGGCAGTACTTTCATCCCAATCAGGATATGCATTTAGGGCTGCTTCTGCTGTAGAAGGGCATCAACCCAGCAGCAGGACTGGTATCTGCTTCTTTGTGCGATGAGGAACAGGAGGAGAACTAACAGAACCCTAAAAATGACCTCCAGAAGGCCACTGGTATGAATGTTTCTGGATAAACTGTCAGACTCCATGAGGGTGGCATGAGGGCCAGCCGTCCTCTAGTAGGACCTGTGCTGACAGCACAGCACCCTGCAGCTCGATTGACATTCACCTGAGACCCACGCCGAGGTCAACACACTACGGCGCCATTCGCTCCCACTCAATTCAATGCTCATATTTCCACAGCATGCGCTTTAGAACGTCTCTGGAGCAGCAGAACTACTCCGCTCAGAGTCCGTAATTGATCATTTCGTCTGGAGTCAGAGAGAATTCAACTGAAGAGAGTGAAGTAGTAAACTCTGCTGTTGGTATAATTGGATTAATTAATTAGTTACATTAAAAACCTCGGGCTAAGGAGTGTTAAGATTGAGTCTTTCAAGAATATGAAAATGTAATGCAGAGAATGCAATTCATGTTTTATTATAAAAGATAATTTCAAAACTCATTGTTTTTAAATAAACAGTTACTGTACAGTCAGTGTTTAATTGTAAACATAAAACCAATTAAAAGAAAAGTGGAAAGTGAAAATTGGAAGGCATATCCTTGGAGGTTTGCACAGACCATGATGTCATAGCCAATGGTACCCTGAATGCTTTCAAGGATGAAAGCATCAGAGCAATCATCAAACCTTACGCTGGTGCATTGGGCTCTGGGTTCCATTTGGTACAGTACAATGGCTGGTCTCATGTGGCCAGAGTGTGTTGGCAGTCCCTGGATGACAAAGGCACTGATGCCATTGACTGGCTCTCTCATTTCCCTGACCTAAACCCAACTGAACACCTATGGGACGTTATGTATCAGTGCATCTGACAACGGCAAGTAACGCCGTACTGCCCAGGAGCTCACTGATGCCCTGATCCAGGTGTAGGTCCAGGACAAAATTCCCCAAGGCACCTTCCGCTGACTCATCAAGAGCATGCCCAGAACTTGTTGCGAGTGCATACAGTATGCTTGGGCCATACACACTACCCTAAGTTGCCGTGATAAAATTCATAAAGGCTCGATCAGCCTGTGAATTCAACTTTTTTACTTCGATTTTCTGTGTGATGTTGAATCTAGCCCTTAATGAGTTAATGATTTTGGTTTCCATTGAGCATTGTTACATCATTGTTTTCTCAACAAATTATACAAAGTACATCAATAATGAATTTCAACTGCAATCATTTGTTCATTAAGATTTGATGTGTGTTTTAAGTGTTTACTTTTTTTTTCAGTGTACTTGTAAGGATTAGAATTGGCATTAGAAAGTTCAAACTACTTTTCGACCGAGAAGTGCACAGGCAGCTGTTCACAAACTAACATATTGTTAAAAAAAAACATACAGACAGAAGTCTATTGTATTCTCCAATAAATAAATAAATAAATAAAAAATTTGAAATAGGTATATTAATAGAAACATGAATGCCGTCCTTTTTTGCATAAAAATATAGAATGTACAATATGCCCCATAGTTTCATTCTAAATGGGCTCCTTCTTCATCTTACACAAGTCTGTGGCGGGGGTGGGGGGTGGGGGGGTGGGTGTGTGTTGTTTGTCAGGTGGTGAATGGTGGGAATGGAAATCAATGGAAAGGGGGTTGAAGTGTAAACAGATTATTAACACTGTGTTCTGAGCCCATTTCACTGTATTACATACCTCTATGATTCCCAGTAGATGACCTGAAGCACAATGGATTTTCAGGAATAAGCTCTGCACAAATCCATGGTAATTTCAGCCTGATCAATTATCCGCTCAGCCTCGGCACACTCTCAGTTTAGTTTGTTTTGATGTGCTTCTGTGGGCGACAAACACAAACTAGTTACTGTTGGAGAGGAAATTTAAAGAGAAACTACACTGCCTGTGCTGTTTTGTTGTTAAAATAGCAATAAAAGTACAAACGATGTAGTTTAATTACCTAAGAAAAAGTTCACTGTTTAAACATGTATGCAGTACTTTACCTGCCACAAGTGATGCTGAAAATGTTTTTTAATACTGGCACCTTTGTTGGAATAATGAACAATTCAATTCAGTTAAAATAACTTTATTCATCCGTTAGAACTAAATTTGTGTAAATGTATCAGTGCAAACACAACACAATGCTAGGCAGTCTAAAAACGAAAAGTAGACAACGTACAAGTTAAACGTTAAAAGAACTATAAAGTAAACACAGAAAAAACACCTGACAAATCATTCTGAAAAATGTAATTGCATTGGCAGTGGGTTAAGTGTCCAGACTAGCTTAGATGTTAATACGACTGATGAAGCGGGCACAAAGCATGGCACGCTCTCTCTTGAGAGGTAGAGATCTGTACTTTGGTCCTGAAAGTAACTGTGTGTGTGTTAGTTATGGAGTGTGTGTGAGGTGTCTGAGGCTATTTCTCATAGTAAAGTCCTTCTAGGATATCCAAGTCTAGTCCAGTGATTTTCCTGATCAATTCAGTGATTTTGTTTAAAGGGATGAGGTGTGTGTAACACTTAACCAGACTGTTACATTGAAAGTGAAAATGGATTCAATCAAGCAAAAATCAAGTAATACTAGCCCATTTCAGATTGTCTTTCCGCAACAGCACAGTAACTATGCAAGCTCTGCCTCCATTACGTCTTTGTACATTCATATTGATTCCTTGACTGCGTACTTTTGAATATTTAATTTATTTGTTTAAATGAAATGAAATGAAATGAAATGAAATTTAACATCATTTAAATACAAAGCATGAAACCGATGTGCTGCACAGAGAGTTTACAGCTATTGCTAATTTAACACATTGGTGTCTCGTTCTGTGAATTCACATTGCCTTACAGCGTTAGGTCATGAAAACACAATTCTCTTTTGGAGTGTATGTTACTTAAAATTATGATGGCGTCATGACTCAAAGGACCTGGTAGCTTCCCTCACACAGAGTGAGCACATGTCTCTCTCCTGTTTGCTGACATATCTTTTACTTTAGCCTCTTCCCTCTTATGACAGCCACAGAGCCATTCTTCAGAATTTAAACTCAGCTATTTCAGTCTTCAGAAGACACAAAGGGCACACATCTCTTAATCTGTGATCAACAGATTACTGGTTTATTTCACCTCTTTTGCTGACCAAGCATAAATGTCTCCTCTGCAGCATTAAGGTGTAAATGCACAGATAACAATGTTGCAGTTTTTACTCTATTCCCACTTCACCTTGAAAAAAAAGCTCTCTGGATTTTCTGACATCTGAAGTGTATTTCCCAGTTACCAGTCTTTTCATGGTTACAAAAATTTTGGTCGAGGTTCTGATATTACTGTATGCTGTTTGCGACCAAAATGTAAGAAAGAGTATAATGACAAAAAGGGGCTAACTTTTTCTAACAGAAATGTTAAGAATTCAAGCATTGCAAAATAAATTTAGTTTTCAGTGCTCAAACTCAATAAGGTTTCTAACAATGGCTACTTTTCAACAAAAATGCTGAAAAAATCTCTATGTTCAAAACTTCTGTTGTCCGGGATATGCTGTTACTTTCATCATGAACTGAATACACTTTTTAAAACAATTTGTGGATCATTCTGGGCTTTAGTGCATTGCAGAGTTTCCCCTATCATTATATTCGGGGGGCGGCGGGGGGTCAATATCTAAATATTGATGATAGTGATAATCAATGAAGAGCTGCGGATTGCACAGATGCAAGATTAATCACAAATATGAAGGGTAAGCCATGGATCTTTATTTACGATCCAACATGCATTTACAAATATAAAGCTTCTTTTTTCACACTGCAGTACAATCATTTCACGACAAACCCCTGACTTAAAAGCTCTGCAAAGATGTAGTCATTGACAAACAGAAATCAACCTAGACATTGGAGCTTACCAATAGAGATATAAGTAGGCTACTTCTTAACGAGTTATTATCCAATATACATTTTCAAGCACTCTAGTGAAGATGAAGTATCATACAGTAGAGGACTTGACATAGAGTTGTTTGTTTACAAATCATGAAGAGTAAAATCATATGAAACCTATTGAACATCAAAGCTGTGCACAATCTCAACCGAAGGATGATAAAATATTTAATTTAAGGGCAAAGCAAACAGTCAAACACCGAGAACAGAGTCATTGATGTTCTTCATGGAGGAATAATCATTTGTGTGTAGAAACTAGAAAAAACGTCTTTACAAATCCTATAAGTTACTCGACACGGTGGGGCATTTACACCCAGCAACCCTGATGTTAAGTGAACTGATAGAAATAGCATGTGCAGAGGAGCTGAAGTGTGGTAATTTTTCAGCACTCTGCACTTCTACAAATATGATGGGCGATTGAGCGATGGAAAGGGGGGGGGGAAGAATAGCATTTAGACAAAAAGCACTGTTGAGTGAAGAAATAGCGTGAGCAGGATTGGTGGTGGGGGGAAAAAAAGGGTTGGTGATTGTGTTGAGCCATCCATGGTGAAAGAGCGAGTGTTTTTCCTGTTCTGAGGGGGGAAGAATAGTCACTGGGCAGATAGATTGAAGGGGAGAAAAAGGCTGCTGTGGCACTGATAAAGTGACTGAGGACCACTACTGCCACACTTGGACAATCCCAGACACAATCTTCTCCCCTCTTTTCTTTTCTTTCGTCTGCTGCCAAACCATGTTCTTGCAGGCATATTAATGGTTGCTTTTGTCCCCTGCCCCTTTCTCTTTCTCTCACACACACACTTTACCTTCCAATGTCAGTCGAAGATGCGGGTAAAAAGTAGGAGGGGAGCCACTTTAGGCTGTAGTGAAGCTCTGACAACCTTCCATTAAACAAGGCAAATTAGAGGTTTGTAAACCCCCTCCCCATTGCAGCCCACCAAGCTCATCCACCTCGACCTTACCCTTTGTGGCCTCAGCCTGCAGATTCTGTATTTCAGGTCTCTCACAGTAGAGTATTTCTACTGTGAGCTAGAAAGAGTTTCTGATCTGCTTTTTCATGTTATCACTGGGATGTGCACCAGAAGCTCAGCTAAAAGGGGGGGGGGGGGGAATAAATGAAAGATTAGCACGCAAGGTTCACAGTTGACGGCATGCAGATTTGCTGACGCCTGTAATAAAATAGGGCCAGCCGGGTGTGCAGGAGTTGACATTGCGTGTAGGTGTACAGCCGGGCATCTGCATAAAAAGAGCCTCTGCTTCTGCCAGCAGCCATCATGGTTTTGACAGATTAGAAATTGTGTGTGTAAGGATTCACCGCAAATAATGAGAAATGAGTTTTAAATTGTAGCTCAGGCGCAGCGAAAAAATAGGCCCTGTCAATATGTGGTGCGTTTGAAGCAGGGAAAAGGGAGAGAAAAGGAGCGAGAGAGCGAGTTAGAGGATTTAGGGGTGAGGGAGATAGGGAGAGACAGAGACAGAGTGAGAGAGAGAGAATGAGGGATCAGGGGATGACTTTGTTTTGGTTTACTGCTTATTACCATCATAATCCTTTGTCCTGTTTTCCACTCTGCAGTCCGGGCACACCTCTCGCCGCGTCTCTGCGTTTCGACACTGTGATTGCCTTGTATTTAAGAAGCCTTCTGTGAGCCTCTGTTCCGACAAATGCTTTTCCAATACCAATCACAGCTGAGTGCACCTCATTTGAATCTGTGAAAGGGGTTTTGATTCCATCAGCAGAATGCTCCTCCAAGCGCGGCACAGACCATTCAATACTACAGCGACGTGTGAAAGCCTCCGAATATTCTCACCTAGTATATATGCATACACTGTAAAGGGTTTCAGGCGAGGGCTGCCTCGCCTCTTCAAAACGTGTTGTTCATTAATCCCCCTTTTATTCCCTACACAGGGCCTCATTAGCTCTTCTCCTTTATGGCGTTTTGAAATTGTAAGCTGTGCTCCGTGTGACTTTCAAATCTGTGATGGAACAGAAGCGTTTCACTGGTCGTAAACTTTGATGAGGAGTGAAAAAGGCTAATTGTACACTCAGTTTTGGTGTTTGATAGTGTTTATGCCACCTGGTCGACCCCTTCACACATACATTAAGCATGTCTGTTTTTTATTGAGTTTGACTGTGTATGGTACGGACCAGCTGCTGGTATCTCCACTGCAGCAGCTTGTTGACCTTCAAACTTATCAGTGCGTATCTTTTGTCAGAGCAATTGCCTGCCTTTTGGTCTGTGAGGAGTTTGGATAATGCATCCAAATTAAAATCTTTTGTAAATCCCATTGCTTGATTGCTTGGGAGCCACTGAGAGTTGTTCAACATTAATGGTGAAGGACTTCCTGATTCCCAAAGTCGTTTTCTCTTCATTATTCAGCCGTGTATTAGCACCTCTTGTTTTGCACAGAGATAACACCTTCCTGTTTAACTGCCTCTCACACAACACAGTTATCCGAGGAGACAAACAGGTCCTGCACATCCCTTTATCTGCTTTACCGTGTCCCTAGTGTCAAGTTTAATTCTAAGTTGGTCCCCGTATGAATGCGGATCAAATTTAATGCAACTTCCTGGTTATTACCAAACAATTTTAAATGAAATGGTACCAGACTTTTCAAGCCATTTCTATTGAAGTTAATGGGCCACACATGGCAATTGCTATTATGCCACTTAAAAACATCACATGATGTCTGTGCGGTTTCACCTTTACTAAAAATATTCTTCAACAAAACAACAAAGGTTACACATTATGTGATATTGGTTGATGTTATTTTTCCAAAAAAATGTGAAATTCATTGAGGAGATAATGCACATTGTGTTTGACATTCTGTTAAGTCCAGCCAGCAATATACTTCGACCTGGTTGTAATTGCAGTCTGGGCAGCACAGTCGTGAATGGTATTGTAGCTAACTTCAACCAAACATGGGCTTAATTAAGTTGTAGCAGCTGCTGGGTATATATATATATATATATATTTGTTATTACAATATATTGAGATACACAATCATTTTGTATTATATACTGTAGTTTTAAAATATTGTACGAACATTAGCCACACCAGCAGCATACCAACACAAATGGAGATGTGTAAATGTAAAGCACATGCTGCAGTTAAAAAAAAGGAAAATAATGCTAAGTGTGCATTAGCACATGATGCGTCACTGCTGCGTAGCTGCCAGGGTCACTTCCCCTGTGGGTGTCAAACACAACAGTCAGCATCTGCTATCATGCATTCACATGAAGGAAATTGCTAAAAATGGTAAAAGCCATTTTGCAATGGACTGCACAAACAGATTCTGAGAGAATTCAGGCAGAAGTTTAAACAAACTGCTGAAGGCAAAAACAAGAAGGATAGGCTGTGTGAGGGTTGTGTAACATAATTGTTTTTTTTCTTGAATACAACAATAGAAAATAGAATTACGTTTAGAAAATTGTTGATGAAATATCCATTCAGTAGATTTCTCGAAGTCATTGTGATTTTGATCAGATAGAATTGCAAATGGGCAAACCTTTACACTAAGAGGACAGTTTATTTGATTTAATTGTCAACAAAATGCAAAAAATGCACTGTCGCACTCCTTATGCATCACATTCAAACAGAAATCTATCTTTTGGCTTCTCATACAGATATTTATAAAATGTATGGGTCTTTTTTTTTTCAGACAGCTAAGCAAAAACACAGCTTGCCCTTCTCAGTTAATGAAGGGAAGAGAATAGAATCAAATTACAATGACAATGTATCCCCTATCATAATAAGAAGTTGGTTAGGATGTGGATCTGGGTATCCAGAGAAAATACATTATTTGAGGAATGCAAATGTCCTGCCTTAAGTCACGTTTTTATATTTCCTTGAGGCCGTCTTTTAGGTTTAGCAAGAAACTCATTTTATTTTTGCTTCAGGCAAAGATTAAAGTGGTGAATAGTGAAGAGTTGTTACTTTACCATGTTTAGCTGTATAAATATACGCCATAAAAACGTACCACACAGCCACTCAGCAGCAGCTCCCTGTAATATCCCCCTGCCGTTGCCAGTATCTTAACACTACTCAGGTATACTTTTAAAAAGAAATCAAACGTGGGAGATTAAACAATGAAAACTAACTGAAACATAATGGAATGCCAATGCAGTACAGTACCAATACAATATCTGTCGCCTGCTTTAATTTTTCTGTTATATCAAACACAATTTCATGGTTGACATGGTGGAAGAGGATTAACACCCAATTTATATACCTTTAAAGGAAACACAGACAGTTAGTGCTGTAGCTTCTAATCCTCCCAGCACTCCCGGCGTGTATGTGTTCAGTCTGCTAGTTTGACTCCGAGTGTGCCGGCTGGCCTGGAAAGCTGATGACTTAAGTAGTGAGTGAGGGAGTGCAAAGGCTACAGGGAAATCAAGAGTTGTTGTACCAAGCAGCCAAGAGAGGGACTTGACAGTGTCAAAGGATTATGTACTGTGGGGCTAACAATACTAATGGCACTTCTTTTGCATTATGATAATTGCCAAGACAAAATTGCCACCTAATTTCTCCCTGTTTCTAATTATTGGGCCCTTCAATGCAAGCAGGCAGAGGGAGCAGAGCATTGGCAGGCAATTAAACTCCTGCAATTATGGCTCTATTGTAAAGCTCAGCTTTACCAAGGATTTGTAGGGCAGAGAGTGATTGCTCTCTGATGCAATTAAATACAGGATAAATCTGGCATAGACCTGTGAATGAATCTTTTAAAGTTTGCTATACTGTGTTTTCTAACAACTAGTCACCAGCTTGGTAACCTGAATCACATCTGAAAAGGAGGTCACTTGCCAAAAAGAGCCACAACTATACTTCTGTAACAGCACCTCTCCTGGATGCACACGCTCACAACCAAACCCCTCTCACAGTGGGATCCAGTAAAAAAGAAAAAGGGGGAAAACAACAATTTGCATAGAGACCATTCCCAGGGAGGCATGCTGGGTAGGATTAGTGCTCCTCTTCCTCTAGCGTGTCGGAGTGAGCAGTGACCCGATGCAAATGTGTGCGAGAGGAAGTTTAAAGCTATGAACTGTGGGATATAGAGGAGCGTGGCCATCTGGAAACTCAGTGACAGCAAGGTGTTTATGAGAGGCTGGGGGGAACACAGAGTCACAGACTACTTTGTCTCATTTTGTTCTACAGGAGCCACTGATCCAGGGCAGTCATACTATGAGGCTGAATTGGGACCCAAAGAAGGAAGATATTATTGTGTCAATGTGGTTTGATGAAATATCCCAAATTTCAAATTATGTGATGAAAGAGTTGAAATCAAACATCTTGGTTTAAGAGTATAAATACTGTATTTTTTAAACTTGCAGCAAATAAAGAAGCAGCAAATAAATAACCTTCTCTTAGTTTTAAGTCAGGCATTGCCTCATGCATGAAGGCCTGTTGACTGTTTTGTTAAAAAACTCATCTGTATTACATCCTCATTTTTTCAATGTAATGTGGATACACTGGACATAACTGTCACTTGGCTCAAACGTGGACCCTCCTGTGGACTGGCTGTTTCATTATAAAGTGTGGTAACAAAAAGCCCCAAAACACAAAAACACACATGTCTAAAGAAGAACAAACTTAAGACAAGAAATACCTATCATATAGGTGATGCTCTGCTTGAGCTGCATTTTTCACACCCAAAGACATGTCGGGACTTAGTGGATGCCATGTATGTATTTTTATTCCATGTAAATGTAACAATGTAATCATGTACTAATGTAACATTCAGAGTATTCTGAGCTGCCCCCAAAATGCAATGAAATGCTTCTATTTGTAAGGGGCAGAGAGGTGAAAGACTTTTTTTTCTAACTCCATGACATGTGAGGTGTGTTTGTTTGTAAAGATGTACAGTTTACCGTGGCTGTATTTTGTGTACAATTACTTTCTTCCCAAATTTGAAACTTGTTGATTAAAATACCCCAAAATGCATCCATAATGTGGATTGTCATGTAGAACCACTATGACTAAGCAAAAGCAACGCTAACAAAGAACGTTTACATTCCCTGTTTTTGCTGGAGGGGGAAGTATTGGTGAGTTTTCTATCAATAACAAAATATTATGAAAAGTTATATTGGAACACATGAATGCACTGTTGTTCACTTTGAATGAATGTGTGGAGAAAATCTAAATACCATGCAGGACAAGCATACTCTGCAAGAATAATGAAAACTACTTTATAAACAGATAATTGTTGTATGCACTTGGAATAGCTACTGCTGAAAAAAAAAGCCATCTATGTGAATAGGATTTAAATAAAACCAGATGTGAAGGATTTCAAATCACACATAATGTCAAGACAGAGAAGACAAACAAGAACAGCCTCAAGGTCAAACAGATTTAAATTAGACAAAGGATTGGTAGTTAATGGGCTAATACTCCATTTGGCAGATTATATATAACACAACACAATATCACTCAATGCCGGGTAGGAACATACAACTTTAGAGCATTAACCACTTTTCCATCAGGGCTGGGTAATGGCAAGTACCTCACGACGCAATACATATTGTATAAGTTTGTTACTTGTACTAGATTTAGTAAGTTCACCACATTCTTAAAGGAGTATGGCAAACTCAAAATGAAAGAACATTGTCTTAACTTATTATTATATTGATTTCAAACACAGTTTTCTGCATCCAATTAACATTTGTAGATATTACGTTAGTGTAACTTAATAGCCTACTCTTTTTCCAATTGCGTGCATCATTTCAAAGTGGCCACGTGTGAATTTCTTCAGACTTGTTCTGCTGGCACATCGTGACCATGTGTGTGAGAAAGAAGGGGAGAAGCGCGTTTTTTCTTCAAGAAAAATCATTTAGATACTTGGTAAGTAGCTATTTTGATTATTTTTCATGACTGTACCTGCACACAGTTCCAAAAATATTTTTATCACTAAACTTAAAGGTCCCATATTATGCTTTTTCATATTATGTGTCCTGTGCATGTTTAGGCACATCTATGTGCAAAAATTCAAAGTCCGCGGAAATGCAGCTTCTCCTACGTCCTCCTGTTAGCTGTAGCATTAGCTGCATGTAACGCTCAGTTCTAGCCCCCCTCGAAAAAAAATTGCCAGTGTGACGTCTTGTCAGTGTGATGTCACTGATCTAAGCCCATTGGCTCATTGTGGCAAGCCCTGCAGCTCATGTTGCACGCCCGTTAACTTCTGTAGCACGCCCACGATATGCCGTAGCCTGCGGTAGCACAGTAGTGCTAAGGTGCTAATGTTTATGCTCCCCGGCCCTCAGAGCCAGAGTGGCTGAGCGACTGACCAATTATGGCAGAGCCGACAGGCCAACCAATCAGATCAGACTTGGCACACGTGGGGACTCTGAACGTGGGCACTTCAGAGCCTTACAGAGAGAGTCAGAAGCGAGCCGGTGCATGGAGCGGCAGTACATGAAAACAGACACTTTTTTCGAACTTTAGCTATTGTGAACATACTTTAGTAGGTACATAGATTAAATATACGAACCCCAAAAAGGGCATAATATGGGCTCTTTAAATGAATGTGATGTTTGTCCTAAGCTAACGTTAATGTAGCATTGACATGTTGCTAGAACTTCACTGACCTAGCTTACAGTGTTTTCAATGTACTCTTTCTTTTGGTTGTGTTTCACAGAGTCAACTGAATGCCTTTACTCAGCATGCAGCTGTTGGTTGAAAAACCAAAAAGGTAAGTGGACCAGTGTTTTATTTAGTTATATTTAAAGTTTGCATTAGGTTGTGTGGCTGGGCTGTTTGGCATTCATGTGTAGTTTAACCTGTGACAATTGTAGGTTATGATGTTTTTGGGGTAAAGTCGATGACATGTTCATGGCAGAATGGTAAAGTTATTTGTGTGTTAAATATTTTGAAATATTTGTCTAATACTTGACGGATTACTTTAATTTTTTCTTAATTTTTACTTAATGTTTTATAATGCAGAAACTAATAGATATGTCTTATTTGAAAATGATACATTTCTGAATCAATTTTAGTTGTACATGATAAATATAAAAAATACAGACTGGACAACACTCAGTCCTCTCCTTCCTGTAATGTACTTATTAAGATACATTTTTGTTGAGAACCACTTTTAAGGCATTTCTTTGCTCTTCTAAGGATGGCGATCCACTGCCTGGTGGTTTATCTGTTGGGGAAGGCCTTCAAGGAAAACATGGTAGGTAAATCCAGGCATTAAAGTTTAGAAACACTACTTGTGTAACTTTTGTTTTAAACCATGATGACTTAAAAAAAACTAACATGTCGATTCTGACTTCCTTATGCCAGGATTCTGAAGTGAAGGATACTGATGAGATTGTTGTTACCAGAGGAGCCATAATGTCTGATCCAGCCAGCTCAAAGATAGTGAAGGATCGGAACCTTGAAGACCTGGATGTACCAAGAGCTGAACCTGGCTGATGGGTCTGGTATACAACTCAACCTCAGATACCCAAAAGAATTGATCAGAATGTTTGAGGTATTTCAACAGATATTATTTGAGCTAGAGGGTCTGAAAGCAAGCCTAAAGGTAATGTCCTTAAAAAAATAGACTGCTTTCCTACAAATATATAAAGGCTATGGTAATTGTCTTTAAAGTTTTGGTATGATATTGTGTGTATGTTTTTATAATAAACAGTTTGAACATAAAGTTGCAAAGTGTTTTTTATTCTGACTTACGTGACTTAAGTTACTTGTACTCAAAAAAGTAAATGCAAATTGTTACCTTAATTGTATTACCGGTAAGTTGGATCGAAGTAAAATAAATGAGTTAGAACAACTTAAATGGAATAAATGAACAACTTAATGTGACCACAACTTTTGAATAAAAATTAGGTTAGTTCAACTTAATTAAGCTTGTAGAGGTCAGAACAAATCATGTTGGTTGTACTCAACTAATTTGGTTAGTTTGACAATAAAGACCTTATAGGATCTACTCAATAACACTAGAGTTGGAACAACTTAAAAAGATCAATGCAAATTGTTATCTTAATTCTTTTAAGTTCAGCCAGGGTATATTTTTTAGAGGGTACGATTAAAAATATATCTCAATTATCACTCCTAATCCAGTTGAAGTGTCTGTACCAGCACTTACCCTGGCCAATGTCTGTATTTTGGAGTTTTCTTATTCTTTTTCTTAGTTGGGGATCATTTCTGTGTGTCAGTCTCTCATTGTGCAGTACTGTAGCACTCACGGTAAATACTCGGCATGTCGAGACTAAATGAAATCTTAGTGATCAGGTGACACCTCTTTCTCTCTCCTGTGTTCTCTGTCTGTCTTTTGCAGACAATAATGTAACTTGTGCAATCTAAGTGAGATGCCAAAAGGACTTCAAAAACGTCGGTATTGAATTTAAACGGTCTGTCTGTGTCGTGGCTGAGTAGCTGCAGCTCTGACAGGACACAGTGACACACAGTGTGCAGTATGAGGAGCAGCATGCAAACTAAACAAGTTTGCACAGAGCTGCAGATGAGTTTATTAGTTCTTTAGAGCTTAACTGCTGTGAGATACTCGTAAAATAACATCTTATTTCTTTCTTTAGACTCTTTATTTACATTGGCAGCACTCCCTTCTCTCTCTCTCTCTCTCTCTCTCTCTCTTGCTCATGGCAGCTTTAGGCTCTGTAGGAGCCAACCTACTAGCCGTACTGCAACATCTACAGCGTTCGTTGTGATTACAGAAATGTAAGGGAAATTAAAGGACACTTTTAATCCATTTAATGTCTCGATGTAGGAAGAGGCAAATCAATACAGTATCGTAGAAACTAATAGCCTTATACTTTGCTGTATACACTTCTTTTTTTTTTGCCCAGCCCTCATTTCCATCAACTGTCCCCTCTTTGTTGTCGTAGTGGATTATTTTCAGGAAAGCTTCATGAAAGGACAAATCTGTTGTTTGTCCATGAATATACAGTACGCAGCATTTCATGGAAGCTAAAAAATTAGGACATGTTTGCTCTGGGGCATTCATTTACTTTTTGCATTTGTTTTTCGACACGGGAAATTAATTCTGAAGATAATTGATCACTTTTTTTTCCTACAAAGTCCATTAACTTTTAGCTCAAGGCTAGACAAAACACAGGCTCGGGAACACAGATTCAAAAATCCACTGCTGCAGCCAATTTTTAAAAGAGGGCCACACTGTTAATCAAACTTTGTGCTTTAATAGCTTAAAATGCGTTCAGCTCCATCCAATTCAATTAAACCTTGGATCAAAAATAGACCACCCTTTTATATCACAGTGTTATTTAAAACACATGAAAACATTTGGTAGCTTGTGTGATAGTTTTGTTAAGCTGTTCGGTTGTGAAGCTTAGGACATCAGTTTCATTGACAGGCCTCACAAATCAAAATGTTTGCTCTTTGTCTACCATATGCTTCTAATTTATCACATTCTAATGCAAGTGCAGATTTTGTTTTATTTTTCCTAGCAGTATATTCCCTCAATTTCTGCCCCTGTGTGCCTCTGGCTACATTTCTTCCCTGCCCTCCATTCATCTCTCTCATGTTCCTCTTTCCCAAAAATCTTCAATGAAACTTTCTTGCCACTGTGTAAGGCACATCTGCATTGCAGTGCTGAGGGGAGAGCAATGACAAGAGGAGAAGAGATGTGTGTGAATAGTGTGAGAAAGAGATGCCAAGTCTGACCTGCCATTTACAAAAAATAATGGATGCAAGAGTTTGAGGGAAACATCACTTCAAGCATTTGGTTTAATATTTGGTTCATTTTCTTTTTTTTTGTGTGTGCTTTCAAACGCAAAACGTATTCTTTTCAACGTCCGACTATATAATACAAACACAACCATTTGCGCCTCAAAGTGCTGTCACAGTGAAATCACAGAGAGGGTCATCTGCCCCACCTCCCTTCATGCCTTCGAGCCGCCCTGTTATTAATGGCGTCATCATTTTTCCTCTGCTCACTCTATTTCCCTTCTGATAGTGTGGCCTGCTTCATCGTGTTCTGCCATGTTTCTGTAATTGCTCCAACAGCCTGCCTTATGCTGAGCATATAGTTTTTTTTTGAGTGTGTGCGCCCCATCCAGTGTGCATGTGTGTGTGTACATATGCATGTGTGTGTTGCCTCTGTGCCCCCACCAGAGCCGGCTGTGAGTTTGTGGGGCAGAACCGAGCCTGCGGGCGAGCTCCACACGGAGCGAAATGACAGCCTCCAGGCCACCACTGGTTGATGACCGTGAAAACACTCGCGGTTAACGTAAAGTGAGCGAGCGTCTGTCACAGTGTGCCACTGCGCTTATGTGCAGCCCAGACAACAGCCCCTTCTACGACTCCACTCTGCAATGCTGCAACCAACAACAAAGAAACAACCCTACAATCCATAACAGCAACCACTTCAGACATTTGAAGTACATAGCGAAGAGTGAGAAGAGCAAAACACTAGCACTGCTATTTGTCACGGTCTTTGGGGATAAATGGTTTTTCTTTACTTAAATTCTTGTGGGCAGGAGTGAAAGCATGAGTGCGGCTGTTGAGTGAACGCAGGGGGATGAGTGTGCAGGAGAGAGAATGCCTAGACTGTCACAGATGCCAGCCAAGGTCAGATAAAGTTAGGAGTAAGTGCTTGGAGAGCTCCATGAGCCAAGCCCAGGGTCTGCGGAGGAGGTGAAGGAGTGAGTGACCAAGAATGAGCCCCCACGCCTCTACCCATCATTAAATGAAGCCACTTAAAAGGAAAAAAGCAAAAAGAGCTATATAATGGCTTGCACACAGCACTTCTGCAAAACACTGATGGTATTATTTAGCCTCAAGAATAGTTTTGTTTTTAATGGAGACTCAAAAAGTAGTAAATATACGTGCGAGGACACCTTTTTCACAACCCTGTGTTTTTACTCACCGGCTGAATTGCTTAATCTATCACATTCCTGCAAGCAAACTGGTCCCCAAAGTTAAACTGAGAAGCAATAAATTAAGTGCCAACATCATGAAGTAAGGAGGAATGATTGCAGGGCTGCTTTTATCAACAATTTAACCTCTCGGTGCAAAAATCTTATTTTATTTTACCCCCCCCCCCCCATGCCCTTTTGCATTTCTTTGACTTGCTCTAACTCTGAATGCACACAAATGCGTGCACACACACACACACACACACACACACACACACAACACAGTTTATTATGCAGTAACATTACCAGATCCCCTTAGGCAGCTGTGCATCTCTGTATGACTGATGAGGGTAATTTCTCCCAAACAACAGAATGATCAGTTTGGTTGGTGAGCGCCACAGACCCTCCCTCCTCCTGTCCTTTCGTCTCTTCTGCTTATTTCTCAGCTCACAAAAAAAGGCAAGAGAAAGAAAGACATTTATTACAATGTCTGGTGAAGAGTCAGGGACGGTTCCTGTAGAGATAAATAGCTCCACCACTCCATGCATAGGAAGTAAAAAATAATCAAAAAAGAAATCATTCCATGCATCAGATCAAACTATTGAAGGTTTCCATTCAAACTCTGCTAATAAAAGACACTCAAATCCAGTTTTCACTTTGCCAGTTGAAGCTCGAGCTGTGGGGGGTTTCCTTATTTTTTCCTTGATTACCATAGGGATCCAATATAATACACATGCCACAGTGAATTAGCCTCACAGTACGGACTGAGCTGAGCCACAGAGAGTTTGTGCAGTCTGTATACCACGGTGCATCATGGGATACTGAGCAGAGAGTAGTTAGGACTAGCCTGCCTCTCTCTGTCTTGGCCTCATAGGTTCAGCCTCAGTGGGCTGTCTTTACCTATTCTCCCATCTGTCAGTCACACACAAAAACAAATCCACCTGTCGACCGGGAGACTGGGCCGAGCAGGGCGATGCTACAGCTGTCTGAGCCCCAACTCTGTGCAGACAGGAGCGAGCCAGCGCCCTCCACTGGTGATGGAAGGCCCATTAAGATACTTATTACCCCAGCTGACAGCCGCGTCTCCTCACCTGCACAGATCTGCCAGCCTAATGAAGACAGTCAGTATTAATACAGCACCCTGAACATGGGAGTCATGCCTCTATGCTTTTTGTGGTCCCTGTGTCCTTGATCACAAGAGCTCTCCAGTTTTGTAACAATATAACAATCCAAGCGATAAGAGACAGGCATTTTTACCATGCCACTTGATTGCCTCAACAATGAAGCTATTAATGCTATATTATGTAAATGGTAATGGTCACAAACATCTAATAGGATAAAGGCTAAGTACAGTGCAATTTAATGCTGCTGACTTTCAGTGGCTGTTTGAAGGATGTTTTCAATTATAACCGAGCTAATTTAATTCATTGTTTCGTAGCTGAAAATGCATTTTTAAAGGTTGACTGAGTCTCTATTTCAGAACTCCAGTTTAATCAGTCATGTACATTGAACACTGGAACGTCCTCTAAAGAGATTGACAAAGTTGCCGGGGATCTGTGCTCTACGTTTTAAAGGAACACAGTAGCCTTTCCCTTCTCTTTTTTTTCCCCCTCAGATGGCAGGCTTCACTTGCGGAGGGGAGGGTGTTCATCTAAAAGATGAAAAGACCTGCGCCTTTAAGAGGGCTGTCTCAACTTTCCCTCATGCTCCCCCTCAACCATACAGACACTCCTCCTGTGAGCATTTGTGAGGCAGCTCCTGTCCCTTATGTCTCTTTGTGGAGAATAGAATAGACTTCCCAGAGCATCACAGGAGACAGGGCAGAGCTCCAGGGAGGACACCCTGGGTGCAGACCTCCACGCAGACCTGGCCTCAACTACTTTGGATGCCCGGAGGACCTCAAGGAGAGGAGGAACAGACTCACTCAAGCTGGAGTAAAACATCAAACATCCAGGAGGTTGAACTTAACATATGGACAACCCAGGAGGTCAATTCTGAGTTGAAAGCGACATGATCAGCAGATCACACCGAACAACGCTGGATTGGATCTCTATCAAAAAGGTGGAGTCTTATTACGAGCTTTAACTTTCTCTTTAGAAAAGTTTTGTTTAAGAAGAAACTAATTCCTCTATATCTTTTGCAGCAGCTATTACGGATAAAAGCACCATAGCAAATACATAGAAATGAAGAAAAGAATCATTTAGATGAGTTTTTTTTTTTTACTCTTATGAATCTCCAAAGCACTTTCCAAATAGTTATTTGTATTATGAAATTGGGAGGCTACAAAGAACAACTTGTATGGTCCCCGCAGTGCTCTTAATTCACCAGCAAGGCGTTTATCTTATTTCTGCAGCTCTTTCTGAGAGCGCGTATTAAAGACTTCAGCGATAGTGCTCTTGGGAAGCGGGTACTATTTCTTATATGAAGACTTGAAACTTTACAGCTGCTGACTGGAGGGAGAGACTGCCACATACATGAGAAAATAATGCTACGCTTTTTTTTTTTTTCACGTGTGGAAAGTGTCTGACTAACACTTAATTGGAGAATTGAGGACAGAAGAAATGTTCACAGGGTGTGGAGTGGTCAGCGGCCAGAGCCACTATCTTATCAGAGATGCTGTCAGGCCCCACCCAGGACTAGAGGTGAACCGACCAATCCAGATTGAGAATGGGGTAACCTCTGGGAACTGCTCAGTCTACCAGGATCAAACTCACTGCAATGCAGGCCAGCCAACGGTGGTAAACAATGGCTCCAACCTGCTGAAGCCAACGCAAGTGCAAGTCCCTCCGCCTATCAAACTAGGGCAGGAAGGGTTCAAGAAAGTCTGCCGGACCGAGGAGGACAGCCCGTGTCCCTTTCCGGGACTGGCCTCAGGGGTGCTGGAGATGCGCGTGAAGGAGGGAAGTAAGATCCGCAACTTAATGGGATTTGCAATGGCGCGGATGCAGGGAGAGAAGGGCGTAGGTGGGGGAGTTATGAGCGGCGATGGGCTCAGACAAGTGGTCTTCACTGGGTCAGGTCGTGCTGTCACAAAGACCATCACCTGTGCTGAGATCATGAAAAGAAAAGTGGGCTCACTGCACCAGCTCACAAAGCTACGGTACAAGGTGGTGAAAGAGGTGTGGGAGAGTTCTGAGGGAGGAACGTCTGAGATGACGGTGCACAGGACTGTTCCCTCCATCAGCATCCTCCTTTCCAAAGACCCGCTGGATCCCCAGGAACCAGGCTACCAGCCCCCAGAGACTCTCAGTGCATTGTGGGAGGAAAGAGAGGGGGTGGAAACTGGTGTCTTGCAGTCAGCCTGCAAGCGACCTCATGGACCTTTGCCATACAGCAGTTTCCCTCAGTGTAAGAGAGTGTATTTGGGGGAAGGAGTCTCTGTCGTCCCTCCTCACTGACTGGCTGAACCGGTATCAAACAGTGGAGAGGATTGAATCAGAGGAGTTCATTTGGCGCTGCCCTCCACTCAAGCACAATGCTGAGACAATCAGAACACTCACTCAGACAGAACAGCGCTTTGTCACAAGAACTGAGTACCAACTCCAGCCTCCAGAGGTCAGTTTGACTGGGACCTGTAAAGCTTGCCTCTGTACATACAGCATTTAAGGGATGTGTTTGTCTGCACGTCCAACATGGCCGCCCACTTCCACAGAACCGTGACGATGTTTACCACAGTGCTATAACATCTGAAACACGGACAAAAAGAAAAAGCCATGAATAGCACAGGTCCCAGTGAAATGTCGGCAGCCTGTGGACAAAATAATTTACTGGCATCATGTTACAATCATCTCTATTCCAACATGTTCTAATCTACAGTGTAGCTTCTAAAAATACATAAAGTAGAACTAAGGACAAAAAAAAAAAAGGTTGAAGCCATTAAAGGTATGACAAATGGAAAACATACCAATTTTATTTGATTCATCATGAAAAAATTAATAAACTTGTTTTTTTCCCCCTTGGAAATGCTGTTTTGTACTTCATCTTTCTTACTCACACCGGTGAATTTGCAAAGCTCTGATTGAAGAGCAAATCAGTGTGCTCATCTTTTGATAAGAATAACCGCAGTGAAATTTGTCTGTAGAAAAAGCTGATTTAATGACAAAGCTGTTGATAAGGCACAGCCTCCTAAACCAACCCAGTCTGACAGATATGCCTGGGGCAGAAATACAAGCACAGATTATCATTAAGATAACAGCATAACATCACACAACACAGTGGAGAAAAGGATTAAAACTAGGCTTGACACAGCTTCACACTACAATGTTCCTGCAAAATATAAAAACCTAGGAATCACACGCTACTCTCTCCTTTCAGTCAATAAGCCGATCCACCCACCATTTATATTGTACAGTTCACTTTAAGTCTTTTCCTATACGGTCTCTCCTTTCTCCTTCAAAATCATGTGTGAACTATTCGCTCTGAAAAGTGGCACGTTTCCACAGAAACAACATGCATTTTGGTTTGACTGAAATACTTTATAAAACGGCTGCAGAGATTTTTCTCATTTGTTGTGCATTGATTGTCTGTGTTTTTCACACCATTTAGATACCATTTCGCACAAAAGAGGTACATTTGAGTAATTGCAGAAGCTTAACTGCCGCAGACATCTTAAGCAAATGGAACAGAGTTCAACTCCAACCAGAATAACAAAGTGGAAGAAAGAAAGAAAAAGTGCAGGGAGGGTATCCAAATTGAATTTAACGGATTCAAGATGTATGATGTTTCTTAAAAAGTTGCCCCAATCAAGATCGACAGAGAAAACTTTTTTAATTTTTTTTATTAATGTGTAAGAACTCTTTCCTCTTTTTTTATTTTTTAGTCTATTTATTGAATATGTTAAGAAAATACAAACACAAAATAAAAAGGAAAAAAAACAAAACAAAAAAACAAACTGAATCCTCAGGATCCATAGCAACAAATAAATAACTCAAATAATATAGTTCATGTTCAAAAGGGATAGGAAGAAGTTAAAAACTCTTTCCTCTTAATCGACCATGTCTTTTGGGGATAATAACTTAGACAAGGGGAGTCTTGTCTGAAGCTTTTACTTTTGATCTTAATGAAAATCTGCAAACGCAGATGTCAGCCTCGTGAAGTAAATTAATCAAAGTGACTCCTCTCTGGGGAGACAATTCTGTTACAGCTTAAAACAGAGGGAAAAAAGAAGAGTTAACCCCTATGGGATAATGTTTAAATATAGTTTTCAATGAATTACAAATCGTGAGCCTTCATACAGTGGTCAGCTTGCACTTTAACAGTCTATGGTGAACATAGTGATTAACCTCCCTCTCGATCCCATTAAATGAATCAGAGCACAGCAGAGCATCCAAGGTTGAATAAGAAATGCTGCGACTGCAATACAGAACGTATGTAGCAAACTGCGCGTCCTCAAGACTGCAGGAAGGTTATCACTTTGTCTGGCTGTTATCACAGAGTTAACAATTTTCAACCCAAGAGCCTAGGACAGGCGGTCGGCGATGCAGGTCAAACAGATAATGCGGCTGTAAGTAAATTTCAAATCGACCTGTATCTGTTATCAAGCATTAAGAATTCTGGGCCAAGTGGAAAATGCAGCAGAGGTAATTAGGGATAACAGCATAGCATACCTGAGTGAGAGAACAGATAAAACATACTGACAAAAGAATTATCCCCGAGCTAAATCCAATGTGGCTGGCAAGAAAAAGCATGGTGGAGGAGTCAACAGAGTGCATTATAAGAGTGTGGACAAGGTTATTCACAAGCTCAGAGTCAATTTTGCCAAACACATTTGTTTTCAAAGATGCAGCCAAAGTGGATTTAGAGGAGATAGAGGCCCAAAAAAACCCACTGTTAGTGTTTGGTTAGCTTCCTAATGTAATGTATGGATATACGTATATAAACAGGCGCAGAGACTCCTTGAAGCAACTGCTCTTCTATGGAACAGCTGTTAAGGAAAACAGGTAAACAGGGATTATTTACACCCCAAACCAACTCTCATTTCCTAAGGTAACTATAACTTTGATCTTCAAAGATATGATTACAGTGTTCAATATTGTGATAAAGATATAAGTGCAATAAATAAAGAATATAAAGGAGTGCATATTTAGCTTGAACTAAACTATGGGTGTCTACTGTTCTTCTTCATGTTTTACACGATACCTGTGTTTAAATCATGTCACTCCTGAATCCAATATGAAAACATTTTTAATGTACACCGCTAACTTGACACCAATAAGTCTGACTGCATCTAAATAATTTGGAAGCTAAGCCATTATACCAAGGCCTCTATCCAATAAGTAAAATGTATGCATGCTGGGTGAGAAAGCATGGCTTGGTAAAATACATTTTTTTTATGTATTGATATAACCTCGGACTTTTGCAATCTGTTCATTGTGAACCCTAAGATTGTGTTAACAATGACTTTATGTTATATTGTGCAGCCCCACGGTGAGAGACATCTAACTGAATTCTTCAAAAAGTTGAAAAAAAAATTTCAACAAATGTTTCTTCAAAATAAGAATTTACAAAAGCATATTTTTTACTGAACTAATACTCACTAATATCTTTCCAGATAGTCATAAAATCATTAAAAAAAGGGTGACATTCTGTGAAGACTGACCAATTCTCTGTTATGGCAGACAATAGGCTAATCTTTTGTTTACCAAAGCCAATAACTACATGCACTGAATGTGAATAAATTGACTTTGAAGTGAAAATAATGAAAGTGCTGGCACTCTATTTTCCCCTCTCCGCCGCTGCAGCAGATGAGAGTGAGGTCTCTGGGATGGTGTGGGAGTTCGCTATCTCCCAGCCTCCAGATGGCTCCGTCTTCTCTTATCTAGAAAAATGGGTGCTGCCTCAATTTTTCAACTCGTCTTATCTGGGAATCCTTTAAATTGAATATTTACTGGGCCTATGTTTTCTGCCTGTGTTAGCCCTCTGAAGTCGACATTCCTCTTGCTTGTCGAGACAGGCCAAAGGTTTTTCTCACTCATACACTTTCTTTGTCCGCCTTGTCAAGTAAAGGGACAGTGATTGATGATGTGATTGTCCAGAGAATGGAAGGTTAAGCAGTTGAGCAGAGAGCAGTGGGGACTTAATAATGGACGGCTGAAGAGGAAAAATGTTGAACAAAAGAAAACGTGCATTACCCAAATATGACATCAGCAGACCTTCATTTTAAGTCAGGAGTAAAAACAGATGAAATTAATCACTTTCCTAACAGTCTATTGTTTTGTGCACAGTGTACACTAGAGGTTAAGAGAACACTTAAGCAGCCATTGAAAACAACTCATTGCAATATGACTGGCTGTGGTCTATCTGCATAAACAAGCTGTGCCACAGCTACTCCCTGGTAAGTGTCTGGAAATGTCTTTTCAAAACCATTTTGTGAAATGCCTCCATGTTGGATTAATCAGTGCAGCTGAGGATGTAATTGCTGTGCTGAAGTCAAAGCTGTAAGAGCAGATAATGAACACTGACTACAGGGCTGCCAGAATCCAGGGCGCGAGAAATGAGAAGTTTGGAGACCAAAATGTCCTCAGCATTCTTTTTAAAAACACTTACGGAAAATGGGAGAACACTGTATTTATAAGACATTAAGTTAGTTGAAAAATTAAATATACTTGTGGGTATAAACATGCAATTGTTATTGCCTGTGACACCTGCATTTAAAAACAATGTGAATCATAATTATATCAGCCTCTGGAACTTTCTTAAAACTCTGTCATTATTATTGTACATTTTTATGTAATCATGCATCTCTCAGTCATTTGAATCATAGAGCAGGTATTTATAAAACTACATTAAATGAAAGACTGACTTTCAAAGGGAAAGAAAACCAATAAGGATTTTGTTCTTTAACTGTTGCTGCCCTCTGGTGGACACATGATTAGTTCAAAAACAAAAGCAGAAACAAATATATCTCTGCAGCTCAATAGTGCATTTGGTTTATTGTACAGATCTGTACGGCCCCTTGCATGAAAATGTTTTTTTTTTTTTTTTTATCTAAAAGCTACTTACATGTTTACAAAATATACTAATGTCTGTTATTATGTTTGAATGCTACAACAATAAACTTGAGCTGTAGATATCAATGTGAGGCAGTGGTGGCCTAATACCATGCTGCTTTTGTCCTGTTTTTATTAGTTTATACTGTAAAGACTCTTTTGTCCATATCATGCAATAATCGTGCACAGGTAGGGTAAAATGTTGTGATATCTACATTCAAATGTTGTCTGTGGCTGCCTCTCTCTGTCCCCGGTGTAATTTGATCCCCATTTTCAGCACGATGAGTTTAACAACTGGAGAAATGAACAGCATATTTATTATGCACCTTGTACCCTTGAAAGAGTAAGTGAATGAAAGTTTCTCTTCAAACAGTACGACCATTTAAAGGAAAATAACTTCAAATAAGTTCACCAGCAGTCCTTGCATCAAATAGGAAAACACTATTATTATACAGACGGTTATGTATTATATTATATTGTATGGTTTGGATTATTTTCTCTAAATTAAAGCAAGTCTTTTTTTTATTTTTACTTGGCTTTAACTTTTACTTAATGAAGCAACGCCTGCGAGCTAGTTCAGGTAGTCAACTCGAGCTGCACTGATTTCACACTTCACATGCCTCATTCTCAAAAATCACCTGACAACACCTCCTTCCAATCAGCTGTCTGTATTTAAGATGAAAGATTTCCGGTCTGTCCCTCTGCTCTTTATTGCCAGCTCTGACCTGCACCAGTACTGCACTCTTGCTCAGCCCTATCACCAAACCCAGCATCCTATTGCAGGCTCCGACTGGGGGGTTTAACATATCATCCCATCACTCCTCACATTTCTGCAAGTAAATTAAAACTGTGAGGAGTGATTAAGTTGGATCCTATTGCCAAACACAAACTATGATCTGCTGCAATAAATATTAAAAAGGTACAAACGTGAGTTGTCTGACTTTATTTAAATGATGTCACAAAATATAACCTCAATTGTAGATTTGAATGGGACAGTCAAATGTTAGTATCTATTTAGAATTTTTAACATTTTTTATTTATAATACATTTTTCTTAAGTATTTATTGTTGTTTTATATATAACCATGTTGCTGTATTATCCATTGTCATAGTGCCAATAGTCCATTTCAATTTATTTAGCGATCACAAACTCATTAATGAGAAGGATTCAATTGAAATATTGTAATACATTAACTAAGTAAAAAGACATTTATGGATTTATTCACGGATATTGTTGAAAATGGGCCTTCTCTTTGAAGTTTGGCAATGCACGGTGAACATAGTCTGTATGAGCCTAATGGAAAGTGGGATTCTGCATGGAGACTTTAAATATATAGATGCAAAGACTGACCGACAAAACAATTCTATATGTATTAAACACCTCAGCATTTGAATTTAAAAAAATCTCTAATTATAAACAGAACTCTGTAAATTTGATTTCTGTGGCTGATTTTGACATGTTTCTGTGGTTATTCAGATCTCACTTTTAAAATCTATTAATCCATCAAAACTTAAAACAAGTTGCAAAATTAAAGTTTCATAATTTATGTACCGTAGTAATCAAGATAAATAACACTTGAGGCCAACAGCATTTCCTGCCCGTGTAGGGATATTCTTTCCATGAAAGGAGTTTTACTAGTTATCTCTAAATGTTGCAACCGCACGTTTCAACGCATTCTCAAAAACAAAAGCTGCAGCCAGCGTCCCTAATGACCAGATTTTGGCTTTCTGATCAAGAAATTCGCTTTAACCTTAGGGATTTTTATCTCTTCTATTGAAAGTCACTAAGGTCGCCAATATGACTAAATGATTTGGTTAATTTGAATTCAAACAGTGTCAGCAGGGGGTTCAGTCGGCACAGTGGGGGGATTGGTAGAGTGATATCAACACAGTTGTGATTATTCCATTGAAGCAGTAGGGTGCTCCAATCAGAGGCGAATCACTCTCCTCATTACAGAGTACAAGGCTGAATCTCAGTGGGAGGAACACAGAATCAGGCTTCCTATCTTCCCACTGAAATTAATTGAAATTCATTTGTGGCACCCTGATGCCGCCGTCAACACCAGACTAATTCACATTTGTACAATCCAACCCGGATTAATTAAACAGGCACATTTTGAGTTTGAAAGCATATAAAAGCAGAGGTGGTCTCCTTTGGTCTGGGCTTAACAGAATCAGAAACAAAGCAAAGTATAGGTGTTGCTTCAGTAGAGTGATTTCTGAAATGTTCATAGTCTTGCACAGACACAGAGGGGTTCAAGGCAGTATACCCCACTACAAGTCACTATACCCCATGTCAAAAAATCAGTCTGTACATCTAATATATTTGGACTGATGTTTTTTTTCTAAAAAGAAGAAGAAAAGGAAGAATGTTCTGCAGACAAAATCCTAACAAAGGCAAGTGTGCAGTTTATGGCCAAACACTATTTACACACCCCATGACTATTTCCACTAACTACTCCTGCAATGAACACAATATGCAACTTTTTTTGTCAGCAAAAGACAACAACACTCAAAGTCAAGAGTTGACAGCATCAGGAGAGAGATAACTTTAGATTTGGGAGCTGAAGATATTTTCTTCACGGTAAAAGACAAAATAACAATGACATGTGAAAGACAACACTGGAGACTCTTGATCCCACAAATATCTTCCATGTCACTGGTAGGTATATGTGCCTTTTTAAAGAGCCCAAGTAACTATGCATAAGCTAAGAATTTGCTCTGTCGAACAGCAGTATTTGTCACAAGTTTCTATCTGTTGGAAAATAGTGGCAGCAACCTTGGAATATTAAAGCCATCAAAAAATTATTGGTTTATGGAAGAAGGAAAACATCTTTCACTGATTTGTAGCTGCTGCCAATACACACAGCACCTTCTTGAACCACTCTGCAACCTCAAAGCAGGACGAGTTGGGGACGGCTTTTCCAGAGTAGAGCTTGTTGCAATACGGTTTGTGTAGTCACATCCTCATTCTGACTATGAGGTACCTGATCCAGAACTGAGATCACATGCCGTTCAAGGTTACAAATCTAAAAGCAATATATGAACCTATATTGCTTATTTGGCAGATCCCTTATTTCAGTCAGTGCCTTTTCAACAGCTAGAGCTGCTTTAGGAACATAACCCAGGAGCAGTGGAGAAGAGGCCTAGACTATCTCATCCCAACATACACCTTAATAAATACCAACAAGCAACATGTAGTATATTTATAAACACAGCCAAAAAAGCTTTACAAACATTTTAGAGGACACTTTTCAGCACTTACCCCATTTTGATGAGTGTCAGAGTCCTCCAAACTTCTGACACAAAAGTGTCTGTGCTGCAAACAGAAATTACTATTAGTTTAGTTGTGATACTAATCTGGTACCTTTAAGAGTTTAACACATTCTGGTTTGCTGTTTGAATATGTTGTGTATACAAAACAGAAGATATTGTTGTCCTGTTTGAACTGCTAGACTTATATACAGGCCAGGCCTCAAAGTAAGCAAATGTAGCTAATGTAAGAAATTCACCATTTATAATTTAGGCATACAGCCATTGTTCACAGTTCAACACAACTTTAGTCAACTTTGTTTATGTGATCTTTCAACCATAGTACATGTTGGGTCCAAACGGGAAATGAGAGCCATGGATAGATTTTACAACAGATAGAAGTCGGACTAGGCCCCTTACAACCTTTTTTATTAATAGTAACTTTTCATATCAAAATGCTTACATTTTTATTTAGACTTACTTTAAAGCCAAATTTCCAAGGCAATTTTCACCTGACCAGGTACCATAGTCCGCCAGGTTTGGGCATTTTGTTTTTAATTTGATAGTTTTTATTGAAGAGTAGGCCAGACTGCTAAAAGTAAACTATTATCAAACGGCGTGTAGGCTATGTTTCGACAAATAAAGAATAATACAAACGAGAACAAGGTAGGCTAATTATGAAGACGTGTCAGGTGTAATATCGCTTTTAGTCCACAATTTGAGTCGTTCCGATAATCGTATTGAACCAGCAGATGGCAACATCAAATCAACAAGTATACGCTGCTTTAAAATGCTTCTCGTAAATTCCTAACTCCACGGAATATAAAGACAAAATAAATAAATAGAAAGACAATAAACAATATACTGTATACTGAATTTCAGGAAGTTAGGTCGGCCGTGGATGGTGATGTTTACTCTGGTGTAATTATATAACTTGAACCATTCATACGTTTCGATTACACTCATTACATCTCTAACTTTCCAGACTGTTCGAAGGAAAGGAGGAACAGATGCAGAAGTCAAAGAAAATGAACATATCTAGAGCTATCTCCTACAAATATTGAATAAACACTGGTATTTAAATGGCAGCATTAAGAGATCTCGAGCTACCTGTCGACAAAGCAAGGCGGGATGCTGGACTTCAATAAACTTGTACGGTTTTTCCGACAGTCCTTGAATGCTGCAGCCAGCACATCTGCCAGTTTTGAATGCTGCAAGGTTTGTTGTACACAACAGAGCTGGAAAGTTCATAGACTACTGTTTGTGTGCAGTTGTTCAGCGAGGTCGTCAACAAGTTGTCATCCGATGACCTGACAGGTACGTTTTGTGTTTGTTGTTATTATTGTTTTGCAATTTTACAGATAGTAAACGTTCTTGAACATAAAATTGCATCAGATTTTTACAGTAGCTTAGAGACATAGTAGTGCTATCAAATTAACAGATAGTTTTAGTTTTTGTTTAGTTTGCGTACTGTTGCCCAGCTGTTATTTCTGTAAAGGTTGATGTGTTTTCTCTCTTCAGGAAATGTCCTCGACTGCAACAAATGATACATGCAGCCTCTGGATGGAGACCATGAGGCTTCTGCTGGTGCTCTCCCTCTTGTGCCCTTTGGTTTCTGGATACTCTGAGAGAGACAGAGCACATGACTTGATGTCCAAATATCCTCTTATTGATGGGTAAACGTTGTTTATCACCCTGCCTACACTGCAGTTATAGTCATTTGTACGAATTTGTGAAATCTAATTAGTACGCCTCTTCATCCGTTTGTCTTTCCTCACACCCTGTCTCTCCATCTGTCAGTCATAATGACCTAGCGCTCCAGCTGAGGATACTTCATGACAATCGGCTGAGCCAAATTGACCTTCATAATGTCAGCAAAGTGGCAACCGATATCACCCGTCTCCAAGCAGGCCATGTACAGGCACAGGTACAATAATATAATAAATCATCAAATCCTAACACTGGGGTTCTTTGAAGTGTAAGTGGCTACAGAGAAAAGTTAAAAAATTTCAACTGTCCGACTTTTACATTCAGGAGCTGACCTGACCTATAATGACCTCCTCAGTAACTTGATTGTATCTCTTGTGTCATGTCCCCGTCCTTTTGTCAGATGTTTGCGGTATATGTGATGTGTGGGGCCCAGGAGAAGGATGCTGTGAGGCTCACTCTGGAACAAATAGATGTGGTCAGGCGCATGTGCACTGAGTACCAGGACTTTGAATTGGTCACTTCTGCCCAGGGTACAGTATAGTATACCCCAAGGTGGGAATTCAGGCAATTAATACAACATTATGTTGAGATGAAAGACTAATTGATTCTTTTTTCAGTCTAGTTAATTAATTTATGTAAATAGAAAATAATTCTGTGATTTATGAATCTATGCTCTTAAATATTTATTATGTTCAGTCTGTGTGGGAAAAGAGCCGTGTTTACAATTATAACAATCTTTGAATTAAACACACTTGCCAAATAAAGGAACAACACTAGAAGATATTGTGTTTTCTTGTAGATTTCTATTTTGTTCTTTAAAATACTTTCTTAATGATCATATAACCCAGACAATGTCTGACCTTGTGGAAATTATTGTGGATAGATTGTTAGTACTGTATGTGTCATACATGTGTTTCTGTTGCTGCAGAACTAAAGAATTCTGAAATGAGACATAAGATAGCCTGTCTAATCAGTGTCGAGGGGGGCCACTCCATCGACAGCAGTCTGCCAGCTCTGCGGATGTTTTATCAGCTTGGGGTTCGCTCCATGGCCCTCACGCATACCTGCAACACTCCCTGGTAATTAAGAGATTGATTTCAATGCAAATAAGCATCGACAAGTGAAGATAGAAATGTATGCATTCAAAACGAAGTTTAGGGCCCAAATGTATTTTGTTGCTATGCAAAATGTATCAGCACACGTTCTGCCTGAACTTCAAGGGGTTTGGTTTGGCATTGGGCCACAGGACACATAGTATTAATACTAAGGATCTACAAAGATCCAATACTATGGAGCCCCTGAACACCCAAAAAGCAGAGAAAAAAAACCAAACAGCTGTCTGACATAATACAATATTTTTGAATTTATTTCTTTAATGCAAATAAGTCCATGTTTTTTATTAACCTTGAAATTTTGCATTGCATGTAGCTGAATATGCGCTAAATGAAGCAGCGTTTAAAATACTGTTCTGTTTGTAGTTGTGATGGTAAAGGTACCAGATCTGCTCGGGGGGTACGTCGCCTGTGTTTGTATGATGATGTAGCACATTGTGGTTGGCTGTACGGCAGAGAGTCGATGAGAGAGATGAATGTCTCCTCATGAAAGAAAAACAACTCAATCTCACAGTCCAAACTGGCTTAAATGCTTTATATGCGATTTTTCACACTTAAATATAATAGAAATCAAGTATATCCTCTGAAAATAACCCGAGTCCCACTGTCTGTGATGCTTTCCGAGTTTTCCGAGTCATATTCTCAGTTTGTTGACATCGCCGGGACGGCGGCTGACTCGTCCCCTCGTGTATAAAAGTAGTTTAATTGAGGGACTAGAGAAAAGAAGAATAACATACTGTACTCACTGCTTAACTGTGTTTCTAGATCACGCTCATTTCGGGTAAATTTACATGCAGTGTGAAGATACGAGCATAATAAAGATCGCTAGCATTAGCATGCTAACACAACAATGCACCGCAAGTTGTTTTGGTTTCATGCTGCACTCTTGTATTTGTTGGTTAAAAATAGATTCCTAGCATTCATCCATATTTTCTGTCCCATACCCGCCAAAACTTCATCTGTAAACTCTTTGACAAACAGCCAATCAAAATGTGCTACAGCCTCATAAAAAACGTACAATCAATCATATTGTGTAATGTCACTAGCAGACGCAGGACCCGAGCAGATCTGGCAATGGCAAAAGAATGATTAAGTGATTTATTTATTTTATTATGTTGTATTTCAATGCAGGGCAGAATCCTCCTCAAAAGTTTATAATGTCTATCAACAACACAACAACAGTCTGACACACTTTGGCAAGGTAAGCTTTATATTCTCTCATATTAACTACTATACATAACTAACTAATACAAGCTATTGTTTCATGACTCTGACTACGTTAATGATGTAAACTTGTTTGCTTTTTTGGGACAATATTTGAATAATATGATCATCAAATTGTTTGATTTTTGTGGGCATCCTGTCCCAATAATAATCAAACTAGATGATGGCAATGTAAACATTTTGTCCGAGTTTAACGCCCATCTGAAAATGTATTTGACTTTGTGCCAAGTATGAATCCAGCTCTTACTCTGGTTATAGAAATAACTATAGAGTCACTTTTGAAAGGAAATCACCAAAAGACTCCAAGAAAGCCAGATACTCTAAATTGCAGTGTGACCTTTCCCCTTAGGGACTTGTAGTCCCATAGAGGCAACCACCATGTTGCATGGGGGGAAATCGAACACTGTGAGTATCCCCACGTCCGCCTAGCGAATCTCACTCAGAGCTAGTCCAGAAAAAAAGAGACTCCTCTCCCTTTTTAGAAATTTGGTTCCCAAGCGAGGGCTCTGTTTGCAAAATGTTCTGCACATTTTATTATTCCCTGGAAGTGAGACACTTAATATAAATAAGATAAATTGCTTAACCAAAAATTGGACTTCTGAGTCATCTTACATCTATTACGGCAAAACTGTTGGTCAACATATAAACAACAATGACATGTACTACTTCCTCAACTGCATTTGAATGAGCGTGTTTGTATGCAATGCGTGTGTGTAGCATCCCATGATGTTGGATATATTGACTTGCTTCCTTTCAAGTATATTGTAAACTGTAGCTTACATGTATCTTCAATCTGTTTGCTAGGCTGTGGTGGATGAGATGAACAGACTGGGAATGATAGTGGACCTTTCCCACACTTCATGGGACACAGCCGGGGCTGTGTTGAAGCACTCCAAGGCTCCCATTATTTTTAGCCACTCATCTTCCCACTCCATCTGTAACCACAGCCGCAACGTACCTGACTGGCTGCTGCAGGAGCTGGTGAGACAACCAAGTGACAAACTGCTTTCTTTTCTATCTTACCAATGAAATCACTGATGTATTTATTACATTATAAGTTATATTTGTACCCCTGGCAGAGAATATGCTATCATTTTTCATTCAAAAGGATAAAAAAAAAAATAAGAACCACTTTTCCCATAAATCCATCTCACCACACTAATAGCCATATAATTGGTTCTTAATCGATGCAGCTGATCTATGCTGATTTTAGACTCTTGTTCTAGTCACTTAGTTGAATGTGTTGTGTACAAGTTTCAGGCAAGAAGTTGTGTTTTAAGCCTGACAAAAGCAAATAGAGGCTACTAGTGGATTAAGATTAACAATATTGCTAAAACGTCAAACTTTATGCCACACAATTCTTTTTGTCTGTTTATGTCCAGACATGTTATGATACACTCAACTCACACTATACGTATCAGGATAGTGGGTTTCCAATAATATTTTTTGGAAAATTTGTAATTTTTAAATTTTTATAAAGAAATGAGATTGAAGTTGATAAATGATAAAACAGGTTTTAAAGTTACTTTGAGGCTGTATACTTACTAATAGAATAATCCATATTATGCCTCTATGATTAATGACGCGCTGGGTTTCTGGCATTTAAGCACTTTTTTTCTTCTTGATGCTGCTGCTGGTCTTGGCCTGGACACTCTTGGAAAAGTGATTCTTAATCTCAATGAGTTGTCTCCTGGTTAAATAAAGGTTATATAAAATAATCATTGGCCTTCAAATACAGCTGCACTTACTGAACTCTTTAGCTTTGTGCTCATTTCGGCGAGGGCGAGTTTAAATCCACTTCCCACTTATTTTATTGTGCCATTAGTCATCCTCTTGCAACATTTGCACACTGTTCTTTTCCTGTCTGCTAACCTTGTTTCATCATCTTTGCTATGAAACAAGACACACTTTTATCGGCCAAAACTTAATTTACCACCGCCATGTCTTTACCTCTGTCTCAACCTCTGGTTTTGAAAAATGAAAAATCCTGAAGTGCAAAATCTGTGCAAAAAGCTGTTTTTACAGCATAGATAAACATGTTTACAGCTTGGTCCAAAAGACGAAAAAGGTCTGATTAGTTATTGCGATCACTGGCACACACTGTACGTTGGGTGAACGGCTCTGTTTTGATTTTGAAGACAATACGTTTTACCCATAGTTATACGCGTAGCTGACATGATTGACAGGTGGGTGCAATTTTACGGTTCGTCATGAGGCTTAAAACCCGCCTCAGCTTCGGCCCCCAATTCACACATATTCCATGCGCGCCGCGGTCCGTCAGCGCCGCGCACTACGTTGTACTTAGCTGCCACTCTAGTCAATCATTGTGTTCACACAGGGCGCGCTGCGGTCCGTCAGCGCCCAACGGCACTACGCTCTGCTCCGTTTCATATACGCAGCGAGTCTATTTTCGCCTTGAGTGCGCTGCAGGCACGCGTCAAGCTGGACAGAATATGACAGCCCGGACAGGAAGTCAGACAAGGAAACGCACAGAGCCTCCAGTCAATTTAAAAATAAAACAAAATATACGGACTCGCGATCGTATTTTTCATTTTTCAACATTACGTCAAAACAGGTACCGAATTAACAACAATGCATCCTCAGAAATCTTGTAGTTCTCCTGTGATGTGTCATGAGTGCGCTCCGCTGCGCTGACGTCCCAGAAACAGATCCAGTGTGAATGGGCGTGAGCCGTCCGACGGAGCAAAACCGTGGCGCTTACGGACCGTGGCGCTGACGGACCGTGGTGCGCACGGAGTATGTGTGAATTGGGGGTAAGCCTGTCGTTAGGGTTGACTGAAAGTTAGACTGAGACAGCATTTCCAGCATGGCGGCAGCTGCCAATGAGCCTCCAGAACCTCCTGCCATAACAGATAGCTGACGTCACTCAGGCTTCACCCATTAATATTTACAGTCTATGGTCTGTACACAACTCTTTTTCAGCTACTGATGTTGAACAAGAGAAGCCAAAAGCACATCCTCTGCTGGTAAAAACAAGTATTGCAATATATCTTTTGTCGCGTATTTGTATACATTTTTAACTGAATCATGAGGTAACTTTACATCCCTATTTATCACTGTTCATGTATTTCAGATATGCTAACAAATAGATTGGATTTTTTTTATCAGAGAAAACAACAACACTATATGTGACTTTTTGCAAGACTTTTTCAGGGATATAACTGTGCGAAGGCTGCTTCCATCAACAAACATCTCAAAGAATATTAAACGTAGTAATGTCTCATAAATGGCTGTCAGGTGCCCAATCATCTGCAGGTTCTACCTCTGAGGTTAAGTATAAGCTAACAACACTATCAATATTCTCTTTCTTGTGTCACCTCTTCTTTCTCCAAACCTTTTCTGAAGTACCTCTTTATATTGTAAGTAGTCTGTGTTCATATTTAACCTGAGGTGTTTCTGAATGTTGTGTTGATTATTAAGAGACAAGTTCATTGTAGCGGACATCACTTTTAATGTTTATCTCGTTATAAAAATAGAACTTTACATTTTTTTAAACCATCCAGCAAAATTCTCATCTTATCTGATCAAACAGCATGTTGGCTAACATCCTCATGATATCCACGACCTTGTTGGTTTCATCCCTTCTGTTAATTTGGCATGTACAATTTATCAGTTTGTAGTGGCTGTAGATGAAGACCGAATGTCAATGAATTATACAAATGAACATACTTCTCTATTTTTACCTCAACTCACCTCTGGCCCCTTCTGATACTGTTTTTCATTATGACAGATGTCTGTGTTTTTGCTGCAGCTCAGGCTTACTGGCTGTTTTGAAAGGACAAGTATTAACCTGATCTTTACCACAACTATAAATAATTGAGAGTAAATGAGGCAGACATAACAGCTACTCATGTCCAAAAACTGTCTTAATATATAGCTTTTATTTTTGTCAGCGTCGCCTCATTTACTAAACGTATCGGTGCCAATTATGTGTTGTTGTTTTTATAGAAAAAGAACCGAGGGTTGATCATGGTGAATCTCCACAACAACTTCATTTCCTGCAGGGATGATGCCAACATCTCTCACGTGGCTGGTGAGAGTTTCCAGAGATGCAGTAAATATCTACATATAGTTTTTGTATTTCCTATATCTCATTTGATCCATTTTTTCCACCTGGCTTTTACAGATCATTTTGATCACATTAAGAATGTGATTGGAGCTGAATCGCTAGGAATAGGAGGGGACTTTGAGGGTGCTATAAGGTGAGAAAAACTCAAACATGCCGATTACTTGAAGCATTTTCATGCACTGTTTGCAACAGTAGATCTAGAGCACTGTTATGCTTTAGTGGATTTAGGGTATCATACGCTCAGAATAAATGGGGATGTTTTAAGACAGAACTTACATACCAATATTATTTAAACTACAATACAAAGAAACACATGCCTATGTGCAGGTTCATTCCTGTCTTTGCTGCTTCATATTTATGTCTGACGTTGAGCCAGATCAATGCTGCGCTTGTTAACCTGTCATGCTATCAGCAATTTGGCTTTCACAGCTGTCAACAGGCTGAAAATGGTAAAAAAAAAAAAAAAAAAAAAAAATCAATAACTGTCTACTTCTGAAAGACATCAAAAAGCTCTGCTGCAGAAAACTCACCGAAGAATGATTCAAAGAATGGTTCATATGAAACAATCCAGTCCAGAAATAGTTTTATGTCAAAAACAAATTAAAAGCAACAGATTAATCTAAGTAAGAGTTACTCTAAGTTTCTTTTCATAATGGTAATTAATCATTTCAGGAATTGTTTATTTGAAAGATAAAAATGTGCACACAAATATTACGGTATTCATTTTTTTGTTGACAGCTTTCCTCAGGGGTTAGAGGATGTGTCAAAGTATCCTGCCCTGATCCAGGAACTCCTGCTAAGGAACTGGACTGAGAATGACCTTGCTGATGTCCTTCGGAGGAACTTCCTGCGAGTGTTTGAGGAGGTGGAGGGGGTGAGCAAGACGATAACTATGTTTTAAGCCCAAAAAAATCATCCAGGACAGTTATGTAATTGAAAAGTACATTTGTACACCATCGTAATACAGCCACACTTACCGTCTTATTTTTTAACTTTTCTATCCGAGACAAGATTTCACCACAAACAATAATTCAGTTGATATTGTGAGAATGATTGACTGATTGTTGTCTTTTATTGGAGAATAGATCAGTGAAAGGGTCAGAAATCAGAGAGATGGAGAGAGAGAGAGAGAGAGAGAGAGAGTGGGGAATGATATACGTTGAAATGAGCCACAGGTCGGATTTGAATCCAGCCGCCCTCTGCAAGGACCCCATCCTCTGTACATGAGGCCCACAACTAAATGCTTGATTGACTGATTCTTTATATAAATATCCACAATATCTTTATACTGTATTTCCAGGTCCGTGATAAGTTGAGGGTGAACAAGCCCAGTGAGGTCCAGATCCCCATAAAGGAAGTTCAGAACCCCTGTAGGCTGGTCCTCAGACCCCCTGACAGGAGAGGGCTGCCCTCTGACCAGACTCCCTCCTCCAGAGCTGACCAGAGACCAACAGATCTGATAATCCTGGCCTTAGTTCTGCTGCTTCAAAGACTACTAAAAATGGAATGAATGCTTGGAAACTGGATTCAGCTACTTTTCTTTATAAAGCTTAATGAGACTGCTGCAGCCGTGTATGGGTCATCTCAGCACTCCACAGGTCATTATTGATCGATGAACACCAATACACATACTCAGTTTGAAGCCGCTACTTAAAGTTAATTTATTCAACCTCTGAGTATGCTATATGAAACTATAAATTAAACACAGAGATATAATAGAATATGTAAAAAGCTGTTTTCTTCTTCATTATTATTGATTGATGATCAATCTTGTTGCTGTGCTGTTGGGAGATTGTTTGCAGAATTATGATTTAAAGCAGATTAACCCTGTTAAATAAAACTGCAGAGATCACACATTTTTTTTAAACTTGTATTTTTATTTTTGGTGTCTTTTATTGTCCAATACTTATAATGAGGAATCCATTATCATAATAGAGATATCAAACTATTTAATTTAAATGATTCAATTTAAGGTGTCTTAAAAAATACACAGGAAGCCATTTATTAACAGATGCTCCTTAATTTTTATCTTACTGCAAAATAAGATATTGTACATTTTACAAAACATCATGTTCATTTCAGTGTTACTTAAACTTCACTTTGTCCAAAAATACTCCCTTTGTTTTTCTTATCTTTATATTGGCACATTAACTTTGGTGAGCTCACTTCAACACTAATATTGTCTGCATCATATGCATCATGTTCATAATCAAATAGTTTTAATATCATTTTCAAAAATGGAAATGCATTCCTAAAATACTTCTAACCTGAAGTTTCCTTTTAAAGAGTGTGCTGTTCCACAGTTCTGATTAACAAAAAATAATATTTGTATAACTGGCTGATAACAACTATGAAGTACAAAAATCCACTCAAATCTATGCTGTTCTGAAAAAATACCTATATTTTATAAAAAATCAGAGTCAGAGGGAGATTTTTAGAAAAATGTGATAAGTACCGGTATTTAATATTTGACCAATGTTATGGATTATCCCATCACAAATAAAACACTGTTGCCATGCTGATTGTTTCGTCTACACTGAAAAAAAATAAGCAGCTGCTCTCGACACTGTTTGCTAGTCTGAAACACTGATAACACTTAGCTTATCAGAAAAAAGCCTCAAACTATATCAGGATTGTTGAAGTTGTTCTGAAACACCTGTGGTAACCGTGGTAACAGCACGTTTACAGAAATGTAACGGGTGTATCTGTTTACAGTAGGACCACACACACAAGGATTATGCTTAGTAAAATAACTTGCATTCAGGGTGAAAACTGTGGACACTGACTATAAAGTTCCTCTGTAGAAAGGTAATAACAATGTACTTCAGTTTATTGCTTTTGCAGGAAAGAAATGCTAACGATAAATATCAAAAAATGTGTCTGAATTTCATACAAATCTTAAGGATCTAAATTATAGCCATTTATGTATGGATGAGCTTTTCTGGTTTGCAAAAAAAAAACAGTCCATCAGCAGTCATTCACATACTTTTTTCCTGCCAGAAACACAAAAATCAGTCCAAAAATCATAAATAATAACGCTTTAAAAACTCTCTTGTTCAATGTTGTGCTTGTTAGCCTGTCATGCTATCAGGAATTTGGCTTTCACAGCTGTCAACAGGCTGAAAATGGTAAAAACAAATCAATAACTTTGTAATTCTGAAAGCCAGTCTCTGTCATTTTGTGCCACCTCCAGAGCACAACCAACGTTACACGCTACATCTTTTGTAACACTGTTTTTGCCTCAGTGGGGAAATGTGGGAAAATAAATAAATAAATAGAAATCAAAGAGCTGATAGAAAACGAAAATATGGCACCTATAAAAATCTGTGACCTTATAAATAATACACTCTAAAGTTTGACACTGTGGCATTGATTTCTAAGGGTCAAATGTAACAGCTTTTTGCTGAGCTGTGGACTGATTGGTGGATATGTACACCAATGTGTCTCATTATTCTACAAAAATAGAATAAACATCTTTTGAACTCAAAAGTCCATACTTCACAATTGATGCCTCTACCCAGAACCATCTGAAAGCAGCTCTGAGGTGCTGCCTCCTGTTCAGGGCTGGAATGTATTCTGATGACGCCCATGCTCCGAGTATAGCAGCTAAGCAGCTAATAACAGGTCATGAGTAAATAGTGATAACCTCCCGACCTCCACCTCGCACCAGCAGCACTCTTTCCAGACCTTCAGTCAACACCTCCAGAAATTCCATGTCTGAGGTAGAAGTTAAAGGAGTAAAAGAAAAACAAAATAACAGCCTGAACACAGTTTTTTTCATTAGTGCATTTTAAATGATCCAAGGCCCCTATTGTACAATCTGATTTGGAAAGGATACAGTTTTCATCCCCATCGGCATTTCGAGGTGGTCCTGGCATGTTGAGCAGCACTAAACGAGCATCATGGGACCTGTTGACTATTACCTCATTCAGCTTCACAGCTGTGTGCATCCGCCGCACATTGGACTGATCCCTGGTGTGCAGCAAGCATTGGAGACACAAAATAAACACATTTGCTCAGATAAGGATTCTTAAAAAAAAACTATTTCAGTTAGCTTTCACTGCAGCAAACCCCCAAAAATATAGAAGTTGAGGACAAAGCTTGAACACTTGACTCACGGTTTGAGGCTCATCAGTTCTCTGAAGTTCTCGGGTGCATTGTTCCTGTTCCTCCTCTCCGCCTCACACTTCTCTCTCGTCCACGTCATCTGTACCTTCTCTGGAGGAGCCTCCACCACTTCCTCCTCCTCATCTGAGTAGAGACTTCCCATACGCACCAAAGAGTGTCTGTCCTTCACCAACTGTGCCTGTGAGGGCCACGGGATTATTATAAAGCTTGGGTGTCAACATACTGTATGTAACTAACTACAAACACAATTGCACAAGTTTAAACAAACATTTTTGAAACGTGAACATGAAAACACATGCAGTTTATTTATTTCACTGTTTTGTAATGCATTTGGTTGAATATTCTTTTAAATCTATTTCATTACAAATGTTTCAGCATGAAAACATTTTGCATAAGCAGACATACTTCTCTTTGTCTTTCTGCACTGGAAAGCCTCATCTGCCTCAACATCTGGGACCTCTGCTCCATCATTAACGTTCTCTCATAAGTGTATGCTGAGATGTCACTGTCGTGCTAAAGTACAGTAAGAACAAAACAATTATTGTGTACAAATGAAAGCCTTTTGTCATTTGGCTCAAGGCAAGCAGTTTTTATTTGTATCTGTTTCTAGTTAGAACTTGAAGTTTTCACTTTTGCTCGGTTTGGTACGTGTAAGAGGGGTTCTCACCATCTCCACCACCTCCACCTCAGCCTCTATTCTCAGCTGGTAAAGGAAGGTTGCCAGATCTTTCTTCATCTGGATGCTGTTGTCATCCATCTGGGCTACAGTGAAGATGCGCATCTTGCATTTTCTCCAAACCTGAAATGCAAATAAACCATCTGGTTCATCACAAGTGTATTATAAAGTGCAATAACAAACAATACTTAGAGAAATGATCATGCAAAACAAAGGCTGTAAAAAGCAAGAAAATAGCTAAATAATGTAAAAGTAAAGACTATTTGAGGAGTGCATTGGAGTTAGGAATAATAACATTTATTTTGATTGTCATTACAATGACTTTGTCCTCTTTTTTTCATTTGCGTTTTTATACATCAACTTAAATATGTTTTGAACACACTAAAACACTGTGAAACATCCTTCAAAGATTTGCATTACTCTGTATCCAACATATAGAGGGTAAAACTTCAGTATTCAAAACTTTTAAAGTAGCTTAACAGAATAAAACTCATCCCACTTTGTGCTGTTTGAGCAGGAAAGGCAGCAGCATTAGCATCCCCCCATCATGGACGATCCACCACACATCAATGTTGCCATCTGTGAAGCGTTCATGGTTGCTTGGGTAGAAGGAAACATTTTTGGGAACCATCAGCGCGAGCTGGGCAGCTGTGGTGCAGCGGACTGTGTCTGAGTAAAGAGGAGCACAAGGCGGCATGAAGACATACTATACCATATAAATTCATTTAGCCACAACTGACATTCTCTACAGATTACTTTAAATGTACTCCAAATGCTGATTAGGTCTTTTAAGTGTCCAGTGTGATTCTTACTGATGAAAGTCTTCCAGGCTCGGGGGTCCTCACTCTGTCTCCAGCCATACGGCCAGCCCATCACCACAGTGTTGTGCTGCATGCCCCCAAGACCACTGGACTGGATTAGATGGACAACACCCTCCCGCACCTTAGCTGCCACCACGACCTGGCAGAAACCCTTGACCCTCTCAATCTCCATCATATTCTTAATAGCCTGGCATAAAAAAAATAGGAAATCTGAACTTAAATCTGGGGTCATATTAGAAAGAAAATAGATAATGAATATTCAAACAGTTTTGAAACATATAGAACTATCTAAGTATCAGACAGACAGACAGACAGACAAAAAGTTATCTCAAAGTGTAGATTTACAAGTAGATGAAGGTGCATGCCTTAAATTGATATAAAGATTTAGCTAACAACTTGTGATGAATGATTTTGAACTGATATTGAAGCATGTTTTCCTTTCATTGTGCTTTGCAAGTCACAAAAGGTGATTAGTTGTAACAATAAGTTCTGACACAGTCAGCAGCACAGCACAAAGGAGAACAGAATAGAGCATGTACAGTATACCCAGACCCTTTCTAGTATTTACCTGTTCAGCTGCCTGCATTTCACCGTAACTGTCCAGGAAGTTGCCCTGCAGGACGGAGCCCACAATGGTCAGACCCTTTCCTGCCTTCAGCTGCGAGGCGAAGGTGAGCAGGCGAGGGTATTTTACATGGAGGTCCTCATCCAGCTTCAACAGCACCAACAGCTGAGGTCTGTAGTGTACAAAGATAGTCGATAAGAGACAAAGGCCTGGAACGAATCTTGGAACACCTGTTGAAAAACTGTCACTATATCAGAGGGAAAGGATCACTGGATGAAGTAGATTAAAATAAGGATTATAAATATATTTGCTGCTTATATAACATTACAGCATTTAACTTTAAATCATGTCCTTAAAACATCTTGAATTAAAATCTTTAAGCACTCTTCTCTCTAAACGCTTAATTGTATTTCCTACTACTCAGAGTTTGACAAACAGGATTTGCGGCAAAACAGGAAGTTCAGTGTATGTGTGGTTGCTTTTCACACAAACTAACAGGAAATGCAAAACAGCCAAGCTTCTAGGGAAAAATAATATCACTTCTCATGTCACATCTTCCTAAAAGTGATTTGCATACATGCATTTTGTATGTTTATTGCGTGTGTAATATAAAGAAGAACTGATAGCAAACCTTTCATGTGTTCCTTGTGTTGTGTAGCATTACCATAAGTGTGGAGGGCACTGTTATACAGGTAGTTGTTTTTATGGAAGGTATATATTATGCTTGTCCAGTAGGATGCCAAACAATATTTTTAAGATGCCTTAGACAAATCTTTGGATAAAACCGGCATTTTTTTTCACATCATGCAAACTATTTGGTAGTGTTCAGAGGGTGGAAATGTGGGGTGATTAGAGCAGCTTGAATTATACATTTTTCTCATATCTGAAGACGGATTTGAAAAAAAAAAATATATATCATAGGATGCAATTTCATTTGGCTCCCCAGAGATGCAATAGAATAGGAATCTTTTTTTCTTAAATTCATAGTCATCTTAAAGGTATAGCTGCACCTCCAGTTCTTGGTGTGGGGCGGTCCAATCTCTAGCCTCAGCAGGGCATATCGAGCAGCGCTTAGGGACAGTCCTCTTATGCCGTCTCCCCACTCCTTCTCGGCTCTGTTGTTATTTGTGAGCGGAAGAGACGATGCAAAAAACATAACTAAGAGACATTTTAATAAACCAGCTGTCCTAGGAATTCTCAACAGACATGCAACGATTAGACAGAAACACAGTGATGCAACCGTCCTCCCCCCAGGAAAGTACTGATTTTTTTCACAGAAAAACAAAAGTGCAGACTGTAGACATACCCCTGGTATTCAATGTACTTGTAGATCATCCCAGCAATCCCCATGGCTATGATCGCATAGTACCAGGAGGAGATGAACATTAAAGCCAGACACATACTCATGCCGAGGAAGGACAAGGCCCTGCAGGTGTGACATAAAGAGATTTACAGAAACTGTATTCACCAGTTCTCATCATGCATTGCATGCAATGTTTTTTTTCATATACACAAACAACTGTAGCACACATCTTACAAAGGTGGTTTGAATGCATGAGACAGCCAAGACGATCCAAATATAGGAAACATTTGGCATGCACCATATTCTGTCATATGTGATATAAACAAAGACCGTGTGGATACACCTGTACTCACCAGTGGTAATATTTAAACCTCGGCCTCCAGTTGGGTGTGCGTAGAAGAGTCTGAACTGCACAGGCTAAGTTCACAAAAAGATAGCACATCAAGAAGAACCTGTAGAATAAACACAAACACATGTGGAATAAATCAACTCATAGTATCAGCAGTGCTGTTAAATTAAACTACGATATTTATGTCCATATGTTTTGAGAGAAGTTCATGTGTGGGTCGTTTGCAGTTATATTTTTTGGCAGTTTAGCTTGTATATGAGCTTACATGGAAAGGATGGGAGCCACCATATCCAGAGAGGCAATAAGAATGCCAAGTTCAGCTATAAGACCTGTCAGTAGCAGTGCCCAGGTTGGCTCTCCGTTTGTCTTTCCATGACCAAACACCTGAAACAAAATAGAAATTCAAAACCTACGTACATATGCAAATCACTTACTGTTTGGAACTTTGAAATATTAAAATAAGCTTGTTAGTCAAACAAATATTGCCAAATGCAAACATTTCCATCACATCACAACATGCTAAATAGTTAGAGGTAACTGGTGTGCAATAGAAGAAGTCATTTATACCTCGGAGGAATTTGTTGCACAATGGCTATGATGTAATTAAACAATATATAATGAACAATGTGTGCTGTCCCACCCTAAGGAAAGGAATGATGTTGTCCTTGGCAATGGCCTGGAGAAGACGTGGAGCCCCAGTAAGAGACTGCAGACCTGCCCCAACTGTAGAGAAGAAGGAGCCAATGACAATGACCCACGGAGATGGCCAGGAGAGCGTTCCCACCACCAAGTTTTTTCTAACAGCGTCCCCAAACCTGCAAACACACACTCAAGTCATCTTTTTGACGCAAAAGTTATATTTTACTTTCCTACAAATGTTAACAATAATAATAGTAAAACATTGCATTTAAACACAAAACTTACTTGTCCCTGAGAACTACTCCTTCAATACAAGACCCAAACAGGACCACTGAGCTGAAATCTGAACGAGAGGTCAAGGAGCTTCAGGTGACATATGGATGTATATCAGATCTGCTTTCCTAGTCTGTTTAGAGAGGCAACATTGTGTGTGTGTGTGTGCGTGCGTGTGTGTGTGTGTGTGTGTGTGTGTGTGTGTGTGTGTGTGTGTGTGTGTGTGTGTTTGCGTGTGCATGTGTGTGTGTTTTCTCACTGAAGAAGTAAGGATACAAACAAGGGAAGTAGTAGTAATAGCTAAGATAGTCCCCACAGGGATGGACTTCTGAGCATCACGGAGGTCCCCAGATCTGTTGGAGCCGGCCATGATACCTATAAAAACATAAAGTATAGACAGCTGGTATGAACCAAGAATATGAAAACAGTATGACTATGCCCCCTACTGGCTGAATTAGGAGGTTTAAAGCCCCCTCTTATGTTGCACATGAAGAGAATGTCACTGAGTTTGACTCATTTTATAAACATTCAGGTAGCTTCATTTTGAATCCGTGTGTGTATCATGTTAGACATGGATTATTAGCTTCTACAGGTAAACTAGTTTCTAGTGACTAATGTATTGTATAGACACTTATACACACTTGAAGTTGCTTTCAAAGTAATTCAATTACTAAATGAAAACTAAAATGACAAAAAAAATCTCTGTGCACCGTAACATGATATTTTTTGGTTGATGACATTATAATACCTGTGGCAGATGGGAAGAAGATCCCCACCAGTAGTGTGAAGGATGTAGCGATGTCAGCTGACACATACATGCCAAAGTTCTCCGCAGCACCATGAGCATCCACTGACTGAAGCGCAGCTTTCTCTAAGATTTCACCTTTCTGCATGTAATCCCCCCACATGTTTTCTAACAACAGAGAACAGAGAACAGACATTACAACCATTAGCGACACATTTTCATGAGAACCTTCATTTTATCAGGCCTTTCAAAATAGTGTGTTGTCATTTTCTGCAAGAAAAAAATCAAGATAAACGATGATAATCATGCTGATAAACTAAGGTTTATGGCAAATTGACCTTAAATTGACTAATATGGAATAGGGGTTTACAACTATATTCTAACTATAACCATATTGTATTTAAAATCATGCGTTTATACGTGGATCACTGAGAGTTTTTACCATGAACTAAATCCCACGCTTTTTACTTAAATCCAAGTGAACTCATTATAAATGTACCTCTGATAATCCCGCTGCTTAATCCAGGAATGCCCTGTATTTCTGTCACATTGTTCTGGATGAAGTAGTCGTCACACTGAGTGCTGCTCATGTTCCCAGGCAGACAGAACTTTTCCCACAGCTGACTGGGGACTGTGATGTTTCCTTTTAGCACAGTTTTAGCACACACATCAAATCGATCTCTCGCCAGAGTCCTGTTTCCCAGCATGCAGATCCTACAGCAATAGAATCAAAAAAATACTGTGTCATTCTGCAACATATGGAACATCCTCCTCCTCATCATCATCATGTATATTGTTTGTCATCATAAGCTAGAGCTAAGTCAGAAATATTCTCCCACATAGGATTGTTCTTGCCTTCAAAAGCTAATATCTAAATTTTCACTGTACATTTTTTAAATGTGGCAGACAGGACACATAATCATAAATGGCCAAAAAAAAAAAAAAAGAAAAACATAATAAACATTATGTATTTTCTTGTGTGGAAAAACATGTTATACAGAAATAGCCCTCTCTTCCCCATAAACACCAGTTCAATAATTCACATTATTCCTGTTGAGTGTTTCTGTTCTGGTAAACCTTCTCTGCAGACTTACGAGAAATCAGGCGGGTGAGTCATGGATTTAATTGCTCCAGCATAGATGGAGACAATTGAGATAATTACGCAGGCCAGGAAAAGAGAGGCCAGCTTGTTGACATATTTCACTCCTACAAAAACCACCACAGCCATCAGACTGAGGCAGATGGAGCCGTAGACTCGCATATTGTTCAGCATGGCACTGTCGCTCCCAGGGGGGTCTGTGGCATGAAAGATGGCTGCCTGGGGGACCAGATATTTCTTGGGAGGGAAGAAAAAAAAACAAGACAATTGCTACACATACACAAATGCATATTCCATTACAGAAGCGTGTTCAGGATTTTTTTCATACGAGGGATAGATGATAATATTTTAGCAACAGAACTGACCAAGAATATTTCGATTGCCCCCAGTATGTACATGGCAGAAGCAAAGGTGGTGCCCAAGTAGAAACACAGCCCCACTGCTCCTCCAAACTCAGGGCCAAGAGAGCGGGAGATCATGAAGTATGCCCCTCCAGCTGCAACAGTAAAACTGTTTGTTACACACAGCAACACTTGAAGGCCTGCTACATGCTGGAGACTTAACAGTGAATCTGTACTACCCCCAAGTGGTGGAGTTATGGCAATACTACAGTCTGTGGTGAGAAAAAGTCCAACCATCAAAAAAGAAAAATGCTAAAAATGCTTATTTCCCAGTCGTGCAAATTGTGTTCCAAACATATTTACAGTACTGAAGACAGATAATTGTTGAATAATGTGTGTTATTGTTAATGTGTCTATATGGGCTAATTGAATATAGTGAAAGTGAAGCATTACCTGGAACAACACCATTGGTAGCAATAGCACTCATTGATATGGCTGTGAGCATTGTCTGCAAAGGAAAGAAAATAAAAGGACACTCATAAAGATGGCAACTGCTGAAATCATTCAGTTTCCATTTAAAGGAGCATATTCCTCACCATGTAGAATACATTGCGGCATACAGAATCTGTTGGCCAATCAATGCAAAAATAGCAAACTGACCCCCCCAAAAAAGTAATTGTTATTCTAAGCCTTAAACATCTCTATCTGCTCAGGCAACCACACACATTTTATTAGCTTGTTTTGCAGTAAAACCTGGCCTACATTGATTGCTGGTGGAGTGAACCCAGTACTACAGAGAATGTGTTTCATTGGACAGTACACGTTGTGAGGCATACTAACACATGAGCAGCACATGAGGACAATCAGCAGAGACTGCATGATGCCAGCCATCCCGACAATCCACGTCAGCCGCAGAAAAAGAATGACACCAAAAATGTTCTGCAGACACGGCAAGTAGACTCCCATCAAAGTGCCCATGTTGGGAGACTGATGGAGAGAAAGAGAGGGGAGAAAGGAGAGAGAGGTGGGGGGGGGGGGGGGGGGGGGGGGGGGGGGGGATATTGATCATGACATTTCAGGAAACAAGTGAAGTGATCATTAGTATTGATTGATGTACTTTTTAAAGGTCATCCAATCATGTTATCAGCCCTTTCCCTGTATGCAGGTCTTACACAGCCACACTGGGACTGAGCATTCAAAAGCAGAGACAATCAGTCAACAAGTCTTAATACTAAACTAAAACTTCAGCCAGAGGTGGAGGATAATGTTTCTTAACCTCAAAAGACATTGTGTACTCATGATAGAAACAGTGAGCCATAGTGTGTCTCCACTCCTGACCTTGGGGGTCTTCCTGCGTGAGGCCTGAGCACTTTCCTCCTCCTCGTGCTCCTTGGCACCCTGTGTGATGTTGGTGTAGCTGACCAGGCGGCTGAGCAGGGAGGAGACCTTGGGCCTGATGTCCAGTTCTTCCTGAAGGAAGAGAGCGGGGATGGGGTCAAATTAATGAGTTTGCTTTAAGTCTGTTTTCTGAGGGAAATAATGTTAGGCAAAAAAATATGGACCTCAAACAGAGCCAGGTTCCGGTCATAGAAGTCATTCCTCTTGCTAGCAGCATCAGCACTGTTGAGAAATGGACTGTCCTCTTTATGGTTCCCATGTCCTATGTGAACAGGATACAAAATGAAGGTTACCTTAACATAAACCATTTTACCTCACCAGCAGACTTATAATTTAGTGACAACATATCAGGCTAATAATTTTCTTAAAGATGTATTAAAGGCTCTGTGCTAATGCATACAGTCATCAATGTTTAATACATTTAGTGAACCTTGCAAATCATTCATGTCAAAGCAATGCTTGTTTTCATCGAAATTGTATATTGAAATAAAAGTTACAGTTTAATGTAAGAGTTTTATTCTGTGTCATTTTCATTTATTTAAAATGGTATGTGCAATAATGGGTCGACAAACATTTGTTTCAAAGGGTCAATCTGTGACACATGCACATTGTCAATAAACAGTCAATGATAGAAAACAGAACTGGTTTAAATCTTTAATATCATCATGTAAGTTACTTTTTTAGTACCTAACTTTTTTTTTGTTTTATCTAGATTCATTGCCAAAGAAAATATTTTATATGTTTACATTATGCATTTCTGACTCTTATAGTGAATTAAGGCAGCAGTAGAAGATAACATTTCCATTACGATTAATATAGCCAACTGCTATTGCCGTAAGTAATAACACAAACCAAACAGCACATTATAAAGTTTGTCTACTTCCAACAGAATGCAGTCAGCTGTTACCTGTATTTTAAATAACGTATATATCTTATTAATACAATTAGGAAACACATGGAGTGCAGTGAAGGTGCAGTGAAAGGCCAAAGGCAGCAGAGCCAAACAAAGCAGAGTCCAGGTGAAATGCAGGCACATAATAAGATTTCACTCTCATTAACTTCTGCTTTTGAAGAAAAGAATCACGCAGAGATGAGCACAGTGCCTGGAGCAATTATGGAGCACAAAATAGCGCCGCAAAATTATCAAACACACATTCATACTCACAGGCAGGCACACACCTCATTACCCTGAAATTACCTAACCTCTGGTTATTAGAGCATGTAAACTTCATCAGCAGCATCTCAAAACACAAAGTGACCCTGCAGCTCAAAGACCGCAAAATTGGCATGAAATAATTAAAAAAAAAAATCTCTGGCATATTTAAAATGTTGACGCTCTGTTGAAAATGATTCAGTTGCGCCTCCATGCTGGTATTCACTCACCTGTGTTCTGTGTCCCACTGCTGCTAGATTCACTGTGGGTGAGCATAGTTGTACGCTGTGTGTGCAGTCTGCAGCAGTGTACTCTGTGCTCTAGCTTGGGGAATAGTCGATTACTATCCGGGACACCCATGGTCACCCAGGGTGAAAACTCATTCAGGGGCCTGATCTAACACATGGAGCATGGTGAGGGGGATGAGAGGTGGAGAGTGGAGGGTATAGTTTTAACTCACTCAACACACACACACGCACGCACGCACGCACGCACGCACGCACACACACACACACACACACTCTCACACACACACACACACACACACACACACAAAAGTGTCTCAAAGAAGCGCAGTATTAAAAAATCTACATAAATCCAGATAAATTATAAGACAGAAACACTGTTCTGAGCCATTATTCATACGATGCAGCAATAAGTACAGTGACTTGCACAAGTCCTACTTAGATTTTACCATATTTAACATTGTTACCATCTTAAATAAGTAGAGATTAGAGACATTGTTTGGTATTTTGATCTTGTAATTAATGAAAAACGAGCAGTACAGCTCTGATCTGTTTGATTCAAAGTTTACCTAAGGGCAGTAGTTTGCATCTGATTTTAGTGATTTCTCAATAGAGCACTTGAAGCTTTCACCAGTTTAATTTCTACGTAATCTTGAATACCATGTAATATCACCAACTTGAAAATTATGGACTATGTTGTGTTGTTTCCTTAAATAAAACCTAAATAAAATCCACTATGATTAACATGTTTAACAAGCTTGGCTTTAGCAAGGTACTTTCAGAAAAACAGTTCTGATGGGTTAATGAGATGGAGTTATATATCTGAATTATAACCAGGAGCAAAACATGTAAAGTTTAAAAGAAATCAATAATTTGTCATTTGAAGCATAAATGCAGAATCCCTGTTGGTCTGCCTTTCCAACCTTGACACCTACTCTACTCAGCTGGATGGAACTTATGTTTGGGAAGAGATAAGAGCAAAAACGATGCCAACACTGTCCTCTAGTGTCCTCTTGCTGTCAGTGGCGTGTGATCAAAGGACAGAGTCTGTGTTTGAAGAAAAAAAGAAGGCAAACTAATGCAGGTTAGATGGAGACACTGATTTACCTGAAGGGATATCTAGCACTTTTTTTGCACCATGCAAATGAATATCTCGCCTGATGATAAACCTTAAAGCTTCAAACTCAGGACAGCAAACTAAAAGTCACTTTAACTTTGATGCAAGGCAGTGGGGTCTCTTGGTAATAACCTGCATAAAATGTCTTATTAAAAAGATTAAAGATTAACTGGCCTGTTATGAAGGCACACAGGAGTCATGCTGTGTGCACTGAAGGATTTATGGGAGCGTGTACCGACATGTTGCCTTGCCCCCACTGAACACAGCCCACACCCACAGCCAAGGAGATCAAAGACTGTCGGTGCTGTGGAGCCCAAACATTTACAGAAAGATGATTCAATGAATAACTATGTGGAGACAAGCATCTGTAGATCAGTTCCAAGACAAGACACCACACTGTCAAGACTTTTCAAAGTGCATTGGGCAGTTTTTACACTCATCGTCAAAATGAGAATTTTTTAAAACAGAAACTACCCTGAGCCTTTGCTCTTTAAAGCCTATTAGACATGGAAAACAATATCGGCGTCTATTAGCGTCTTAGGTTTTGAAAAAGCCTCTTTGCTAAACTTCCTCTTTAATAACATTTAGGACTTAACACTGAAAGGCACAAGTCAGACAGATTAGCCCACCTTGCACAACTAATCGCACTTTGTGGCAAAAATGTTTTACTTAAAATATGTTAGGAGAACATGTTTTTTTATACACTAGTGCTTGAGTAAATCACAAACTAAATTCAAGCACATCTGTCTTTTTCTCCATCTGCTTATATACACTGCATACTTTTGACAGTGTTGTCACAATGCCCCAAGTCGGCTGAAACATTGCACAACTGTTACCTTTGAGTAGCTAAAATAGTTTAAGTTGTTCTCCAATGTCAACTGTATTTAGGTGTTTTTATGGTTGCAGGCCTTTAAAAATGATTCTCTGCCCTCTCAGAGTCACTGTGACCTCTTACAACTCATTTTAATCCACCATCTTATTTCCAACCTGCAGCATGAAAAAACAATTTGCATGAACACCCATCTTAAAAATGCAAACCTAAACATGGCTCATTTAGAATATTCCATCCATCCATTATCTACCGCTTATCCTTTTCAGGGTCACAAAGGGGCTGGTGCTGACCCAGCTGTCATTGGGCGAGAGTCACCAATTTACCTAATGAGCTTATTTTTGGAATGTGGGAGGAAGCCGGAGTACCTGGAGGGATCACACACATGCAAAGGGAGAACATGCTAACTTCACACAGAAAGGCCCTGTTCAATTGGGATTTGAACCAGGAACCTTCTCACTGTGAGGCAACAGCACTTACCACTGCACCTCATTTAGCAATATTATTTTCATAAAACTGCTAGAGACCTACCAAAATCAGAATGATCAGAATTAAACCTCATCACATTTCTCATAAGCAAAAGTTGTTTTTAAAGGTCCAAAATCTGACAAAAACTGCAAAAAAAGGAGCACACTTGACAGTAAACACAGTTTCAGGTGCATGACTGCAACCAGACTAAAAAGAGACAGGAAAGTCTCAGCACTAGGCCTTCATCAGCGTCCGTTGTTGTTTTGCTGCTATTACTCGGATAAAGGAAATTTAAAGGACATTAAGTGCGCTGACTTGTCTCTTTCCAAAATCTGACAAAGGCAAAGCTCAATTGTGTCATAATGTCCTTTTGTGCATTTTATACACATCATACATAATATCATTGCAGTGCAGTGGTAAGCAGTTTGCCATCTTAATGAAGTGGGTTTTCTCTGTCACTAACTTTTAACATGTTAACTAATTTAAATGTGTTGGTATATATTATATAGAGTATATATAGCCCTATTCCACTTGTATAGGGCTACACAGTATAAAACAGCATGTACTGTCATGTTGATCAGGAAAAATGAACACGGGCAGTCAGATTATACACTATATGTTTATATTCCTGGGTATAACTTCATTTTTTATTTTCATTGTCACCAACTGATTCTGGCTTTATACACAGTTCCTTTCGTCTCCTTGTATTTTTTTCCTCCTCCATAATATTCAGGTGTAACAACAGGCCAGCTCCTTTAAAACTTTGTTTAATCTGAACAGAACAGAGGAATGCTAACCTGCTGAGTCGTGCAGCAAAACACATTAGCTTTGATGTGTGCTAATGACGAGAAAAGAATGACAACTTAGCCTTATCACCTCAGGGGCTCAATGTGGGCGGGAAGAAGTGCATCATATAACAGACCCTTGAGAAGATACATCAGCTGATTATGACTGCCAACTGGGTGTAGTACTGTATGAAGTTCATGCTCTACTCACAAATGTTTGCTTAGTGTAAATGTTACAGCTCAGATCCTATACTGTACCTGCCATGACACAGATACAGACTGCCTTGTATATGTACACATCATGTGCTGTGTGTTCATGTCATAAATAGCACACAAGCATGGAGGTTTAAAAGTCACACTCCAATCTTAGAATTATGAGTTCTGTAATGGCAGATTTAACATAAGTTAGTTGATTCCTAGGTGAGTGTGACAATCTGAAAGGGCTACATGGTGATATTTCATGCTAGTATGAGATTTTTCTTATTCATCATATTAATCAAGTTAAACCCTGAAAAAAAACACTGAACTTAACAATCTCTTGTTTCGTACCTAAATAGGCAGTGTGAAGAAAAACACAATAGAGCGCGGACGCACTTGTGTATTCAGTCAGTTGGAGATCTTCAGTGAGAGCAAAGGTTGTGTAGGGAAAATAAATATCTGTTCTGCTCTGAAGTTCTATTGCCATTAAGATGTGAATGAGCAGATGGAACAATGATGGAAGATGATTCAGGAAATTATGTGTTACAAATTGTCTCATCAAAGTATCTCTAAAATGTATACCATCGACTTCAGCATAGATAAAGGTTATGCATGCATGTTAGCATGATTGCTTATGTGTGTCTTTTTTTGTTCCAACTCTGTCATCAGCTCCACATTTGTGCTCCAGCACAGAGTGTGTTTATCTGTTCTGAGCCATCTGTGTGGCATGCTAGACAGCCTGACAGGAGTGACCCCCTGTTCTCCTGCATTAGAGGGGGAACACACAGCAGCATTCTCCAAATGATTCACTCATTACATATGTTTCTCTGGAGCTATTTGATTTTTGCCAAACAAACAAGGGATGCTTTCAATACATGGACTACTTATATTGTTCTTTTGCTTTTAGAACACAGACTGTAGAAAGAATCCAAGAATCGCCACCTTAACGTGGTGGAGGAGTTTGCGTGTCCCAGTGAACCCAAGAGCTGTGTTGTCGGGGGCACTAGCCCCTGGTAGGGTCTCCCAAGGCAAAGTGGTCTCAGGGGAGGGGCCAGACTAAGAGCGGTTCAACAAATACCCCTATGAAGCGGCATACATGGAAGCAAGCCACCTCGCCCGGAAGAGGGAAACCGGGCCCCCCCCCCCCCCTGGAGCCAGACCCAGGGGGGGAGCTCGAAGTCGAGCGTCTGGTGGCCGGGCTTTCCTCCATGGGGCCTCCCTGGCGGGGAAGGAGCCGGAGCTGGTGCGGGAGTTGGAGCGCTAACAGCTAGACATAGTTGGGCTCGCCTCTACGCACAGCGTCGATTCTGGAACCAAACTCCTGGAGAGGGGCTGGACTCTCTCTTTTTCTGGAGTTTCCCAGGGTGAGAGGCGCCGAGCGGGTGTGGGGATACTCACAAGCCCCCGGCTGAGCGCCACTGTGTTGGAGTTTCCCCCGCTGAACGAGAGGGTCGCCTCTCTGCGACTTCAGGTTGCAGAGATTAAGGCTCTGACTGTTGTATGTGCATATGCACCTAACAGCAGCTCAGAGTACACGGCCTTCTTGGAGTCTCTGGGTGGGGTCCTGGAAGGGGTTCCACCTAGGGACTCTGTAGTTCCACTGGGGGACTTCAACGCTCACGTGGGCGACGACGAGGACACCTGGAGGGGAGTGATTGGGAGGAACGGCCTGCCCGATCTGAACCCGAGTGGTGTTTTGTTGTTGGACTTCTGTGCTAATCATGGATTGGCCATAACAAACACCATGTTCAAGCATAGGGATGTTCATAAATGTACCTGGTACCAGAGCACCCTAGGCCAAAGATCGATAATCGACTTTGTAGTTGTTTCGTCTCAGTTGTACAGTTGTTTTGTACTCGGGTAAAGAGAGGAGCAGAGCAGTCAACTGATCACCACCTGGTGGTGAGTTGGATCAGATGGCGGGGAAGGCTGCCGGACAGACCTGGCAAACCCAAACGTGTGGTGCGGGTGAACTGGGAACATCTGGCAGAGGCCCCTGTCCGTGGGGTCTTCAACTCCCACCTCCAGAAGAACTTCTCCCTCATCCCGGGGGAGAGTGGGGACATGGAGTCCAAGTGGTCCATGTTCAAAGCCTCCATTGTAGAAGCTGCGGCTAGGAGTTGCGGCCAGAAGACCGTCCGTGCCTGTCGTAGCGGCAACCTTAGAACCCGCTGGTGGACACCAGTGGTGAAGGAAGCCGTCAGGCTGAAGAAGGAGGCCTTTCATGCTTGGTTAGCCCAGGGGTCTCTGGAAGCAGCTGACAGGTATCAGGTGGCTCAGAGGGCTGTGGCTTCAGTGGTTGCGGGAGCAAAAACCTGGATGTGGGAGAAGTTCGGGGAGGCTTTGGAGAAGGACTTTCAGTTGGCCTCACGGAGGTTCTGGCAAACTGTCCGACGGCTCAGGAAGGGAAAGCAGGGCTTGCCACAGGCTTATCAGCAGGGGTGGAGAACTGCTGACCCGAACTGGGGACATTGTTGGGTGGTGGAAGGAATACTTTGAGGAACTCCTGAACCCAGACAACACGTCCTCTGAAGAGGAGGCAGAGTCTTAAGATCCAGGGGAAGCCTTACCATTAACCTTGGCAGAGATCACTGAGGCAGTTAGAAAGCTCCTCAGTAGCAAGGCGCCAGGTGTGGATGAGATTCGCCCTGAGATGCTAAAGGCTCTGGACATTGTTGGGCTGTCTTGGCTGACACGCCTTTTCAATGTCGCGTGGAAATCTGGGACAGTGCTCATGGAGTGGCAGACCGATGTGGTGGTTCCCATTTTCAAAAAGGGGGACCGGAAGATGTGCTCCAATTATTGGGGTATCACACTTCTCAGCTTCCGGGGAAAGCTTACTCTTGTATGACCAAAGTGGGAGCTGTGTCTGCATCCTCGGCACAAAGTCAGACACGTTCCCAGTGCGTGTTGGCCTCCGCCAGGGTTGCCCCTTGTCACCGGTCCTGTTTGTGATCTTCATGGACAGGATCTCAAGGAGCAGCCAGGGGGAGGAGGGTTTCCAGTTTGGTGACCTCAAAATCTCGTCTCTGCTTTTTGCAGATGACGTGGTTTTGTTGGCTTCCTCAAGCTGGGACCTCCAGCAGGCATTGGGGTGGTTTGCAGTCGAGTGCGAAGCGGCTGGGATGAGGATTAGCACCTTCAAGTCCGAGGCCATGGTTCTCTGCCGGAAAAAGGTGGATTGCTCTCTCCGGGTGGGGAGTGAGTCCTTGCCCCAAGTGAAGGGGTTCAAGTATCTCGGAGTCTTGTTCACGAGTGAGGGTAGGATGGAGCGTGAGCTTGACAGACAGATTGGCTTGGCGTCAGCAGTAATGCAGGCGTTGTGCCGGACCGTTGTGGCGAAGAGGGATACAAGCGGCAGAAATGAGCTTCCTCCGGTGGATGGCTGGGCTCAGTCTTAGAGATAGGGTGAGGAGCTCGGACATTCGGGGGGAGCTCGGAGTAGAGCCGCTGCTCCTCCGCATCAAAAGGAGCCAGTTGAGGTGGTGTGGGCATCTGTTAAGGATGCCTCATGGACGCCTCCCTTTAGAGGTTTTCCAGGCATGACCAACTGGGAGGAGACCCCGGGGCAGACCCAGAATGCGCTGGAGGGATAATATATCCCGTCTAGCCTGGGAACGCCTCGGAATCCCCCAGGAGGAGCTGGAAAACGTTGCTGGGGAGAGGGAAGTCTGGGTTGACTTACTGCGCCTGCTACCACAGCGACCCGACCTCGGATAAGCGGAAGAAAATGGATGGATGGACATGTAGAAAGTTGTTGCCATGTGTGCAGTATTCACCCAGGCAGATAAAGAACAATTTAAGAATTCATTCATACCCAGGTTTTTGTCTATTCCTGAAAATTTTGAGCCAAATATTTGATTGCTATACAGGCTTGTGCTTGCTTCTATGTTCATCTGCTAGTTAGTCAGACTGAAGTTTTAAGCAGGAAACAGCTGCTATCATGTGGCTCGAAAACAACACTGAGAAGGGTAGTTATAGACTGAACTATCAGGTCAATATGCAGCACTGAAATGCACTTCAGATTTGATAGAAACAGCCATATTGTGTGGTACAGGTAAAATAAATATTATACATTTGATGCTTTACTGACATTTTGATAACTGCAAGCTTCTTGAGTTTCCTTAATGAGCTCTGTCTGCTGCCCCCAAGTGGCCAAAATAATCAGAGTCACTATAAAACATGGGTTTCAATCTTTTTTTTTTTTCATTTACAGATATTAACTAACTGAACTGATTATGTTTCTCTAAGAAATACATCAGGTGTCACATGACATTAGTAGGGAATAAATATTGTTTTGTTTACTCTTTCTCTTTCAAATTCAAGAGTATTCATTTATTTAACAATGACATAAGCGCTGTGATGTTACCACAACAGATAATAAAAAAAAGTGGTTTAAAAATAAATACTTGAAAAAATAGAAAGCTAGCGAAGCATGATTTTGACAAGCTATTGATGCAAATGTTGTGTCCACCTAGGCTAGGGCAAGTTGTGATAAACTCAAAAACATATGCTCTTATTTCCTGGATAGAAAAAATGTAGAGGAAAACTCTGCAACAAACTTTCCTTCCTGGGATGTGAGAGCTATTTCAGGCTGGTTGCTCTTGCTCAGGAGAGCAGCGCTGTCACAATGACCACAGTGTGGGCAATGTGCTGTGCTCAACAGAGCCAAGTTCGCAGGCTGGAACAGACTCTGCACTGTGTCACTTCCTCCATGCTACACACACACACACGTCACACAGGAGTTGAGGCACACAGCATAGGCCTACCACCTCCCGGCAGCCCACTCCCATGATGAAATCATGAAGTATTTACACCCATTTTAGGACTGCTTCTACCAGAGCACAGTAACACACCCAAACTTTTCCTTCCTTAAATCTGTCACAACTTTGAATAAAAAAAGTAGGCGAAATATGAATTATGTCTACGTTGCTACTCTTTTCGCTGGGAAAACTTTTTTAAAGTAATGCTTTAAGATAAATCTGGTCATGTGACCGAATAATTCTTATCTTGTATGACATGTAAATGTCAACTCCACTTCTTTAAGAAGCTGTGAGTTTACAGTTCCAGCACGTGTTTCAAACTTAATGGTACCATACTTTGCGCCCTTTAATCCATCTCATCATTCATAATGTCTAGGTTCCTTCTTTTTCTTCCTCTTTCTTCTTCTTTTAACCCTTTTTGGGATATAGTAATCCTTGCAGTTGTTCACTAAGTTTAATGGTTGTTGTTCTCAGGAAGTCCTCCTCGGTTGAGTTACAAAGACGTGTGACAGCAGGAAGACGAGGGAGGCAGTACAAGTCCATAAAATTTGAAGGGTTATTTCAGGACATCTGCTTTTCCTTCCCCCTCTGTTATCATTATGTCATAGTACGAAGTTCGGCAAAACAGCTTCCAAACGACAACTTTTCAACACAAATTTAAAGCTCTGTTTCTTGCGTATATTTCGATACATTTCTGATGTTCAAGACTGGCATTTGGCTCTACAGGGGGACGTCCATGCATTCCACAAATATACAAGCAGAGAGCTAGGTCAACATGTTCTCAGATTCCTGCTTGCTACGCTTGAAATATCATTTCACCTTATCTCTGTGGCTCTCTAAAAGATAAATAACTTTATGCATGGTGGCACAGCACTAATTTCTAGTAAATTGATATGTATGCATTCCCTACTTATACTCACTAAAAGCTATATGACCATCATGTTTTTTTTTCTAATTTTATCCAGTTTAAAGAGGAAAGATTTTCACTGCTAGGTTGTAATGTGATACAAACGGATGGTTTTGGTGCCCAGCCTGGCATTCTGGTTGGGTGCTTCATAGAGACCACACCCATGTGTGTCTTCTATTAAACAACTCTTTTCCCCCATCTGGTTCACTCCCTAAACCCACACACAACAACCCTGTTCTCTCATAATCCCACAAGCACCTCTTCTTGTCTTCCCATTCCCTGATACAGTGGAGAAACAAATGAGTGACAGTGAAAGACAAGCTGAGGCAGAGAGGCGAGGAGGGACAAATCTGCTCATGTGTTGTGGAGCAGCCAATCTATCTGAAAGGAAATCCCTCCCTGGCACAAAGAGAGCTCCATCTTTTGTTCGAGGAAGCACTTGAGGCCTTTTCTTGTTGTGGTGGTACTGGCACCCCCCCTCACACAATCCCACCCTCCGTTGTGCTTTTCCCCCACAGTTCTCACCTCCTTCATTATTTCCCCTTTGTTACTCATCTGTCCCTGATTTTATTTTAAAAGGACTCCAAAAGCCAGGAAATAGAGTCTAAAATGTTTAGAGAAATGTTGCAACAACTTTGCTGAGCTGCTGACTTTGAGTGAGCTGTCAAAAACAAACCCGCCTGCTGTAGGAAAACTGCTTTCTGTCGCTGGAGAATTGCCATGGTAACCATACAACCAGCTGTTCAGTGCCTCTCAGGACAAAGTAAATCTTCCCCATGCTGTCCTGGGTCCTACTCATGAACTTTCACATTAATTACACACTTTTCAAATTGAAAACATGATCAAAATAGTCATGTTTTTCATGTTTTGTCCAAGCTATAAGATAAAGAGTTTGAAAAAAGTTGTGAGACTCACCATCAGAGCTGACAGTGTCATGATGATCAGGGTAGTCTTGTCCAGTGTCCCTGTAATCCACCCAGTTAATGCCCTCCAGACTGTCATAGTTGGACTGAGCTTGATCCTTCACAGGTACCACAGTGAAGTGAGGCATGTTTTCATCACTCTGCGTCTCCGGCTCACACTCAACATAGCAGGCTAGCTGTTAGCCTCAACCTCAGCTCAACTCCCACTAATGGCAACTACATTCCACTACACTGCGCTCACTTCCTCTGGAGGGTATTACCATACTCCCCGCCCACAGGCCGTCCCCTCCTGGGTTTTGTGTGTGAACAGAAAGGGTTTGGAGGTCTGGGGGATGCATTTGGGATGACATTCACACAGTAGATGTGACCTGCAGGGCACAGCTTTGATTGGAGAGTTTGCTTTGTCATCTCCGAGTTATTGGAGGTTTAGAGAGTGTAGGGTCAGCCCATCTTTGCTCTGTGTCAGAATGACTGCTAACAGAGTGAACTAAGTCTGTTCAAGGTTCAGACAGAGAGTCATCTGTGTATGCAGGCCTTTCCCAAAACACACACAGACAGCGACGTGGCAGTTTGGAAAATAATCAAACTACTTTGGTGACGGGGAAGCGAAAGGAAAGAGAGGGAAGGGTTGTTTTTTTTTGTTGGCAAAATAAGAGCAAACAGTTAATTTTTCCAGCCTGCTGCAATCTTTTAAAACAGCTGTACAAGTGGATGTCCTTTCAACCTTTGACCCCATGGTCATCAGAATTTGAAAGGTTGCCAAAATGTAATACATCATTCAATCAATATTTTTACAAATATTTTGAAGTCAAAATCTTATGACCTGATATGGTATTCAGGAGTTGCGAGAAAAGGCTCAGCAGTGAATTGCAGAATCATCTCTAGCAGACAGTTAAGTTTACTGCCTCTTTCCAGGAAGAGTAGCTCCTCTCAAACCATAAAACAGCAGATCAAAGACCTGAAAGCTGTTATTAGAGGTCTTGTTTAAGGCAGCTGAAAATCTTGCTACTGGTCTGTTAGTGTCTGAGAGGTTTTTTAAATAAACTTGGTAGACTGTCTTTGGTCAGTTTTCTTTGCTCTATTAACAGCTATCTGCTATTCCAGGAAAAATACATTTAGAAAAAAAAGTTTTTCACTTTCTTGGTTGAAACGTAGGGACACTCACATCTGTACATGTGCACATAAAACAAGAACTTCAGCAAACTTGGATCTGCTCACTCTAGATAATTACAGACAAGCTTCAGGTCTTGGACATGTTTCTGACCACTGTGAAAGTAAATGGAAACTTTACTCAGATGTTAAGTTCTAAGTTAGTAAGGCAAGCGCTAAGACTTTTCTATGTCTTTGACTCATGACCTTGTAGTCTTACAATGTATGTACTTGAAAAACTAAAACTCATTGATATAATTAAATATTTAAACTAACACAGGCTTGATCATCTGTATGGGCATGTTTGCTCCTTTAAGATAATTCTCCATGATCTATTAAAAGTTGTCAAAGTGAAATAAAGGAATCTGTCGAATGCTTGATCCTTTATGTAAATCTAAAAAAGTATGGCCATGTTCTGTCTTGGGCAGTGAATAAGTTTTTTTTTTGATGATTCAAACAGGCCCATGTATTATGATTAAGATTCTTTTGTAATTCATATCTCCCATATATTTATACAGCTGTGTATCACAAAATGTATTGCCATCGTCTTCTCTCTCATCGCTCCAGACAGACCAAGGCTTTGGTGTCACAGAAGTATTTCTTTGCCTGACTTACTAGCTTGTTAAAGATATGCACATGAGAATCAATAAACCGTATAAGGACATTTCCTGAACTGACAAACACACGCTGGGCTGTGTATGAGTGAGGGTCGGTGAGCAGCAGGCAGGCAGGGCTTTTCTTTTTGTCTTTCACCACAATTACTCAGTCTTCTGGAAAGACATGTAAGCAACAGGGGCAGGTCCCGGGAAACAGGAGGCCCTCAAGGGTCAGCTTTTCACAGACCAGAAAGAGACGGGAGGTTCTGGGGGAAAAAAAACTAAGAAGAGAAAGTACTTCAAGAGCTGCTCACATTTGTCCCAGACTTGCTTTACACCATGGCCAAACATTCTAGATAAGTTAAGATGAAGCCTTCAATTACAGTACATTAAAATACATTCTGTTTGGTGGCTCTAAAAATTAGCCTCTGATGCTAAAACTGACAGGTAGGTGTGTGAGTAACATTTTTTCCACTAGACTCACAAATGAACCAATAATTATAACCATTCAGGGTAATCTTGCAAATCCATGCACATTTTCTTATGTGCCAATATGTCACCTCAACTATGATGAATTAAGAAATGATGATTCCTTTACCCAAAAGACCTGATGATGGCTCATACTCCATTCCCCCAATAACAGTTTCACTCAATGCTACCAGATGCAGAAAATACTTGCTAACTGGCACTTGTGGTTTCCCTCCACTAGATGGCAGCCTTAGAATACTTCACAACATGTAAGACATTAGTTTGGAATTTTCCGTCCTTAAATTAAATGTTATTGGTCTCCTTTTGAGTGTCAGATTTTGAACTTTTAACAAGCAGACTTGCAAGTATTAAAGATTTATATATAGACTCATATTGCAAACTTTGCCACAGAAGCTGGAAAACAGATTTTATAGGTGATGTGAAAATACAAGCCTGCTTTACAATGTGTTCAGGAACAAAAGAGATGTGAAAAAAAATATATCAGTATGAAAAATGTTGCGTTATGTGTTAGTGGTATAGGTTCTTTCCAAGTTTTTAAAAAAGAGTCAGCTTAAGTCAAAGTGAAGTCCAGATCATTGTACTGGGAGGCATGGTTAATGTCCTCTAATAACAATTGTAAACTTATTTCATGCCCTTACATCATCTTTTTAACATCATATTGTGATCAGTAATGCTATTTTTAAAGACTGTGAGAAACTGGGATATATAAGTTCTTAGATTTGATCATAACCTTCTTTTCCATCAGTCAGCCTCTATGTTCTTAAAAGAACTTGAGATAAAAAGGAACTTTTGAGCCTATTGTCTGACAAAAAGGGATTTCTTTGCATTTTGAATGAATGGTACTTAGCTATGGGGCTAAATCTAATTGCTTGTGAAAGCTAAGCACCCCTTGTCTTTCTGCCAGTGACATTGATTAGGATTTTCTAATACGATGCCTTAGGGAACTTAAGTCGATCCAATTACCTGTGGCTGCCATCATTAGCTTGACATGGCCCGCCGGCCATTCCACTTTGTTTCTACCACTGGAGATCTGCCTTCATGACAATGAATGCCATGCAGCCTGACCACTCTGCTGACTGAAAGGTTGGCCAAAGGCCGTGGTATCGCATCGTTGTCAAGAGAGCCTTGTGGCTTAACTGACAACAAGTTTGGTAGATTTTAGTCCGTGTCAATACACTCACTCTGTGTAAAATTATATTTGTATCTCCTAATAACTAATGCAATAACAGAAATACAGATTGCTTCATTCCTTCATTTTAAAAGGGGCAGTTCTAGATATCAAGCACATGATGAGTGTGGGGAAGAGACAAAATAAATAGGCCTTCAAACTAGCAACAAGCAGGTTTTAGAGGACAGCCATAGTTCCCTGAACAGGCAGATACTCATTATTACATTAAAATTATTAAAGATTACGTTGGTTGCTCTTCTTAGGTTTGGGATTATTTACAATAAAGCAATGGGTTGTTCAATGTCCACAAAATATTCTTCTTGACAGTTTCAAACTTTGTTTTAGCAATAGCCTATTTTGAAAAGAAAGTAAAAAAAAAAGGAAAATGATGGTATTGTTCAGCAAGGTAAAGCCATGTAGGTTTATCCTTTTATTATTGTAGCCTAATTGCGGATTTTATTTAATTATTTAATTAGTTTATAGCCTATTTTCAATAGCCTATAAGCTATTGTTGTGAAAAAAATCTCATCCAGTCCTAAGATCTCCAACTGGAGTCATGACTGGATAATTAACTTGTGTGGTGAAAGAGGTACATCATCGGGACCGGACACGATGCCGACGACAGTTTTTAAGGGGGGGGACGAGGAAGCAGGTGCACCTTGTTTACCTTGATTAGTGACGTCATGCTACCGCGATTTTTTAAATGGCCGGTACTGCGGTAAGAGGCAGAGTAAAAAGAAGAAGCAGCACAGGAAAACTAAGTTACAACTAGACCGCCTTAAAAGAAAGGCAAAAAGAACAAGGAGGGTTAGCAAGCTTTTCAAAAAGCCTATTGCCAAAAATATTTACAACAGGGTTAGAAAAGCCGCATTAAATTAGCAGAGCTTGACGGTGCATTTCCGGAACTGTACAACATGTTTGACAGAGAAGAAATAGGCCTAGCCTATCTAAAAGTGGACCTGCTTCCCAGGGAATTTGAAGGATATCACTGAGCCTGTGGACAGAAGAGGGTTAGCCAAAATATACATTTGATCCTGTGTTTGGAGAGCCAAGTCTGCTGGGGATCTATACGAATTGGTTATTGACGTTTGGTCACCATGGACTATGTTTTCTGGTGGTAAGTGGAACAGTTCTTTTCTACCAAGTCTTTTTATTATGTGACAATCTTACGACTGTGTTTGCCTTCAGAAATTAAATTGCACCTTTTCATAGTTTAAATTTTGACATGTCACTGTCTGAAACATAGACTGTAAAAATAATGGACGGGACAAGGTCCCCGGTCTAGTGAAGCTTTTATTTTTAGAGCTCCCCCTGCTGACTGGCTGCAGTATAGGTCATAAACCCCGCCTCCTCAATGATAACAGACGGGATGTGGGTCAAACTGTAAAGCTAAAATACTCGTCACGTAATTTTTTTCCAAACCTAAAATCTGCTGTGATCATTAGTTATTATCACCCTACATTGTGTTCAAGTGCTCATTTTTCTGTGAAGTTTGTTTTAAATAAGTTATTTGAGGTTGAAAAACGGGATTTTACGTCATATTTGACGATGATTGACAGCCGCCGATCTTGCGTAGCTCTGTTTGTGAATAGCAAAAGTTACGTAGTGAAGGAAAGCCGAGACGCCATTGAATTTTTCCGTTCAGTTTTTTATTTTTTGAGCTGGCAAAATGAGTTGTTCTGCAGTAAACTGTTCTAACCGACCTGTTGGATCTAAGGGATCTTTGCAGTTTTTTCGGTAAGTAAAAAAGTGTGATTTATGTGTCATTGGTTGGTCGTTATCTAGCTAGCTAACACATAAGCAGTCTAAGGTTAGCTGAAATGTTGTAAAGCTAGTTTACTTATCCGGCATGATTTATCTTTTTATTTTATTTTTTAAAATGAGCAAACCTAATAACTGACATGCTATGTTTCTTGATATTGTTATATCATTATTGTGATTTAAATTGTATTTAAAACCAAGAATGTAATATAAAATCCGCTCATAGATGCGGTTCATTGACTGTAGTTATTTTACAGCAAAAATAAATAGTCTGGTAAAGTATCTAGGGCAAAAACAAAGCCAAATAATTTAAATCTGGCCTGCATCATTACTAATGTGTACATGTTTACAGTCTGAGTGATAAGTGGGCTATACAGAGAGTAACAGGTTTTACTTTCACCGTGCAGGCTGAAATTCATAGTACTATATACAAGGGTAGAATATTTCTCTATGTATCCAGATAAAACTAAAGGTAAGATCTGATTTAATATAATTGTTACTGATTTAAGAGACTAACCGAAACGTGAACGCAAACATCAACAACCTGCGGTGGTGTAATGTAATATTAACTGAGCATCATGCTGCTTAAACGTGATAAATATTCTGCATTGTCTTCCACACACACCAATTCAACAGTCACAAGTTGATCATATTGTAAATTTAATGACGCTCATTGAGAATTTGTACTAAAAATTGACAAAACCTGACAAAACCTGCGGTGATTGTGACTGTGTCTGTATTTAACACCTTTCAAAGGAAGGTGTTAATACAGGAGACCAGTGTTACACACAACATGCTGCTGTTATGTTAGTTAGGAGGAGACATAGGTACAATAAAAGAAGACATAAAGATTGCGTTTTTCATGTTAATGTTTTAAATGTCATGCATTTATTTTTTAACGAAGAGAAACACCATGATTAAACTACAGGCTATTGTTGCCTTTTTATAGCCAAAGAAAAGTGAACATCCAGAGCCTCTGCATTCAAAAGAAGTTCAACACTGACATTTATGTCGTCCTATTTCCCTCTTTTCACCAACATTATATTTTAAACTGAGGATTTCCTTTTTCTCGGGTCGCGCGTCTCTCCCCCAGCTCGCCCCCTCCGGTGCGCTCCTCTCCGTAATGCGCTCGTCTCCTCCCCCTAAAGCCCGCTGCTGCTACTCTGTAGGACGCTTTGATTGGGGCACCTCACCAATAAAATACTATTTTATATTTTATAAGCAGTTTGCCACCACACTGTACTTTTACTCTCCAAAGGCATATGAGTATTTGCGTGACAACTTTAATAAAGCTTTACCACACAGTCACACCATTCACACAGCTGATCCAGGATTTACTGTAGCATCTTTTACAGCACTAAAAGGTCATGTACAGGCAAACAGAGAGAAGGGAAAAGAAACAATCTGTGCTCTCAAATAACAAAGCAGTCTCAAATCTTTTTGAGGAATTACAGCTAAAAATCTACTTTGTATACAGTACATCCTCTGATAAATAAAGTGAAGTACTTTGATTGCATTTCTGTGGTGTTCCTGTAGGTGATCATGATGCAGCCAGACTGAAGCAGCATGTTGTGAAGGTGGACGCCATCATCTTGTCTTTGCAGTGCTGATTCTGAAGAGAACGCCTTCATATAGGACTCAAAGGTAAAATTATCTCTCATATGATTGGACTGTGTTATTGTAACCGCTATCAGCATCAAAGTAACTTCAGTAACAATTTATAATCCTTCTTAAAATGTAAGGAAGACTAGCAGAAGATTTTAACAGCCTCTATGATTCTGCAAGAAGTCTAGTTCATGTTTAAAGTGTTCTTCTTTCTGTCTTCAAGGAAATCAATGCTCAAAGGAAACAGCAGTCCATACTCTGATTCCAGCTCCGGTGAGGTTCTGCATACAAATCTGATTATGAAAATATTTAACATTAGTTTAATTTATCAGGCTGGCCCATGTGATGACAGTTTAAAATAATCTTCAATAGAAAGTGGCAGGAACACTTTTGTCTTAAAACATAAATTCATAAAGCTGATCATATTATTGGATTTATCCTGTCTTGTTATATATTTTGTTTTTCCTCTTAAATAGTTCTCCTGTCTTTAAAACAAACTTTAGAAGCTGAAGTTTAGCAGAACCTGAGGACAGATCTGATTTCAGGTCTGAGGCATAAACATCACAGTAAAATTCATTATACTTTACATTTAACTCCATGATTGTTTTTCTTTATTACAGAAGATGCCCTCAGATTCAGATCCATCAGCAACCACTGACAACATGGAGGACTCGTCCCCTGAGCGTTTCCTGTCCTCTCTCGATGGAGTTCTTCTCTTCAGTTATTAACTCTTGAAAACAGCAGCACAAAATGCCAGACTGTTTGACAAGTCTGTGATTGAATAAATTGAAATGGGATCTCATGCGTATCTTGTTATGCTTATTGGCTTTAAATGTTTAATATTAGATATGTTTGAAGGCCATTTATCTCAGACGAGCCCGGCTGTGACAAGCTGATCTTGTCTGTTAGCTTTGCTGTTGTCTTAGCTGTTGTTGGTCAAGAAGAAATTAATGTCAGTTCAAGGCATTTTCAAATGTGAGCTATAAACTTAACTGCTAAATTATTTTACTGTGATCAACACTTTGTAGTGCTCCAGTTAATCAGAGACAGTTAATTCAGATTTAAAAAAAAGTTTATTTAAACATTTTATGAAAAAAAAAAACTTCAATAAACAACACCTGGCTTCATTAACCATGTGGAAAATAAGTAAGGGAGACCAACAGGTTGAACTGCTGGGACATAGGAGAAAGTATAAAAAATTATTTAACAAAGATCCTGGATGATTGTTTGACTGTTAAAATATGATGGAAAAGCAAATCCAACACAACCCTCCAGCATCTGGCCTTTCAAACACAGGGCAACATCATGGAAAGAAAAATAGCACCATTGAATATTGACCAGGATCTGTGTTTTATCTGAGGATGACTGTGGTAGCCTTCTCACTGGTCACTGTCACAAAGCACCAGACTCTATCCACCTTCTTCAGTTGTGCAGATGTCAATCAGCTCCTCTGGGTGATGGCAGAGAGGACTCTTCATCTGGGAGAGCTGCTGGTGTAAGGTCATTTCTACCACAGTGGATGAGCAGGGCGTCTGCTTTTATCTCTTCTTTGCCTAAATGAAGACACAAAAAAACAATTGATTTACTGTTCAGTTAAATATATTAGAGAAGCAGACATGAATCACACTGCAGACTGTCAGTTTCTAACAAAATACAACATATCTTACCACCTGTAGCCTACGGTCTGTGGTGCTAACCTAGCTTAAATATATCTTAAATATACAACGATTATGTTAAAAACAGGACCCAGCAGCCCACGTATTTTCAATAATGATCAAAATAGCGGGATTTTTTAAAACACAGTGTGTTTAAATATTAGACTTTGAATACAGTGGTTTGTTGTACTTACACATTTCTTCATAAGACTCGTAGACCGGCGGAGCGCTTTCGGCATAGCTGGGCTGCGTAAGTCATCAGGGCAGTACGCTAAATGGGCGGGGCGTCTTACCAGGGCTCCTCCCGCCGGACCCTACTGCGCAGACTCTGGCTCCAAATGACGTCAAAATCGCAAGATGGAAGCGCCCCTAAGCGGCATATTTTGGCTTCAAGAACGTTGAGTGGGAACAGCTACAGTGCGCGCCCACTGGTCTGAAATCGAACAGCTGTAGGCAATGTTGAAATTGAGCTAAATTCCTTTTAGCTGCTTCAGTTTCATGTTTCTGTAGGTTATATTGTGCATGCTGACTCATCGAAATTCTGCTCAAACATTTAGGTTTAGCATTTTTTTTAAAGCTTTAAGCTCTGTGTTACATTTGATATCCTACCAAGACAACTGTGCCAAATAAGGGTCGTTTGTTGAGGTTAGCCTATAGCCTAAAAAATGCCATTTTGCCAGAAAGTGACATTTTTATTAGGGCTGTTTGTTGTGTTTCTGACACTAGGCTAGAAGCAACCATAGAGCCTGTGTAGAGTGAACAAATGTTTACAGGATTTCACATTTGTTTCTTAACAAATCATTCATTTGTACTGTAAGAATTGTTTTCAGCCTGTGCAGAGGTTTGTCTATGACTTGTTCCTACGTTTTTTACTTCTTTGTTTTACGATATGACATGGTTAGGCCTTTAGTAGTTACTCAGCCTAGTGTATGAAGTCTAATTTCTCATCAATAGACTGTCATCTGTTCAAGTATGCACGTTTTCCTGCAAAAGTCTTAATGTGTACTCAAGTCTGCTTGACATACATAGCCCAAAGCAATATATTGTCATTCAAGGTCTTTGCAGTTCCATTTTTCAAGAACAATTGATACTCTTGAATACTTTGAAAGGCACATTGAAGTGGGGCTCAAGCACTTCAATGTTCAACCCAGTATTCAAGATTGAAGCAATATAACAGTCACAACAAAAAGAATGAAAAGAAATTAACAACTTAGAAGATATTACAATAGTTTCTCTATTAGCTTTAGTAATAAATTAATTGTTATTTATGCAAGAAATGTGTTGATATGCATGTTCATCTGATGATGCTGGTATGCCCAAAGGCTGGTCCCTTGTGAGATAGGTGATAAAGTCTAATGAACAAAGGCGAAACACTCTCACCCTTTACCCTTTCTGCAACAGCGCTGTAATGACGCTCGGCCAACATTACACCTGTGTTCTTACATTGCATCTGTACTGGTGTATTATTGTTGTCCCAGTGTGTGAATTCACATTGCATAACAGCATTGCAGAAGCACAAGTAGAACAGGACAGGGGGAAACTCCACATAGGCCCTACACACAGGACGTTACACATCGCCAGTCTTCACCCAGTTATGCCTCTGTTACTACTTTCAATGGCAGATCAGGGGTCCAAAGACTTTACCACTATTGCACATCTTTGCGTGACAAATATCATGCTAGGCGTAACAAAGGCCTAAGTATCCCCTTCAACAGGTAATCTGTCAATGTATTGTGTCTCTGAGTTGACTATGGAGGTGCTTGGCAACAGCTGGAACATGTTGGTGTTGATTTGAATCCTTCTGTATGTGATCACTCCGGATTTGTGCATCCTTTTAACTAGAGCTCATCTTATTGATTCTACATAGAAATATAGAATCTGTACATGGGGGTCTGGATTGTCAGCATAGGAACTGTTCTGGTTTCTGTTGACTACATCTGACCAGTTATTGTCGACTCGGCATCAGCAGTAATCTAACAATGATTTATTGGTTTCTATAAACAGATATCCGGATAAAAGTTCAGCTAACAATCAATTATAGATCATATACATTACAACTTGAGCCACAAAATTGCTTGACGGCAGTTTGTTAAAGCCAAACAGCATTTCGATTTCCGACCACCTGAAATACCTCAGAAATGATCCATCCTCTCTCCATTCCACCAACAAAAATTAAAAAAGTAGTACCTGACAAAATTAGCATCTTTACTTTTTACCAATCTTCATCATGATGTTTTTTTTTTATTCGGTCAAACTTAATCCCCCGTTAATTGCAAATCATGACAAAATCAGTTTCTTTTTCTGGCTCCCTAAAGTGAGTTGGAGTGAAGCCGCTGTATACCTAATATTCTACTGTTGAACTGAACTCAGATTCAACAGATGAATGGATGCTACTCTGATATAATATGAACCAAGAAATGTCGTTTGGCGTTTACTTTGTAAACGCAAACTCTGTACAGAAAAGGAAGTCCTGCCTGGAAGTTTTTCATCACTAATTGCTGGCTTCACCAGAATTACGGAGAAATTAACATCCGTTCCCAGAGGCATATTTGTCGATCAGACAGTGATAGGTAATGATTGCTGAAGGGTTTAAGATTGAAGTACTGTATAGCCAATGTGGGCAAGTAAAACCCCATAAACTATACTGTTTTTCTGTGTGTTGCTGTAGTATTGAAGGGACTGATGATTATTACTTTGATTATGATCATACTGATGGAGACGATGATTATATTAGGATGTTGTTTATGCTGGTAAGAATTCTCATGAGAAGCTGTTGATGTTGACAATTATAAAAATGTGCTTTGCCTCTGTGCACTGCCTGGCAGCACCTGTGTCAGATTGTACTTAAAGCTAGTTAAAGTTACCTCAGATCCTTGTTTATGTTTTACTTGCTCCTTAATGTACGTCACTTTGGACAGTGTTTGCTAAATGAAATGTAAAATTGTAAATATGTCTATGTTGGAACTCTATGCAGTCATTTATTGGCATTTTGTGATTGGCATTTTTTGGTTACACAATCCATATTTGTAACAAGTTCTACAATTACTACATCAGACCTCAAAAGGGGATGTCTCACTCTTTAGATAATTAGTTATTTGAGATAGTCTTCCGCAGGCGTATTCTAGGATGATCAGATGTAATCAATAACTGACAAATCTCACCTCCTATATTTCCTATTTTTTCTGAACCATCTTATGAAAGATTTGCTTTATATCCTACAAATTATCATTAACTCTCTGTGCCTGACACTTACTTTTCACATTATGTCTTTGTACTGCTGGTCCTACACCAGATGCCCTGATGAGACTATAAATTGGTGTGATAAGAACGCAGCCTAGATACCTTAGCTATGTCTCTTCTCATTAAGTGAACAAGCAGTATCTTATCATAGAGATATGGTGTTGAAGCCAGATAACTTAATTTGATGTGGAAAAACACAGCATGATTAATCAAATCAGTAAAAGACAGCTAATGTTAAATATAGTCTAATATGTAGTAAATCTATTTGTTTTATGTGTAAGTGATTTTTACTTTGTCTTCAATTAACTTTTTCTATTGAATTCCAATAATACAACCACATTTGTACAAAATTTTAGCTGTCCACATGATGAACCTGTAAGCGTCATGTAAGCAGCACCTTTTAACATGTGCTAACTTTCTATCTTCTTTGGAGCAACACACATCTGACATGATGTTATTACATAGACTTTACTCTCTCACTCTCTCACTCACTCACTCACACACACACACACACCATCCTCTCAGGAAATCCACTCTTGATGGACATGATAACATCAAGACGATATTTCTTCTGTGACAGATAGCAGACAAAGAACCAGCTCAAACTGGATTACAATTAAGGGAGTAAAGGAGATTCAGACAGAGGAGGTAGGTAAAAACAGAAAATGATAGTTTTGGAGACATTGTAATAAAACTGGAAGGGAGTCAAAGACCAGTCATCTGAAGAGGTCAAGGCATTAATCGGGGTTAGGTATTTAAACAAACATTCTCTCCTCACTCACCACAGGACGGGGTTTGTGTTTTCCCTATCCTGCTCTGCTTTGTCTACTTAGATAGCACGTCATCTGACCGCAGTTCTTTTTAGTATTGCATAATTGTAAACAAAAACATTGGCTGAAAATTATAAACACGAGACTTCTCAAGTTTCTGGTATGGTATTACTACAGTGACAGAAAATCTTTGGTAAACTTTTCCCTTTGATTGTATTTCTAACTGCGGTCTGTCTGGTTTGCCGAGATCACTTTTTAATTTACTAAATTCATCCATCCATCTTCGTTATAAAAACACTGTAAATTATTTTTGGCCACTGAAAAAAACAGATTAGTGCTCAGTAAATGAAACCTCTAATCTCCAAAGCTAACATTCCTTCCTTAGGGCTTCTTATCACAAAAATACCACTTCACTTCCATGTTCCATCCATCCACACTGTTCATGTGGATGGATGGAAAGTGCAACACAAAATTACACAGCAAGCATGTATTGAGTGATTTCTACATTAGTTCATCCATCTAATGCTTATCTATTTCAGTAACTTTCCTCTTTTCCCACCATATAGGAACAAATTTGCTTATTGACAGGTTACAGGTTAAATGTGTTACAACAGTTTGCCACGACTTGAAGTAATCTATTGACTAAAGTCTTACCATAAAGGTTTTCATAAAGAAGAATGCAATTCTTCTATGGTTCTGCTAATAGAGGTCATAAAAAACAGGTTCAAGCAACAATATGTCATTTTCCACCTAAAAAAGTGTCTTCAAAGTCGATCTAGTAGTACAACAACTTTCACCTATGGGAATAGTGTCTATCCCATGTCCCATGTCTTTCTTTATGAAAAAAGAAATCACAGTGAGTAAGAGCAGCAATTCAATACATAACCACTGTAGTAATGTAAGATGGAAGTTTGTTTCTCACAACCCCCCCAGTTCTGCTTGTCAACAGATGCATGTTGTCTGATGGGAAACGATAACAGCAATGTCGAAAGTGCAGTTGTTCTCAGAAACCTGAAGTGGGCACCATGTAAACTATTTCCACACTGTGCAGCTTAAAAAGCCCACACAGTAGACACAGTTGACTCCATGGACATGTCCTGGTGAAGCTTTAGAATTTCCGATTTGTATGCCTTTAGAAGAGATAGGACAGTTGATAGAGTTTGAAACAGTGGATAAAGTCCCCCGCTTGGGTTATAGGCTTTGTACATGCACTAACCACTGGGCTACTGGCGCCCCAGTGAGTAAATACCTATTTTTTTCGGCCAAAGAGTAGGCTGCATCCTATAAACTAATGTGTCCTATATATATATAAAATGCTGAGACATATGGCTGCTCGATTATGGCAAAAATCACAATTATGATTATTTTGATTGAAACTGAGATCATGATTATGAAATGTTAAACATAGAACAATTACTCTAAAGATTAAATAACACAAACAGTCATTTCACACACAGAAAGCTATTACTCTCCTTGTAAGTCCTTGATGACATCCCCTTTTTAACAAAGTTTGACAATGCCCATGTGTAAAATAAAACGATTGTAATTTATTTTCAAACGTTTCCTCTCTGCACTCTACTCTTCCAAATACAAGACCAGTATCTGCTTCTGAACGGATTTACTTTATTTTCAATGTCAAGGAAAAGCAGATCACTGTGGAACTGTTCCTGTGCATTATGATGTTTAAGAGATATGCATGGGTGCGTATGCAGAACTGAATCTCAATGATATGTGCAAGTTTCCAATGATTGAATTAGCACAAATGTCCTTGGAGTCATTTGTATACATTCTCTGGGAATATTTGTAAGACCTGCTGTAGATTGCCAATTAATTGCTCAATGGTGAGGAAGAGTTATGAATATTTACTGGCCATCTTCAGAATTAATCACTTTAAGTCTATTTTGAAATTATGTAATAGATGAAAGAAGCTGAACAATGAGAGCAAGTGAGAGAAAAAAAGAAGGGACACTTAACATCAATCAAATGAATGTTGGACTATATGTAAATCAATGACATGCTGAAAATGTCACAAAACATTGTTAAATGCAGAAACCTATCTAGAGTGATAATGACTTAACAGAACTGTTCATCTATATGTGCTGACTCATATTCCAACATTTACCACAAAAGTGACAATCCATCTCCTGGTCTTTTTAAGACCCTCTCTGTGTCTATTTTTGAACGTGGACCTCATGTTAACTATCCCAGTGGGATTCATATCAGATGTTTGAGGTCTGCGATGGAATATTGTGCGTGTGTGGACACAGAATACGCTTCTGCAGCTGTGTAAATGTGGACATGGATGCAAGCTGTGGGTGTTTCAGTCATAATACTGGTGTCTTTCAGGGAACAATAGATGATGATACACTAACTGGTTTCTAAATAATTTGAAACCTTACTTTAAGTAAATGCTTTTCAAGTGTGACTCATAAAAATTGTCCTTTACACATACTGTTAATATCACATAGTAAGAGGGGAACAGAGAATTCTTAAACAAATCATTTATACAGTTTATTCCTTCAACGGTTACATCTTTGACTAAATGATATGCATGCTTTTTATTTGAGGTCAGATATATTTACCAGGAGTTCATGGAAGCTATGGCCAATTAATCATTCAATGGATTCATGTTTGTCTGAGACAAAAAACAGAGGCTACCTTGTATTGAAACCTTTGCTAATATGGTTAAACAGACTTGTGGATTAAATAATCACAAGGCGTTTACAGTTCTCTGCTTCTTGTGAAGACCATTTGGACCTAGTCCAGGTTCTTTGCGGTATTCACAGTTGTAGGGGTGGCCCAAGAAACAAAAAGGAAATGCATCATAGTTTACCCGTGGGAGAAGAGGAGTTTCCTGCCTGTGAGGAATGCCAGCCTTTATTGCCTTGCCCATAGCTTTTCTGTGGTTGCAAAGTATCCAAGTTAGCCATGTTGTTATAAAATGCCTTCACAGACTTGATTGGTCTCACACCTTAAACTGTAGGATATATTAGACATCATGCAGAACTGACCAGTAGCAATGCATGTTAACTCAACCCTTGGTTAACTATATACCAATTAAAATGTTGAAATAATTAAATTAGGAAATGAGGGAGGAAAAAAGCATTCCTGGGTATCACATCAATCAAAATGGAAAAACAGTTGCATGCAACCAGCAAATGTTTTTATTAAAACTCAAGTATTGAAACATTGTTGTTGTCACAGTTGGACATCATGGTGGAAAAGATCATCCCTCGCTGAGATTTCTTCACATTTCCAAGTAAAACAATGGAACATTTTATGCACCAGTGAGACACTGATGTCTTTCATTCTCTGTAACCAAACACCATGTAGTCGTCAACAAATCAGGGATGATGTCTGTACTGTACACAGATGTGGAGAGGTGTAATACGCATGTAGATAGATCTCCTTGGGCCCCATCAGATATTGATAGTAACAGCTGATCTGATTTCATAAAAAACTTTATAAGCATATAGTTTTCCTTTTTTACAGTTTCGAGGAGAAAAACTTTAGTGGAAAACCTCAAAGTATGATAAAACTAACACTTCCACAGTAGCACCTTCGCCGCTCTCCTTGTGTTGGGATATCGATAAAGTGATTCTGAAAACTACAGAAAGATTTAGTGCACAGTCACATGGATTATTCCCTTGCAATTGGATTAAGAGTATAGATGTCCTCAGTCTGTAAAAGGCTGTCCTGTGCCCAAATCACATTAGTGCTGCACAGAGCTGCCAATAAAGATGCAGTCTATTGTGGTCCAGCTTGACTTTTATTAGCAAATCTGATAAAAGTTTGTGTTTGACCTTTTTGAGGCATTAAAGAAGATCTTAAAACATTGAGAAGCATAGCAGGAATGAAATGAGAAGGAAATGAGGATAAAGCCCTTCAACACAACACATCAAAGGCAGAAAAAGTAGAGTGCTTATCAGCTGTATGTGTTATCAAATAAGTTTGTTCTAAAGAAGAACATGATATGTTTTTACCTTGTGAATTTTCCAACTTGCTAATATAATTGATTTAGCTGCCCTGGTCCCTTCATTACCAGTGTTTCCCCTAGGTTTACAGTGTTGGGGGGGGTGGGGACAAGCCGACACGATGACACAAACACTTGAAGGAATCTTGGTGTTCATGTGTTACTTTTAATGACAGATGTCCTTTTCTATCGGAAAGGTATCCTTAAATGACTTCTTTCACTGATTTCCGACTCTATCCACTATCCTATCTCTACAATAAAGGCACAAAAAGACCAAAAATGAATCTTAAAGAAAAAAAAAAATGAGGGGGGGGGGGGGGGGGGCGGGCCGCCCCCCCCCTCATTTTTGGTTTCAAGGTATGGTAGGGGTTTGGTAGGGGAAACACTGATTACTATGCTAAAAATACTCTGAAAGACTCCACGTTATTTTTGTTACAGTAAAGGGCCCAGCATTTAATGAAAAAAGCTTTATAAAAACTCCAATAACTGTTGGTGTTATTATGTTTCAAAAGTGAGCTGTCCTTCATCTGCCAAATTCAACATTCTTCACTTTATTGCTAGATCTGCGAATGGCTGAAATTGAAACCCATCAGGGGTTTGAAAAGAGTTGAGAGAGACCAGTGAAACAGTACTCTTCAACCTGGTCACAAGTTTCTCTTTAAAAATCAGCTAACAAGACATGACGACTGGCTTTAATATAGAAAAGTTGCCTGTTACATGTGCATTATGACCAATGATAATTGTGTGAGTGTGTCCTGTCTGAGTAATAAAATAATATTAGTTTCAACTACGATCTTTTTGAAGGGGCGGCCCATCCCCCAACACCCAGCTCCCGCCACTCCTAGAAAGGCCCAAAATACTTAATTTATGGTTTGTTGTCCTGAGCAATGTCCCTACACTGCTTGTGTATTCCCAACAAGTGCGGGGCTTATCCATGTTACAGTGCTGTGCCTGAACATGTTCATTAGACGCGCTCATATTTTTGGTGAACTTTAAACAAATCAATTTGCAACTCTTGAGTACCGAGAGTGGCCCAGCACTTCCGGAGCGCTGCTAGAATGAAGACTGTTTTGATGTTTTGGAAAAGTGTCTATTTGTAGATTTTCAATACAGACATGTGTAATTTTAATAGTTATCTAAGTCACTATGGCCTCTTAAGAACAACACTCATTTGTCATGCTAAAAGCTGATATTATTGTTTTTTGATTATGCTGGGATAAGTTCAGTTAATCATTAATGGAATTAACTGATCAACTACTAAGTGAAAGTTTCTGTTAATGGATTACGGTTATTAAAGTAAAATTTTTGTTTGACTGTTCCCACTTTTGAGCTTAACGTTATCCTACAGTTTGCTGTAGTCTGTAGCTGTATACTTAGCCAAACACTTCTTTACAGATCACTGTGATGGATTGAAAAACTGAAGATAGTCCCTAAACACATCCCGTTTGTTGTTCTGTAAAACTCTCGCATCAAGTGCAGATAGTGTACATTTTCACTCTATTTGTGTTATTTTAGGTTATATTATATAAGGTTTTGTTTGTGCACACAAACTTGCACCTGTCCTAACACACTAAGCGGCTTGTCTCAGCCCTTAAGTTTATTTTTTGTGTTTCTGCTCTTTTGAAATATTCATAAGCAATAAGTTTAATAAAGATGCTCCAACTACACAACTATTTTGAAATGTTTCACTCGATGTTCCGTTATTACTAAAGGGCATGCCAGCTTGACCTGTTGTTGATGACTTATGTATCATAATCATGTATGGCAATGATCATCCTAAACAAAGAGTAAAGGATAACAATAGGCAATAAGTTTTTATCGTTTAATTTTTAGAGAGCAGTGTTAGCAGACGTTTCTCTCTCATGGCAGACTCGTCAAGAGCCGTGTGCGCAGCGCTTAGTCCCCGCCAAGGTTTTGTTCCATCGGATGACACTTGCCATATCTCACTGGGTCTGTTTCTGAAGCGTAACCGAGTTGAACGCAGCAATGGGCTGCTGGACTTGGGTTCACAACATGGGAATAAAGAGAACAACGTGCAAACAACATGTTACTTTGTCTTTCCAAGGTTGATTTGCTGTTTGTTTCTTGCCTGTTTTGATGTAATGGTATTAGAGTGATGGGATAAACAGTATGATGGGGAGTCTGTATCTTGTGTTTTATTTAACAATTGACTGGATTCTATGCGTTCCCATGTCTGACTTCCTGTTAGAGTCATCTGCTCTGTGTAAATATAATTGGAGCGTATTTGGAATGTAGCAGAGTGGAGTGGTGCTTCTGGTATGCACCAGAGAGTGACCGCAGCATTGACTTGTTAGGGTGAGATCATCTCCAGAGTGCATGGCACAGACAGAATGTGCAGCAGATGGATCCTGTGGAGTCTTGTCATGAAGCTTCAGTTCCATCTTACTTGGGGACACTGTGGCTCGAGTAAGACAATCTTTAAGCAGATTGATTTTAGCACACGATTGTGCAGGTTGCTCTTCAGTTTAAAAATTGGAAGATTGATACCCTCACTCTCCTGTATACATACAGAAGTTTCTTTGTGAGAGATACTGAACCCGAAATAGCTTTCAAAGACATAGTTTTGAAATGTATGACTGTGTAAATAATTAGCTGATATGTGGCCTTGAATGAATATGTGCTATGTGTAAAACAAACTGGAGTGGTCCAATACTACAATGGGGCCAAGAAGATCCAGTCCATTTACACTTTTTATCATCTGGAATGATTGTATCTTTAAAAAATAGTCTTATTACCTTTTTAAGATTGTTGCCAATCAATTTTGTTTGTATCTTCAGTTGGCACTGTCTATCATAGGAATGGGTATACCATCAACCATTATGGTAATGCTTCAGTCAGCTGTAAAACTGAACGATACGGTTAGAGGGTCCAATACTTAAACGTTTCTCAAATATGACAAATTGAGAGGAAATAGTCTTCAAGTGTGTGTATAGAAGAAAATCTTTATTATCATAGTTTGATTACTTGAGACTTCTTCATGGATAGCGGTCACTCACGCTCAACAGGACGTTGGTATTGTACATAGAATTTTCATGAACATAGTCCAAGATGGGGTGTCTTTTTTCACATAGATGTGACGAAGGAGCCTGGGTTACACTGAGGAATATTTAATTTTAATAGTTTCTCTTAGCTATACATCAAACACCATGCTATGACTGTGGACAGTTACGCTTAAAATACTTTACATTCACGTTTTGTTATAAACTATTTGATAAATACAAGATTAGTTGTAACAAAAGAATATATTTATATATTTTACTATCTTATATATTCCACATATATCTGTATTTTTCTGTGTGGCTTTATTCCTTTCAGCAAGGGTCTGTTTGATTCAAGGTTTAAAATCAACTTCATTCCAATAAATAACAAAAGCAATATAAAAAGATAATCAAAAACATTCCTAAAGGAACATATTGGCACTTCTAAAGTGATATAAAGTGGACCATCACAAGATATGTTTCAAATGAAATCACAAAAGTTGTAAGCATACATTTGACAGTTGTCGCTCCTACATGTCACTCCTTCATGAACTCTACACCAACAACTAACTACATAGTTGGCAACAAAATACCAATAAACACATGCACACCCAGCCAAACAAACACACTTTCATTTACTCTTGCTGTTTTTTTAGAATAAGCCACATATTCTCTAAACCCCTAAGACAAAAATATGTAAAGAAAAAGTCCAGCAACAATAATACAAAAACTCTCTGTAACAGTTAAGTCATTTGTTTTGCTGATATTTTCATCTTCAGTTCGACGGCCATTCTGATAAGCCTTTTTAAAGCTTAAGAGGTGAATGAAGCAGTTCTAAAGCTTCATAGAGAAAAAATGCGCTATTCCCTTTTTCTGTAACTGGATGTGACACAAAAACATAATAACTGGTCTGTTCCTCTTGTTGCGAGCTTGATCTGGATGCACTGTTGACCTTCAGCTCTTTGACTTGAATATCAAAGGGCAGAGTCAAATCCAGAGATTGCCATCCACAAACTGTGGTTGGATTAAGTGGGTTCCTGAGTCAACACAGTTTATTTTGTTTCTTCCTGTAAGGACTGTGAGAAGCATGAAGTGTCTTGCTTGATAAGGCACTGACACAGATAAGCTACTCTGTCAACAGAACAGGCCATTTTTATACAGTAGTAACATAATAACTAATAACCCCTGGCCGAAATGAAGTTAAAAAATGTAAATATTTGGGTCCGAAGTTAAGTAGCACACAGTGAAATTGGGTTGTTTTTGGTTTTAAGTTTAGTTTCTGTCTTTTGCAGAAGATAATGGTTACATCACAGACATTCAAGAAACCATAATGATGCCTAATGGCAAATAACAGTACAGTTTTATCCCAAGTGTTGCCCCTCCTTTACCATCTGAAATTGTAGAATGACATTGAAATGTTAACAGGCTTTACTTTGAAATCAAAGTGCTTAAAGCTACTTTTGTCAACAAAGGCCATAGTTGATAACGGTAAAGGGAGAGGGGGAAGGATGATGGTAGAGTTGGAGTCTGTTTTTCTTGCTTTCTGTCCGACCACTGGTGGAACACAGGATCTCCAAACACCAGATGCAAGGATAGATGAGGGAATTCTGGGTGTCTGTCATATGGCCAGCCAATGCTTTAGCTGTAAAACACAAGCAGTCATGGTTTGTTGATTATCAAAATGCATTTTATCATATTTAAGTAGTTATGTCTCCTTTTTTAAAGACCAACACCCAAATGTCTAATCTGTCTTTTTTCTCTATTTGTGCAGCAGTTTAAACACTTTGAATAATAACTATCAGAAAAGCAGAACTTTTGGCCTTACTTTGAATTGCCGTATGTTTCCTTCAGCTACCAAATGATGTTCATGTTCTGGTGTGATGCAATAGGCTATCCTCTGCAAGAAAAATAAATTACAAAAAATCATTTCAACCACTTCAAAACCTAGTGCATCATTGAAGAACGCATACAGTAAACATAATTTGCCTTTTTTAGATGTCTCAATACTTTTTTTAAAGATTTATTTGTAATTCGAGTCATTTTAAAGAGTTACTTTCCTCATCAGCATATTTTTTTGATCGTATTCAGACTGTCAGCTCACATAGGACTTTTTTTCATAATTTAGATTGTATCCAAGTTGATTTTTAAAAAGTTTGGATAGCGAAAAATTAAAGGATGTGTGATTTCCAATCAAATTTCTTTGACCTGGTTTCAGTCAGTCCAGATGGTATGACTCCTCAAATTATATTTAAATGTGCTTTTGGTATCCCATGCAATGCAAAACACAGACAAACTCAAATCTACAGTGAGTAAAGTGTATCAGAGCTGCTGTAAAGAACAGCCTGCACTGTCCCTGAGTATGTCTGGTGCAATGGAGCACTGAAACCTGACACACGATAGTTTTGAGTGTGAGATGATGGCTCCGTATTTGTACTTCTGTACTTGTTGAAAAGAGCATCGTGAGCATATGTTGTTATTGCTCCCTCTGCAATTACCACAGCGAACCACACAGATAGGTCTCTGGACCAAAATGTGATGTGTTTTAAAGGTAAGCTTTTGAAACAAATCTTTTTTACCTGCAGTCTGAACAAAAACATGCAGGGCCCAATGAGTCCATGTATTACTTCACATTAGGAAAACAGTCATGATCTTTATCTCTGACTTAATACTTGTGTTTTTTGGAACCTGTAAGGAGTCCATATGATAACCTCAGGTTTATTCTGGATACTATGAGGGATAATATGGGTCCTTAGAGCTTCAGAAAAAATATTAAACCTTGAGTGCCAATGGCAAATGCCAATGGGATGTGGTAACTGTAATAGGAGAGTGACGCTTACATGGCTATGGGGGAGAAAGAAACTGTCTGGTGCTTTGATGATTACAATCATAAACTCTCAATGTTTTGAAGCAACTATTTTATCTGAGAATGTTCTCATTGTACCAGTGTTATTAAGTTCAGAGAGGACAGTTGACTCTTGAATCAGTTTGTTGCTGTCTGTTTTCTTTTTGAAGGGGAACATACTGTCTTTAATAAGGGCACGTCACACTGGCCATCTGTACCGTGCTGTACTCAAGCACGATTGCCCCCCCGCTGCGCCATTAGTCCTGCGTCATACTTGCCAGAACTAAATGCCTAAAAGACGATTACCGATTACCTCTTGTACATAACGTTGTAATACAACACATGCACGCTTTATGTTATTATGACGCGTGCTCAGTTTACAAACAGGCGGACGAGAGAGAGAGAGAGAGAGAAAAAGAGACGTGCAATCGAGTCCGCGTCTGCACATCGGAGAACAACACAGAGAACAGCTACTTTGTGGCTTATATTGTGTCATTTTAGTCAGATACAGCCATGAAACTCTGGATTTCTCCATAATGAAGGCTGTCAGGGTTGTGTACCCGCGTGCTTGTGCTCGTGCATGAAGTGTACCGTGCTGAAGCCAAGGAAGTGTACCGTGCCTGAGCATGATATGGAGCGGTCACACTGGCCAAACGAACTAGACTTTAGGGTTGAAGCGTGCTTGGGCACGGTACGGTCCAAGTACTGTGTGAATCACCAATATCCTTTTTTTTTTTTTTTTATCTCAATAGGAAACTCTTTTCACATATTACTTATGCCTGTCATTCGGAATTGTTTTTCCAATATTACTTAGTATCATCATCCACTATCACACTATTTAGATAAAAACTGTGTTTATAAAGCAGCTTACAAGGACCTTTTGGAGACAAACATGCTTTCATACTGACCTCTTTAAATGTTCCCGGTACACTGATGAATTTATAAATGGCGTAGCAAGGTACAAACAGCATGGAGGACATGGCAATACCCCAGCCAACTATGTTTGCCCAATAAGGGAAGACGTACTCATCATACTTCAGGCGTGACGATGTTAAAGTACTGGCTATAACAACAAACTGTAATTGAGAAAGGGGATGAGAAGGCAAAAGAAAGTTAAGATGTGTTACATCTTCATGTATTAGTAATGTACAAAGTCTACAACTTAATAATAAGAGTGTAAGCCAAAAATATTTCAAGAACAAGATTTGAGAAGAATATCATTGCTACAAGGGTGTCATCTACATAACAGCACAGAACAGTAGACAAATTTTGCACTTTCTTGGCAATTTTGACAAGCATGTGTAGCCTTCAGACTACAGACACTTTTAATTGGGGTACTTTACATATGATAATTAGATTTTGCATTTTCAATGTGAATTGACAAATTCTTCCACATTGCTGCCCTTGGTTATACAACCCTCTACTGTTGTCCAGGGCTTTCATATTAGGCCTTTTGTATTAGGGGAGCACCTAGCTATCCACACCCTTGCATGGACATTATTGCATACAAGACATGGTGCTCTTTGAGTTCAGAGTAGCGTGCTACTAGCCAGTTCTCATTGGCATCAACTGCATCTGCCTTGTCACGGCCCTTGGCATCTCATACAGACACAAAAGATACCCATCAGCATCTGAACTCAGCTTTCAAGTAAATGTGACTTAAAAATAAATAGATTATAAAATTTTAGACTGAGAAGGTCTGTTGGTAGTCCAGGGGGGCTTATGGATGGGCCAAAAAACACAAGACCTGGAGAATTTCGAGTCAGAGTCCAATTTGATACCAAAATGTTTCTTTGTCTTAACTTGCCCACCATGCAGGTTTTTTTCACCCTCTTGTAATAAATGGAGGCTCTATAAGGTTCTTTATAATCCTTCCTGATTACTCTCGGTATGGGCCTGAAGAACCTTGCCATGATAAAAACTGGGGACATGTAGTAAGGGGGTGAGTAAGCGCTTTTCCTTGTGTCAAACAACTTATTGCATCTATTTAATAACGTCAGCTATGGATGCTTACTGAACTGCAATTTAGATTCAAAGTTAGATCTTAGTCTGCTGGCTAACTTAGTTTTATCACAAACATGTAAACAAACTTTTTTACCTCATGCTGGCCTGAATAATACTTTTTTTTTTATACAGCCTGTAAGCATGTGGCTGATTTATTCTTGCCTTATGGCTGGGTTTACATATTATTACTGTCTCCAGCCCAACTGAACTACTTCATTGTGATTTATTGCACTTACCAACAGAAAAACTGGGCTGACAAATTTCCAGCACAGCCTCCAATAGAGACCTGGCTTAAAGCCCATCATTCTCTCGATATCTTCGCTGAAGCGGTCAACACCTGTAGTGAGCATGATTTTTTTTACTGATTATTGCAAGAAGATGGGAGTAGAGAAATTGATGTTTTTTTTTTGTTGTTGTTTTTTTTTTACAGTTTTTTAAACTTTCTCTTGAAAATGACCAGTATGTTAAGAAAAAATATTTTTTGAAGGCAAAATTTCAGTAAAATGTCATACCATAAAACCACGACACTCCAATCGCCTCAATCAACACACCAAATAGTATGGAAGTCCCAGCTGCATACTTATCCAACAGGGTCAGCACGTAGATACCACCCTACAGAGAAAAAACAGGGGGTTTAAGTGTGTGATATAACTTTTAACCCTTGGAGATACATGGACACCGGTGAGCTGTTAACAAACAGTGGTCTCTTAGCTATTGTAATGTATACTGTATGCTTGTTTTGATTTTTTATGGACTCTGTTGACTGCCTTGATCCTTTGTGTATTACAACTTTTTACAATCAATCTTTAATTTGATTCCTGAGTTCTGCAATCTGTTTATTGTACCATGAATCTCTCATGGGAAAGACTTCATAAAAGACATCATTCACTTCCTCAGTAGCCATGTGAATCACTAACATAATATTTTTCTGACTCCAAAGTCTGTATTTCTGTAATCAGCAAGGGTTTCCCCCTTCGTGCTGATACCATGTGAATGAATTGGGACAATAGAGAATGTTTCTCATTTGCTTCCTGTGTACATCTGTGATCAATGCTTAAATAGTTCTCAGAGATAGATGCCATGGCTTTGTTGATGAGTTCTTAGAATGAGTTCTGTGACATTGACATCATCAGACTTAAACCCTTTTCACACATACGGAAATCTCCTGAAAAACTCTGGAGATTTGGCTACCCGGAGGTTCTTTAGGCTATGTGTGAACGCAAACAGCTGCATTTTTCGCGCGAACTTTACCCGGAGTTTCTCCAGCCAGACCCCTATTTTATCCGCAGAAAATCCGAGTGAGCTGATGTCTGAACGCGGCCGAATATACTCCGGAGATTTCAACTCGAGCTCACCTCGAGCCAATGAAAAGAGAATGATGTTTATATACAGTGACCGGCTAAAGTGTCTGCCCGCGACCACTACAATCTCCGTGCACGTAATTAAACGGCTGCATTCTGTTTTCTGTTCGTCAGTATGTTGTTCTCCTCTCTTTTGTGGATGTTGTCATTCCATTGGATTACACATAGCATTGATATAAAGGCAAATATTCTCATTATAACGTCGTGTAGCGGACTCTGTTGCTTCGGCCGCTACTTCCGTGTTGTTTATTTACGTCACGTCTTACCTCAGGAAATCCCCACGACCCCCCTCCCCTCTGACAGGGAAAGTCCCCCGCTGTGAGGAGCATATGTGAACGACTAGTTCGGGAGAATCTCTGGAGAAGTCCTCCTGTAAATATCTAGCTATTATCCGGAGTGCATATGTGAAAAAGGCTTTAGATACTTTCTTCTTGACAGCAGTGACGTACAGTGTCATGTCTCATTTATTAAGGTTTGACATTACTGGCCATACATAGTTTATCACCATATTTAAACTCAAACAATATTTTTGCTGTGAGACCACCAAGTCTGTAGCTTAAATTATTTATGCAGTATTTTTGAATGGTTTAAATTAATACAATTAAAATCTTCCAGGAGTAAAACAAAGCGTGAAAAAATAGGCATTTTGTTAAAAGTGGGACTCTGAAATTGTGTCAATACTGAGTGTAATTGTGTGGAATAAATGATACTGACATTGGTAACGCAGAGCAAGGCAACCAGGAAGGTTCCAAAAGCCGTGGCAAAGGTGAAGAGCTTCCTGTGTCTTTTGAGGATCTTAAAGTCATCCGTCAGACCTGTGATAACTGCCTCCATTCCTCCCATCTGGTGGACACAATGAAAGAGAGATGGGAGTCAGAAATCTCTACCAATCCAAAGTATTGAGTAATGTAATGGGCAATGCAGATTTGCCTTCTCTGCAACTCGATAATTAAATTGAGTTTAGTACAGTTTGCTGACGGTGTTTAGCAACATTAGATCCTTGAATGCTTCAACATGTAGAAGTGCATGTGATCATTGGTAATAGTAACACTTTCAAAACATGTATGTATTTGATTAAAGTTAATGTTCATGCTACTGTAATTGGACAAATGTCTTGCTCTAATACCAATAACAAAAATTGAGAAACTTGTCGTCCTCCCTTAATAAAAGTTCAGATGCAAAAGGGGTTTCTAAGAACATTGCATCCCCTAAACTTAAAATAACTCCTATTAACAGTGACTAAAAATGCAATATACAACGTATGTTTAGTCTTAATTTGTTACTGTACAGTTTAATGGGTATAGTTTTACATTTTGACATTTTCACTTAATTGACAAGAGTCAGCTCATATCATTTAAAGAGAATTGGTACTATGGGAGGAAAAGCCAGCACTGTTATTCAAAAATCAAATTGATGCCATTGAGCATGCGATAAACATGTTCTTTTAAAAAAGGTTAGCTTTAATTGGCAACGCAGCCAAGCCATTCAGCAAGAAACACAGATATCATCGTAATCTCAAACTGTGTCTGGACATTCACATTGTCTGGTTTGTTATTTATATGAAAAGCAAAGGTGGCATTGTGTCAAAAAAGGGAAAACTAGAAATTCTTTAGGATGAAGAACTTTCTTCCAACGAATAAAGACTTAACCTTTTTTTAGTTTGAGTCATATAAAATGTAAAGATAATTTTGTAAGCACTGTGTAATTCGTAATATTCAGCTGAACAGGGCCTTGTACTTTCATACGCAATCTACTCACTAATTCTTTGAAATGCTTACATATGTCTTGTGCATATTATTAGTATGTTTTAGCAGAGCTGTCTCTTTCCAATCCATCAGCTGAAAATACTTCTCATAAGAAGATAATTCATTTAGCGCGGCCACAGTGGCCTTTGCATCTTACCGAGCTATCAATGCCCAGAGTCAGCAACATGATGAAGAACACAATGGCCCAAAATCTCGAGCCAGGCAGTGTAGAAATGGCCTCAGGATAGATGATGAACACCAAACCTGCCCCTGCACACACACAAAGAAACATGCACACATTAAATATGTAAATTTCAATTAAGGCCTAAAAGTGCACCTTTAAAATTATTCTTTATACTTGTGTCCATATATTACCCTCTGTTGCAACATCTTCTATTTTGACACCATGTTTGTAGGCCATGTATCCGAGCACAGAAAAGATGGCAAACCCTGAGAAGAAACTGGTGACGCAGTTCACAGTGCTGGTCAAGAGAGCATCCCTGGAGACAGAAAACACACAACACAAACATTTTATGAAGAAACCCAGGTGTCTTTAATTGAATGTTTTTAATAATTTAACTGCCCAAGTGTGGAAACAAGTTTTCTTTGGGTTGATCAGTCAGCCAAATACTTTTTCTTAAAGGGATTTCAGGTTTATTAGATGTTCTTGTTGTCTGCTCCTGGCAGGAAGTTTGATCTGTTCATAACTAGCATGCTGCACTAGAAAAGTCAGACTTCAAAAAAAGGTAACAACAGATAATATTAAGCTTTTTTTAATGTGAGATAAAGGCCCAAGGACTGTCTTGTAAGACATAAAATGAAGAATGGTAAGAATAGCCCAAATCCTGCATTTTCATCTTGCACACTTCTGACTGCTCTGGCAGTTATGTGTGCAGAGGATACAGTGCTTTTCAAGCATTGCCCTGTACCTTTAGCAGATTTCCTCCATCTGTGAAGGCATTAAAAACAAAAGTCTGGGTTTGATGCTTGTTTTTCTCACATTACCATGCTGCTGCCTTTCCCCTTGTTCAGATTTGGTCATTGGCCACTATGGATAAAATGCAAATCCCACCTGCCAGCAGCAGTCCACATGCATGTCTGAATGAGACATGAAAGAGGAGGAAGGCATGAGGCCCCGTTTAGGGTTGAGCAAGGAGGAAGATATGAGGGAAGACGGTATAAGAAGAGTACAATTCTTACAACACTTAAACGGCACTGATTTATCTTGCAAGCATCTGTGATGAAACTTCACAATATATTTTACCTTATTTTTAAATAACCAAAACTGTAGGAGAATAATAATTATCACTCAGATTGAGTTTAGTGCCAGTCTGCGGGGTGAAGATGGCCTTTATTTACTGTTCTGTTGAGATGTGCCTCAAACAGCACCACTGCAATTTATTTATGCAGAGAAAGATAAGCCAAACTCAAAACCTTGTGTGCTCTTACTGAGGAAGAGCAGGCCTTTGACACTCCAGCCAACATACAGCCCTAGGCTATTATCTGGAAATCCTTCCTGGCCTGTACTTTATCTGTCCTGCGAACACCTGGCCATTGGGTTCAGCTGGGCAGATTAGCATCACCCTTGCTGCTTGGGGATCCGGTGACATGCTGAAAAAACTGGCTACTTAAAGACAGCAGGATGTTATGTTGCTGTGGGCTTGTTTGGACTATCAAAAAATCCGCTATACTGGGTAACTAAGCTCTTACCTGTAACAGTTGTTGTCAAATTTGTTATAACTGGCAAATGCAATGAGCACACCAAAACCTGCTCCCAGCGAGTAGAATATCTGTGTTGCAGCATCAATCCACACCTGTGGCAAAGAAACAGACAAACAAGAAAGCTTTGATTCATGGAAAATAAATGATTCAAGGATCAAATTGCACTTAAGGACTGACTGTAATGTAATAGCTGCTTTTATTATTTAGGTGCAATTTTCATTAATCATGCAATCCTTACACTAATCATCAGCTCACTCAATGGAAGATGTTATCTGCAGTAAATGTGTAGTCCATTCATTAATATACTGATACTGGTATTGGAGCCACTAGTTGGATTTCAGACTTTAAATCTCAGAGCATGACTGTCAAATAGAAAATAGGCTCTCTGAATCAACTTAGACATTGTTGCAAATGTCACACAGAGTAAATGGGAAATGAATTGTAATGAATCTAAGTCATATATATGTTACAGTATATAAGTGAATGGACTAATACAAAACAAGAAGTCACAGAAACCCAAAACTAAATGGGTTTTGGCCATTAAAACCTCAGATTTCATATAAAATGAGTATTTAGATTTTCTTCACAAGTCAACCAATGGCAACCCATTCAATATCTCTCCAACACCCTTGGATGCTTTTGACTAACAAGCACTGTCTCTAACCTCTAGATTGTTGAGCCGATTGAAATCAATGTGTAGGTAGGCCCTTATGCCATCCATGGACCCTGGTAGAGTAACACCTCGAATCAGCAAAACAAAAAGGACCACATAGGGCATGGTAGCTGTGATGTACACCACCTGTATACAAACAGGGGAAAGAGAACATTACAATGATATTGAATCAATTCATTCTTGTAAAGAGGCAGTTATAAACAACAGTTTGCACGGTTAAACTGGATAGCCAAAATAAAGTCTTTTACAGATATTATTGTTGTCATGAAATGACTTGTATTTCAGATTGTAGAAAAAATTGAGGAGGATCAAATATTTTTTGTGTGTCCGTAGTGGTCCAGTTTTTTTACCTTCCCTGAGGACTTGACACCTTTCCAGAGGCTGAAGTAGAGGATGAAGACCACCACGACAAGGCACAAGGATAACTCCCAGCGTGGTAGTCCCAGGTCCTGGATACCCTTGCTCTCATAGAGATGTAGCACACCCCGTCTGCAGAATACACCAGCATTATTTGTCTTAGTAGTAACACGTGAAATACACAACACTATGATGACCATCAATGTTGAACAAGGCATCAGTCATTTTCTCTGGCATTGGCAATGTTGAAAGATGTTTTGGTTAAATGGGAACACCCAGATTGTATTGCATCTGGATGAGTCTATACCAAACAACCCTCACTGTATGTTCCTGAAGTGACGATGTGCAATTCAGTGTTGGATAGATTCTCTTTTAGGACATGTAAAAGAGATGTCTTGTATTACAGCACGTTCTCTTTCTAACATCTCCAGTCGGAATCCACCTTGTTTAACCCCAGTTAGTCATTGGCAAAAGTCTTAAGTTACATGATTCATGAATGAATTCCATGTTTGTTTTGACACTAATATGGATTAAAGTGTCAATCTTTGAGAGCTAGAGATGCTTATTTCATTATTTTCATTTTATAAAATGAATGCTGTATGTGTCATTGTTGACTGCTTTCAAATTAAATGATAACATATGTCTCTCTCTCTCTTCCAACTACTCAAAGTGCTTTGAACCCGTCAAAGAAGTCTCTTGGTATTGCTTTGATATCGTCAACCATGTCTCCTCACGCCAAACACTGTCAGCTCAAGGTGAGCATTCAAAGGTGTAAATGTTACCAAATGAAACAAAGAAAGACAAATGCTGTCTCTTTCTTCTCTATCTATATATTGTTTCTAGCTGTGAGATCATTCAGAGTTTTGGGAAAGAAGCAGAAGATCTGGGTTGTGTACTATCCAGTATGTGGTGGGCCTTTTAAGCATAACAAATACTATCCATCACATTTAAAGAGGACCATAGCTGAAAACTGACTTCATTAGTGAGGCTATGGTAATAGATAACTATGCTTACCTGCTTATTTTAGCAATTTTTTAGGAAATTAAGATATAATAAATATATTTGTGCTAATATATGTGATAGCATGATGACTAAGAAAAGAAGGCTTAAATTGCTCTATCAAAACTATACCAAGAACTTTAAACAACTATCCCCAGCCCTCAGTGTCACATGGAGGCAAAAAGAAGCTCTCTGCATCTGCATGAGACACCTAGAGAAATGACTCACTCATTTGGAGTTTGGAGTGTTGGTTTTGGGAAAGGTGAAAGAATCACAAAAATGTCAGTCACCCAAGAGGCCAAGGTTCTCAATTCATGCCGAACTAAATACTGCATTAAAGGGATACTTTATGAATCTGAGACACCAAAAGGATTTGAAGAAAGCATTGGTATTTGATGTCCTACACTTCTCCATCTCATTGTTGCTTGTATGCAGGCGGTGTGATTAATTCTTCATCTTTGCTACCATGTTGTAATTACCAAGTTGATAACCACCATTGTGTGACTGTTTAGCATGAATGCAGTTGGTATATCCTGGCTACAATAAACTTGCTTCAGACCTCATGTTTTCAATTAAAATGGATAACCAAATGGTATTGAAACTTTTTGAGTGATTTTTTTTCACAAACAAAGGGTGAGCCTATTTCAAGGCATACACCAGAATAACTGCTTTTTTGTATGGTCCCACCAGTCAGTTAAGTTGCAGTTAAAGTCAATTAGTATTTCCTACATAATCATAGTGTACCTGGACAGTCTGTGAAGGATCCTTAAATAAAACTGCATTAGTAGGTCTATATTAAACAATAATGATTTACACGACGGACAAGAATCTGAGCAAGTCTTTCTCTTTCTGTATGTTTTTCTACAGATTCTGTTTGCAAGTAGACCCTTTTTTCTGAATCCAGCTAACATAATTTAAAGGTATATAATAGTAAAGTGAGAGGATTTTCTCCACTGGTTGACTGCTAATGATGTTGTTCTCTTTGAAAGATACAGTTTTTAAAACAAAACCAGATTTTAAAAATGACCTACCAGAGTTTTTGTTCACAAGAATAGTTTGGGCTTAACATCCCATTGACATTGACCTTTGACCAGCAGGGTCCAATCTGTTTCATGAGCGAGTCCAAGTGGTCTTGCTGCCAAATTTGAAGACATTTCCTCCTGGTGTTCCACAGATAGTGCATTCATATGAATAATGCTGAAATAATGGCTACGTACATAATTGTCCAGGACATTATGTTGTCCTAGCAAGTTGACGGTCAAATGGGCAAAAACGAAATGACCCAGGCCTTGTCTCACATCATATCTGCTCAGTCTAGTGTTCCCCAAAATACAAAATAAGACTGCAGTACCTCTTTTAAATGCTACGTCTTTGCACTGGCTGCTCCTGCACAGAGCCTTGTTTGCTGTAAGACCAAACAACCAACAAGGAGTGTACATTTAGGGGCTGTATCTTCAGTTTCTGCATTGAACACGGCCCTGTTTAACAGAGTTTGTATCTCACAGTCTGCTGTAGTCTGTTGAAAATTGCCATATTCAACAGACTACAGCCGACTATGGGATAATGTTATAAACCTTAAGTTACTAATGCTGCCAAAAGCAACCACCAGCTGATACTAACATGATAAATGTAGACACAATGAGAGTGAGAGGAGTTGAAGCACTGTTAAAATACCAAGTAGCCATACTTATGTGACTGTTTTCTGTGAAAGTTTGTGCAAAACTCATATTATAATGTTCCATTTTAAAAAAGACTGGACTGTCATATTTGTACAGCTGATCTTCATGGTGCCTACACACACTACTTAAATGCTGCTTTCTTCACACTGAGACTCTACAAAGGGGTTAGCTTGTAGTAAATTAATTTCACTCCATGATAAAACATTTTCCACTTTATACATAGATCACATTCATTCTGAACCGTGGAACATGATCCTTAAAGTGCACGGGTCAACTGTGATCTTTTGCACCACTGATGATAATTGTAGAGGGAGTAAGCAGATTCAAATATCTGGGAGTCTAAATCAGAGAAATTAAATTAAATGCACGGTTCCTAGTTCTAAGGTTCTGGACAATTTTTCGTCAACCATATTTATAGTTCATATTAGGGTCATAATTTCTTTCAAGGTTGCCTTTTGCTCAAAATTCTGGTTATTGCTTCAGTATTTAACTATGTTTTAAATATTTTTCCTGCATTGATGATTTGCCAATAGAGGGCAGCATAAACCATTGAACGCTAAATGTGTTTACCTTTCTTACCAATCTACAATACATGATAAGGAAAAACTTTAACCCTTTTTTTTAATTATCACTTTACTTGTTTCTTCATTTGTATTTAGTATATGATACCGTTATACACGTTTGTTGACATTCTCCTTGAACTGCATACAGTATGGGGCTGAACAGTGTTGTTGAAAATGACAATAGAAAGTCATTTCTTGTAAGAGTTGGCTGCCTGCAGCTTATAACAGATGACTGGAGTATTTCGCTGCTGCACATCATTGATGACCTGAACACAGTGTCTCTTTCTGAAAGAAAGATTCAATTAAGTTGGCATGTGATGTTATGTTTGATAAACAAAAGTACCGGATTTGATCTGATACCCAGGTTGCTTACACAACTGCCTGACACGAAAATCTCCGGGAACACGCAAACTGAAATATGTTCAGAAACGCGATCCTCAGAGACTAGAGGATCTGTGAAACTCATCTTTAGCAATTACTTATCTTTGGCTGATAATATATTCAAAGCTATAAAGTCTTTTGGGAGGCAGATAGCAGTGTGAAGACATCGGTTTGTTTGGAGAGAGATATTTAGTCTGCGCTCGTGAAATGAAGTCCTTGTGTTGGTGTTATGTTGTAATGCCCCAAGGCCTCCTTGTTCATCTGATAGCATTAATAGTGTAGTGCCAGTAAATGCCCACTATAACATCAATCCAGCTCCCTTTGGCCCAGTTACTCTAAACACAATCACTCTTATCTTCACTCAGTAAGCTGGTTATGTGGATTTCTAACACTCAATGTTGCCTTCAGCTGGTCTTTGTATATTTGAGGTTGGCACACTATGGCATGTATATAGTGCATGTATATATGGCATGTTCAGTTTAAAGTTCTGTAAGCAACATCCAAAGTAAACATCAACGAAAGAGGACTAAAGCCCTGAGTTACTATACAAAAACAGCTTCATTACACCTAATTTATTTACTAAAACATCCTGTAATTTATTTTAAATTCGTTCATAAAGTCATTCATTACACAAATAAGTTACAATAAGAATTTAATGAAATATCTGTTTAATGACATAATTTAGTTTGAATAAGAGCTTTTTATCAAGTCTAGTTATCCTCATAATTGAATCAGATGTGGTTGTTTCAGGCTGGATCTAAACATGAAGTAAGTTTTTTGTCATTTTGTAAAAATGGTACTTTATTTTACACTTTTGTTAAAATGTGCACCTACAGTTGAATAAATTGGTATAACATTTATGCATTGAGGCAATGAATATAGTCTGGACATCAACCTTTAATGAAAAACGTCTCTATTTTCTTGCAAAGTTTACAGTTTGTAACAGAATTGGATTAACATTATGTCTATTTGGCTGATAGTTTTCTGAAGGAGGGGACTTGCACAAAAAGCCCATGTTCTAAGAGATTGAGTTTTTTTTATTGTTAACACAAATTAAAACATATAATTGTTAACACATTACATTCTTGAGGCCCAGTAAGGATTTTTTTATTGAATTGTGTAATTGCTACTCTAAATTTGACACTTTTATTTTATGTTAAGGGGCATGCTTTGCTCTAAAAGAACTTATTGGTACAATGTTGACTGACAAAGGAGTTTTATAGTTGCTTATGGTCAACCTTTGAAGGCAGGTTGAAAACACAGGAGCCTTGTGATAGCCATTTGAAAATGTAATATTGAAGCACACATTTTCAGACAGACTCTCTTGTATTACATGTATAGTGTTGCACCTGATTTCACTGGTGACATAAATCTTTGTTGAAACAATGATTCATAAGAAACTTGAAAGAAGTTCCCTCCCTGCTCATTACTGGCCAACTGCTGCTGGAATAGGAAGCGTACGTCATTGTCTACAAGGTTACACAAATTGTCTAATACGACACTCCATTCTGGAGTTGGCAAGGAAAGAAAGGAAAGGAAGGTGTTTCCAACTGTTTTTCCATCAGACATGCACACATAATGAGGCTTACTGACAGCTTAAGAACTCTTTGAAAACCTGTCTCATCTGCCTGTATTTATTACTTATATTACAGACAGCAATAACCACAGAAAAAGGCCCACATCTATTTTGCAGTCAGTCTTTTGGCAGAAAAAAATGTTTTTGTCTGCATTCACAAAATCCCTTTCACTCTACTTTCACATGTGAAATTATTGAAAACTCACTGGAGTTATTTTATAATTGTCTGTATGTGATGGTAAAACAACATCAGAAAGTTCCCCTGAAATAATCTTTTGATTTTAGTTGACACCTTTTGCAGAAGTTACAGTAACATACAATTTATTTTTGATAGGATTGACAGGATCTTAAGTTGATAAACTCGTAATCCAAACAAGAAGGTGTAAAAATGTATCTTATGTCTATACACAATGATATATAGTGATGGGTTTGTTTATTTTAAAGTATTCTTTGTATGTATTATCCCATTAGCTAATTGCTCATACTATAGTTGTAGCATTTTTGCATTGTTTAGCTCTTTATTTCTTTGTTTAATTCCTGCAAATCAGCTGTATGAGTCAGTCACATACAGTATAGCACTGTTTTCAGATTTAAATAAAACTTTTGATAAACCAAATGTTTGTCTGACTAGTTCATCTGTAAATACATGACAAACTTAAAAGACAAGCGGGTGAACAAAATGCAGCTGAAGAGCCCATTTTACAGTGGATGGCTTTATATTCAGACGGCCAAAAATATGACTTCCATTACGAGTCTGCTGGATGAGTACATGAGCAGCTGTTTGCTGTATAACGTTTGTGTCCCATGTTCTTTAAATTTACGATCCTGAAGATTCAATAACAGAAATAAAAGTCATCACATCTCTCAGATCTCTGTTCAACTGTCCTCCAAAATCACAAAGCAACTTGCAGTTGCTTGTTCACAGCGCAGGTGCAATCAAAGTGAACAAACTGACTTATTTCTCTTTATCTCCAAGATTTCACATCTTATTGTCACATAGCGATCATGAGAAACCTGGAGTGCTGTATGTCTTAATAAATAGATCCAAATGATTGGCTTAATAGTTACCGTGAACACAGTGTTAGTCAGTGAGTCTAAACCCCTACTTAGCAAACAGAAAGGCACTGATTAATGTTTAATTTAAGTTAGATTTTTGACTGTTATAGTTCTGGCTTTAGATGAAGACAGTATGGCTCAAGAGTGTTGTGGGTGTAAGAGGTGGTACAAGAGAATTGTTGACACAGTTGGCCTCACTCTCTCATGCTGTGCCTTGGCATTGCTCCTGCGCTCAAAGCTAGCTGTAAGCAGGAGGATTTATTGTCCCCTACAGAGCCTAACCCTTAGCAAGATCTGTCTTGAAGCACTTTATTGTTGTCAGCCTGTCCATGTACTTGAAGTGGTCTTTTTCTTACGAGTGTCTGCTTTAGATTTTATGAACCACATATACTCTTTGACTGACATTGCATCAACCATTTAAAGTCTGTAGTAACTCACAAGGCACAAGCTTTTAAGTCAATGCTGACCTCCTCATGCTAAGACAAACTGTTTACCTTCTCTTAATATATCAAGTTTGAGGGGTTCCTGGAAGTTGAAAGATGTCCAGGGATGCTGATTAAATAAAGTCGTTGTAGTGCAGCAGAATGAGAGTGGAACTTTTAACAAGCCCAATTATGTGCCTGAATGTATTCTGTGTGGCTTAGTATGAGTCCCCAAGTCTTCTCACAGACTTCCTCTGGGCTGCACAGTCAGTCTTCACAGAAGCTCGGGAAGAACCGGCTCTCTTTGAAGTATAAACAGATGGAGTTTTTTCATGCAGTTCAAAGTATGCATTTGAACTTTTCATGTAAACACCTTTTAAAGGTGCAAGTGTTTTTGGCTGGGTAACTTTGCACGCATTGACTCATGTTGCATGACTTGTGTCAACCTCTATGCATGAATAGCTGTTGTTTTGTAATGCGTATCTATGTAGAATACTAGAGTAGTTTGAAAGTAAGTCCAACATGAGAAAGCATCCCTTTCATGTGACAGTATGTTGAGTGGACTGTACTCAATATACCGACTCAGCCATATTGTGTTATTAAGTGGAGAAAAAAAAACAAAGACGAAGAACATTGATGGTCATGTGAAAACAGTGGCTACTTTAACATGCAGGCTAAAGCTTTGATCTTTGCACAATTGTGAAAAAAAGAATAAATGGTAGCATCAATCCATGTTACAGTGATTTAAATAACTGCGTTTTGACATTTAATATTGATCTTGATTGGGGATTAGATTTAATGACCTCAGCACAGAGTCTGACTTGTATTCTTGTTCAGACAGAGAGCGTTGCATTAGAGCAGCAGATATTCAACAGCAGTGTAAGCGTTGGTTACTTGTTGAGATTTTTATTTTTTTGTTGGGGGATAATTTGTTGTTGGGACTTAAATCGGATCCTTTTTTAGTTGTGATGTATGGAATATTGTGTAAGACCCCTAACCAACCACTGCATTCTAACTATATACTGTGGGGTCAGCGTTGTTACAATGTTACAATTCACTTAGCAGTTGTTAATAGTAAATATTAGACTTTAGTTTCTAGGAGGCAAGACATGACTTCAGAAGGACAATGTGGAAGTCACCGAGTGGTTATTAGAACTATTTCAAAATGGCACGGAAAGCAGCATAGTCCAACACTATGATCACAGTTTCTGCCTGTATACAATAAATATGTCCAAGTACACATAGCATTTATACAAACAAAAGTGTGCAACAGAAAATGCTAGCAAGCAGAAAAGAGTATGCTGCAGCTGCATTACATGCCCTAAGATTGAACCGTTTGGGCAGCGGTCTTTGAATAAGAAATTCATTACCCCCACCTACTCGCTGAAATGTCCTGATTATTACCTGCTGCATTCACTATTCAGTTCATCTTGACTTTGTGTCTAATTTTTACGAGGGGACATGCAGGTAGAAGTCCTAATAAAGTGAAAAACTCTGCATTTTGCTTTCACACATGCAGCTCTGAAACATTTTTGGATATTTTAAGGAGTTTTATGCAAGTGTGAAAAGGCTAGAAAATACTTTCCAGGGATGCACTACGCTGACAGTCCCATGCAACACCAGACACCACCATAGTTTTGTTACATCAGAGAGATGAAACATTCTATAGATCCTGTCGATTCTGTCTTCAGAGACTGTGTAAACAGCAAAATGAGCTGATTTTGAACAATATTTTCTAAAAATGTAATTTAATTGATTTTAGTGGATGCTTAATGAGACAATCAACTTATAAGATATATATTTTTAAACTTTGAGGCCACATTTGAAGAGGCTTTAAAACTTGGAAAAGTTTGGTTACTGTGAAGTGGTTCCAGTATATATTTTCTTCTCAAAGGTCAAAAGAAGTGTTTGAAACTATTAGTTTGGTTATTTGTTTTGAATTGTATTAAGGTGGTTATTTGTCATTTGTAATCATTGTCTCAAGGATCTTCCTAAGAGATGATCCATTCACTGTGCTTGTTTACATCGGGGTTGTAGAGCGGGGACTGCAGGCCCATTAACCAAAGCTAGAGGCAGTCTGTGGCTACAGCCCCGTCAAGTGATGGACGGCTGCATTGCAGTTCGACCATAACATTTGAATGGCATTAAAGGCCAAAAGTTTAACCCTTTAGTCAATTAATGCGCACATCCCTCATCAAGAGTTTTGTAAACTGGGATATCTTTTCTGATGGTAAACAATAACATGCAGTTTCGAATCTTGAACTTTTGTAACCCTATACACCAAATATAAGTCATGCAATGGTCTTCACAGGTCAATAACGGATGAAGAATTTCAGAAATCACTCACTCATAGAACTCTGCTGCCGGGGTTATCTTGTACTTGGCGTAAGACGTTCCATTGCCGAGGACTGATCCGTTGATGGCTTTGGGGTCGGTGCAGTTCTCACTGTTCCAGCTGTTGCCACATTTGAGCCAAGGCAGCTCTTTGGTCATTGAGGAGAACAGGTAGTACAAGGACCAGGCAATGATTACATTGTAGTAGAAGCCAACGTACAGGGCTATGACGATCACAGTGTAGCCCACACCTAAGGAACACCAAGAAATGAGTGAGAAAGTACAAAAGGATGTTTTAATCTCACATTGTGCTACACATTTGTAACACAAAGTGTTTGTATGTTACATGGAACAGTATTTGCTCGACAATAGTTTCTCTTCACTTCTGAATGGAATGTCAGCACATCGCAAATTCACTTAATATACACTCTCCAACAGGATTGTTGATTTTCTAAGGATATAGGTTGCATTCAGGGAAATGTTTCCAAACCATTAAAACCTGCTGCACTCATGTATTGATGACATGTGTAGATACAATTTTTTTTATTACATTTGCTTTATGATGTGTGATAACATTAAATATTTTTCATATTTATTAGAACAACGAATGTGCATTGAAGCCTTTACCAAGTTAATCAAATAAAAAAACATGCATAACAGGTACATTTTGGAAGTAGTGACAGTCATTTGAAAGCAATGTCATTTCAACAGTTGCATAACTCTTTTTTTAACTTCTGTACAATTCATTGAATTACTAATGATATAAACAATTCTATTCAGCCTTAGATCCAACCATCGATTTCCATCAGCAGTGTGTTAAGAGGTATTCAAATCATTATTTTGCCAAACCACTCCAGATGTGAGTAATAGTGATAAACACATTCACTGCACTTTTTATTTTTTGTGAGGGATGAGTTGTTTTGCTTCCACTGGAATGTGAAGACTATGCGCGATAAGAGTCGTAAAGCCATCACCTGCTCATTCTAGGCAGGGAAAAAAACACAAACCCTCCTCAGCAGTGACGCCAGCGAAGGCAGTGACTGATGTTGATTCAACTGAGAAAACGGTTACTTTTAAAAAATCTTTTCATTGTTATAATTTCCAAATAAAAAAAACTCAATGAAAGTTTGAGCTTTGCAAGTTATCACAATGTAAATCTGTTGTTCAAGTTTTAAAGTGCGCTCCAAGCTTTCTCTTTAACAGTACATTAGGTTCATTTGAGGTTTTCCTGTTTTGTTTCTGATCACTGGAATTTAGTGAAGTAATTATATAGAACCCAACTGTTTTCCACAGCATGCCATGGACACGCGCTCGGTTAGGTTTGACTTCAGCATTTCTAAATCGACATTTGCAGATACACTGACGGGGGTAAAAGGTTGAAAGTACAAGCGGAGAGAGATCAAAAAGTTCAGAGAGGTGAAACGGTGACGAAGGGGATGTGACAAAGAGCTTAGTTACAAGTGACACTTATGAACTTCTGAGGAAAGGACAAGAAATTAAAGGGCGAGACACTGAAGTGAAGCAAAAAAAAGGGCATGACTGAGCAGTTAGTAGCACAGTTAGTGGGGGTTAGGGAAAGGCTGAGTTAAACAGGCGTGTGCTTTTGCATGTGTGTAACGGCTCACCTTTAAAGACGGGGCATATTTTCCACACTGTAGCTGCCCCCTCCCTATTGTACTGTCCCAAGGCGAGTTCCATATAGAACAATGGCATCCCCGCAATGACCAGGAACAGAATGTAGGGGATCAAAAAGGCACCTGAGAGGAGAAATATGTAGATTTCATGCAACTTTAGGAAGATATTTCAACTTTTTCCTCCTTGTGAATCATGTATTGTTGCCTACAGTAAAAGCACGATGGCTAGTCGTGTGGAAATTAAGTGCAGGACACAACAAAATTCTGGACAAGGAAAGGAAAGTGTTGATGGGGGGTCTTGAGATTGTTGGATTAACAACACACCATGACGTACAAGCAGTAAGGCTCGCAGCTATTCTCATGCTGTGCCACAGTAGCACACACACCAACACGGAAATTACTTCTCATAATTCAATTGTTCTTGACATTGTCCATCACAAATGACACATTATCTACAGTAATGAATACATTCTGCTTGGGGCGATTATGATTGACAGGCCAGTGGGGGAGTTCACCCTTTGTGGCCTCTCCTGAGCACAACATGTTGATTTTCAGCATGTGAATGGACTTGCAGGCACACAGAGGACAGGGCACACCTTCTGGTGAGCACTCTGTTGTCATGTGAGTTGAAAGTAAAACAACACTTTGTTTAAAGAAATCCATTGTACATTTCCCTCACACTACAGTGCAGCCTCAGTGGTCAGTTATTTTGAAAACGGTGCAAGTCAAAAACATGTTACTCTTGTATTCATATACAGTATGAAAACCTGAGCTCAGACACTTGTAGAACTGGACGTTTTCTCTTTGTTTTGGGAAACCCTGAATAAAAAACAACATATTTATTTCAAACATAATAAAGCATATATTCCGATCACATGGTGCTTAAAAATATTTATGAATCCTTTAACATTATAAAGTGCTACAGTGGATGTTTGCATGTCACACCTTTATCAAACCAGACTTAATCCTCACTGTTGATGCATAAACATGTTGTCATTTAATGAGTGGATTTACAGAGTTTATACAGTATTTATATTTAACAGTGTAATACATTTGTTCTTTAAAGGGAAAAGTATGTTACACATCCCCAAGTTTAGATATGATTAAAGGTGGCTATTTGCATTCAGATGAGTTGAACACTATCACTTTTTAAAATGTGAAATGAAAAGCTAACTGATCATACATTTGCTGTATGTTTCATGTGCTTGCGTTAATGTAAGGAGGTATATCTGAAGGTGATATGCACTTCTCTATTAATGCACTTGGGACTATTAAAAAGATAGCTGAAAATGGGGGAGGTCCTATAATTAGAACAGAATAACTTTCCCTCCAAAATCTAAATTTTATCCGCAGTATTTACTAGGCCAGACATTTGGATAGAAAAACAGACACTCATTAGTACTTGATCCCTAAATGAAAAAACAACAACACACCGTACATTGTTGAATAAAATAATACACGCTTACTTTTGGTACTCCCTCTTTGCGGTTTAAGTTGTAATATCCCTGCTAAGCTCAGTGACGTCCTGCATTTCTATCTTACTGTCCCACGACACTTTACCTGCCCGTGGCGACGCAGTGATAACTTGTATGACCTCTTCTAAATTATCAAGGATCTGTTGTATACTCAAGTTGGAATACTGTATAATATTTAGACTACTCACCCCCTCCGTTCTTGTAGCACAAGTAAGGGAATCTCCAAACATTGGCCAGGTCCACGGCGAAGCCAATCACCGACAGGAGAAAGTCTATTTTCTTGCCCCAAGTTTCTCGCTCGTCCTCGGATCCGGGAGGACCTGCATGGTTACCGGGGGTTGGAATGATGGAGGAACTTGTGTACTGGACGCCATTCTGATCCTTCACCAGTATCAGTTCCACCTCTTTTTTCTCCACATTGCACTGTTTCAGCGGGGCCACCGACGAGAGCTTGTGTTCCGGCAGAACCTGGATATTCATCTTCTCTGCGATGCGTACGAAGCCCAGGCTGGACCAGTGCTCTCACGGCCCCCTGCGGGTTCTGGCGGAGCCGCTGGTCTGAATCGGTGCGCTTGGATAAGGACACCAATTCCGCCGACAAAACCCGGACAGACGAGTGTTCTCCCCCGAAACTACAGCTGAAACCTTCGCGTACATGGGCTGGAGAGGAGACAAAAACAGAGTTTAGAGAGGTTTGGTGTTAATGCGTAAAGTGTCAGTTCAGTTACGCACAGCGACCAATACAGGTTACGAGTGCCGGCGTGAATAGGTGACATTGTTCAGCGTATAACAGAAATACGTTGTTGCTGGTTGCTACTTATGTCACTCAGTACAGCATTAGTATAAAATACTGTTACTGTAGCTTGATGCTCAACAAACTCAAGCATCAAAGTAAAAGACTCTTCCCCTCTGCGTCACCGCGCGCGCACGGAGCGTAGTGTGGTTAACGGTCGAGTCAATCTAACAATTACCTTAAACATACCTATTACCTATAAAGAAGAAGATTAATGAGTATATGAATAAGTCACCGCTACAAAGGCACCATAGGTCTACAGCTCAATGACTTTCCCTCCGTACTTGGTGAAGCTATGGACACCTCGCCATGACCCGATGCTGCTGTTGTCCAGATGCGTCTGAGGGAAGACTGCCCATTCTGAAGGAACTATGAGACTTGCCTTCTCCAGCACAGACGATATAATATGTGAGCTCTTAAATCGGTTTCCTCTCTCTCTTCCACGTGATATTTTATAATTGAACACTTTCTCTCCAGTTTGATGTCAACTTGGCATGATGTTTTTCTTTATTTATTTTTGCTGAGCTCAGGTTCCCATAAGCTTGAGCATTTGACTTGTCAGCGCTGTCATAAGTCTGGATCCCCTCTTTTCAGATGAATGCAGAAGTGAAACATAAGGAAGCCCTACTTTTCTTTAAATGTGGTGTTCTGTTTGGAAAACTTCAATGTAAATAGCTGTTGGTGTGTTTGTATATTAAATAAGATCAAGAGTACTTTAAAAAGACAGTTTGTCTTATTTTTTATTTGACTGAAGTTTGGATTTCATCATTTAAAGAAGACAAGATTAATACCTCTTCGTATAAGTACTTGGATTTTAAAGACAACTAAACTTTTTAATGTTTGAATTTGGACTTTATCTGTTTCTTCTCTGTATCAAACAGATTGAATTACAGTTTTCTAAGAAGCCATAAAAGCATTGTGTTCTATTTGTAATTCAATTGTACAGCAGCTTTTGCCAGTGGCAATGATTTCTATTAGATATGGTTGATCAGTTCATCCCATTAAAGTCAATGAATGTCCTTTTTGCTCCCCAGAGCTTGTTTTATAAAAGCCTAATATGGCTGGTTTGGGGCATTTTGTCTTTGATGATTGAATAACTGCAGTGATGGTAAAGCAAAGGAACAGGTAACAAGGAAGGATCATGTGTTATTACTGTTGTTCTATCTGGAATTACTTCTATTCTTTTGCATTGAATTTGGTATTTTCAGGTATATCTGAAGCCAAGAGTGACACAATGTTGCGTTTGTACATCATGACGGTGTATGATTGGGAGCGTATTTCTGAATATAAATCATAGTTTAAGGGAAAAGTCCCCTCATGAGGGGCTTCAGAACAGATGCAAAGCAGGTGCAAATTGTTGGTAACAGCTAAAGGAAAGAAAATAACTATTTCAACTGAACCTGAATCCATACCCATATTTTTTAAATTTTACCCCTAGAGACATAGAGGAGTGCTTGAGGCAAAATGATATCATTCTTCACATTTTTACCTCTATCATCCTGGCTCCCAGTGTACATTTCTTGAGACCTCCCTTGCCTTTCTTAATGTTCGGGCTCTAACCTGGGGGACCTCAGCATTGGAGGCTAATGAAACAAGACACAGCCTCTCAGCAGTCACATTATGAGCCTCTTGAGTATAACAACCCATGCATTTAGGGTCACAACAAATACTGTTCCAAACTGTCCTTTTCTAACTATTTGCAAACATGCCCTGCATTACCTAATTCACTATCGTCATTTAAACCAGCAATCACCCCGACTGACACATACATACACGCACGCACACACACTGCATCGTAACCTTTCACCCACCTTCTATGAGTATTTATGTGACCTCACGGTTTCAGGCTGAGTAAAGCCTACTAACTCTGCCATAAGTGTCAACCATACATCACAACAAAGTGCTTATGACGGGTTGTACAACACGCCTTTACGTTACATTTTTTGTTTTGTCATTCTTTCAACTTAAAGCAACAGCCACATAAAGGCCAGGTCATGGTATTAGCTTTGAGGGGAGTTTGTTTTGTTCTAGACTTCATTAAAACTCTGGACTGGGCTTTAAACCTCTCCCAGCCCTTCAAGAAGAGGAGTGTCTTTAAGCTGTAAACTGTGGGCTTGACAAGTGTCTGCAAAGATTTTAAGCACCTCAGCAATGTTAAGTCTTTTTCCCTACATGTTGTATACATTCAGTGAGGAAAAGAAAGCACTGTGGCTAAGTCATCTTGTCACATAGCTTTCCACAGCACATCTGGGAAATTTAGTGTATATCCAACAGCAAAAGGTGCAGTAAAAATGAACTCCGTAGCACCTCACCTCCTACTTTGTAAGTATGTGATCCCATTGTCCTCCAAAAGCTTAAAATACAATTCTGTTATCTTGGCAGTCTCCTTTATCTATATATCAAAGACTTTATCTTTTTGTGGTTCACACCCTTTTGGTCCCAGAGCAACTAGTGAATAAGGAACACAATAGGTGGTAAACAAAAGTGGAGTTTGAACGGTGGATAAAATTAGGGGGCACTAAAAGGGGAGGTTTGACAGCAGGACGATTGGCATGATTTATGTTTGAACTCTAAGAGTGCTTGAATTGGGGGTGCGGGGGGGAAGTGTGTGATGGATTTAAAGTTTCAAAGTAGGATCCTGACTAAAGATTAGACCCAGACTTTTATCCAATATTAACATTTTCTATTTTGTCCTCTGTTAATAATAACTGTTGCGTAAGATGTGAAGCTGCAAAAATATAAACAGTGCAAGGCATAATACTTTCTGTCCCTTTGTACCAAGAATTATTTAAAAAAAGGGAAAATGTAGGTTACAGTATGTTCTATTGTCTCCCGCTATGCCGAGGAATGAATTTAGTTTGTGAAAAAAGGACTCCTCCATGAGACTGTCCAACAAAGGTGTGGGATTGTTTATACTCCAATCTTACTCTGACCCATCCTTGAATGTTTCTTGGGAAAAGTTGTTGCCCATCATCCAAATAACCATCTGGAACTAAATCAAACACACAAATCTGAAACCAGCAAAACACTGAAGAAGGAAACAAACCTGTGGTGCAGATGCTGACGTCGGACCAATGATGGTTTATTCGGTTCCCTAAAACCTTGCCCTAACCCGGACCTTGACTGTTCCTATAAACCCTCACACAGGAAATGAAGAACAATCACTTTCCTGAGAGAATAATAGCAGAGACAAAATCAACAAGGTGTCATCTGGTGCGATAAGGAAACATAACAATGAGGTTTGGAGGAACTCCCCGAGGAGCTGGAGGAGACGGCTTGCCAGGCCTGAGCCTTCAGGAGTCAAAGGTGGTGCAAGACATGTCCGTCTGTGCGTGTGTGATCATGAATGTGTATAAAATCAGCTCTCCTCCTAACATCTATTTCTTAGTAAAGTTATGTTTATTTCACTGAGCAGTTGATAAGAAGACATATCTGATCAGCACAGCAGACAAATCTAGGTCTTTCAAATGAATGTTTTCCAAATTAAAGGCACATTTTTGTAAACAAAAATCTGGTTTATTGCCAAGTAGCTTCGCACAATTATTAATTATTAATTTATCTTGGTTGGTGTCTTGTTGTGAAAAAATAGTATTAATTCCACCGTCAGTGGGCTCTCTGTCAAAAAAAATAACAAAAGATGACTTCGAGGCTGGTTTTGGAATCAACAAAGTGATTCTCGCCACTTCACCTTCAATGAAAACGAACGACCATAAAGTCAAGACAAACGGGCGAAACTCACCTGAGGAAGAGAATATGTTTACAGACGAGCTAATGCATCCAAGTATGATTTACATTAAGTTATGACAGCAGCACATACAGCAACATAATGCAGCTTTCAGTATCAGTTCCTGCTTCCTTATGTAGCTGTCTTTGACTTAACACCCGGTGTTTCCACGACAATGATAAACATGCTGTGTCTGTCATGGCGGCCGCCACGACAAGACGCGTCCCATTACAACTATAAAATAAAGGATTTCTCTGGCTTTAATAACTGTTGGAAATATTTGAGTTAATCTAATTACCTAACAGGTATAGTGTGAGCTTTGACATATATCTTACTGTCAAGGAACTTAAAACAGTCTGATATCTGAACAATAGGTGTAATGGAAGAGCTTAGTATCTTGTGTTTGAATTCTTTGGTCAATGATAGCATCATATGCTAACATGTTACATAATACCTAATTATTATTAAGGCATTATAATATGAATATTAAGGTACTATGCCTCTACCTTAATTATTAAAGTCCTTGTTTAAGTCCTCGTGTCAGCACTTTTCTAACCCTAAAGCAGACCGCTCTGAATGCTTGAAGCCATACATCTGTATTTGTCATACAGGACAAAGGAGGGGGTCACCACAGTATATACACTCCCAGGTATCCTGTTGTTATAAGCAGGAAGATCTATTCTATAGAAGCATTGGGCCAAAATAGCATTGCATTCTTCCTCTAGCATAACATTTATGAAATATCCTTGCAGCAAATAAACAATTACTATCCACCTCTGTTGAATGATTGCACTGACAATCAGTCTTTTTTTGTGTGTTGCTGGCATGCAGGTGAAGCTTGCTGCTAAGGTAAAGTCTGTATAGACTGTTTTACAAGATGGAAAACTTGTTTTTATAACATCAGTAGTTAACATATAAGGAGATGTGTCTCAATGTAAACAGTGTTTCTCCTCCAAAAGGCAAGCTGTCTGAAATGTACTTAAGGTGAAATAACCTTTAATTAGAAAAAAAACCTAAAACATGGCCGACTTGGAACTCAGCTGGGACTCGTCCTGATTTTGCCCACCTGGTTAAACGGAGGCAACGAGTAGTGTCACATTCATTTAACAGCGAGGCCTGTCACTCCTGACCTTTCCTTGAAGTCCGGCATGGTGAGTCCCCCCATCCGTGCAAGGCCTGTGTCCAGCCCGGGTCCACAAACAGAGGCTGCTCACTCACTCAGGTCCCAAGGAGACAAAATTCGATTAGCAACACATATCTCCTGCAATCTACTGCGACAGGATCAGCCCGCAGGCAGGCCTGAAATGGATGCAATATACAACAGCCATGCAGACTAAAGAGGGAGGATGGAGCGGTGTGGGACCAGATAGGAAAGCCAGAGCTGTGGGTAGGGAAGGAGTCGCATTGCAAGCGAGGAAACAATGTGATTTAATTGATTCCATGCCATCTCATCAATTTTGATTAAAATGAAATGAGCCTCTGTACGTTTGAAAAGGTTAAAACAAATTGAAGGTGGAAATAACAGCTGGTAATCACAGTTTGTCTAACAGCGGGCATTTAATGAAGCGTCCCACTCTCAATCATTTATTTCAGCCCCCTCTGTGTACAAGGAGCCTGCGATTCTTGTGTCTCACTGACTGTCTGTTAGTGTGTGAGCACATTCACCTCAGTCGTATTCAGAATGGAATACCTTGGTTCATGTTACATTTGAACTTCCAGATCAGAGGGGGAATTAATTAATTCAGAATGAATTTATCTTCAAAGCAACCCCTATGACCAATAAGCAGGTGAATCACATATTTGTGGGACTATTAAGATGTTAAGAAGCATGTGTATGTACTTCAGTTTTACACTAATGATATTCAGAGAAAAATCACACAGATAAAAATGTGTTAGAACAAAGACAAACATTCACATTGCTAGGATCTTTTTCAGGATCTGTATCTTTATTAACACACACTCAAGATACAGAATGGAAGACTTTCAGAATTATTATCCATGAAAACAAGATGGTTCACATAAAAGCAAAATGATCAAACCCACACAGTTGTCTGAAGTGCAGAATAATGGAATGTTTATAGCACAGCAATCTTCTTAAAAATAATGCCAATATGTTTTTTTTTTTCAAAAAAACATATGTATAATTTCCCTGCTGCCATGAAAGTATTAAGACAACAGAAATGATCTATATGTATACAATCTTTTCTTTTAGAGCTGGTGTTCGTACATGATAAATTGTGACATTTGTATTCATTTAAATATGTGTTGAGCTCTTGATTAATTTAAAGTTATTTCATGTTCAGCATCACAGTCCTAAAACCAACAAGGAAAAATAAAAAAACAAATTCCTCAACAACATCAGAATCCACCTTAAGTTTGGATGTCTGTCTAATCCTATAAAAACATAAACCTCATGGTTGTGTAGCCCTAAGTTGTAAAGGCCGACATGAACAAAAGTAATACAAATCAAGCTGGAATTTACAACTAGCACAGAAACACACAGTGGAAAAGTAACAGGTAAGTGCTGCCCTCTTGTGGAGGTTTTGAGAATTAGATTTAAGCCAATAGTCACCTCATTAGAAAAAATCTCTTTGAAAGTTGTTAATAATTTACATACTAGTGCATCTAATAACACATGCAAGAGTTAAAATTGTGTTGTTTTATTTTACAAAGCAAATTTTTTGCAGTGTTAACAAAAATAGAAAAAGAAAATCACATAATTGCAAAAGCACATGGTAAAATAATAACAGCGCTGCTAGTTAATCTAAAAGTACACCCCGCTGGAATACAATGTTGTGAAGCAGCACTGTTGGCTTTTTGCTCACAAATTGCTCTATTTTCAGTGGTTCATTTGCTTTAGTAAACTTAAAACTGTGCAGACACTCTGCTGTCTCAGCAACAACAGGCTTCAGTAGAAATGCAAATGGATACACATGCAAAGCAAACCTCTGGCTAATTATACAGCCGTCTTACAAGGTCTGTGTCCCTGAGCGCTGGGGGGGGGGGGGGGGGGAGAAAAAACTAATGTGCTAGCGTGTATGCTCTTCATGGACATAGTTTTTATACAGAACATCTGTGGGTTGCCAGATTGGAAAGATCTTAATAAAGTACACTGTACACTAATTATACGGCAACACAGAAGCACAAGGAGTGTTTGCTTATATTTAAAGAGATGTGTGTTTGGCATTTTTTTTTTCAGTCATATACAAAGGTTCACAAAGACAAAAAGAGACACACAAAGCTATGTTCATTTCAGTCCAAGCAAGGGTAAGCTCAGGGCAAAGAGAGGGATGGATCCAAGGCAGAAACATGGTGAGGCAGTTAACAATAATGTGAAGAAAGTATTGAATTCATCATAAACACACTGTCACTAACATTAGAAATCTAAACATTGTAGGGTTCATATAGTTAAAACACTGAGCGTGCATGTGAGTTCAGACATATATTAATCATATGATTAGCTTTTCATTAGTTTTTTTTTGTTTTCTTTTTTGTGCGGACACATCAACATTCACACACAAAAAAAAATGTAAGGATGAAAAAACTACATGTCTTGTGCAGTAGCTCAGGGAAGATTTCTTTAAAATCTATAAGGCACTAAAATGTAATGGCAGCACTCTAAAAAACGTCTTTAAAAAGGCAAGCACACAACCTATAACATGGCTCCGCAGTGACACGTGACTTGATTTTGCTTATATTCATTCGTTGGAGGGCTGATAACACATTTGCATTTTCCCCTCTCGGATAAGAGTTCAGTCTCTCAGCGAGGTTCACAGTCGTCCTCAATATCAGTCATCTTTTTTGTCAGAGGTGCTGTCTTCCTGATTTTCTTCTGAACTGGTCTGACCGGACAGTTGGAGATCACCTGGACACGCCTCCTGAATGGCCTGGTATCTCTGAAGCTCAAGATAGGTGGTGAAGAGTTTGGCATACTCCGGGTGCGTCGTGGCAAAGGCTTGAAATTCATCTGACAAAACACAGAGAAGGTTATTCACCAAAGTGTAGCGAAGAGTAAAGGAAGTAACATTGTGAAATACAACCTGGTTGGAAACTAAAACAGATACAAAAACACTAAAACATAGCCTGGCATTTGATGTTTGTTTTCAAAGTACTCACTGAAGGTGATGAAACCGGAGCCATCAGCATCAATCTCCTTGAAGAGCTTAGCCATGTTGAGATCTGACACACCCAGAGCTGAGCGCAGCAGGGCAGTAAACTCCTCTCGAGTGATCTTGTCATCCTCGTCTATATCAAACAGCTGCAGAGACACAGTAATATACAGTTCACTTAACAAATGTTTCGATAACTTTTATTTTTCCTTTACATGCAAAGTGTGAAAATGTGTAGGTGGGTCAAAAAAAAAAATGCTAGAAAATGTTTTTGCTGATGCTAAATTGGACAAAAATAACGTTCCAGCAACATTAAATAAACAAAAGAACGGTTTGTACAAAATCACATTTGTCCTTATGGCCGGCAAAGTGACTCCATGTTTCCTCAACAGACACACATTGTTACGTTGACATTATCCAAGCCTCTCTGAAGGCTGCCTCTGTTCCTCCTCCAGCAAGGCTTCTGTCTGCTGGGCTCTACTATCAACTGCAGGCAGAGCCATTGAGCTGACATCGTGTTTCTTCTTGCATCCAGCTCTTTTTTCATTGTAATATAAATATTCATACATACACAAAATGTATAGTTTATAAAAAATAAAAAGACCACATCATACAAAAGTTGTAGATACAGGGTTACAAATATTTCTACTGTGATTATTTATATTCAGTACACAATACTGTATCTTTTTTTCAGACCCTATAAGAAGCACAGCAATGTCGGGATATGACTCTTACCTTGAAAGCCATTACAAGAACCTCTTCAGTGTTAGCTGGTCGACACAGGATGGTCAAACCAATGACATACTCTCTGAAGTCTATGGTGCCATCTCCGTTCTAGACGGGGGTCAAAGCGACAGCAATACAAATACTTGAGTTGAGAGATAGAGTATGGGAAACTTGGACTGTAGTATGATGACGCTGATGTATACAGGGTGTAATTCTTTGTGGTACAGTATGAAGTACTTTTTCTAATGAAAAAAAGAGACACTCTGGATTAAATGTTGGTAGTTGTTTTTCTGCTTTTAGGCCACTCCTACTCAAACCTTTGGTTCACATACCAGGGAAGGAGGCCAAACTACTTGGATCATTTTCCTCCTTAAGGCTGTATAAATCCAGCTGGCACTATGAAATCCTCTAAGCTGGTAAACTCAAATCAAGCTGCCATTATACGATTGAAATATTCTATAAATTTCATTATAAGAGGGTTTCACATTCTGTACTCTACTAATACATGTGTAGAGCTTTTCCTTCTATGTGAGTCAGAGCCAATCCTTACTGTTCAGTTGTTAAAAGTCGTTCTGGCTATACAAAAAGTTCATATTTGATTAGCGTGTCCCTCACTCTGTCAAACAGTGCAAACAGCTCCTCAAGTGCCGGGCTGATGGATAGCTTCAGGAATCTGGCAAACTCCTCGATAGTGATCCGCCCTCCTTTACACGAGCAGGCCATAGCTGAGAAGCCCTCTAGCTCCTTCCTCAAGTTGTCCCACTTCATACTGAGGGAGCAGGGGACAAAGAGCCACATTTAGCACCGTTTAATGTCACTGCCTGGTAATGCCAAAACTGTTTGGAAGTGAAATGTGCTTACTTGAGTTTCCGGCTTATTTTGGTGAACTCAACCAGGCCTGCCTCCATGGGCAGCGTCAGCTCGCCAGCTGAAATCATCAGACGACAGTCCTCATACGTGTGATCTGTGACTGGCACTCCCAAAGCTCTGAAAGCAGACAGTTTGCATACCCAGTACACAGTTAATTAAGTATAACTGTAAAGAGATGGAAAACAAGGCCAGGGGGAAATGCAGAGATACCACAGATAAAAAGGAGTGCACTAACCAGACCAGCTATACAATAAAGCTATTCAAGTCTGTAATAAATTCAAAAATATTGGTTGAATTCAAATTCACAGGAAAAAAAAATGAACGAAAAAGAGGGCTATTCATACGCAGATCACATCAATACACAAAACAGCAGAGAGATGAGAAGCACACACACACTTTGAGTGTCACAAAAAGTTTGTATTTACTCACAATGTGTCAAAACATTTTGTGGTATTTGCATGCGGGCATATGTTCTCTCTGCTGAATTCAAATTTTCACCATCATAGTAAACTCAATATACACCAAGACTCACCAGCTATGATGTTCTTTCATTAACATACATGTACATGTGTGATAATTGTATTTGTTTTTTTCAGTGGCATGTATACTTCTGCTTGTAATTCATAGTTTATTGTACTGCATGCTTAAGTCGTGCACTGTAGAATGCCATGATGAATTAAGACAGATGAACTCTTACTGGGCCATAGAGTCTCGCACTCTGCTCGCAAACAGAGAAGGGGTTTTCTTCTCCTCCTCTGTGGGGATATGTGGTGGCAAGAACTGTAAAAAAAAAAAAAAAAGGAAAAATGACATAGTTGCAAATGTTTACCACTTAGTTGTCTTTGCTACAACTTAACAGCAGAGTGGCACTGATCCCTCCTGCACAGCTAAAATAATCATGTTCTCCGATATGACACGCTGTCTGTCGTTGGATTTCACTACAAATTGCACATAAAACAAATTACGAATGAGGATGAATGACATGAAAATGCTTAATTTTTGATTCTTCATGGGTTTTTTTTTTTTTTACAAGTGCGTTGATCATTATGAATATCTAGAAGAAAATGAAAAGATGAAATGTTTCTTTGCCATTATATATAGATGTAGGCTTGGAGAAGTTCATTTACCTCTATCTCTACAGTGGTGTACAGCTGGCACAGAGTCAAAAGTAGCAGTTTCATCCTACACGCAACACAAGCAGAACAGTCAGTTAAATATGTTGATCCAACAGTAGCAACAGTTTTAGAAATATGAAGCAACAACGAGGCTCTTTTATGTTCTAATGGTGTGTACTGACTTTGAAAAAGAAGCAGCAGACACCACTTTCACAAAAGCATTAATGAAACATGAGAAACCTTTTAAGATAACCCGCTGTATACAGAATACTTACGCGCCGAAACCCTGCCAAGTCCAAGACACTGTGTCCTGAAAGGGGGAAAATATTCAACAAGAAAAACCTTCATTAAAAGTTAGAACTGGGAAGGAAAAAAGGTATATAAATCAGGTTACGTGATACAGTTCATCTCATAGTGACAGTATGACATAAAGCTTTCTTTAGTGATGGATTATTATTTAGTTTTACAATTTAGTACACCCAACAACATGAGAGGCTATAAACAAGACCTTAAAGATATGCGGATGGGCAGTAACTGATAACTCCATACATTTTTTGCTTTATTAAAGAAATGATTTAATGCTGTAAGTGCGCATTCTCTTCCCCAATTGGATGAATTTTATCTTTGTTTCCATCTACATATTAACTGTCTCCTGAGTCTAGTAGTGAACAGCATGTCCTCTGTGAAGATTTGAGGTGAAATGTATCAAATCTGTGTTCCATCAGTCACTCACCAGTTTATTGGGATACCTCATAAGTATAGGCTGCACAGGGACCCCTGGGATAAAGGCACCTAGAGATAGGAAGCACCAGAACAAAATGTGTCACAGTGAACAAATGTACGCTGAGGAAAAAAATCAAAGTCATTCATGCATCTCCCTGAAAACCAGCTTTTGAACATAAGCTAAGTCATAGTCAATTTATTTTTTATTGTATTTGACACGTTTTGGCGCATACCAAAAGCTGTTAAAACCACATGACATCAAATTTGAAATATCTCACCTTGTTTGAAAGTTATTAGACATGAACGATTTGTACACGTTCCCTCTGGAAATATGAGGACCTGAGGAACAAAGCATTGTGAGTGAATAAAAACAACAAAGACATGCTGTGTCATTTTTGTATGGTTAATACAATGTTATGATTCTGATGCATACAAAGGTTAAATAAACATTGAATTATACAATCCGACATTTATTTATTCCAATGGTATGTGCAGGTTAGCTCACTCTTTGATATGGTTAAGTAATTAAACTATGAATACAATTACTTCACTTGAAACCAAACTACCATCCTGAGCTCCTGAGCTTTTCTCAGCTGACAAGCACTGAGTTTGATCTGTGCTGATACCAGTCAAATATGAGGTAGTGTCCGCTTGTTTTTGTTGTTGATGTTGTTGTGACTGACCTGAGGCCAGTGGCCCCCTGACTTGGCTCTGCTGTCGATCTCTTGGATTGTATTCTTCCTGGAATCTGGGTCCTTCCTGGACACCAGCACAGGCTGAAGACAGCGCACAAACCCTACAGGGTGGGAAAACACACACACACACACACATTACCTCACAACCCTAAAAGAGAAAGTACTTTTTTTTTTTAGTCATATTTCCCTCTGATCATTTCATGTGACGTCCTTGGAGCTATAGCTTAGGTTTATTAGTAATAAACAATCAAACAGGGTAGGGCCATTTCATTAAATACAAACAGGAACTGACAGGAACATTATTAAACAGCAGTTAGAAATTAAACCAGCCCTGTGGTGTCACCATATGGCACATAAATAAAATGAAAAACATGTTTCACACATATCAGTGTTTTCACAAGCTCACACACACCCCCACACGCCCGACGTAGAGGAACAGGAAAGCTCACATTGACACATAATCCCCTACAGCCTGTAGCATAGAACTGAGCAAACAGAATGTGTCTTACTGCCAAAGATGGGTGTAGCCAGGTTTTCTACACGAGAGACGGTGGAGGGCAGGCCAGCAACAATACACACAATGCCATCAAAAAAAGTGGAGTGGGGGGCCACGGCCAGGATGGGCGCCTCGCTGCTGTTGACCTGCTTGCCCTTAATCACCACTCTGAAACCCATGCAGAAGTAGTAAGCCCTCCCCAAGGCGGCCATCACTCTCCGACACATGAACCTGGAGAAAAACAGAATGTTACAGATGATGATTGATTTACAAGAACTCATTATTTAAAGGGGCTATATGTAACTTTCAAAAACACTGCGTTTGTAGCGATACCGCATGGCCATTTTGGCGAACGGCACCAGTAACCTGCGGCTCGCTCTCCCTCGCGTGCTCGTCATACGTGCTCGTACGTACACAAACGAGCATCATCAATCGGCCGCGAAACACTGGATATTTACCGGCATAATGTTTACAGAGGAGGTAAGTGGTCATACACATGTGAAAGTCTGTGAAGGAGTCTGTGTGGCTCTTCCTGTAAAAGTCTGAACGATATCAGACATGCAGTTGTGTGATTGCAAAGTGGAAACGTTAAACAGGAAGAGTTGCACCATTCTCTCACCACTTTCCTGCCCCCCCCATAAAGATAAAAATCTGTTTGCCTTAATCAGCTACTTCCCCAAAGTCAAGACAAAAGTGTATGAAGTCATAGTTTAGTGTGTGATAACATTTTGAATGTTGATGTGTAACCCTTAAAAGTCCAGAGTGTAAAAAACTTGATATATTTCCAATCAGCATCAGCCCTTTGGCTCAATGAGACACAAAACTGGAGCAGCATAATGTTGTTTTGAGATGAGGCAGCTCCCTGCACAATCACTAAATATCAAAAACTATCAAAATGTAAAGAAGCTCCCTGCAGCTGAATCATCTTTCTCTTGATCATATCTGCACCACATGCTTTACTTAAGCTCAGTACTCAGGAAAGGAACAGTCACTGGTATAAGCAGACTTTATAAAAGGAAATGTGATTTATCTCTTAAATACCCCAAACCAATATATCAGCCAGTGGTTACTATTATCATCATGCAAACGAATGGGTAGGCACTGCTGTTATAATCAATGCATTATACATTTACAGGAAATAATAGTTATTATCACTTAAATATTGACTTCTGAAAAAAAAGGCACGCATCAACAAAGAGTAACACACATGTTCCATTACCAGTCCTTTTTTTTTTTACAACCTCTCCAACACCATTCAAGTATACTCGTCTTAAAGCCCCAGTTGTTAACGCTCAGCTCAGTAGAGTGAGACAGTGGGAAAGGAGCCTCAGGTTGGACTTGAACCTGGGCTGCCAAATTTGGTGACTGTTGCCTCTTTACATGGGGCACGACCTAACCGCTAGGCCATCAGCGCCAGGAGAGTTAAGTGTTTATCTCAATGTGACCTGCTGTACAAGCCTTTACTAGTAACAGGGACGCATTCGAATCAACAACACAAACATCCCCAACACCATTTATCAGAGTTTGTAATTTGTCATTTAAGATGAAGAGGACTAACTCAAACTGTGAAACGTTAACTACTGACTTATCTTGTCCAAAGTGTCCTTGCTTTAACCACCATGAGAATATCTGGGCCTGTTCACAGCAAATCAGTAAAAGGGTTGACCTTGAAATGGCTTAAACGATAAGCTCCGATTTTCATCACCAGCACCATATATGGTCATACATATAAGAGCCATGGTCCAATGTAACAGGACTTATCCTGTTATCAGTACAACTGTGTAGCAGCTGTTAGTATTCACACATATGGGTCGTTTACTTTGCTGTACTGTCTGCTTCTCGGAGGTAAAAACACAGTCCAACAATACAATATTCTACATTTAATCAACATATGAGCATATAATGAAAATGTATAATGCATTGATTATAACAGCAGTGCCTACCCATTCGTTTGCATGATGATAATAGTAACCACTGGCTGATATATTGGTTTGGGGTATTTAAGAGATAAATCACATTTCCTTTTATAAAGTCTGCTTATACCAGTGACTGTTCCTTTCCTGAGCACTGAGCTTAAGTAAAGCATGTGGTGCAGATATGATCAAGAGAAAGATGATTCAGCTGCAGAGCATGCTCCTGCACATTTCAGTCATGTCAAGACCCATTATTTTGAGATTGTGCTGCCTTTGCTGTGTTTTACCGCCCAGTTTAAGAAACCAGGAAGCACACTGCTTCTGGCTTTAGAGAAACTCTGTGTGTTAGTCCAGTGAATCTCCTTACATTTGAGTTCAATCTCAATGTATGTATAATGTATGTAATCTTCCTTCACCAGTGTTTACATGATGGTAACAGTGGGTTTTTTTTTTCTCCATATGCTAAGGAAGTGAAAAAAACAATGTCACTGCTGACTTCCTGTATCGTTCCTGTTAGTTTTGTGTGGATCTATAGATGATGCGAGGGATAGTGTTTGTATCCTGATTACCGTCTCCATCCTCTCATTGGCTCCACAGCTCCTTTCAGAGGATGCTTGAAGGTTATGATAACAGACACTGGCCATGTCACCATGAGAACCAGGGAAATCAGGATGGCTCGAACCGGGACCAGGAAGATTCCCAGGAGGACACACTGCATGGAAAAGGGTACACACACACGCACACACACACACAGTGAGAAACAGGCCTTTACCATAAAGGGTCAAATCTGCTGTCAGAACTACACCCTTTGTTGCTGACGCTTCTCACAGCTGCAATACAGGCTACGCGAGTCTGCAAATTCACATCTTTGGGAGGCTTTCTAGAAAAGCACATAACGGATCTCATTGTTTCTGTTGCACATAACGAGGCTTTGCAAGCCGATTGTGAAAGCCTCAGTGCAGCAGATTATGCAGGCCGTGGTAACACAGCAGCAGCCTGTGTGTGAGTGTAATCTCACATCAGCTCAACACACTGCCTGTGTGTGAGCCGTGTGGCCGAAAGCGATGACTATAAACGGCGTTCTTCCCTCAAAGCTTGCCATCATATGACCACTGTAGCCAAACAGCATACTCACTTTGATTACAGCGGCTTTGGTGAGTTTGGTGTCTTGAACAAACGGGTTGATGACCGCAGGCAGCAGCAGGGATTGTTGCCTCGGCAGGGGGAATACTCGCTGTGGCGGCATCGCAGTCCGGTGACAAGAGCAAACAGCGAGATCAATTTGGTCGAGGCGCCGTTATGTTATCATCTCACTTCCGCAACAGGCACCCTGCTTTCTCATTTCGTTTTACCATTTCAGACGATTACGCGAGCCTGCCAGGAACTCCAGCTCGAGCGGTTCCTGACTGGCGTCTCAGGCTCCGCCCTCCAAAACGTGGTCACCGCAGAGTTCAATTCCGACCACCGTGTTCATTTGAAGCCTGCAGGAGGATTCGTCATACTTTCTCTGTGAACCCTTTGTTAGAACATGTGGCACTGTGCTATTACACCGTTAGATCTATTTGTGATTACAAACAGAAGGACAAGCTGATGTTGCAGCTAGGCTGCTCTCAGTCACTACAGGCCTATATTGTTTTTGAAAATGTGATTAGGCCAGCCTACATCTCAGCCATGTTATCAATCTGTGCTAAACATAAACCCAAAGATACTGGAAATAATGCACAAGTTGCATATCTGCAATGATTCAATTTCCAAGGCTATTTAAGGATGTAAGCTGTTTGCATACTCGTTAAAATGTCCACATGAGGGCGCAGTTTCCTTTGGAAATGTACCCAAGCAGTAGAGAATGGACATGTTTGAGCTAGATGAATTCGCTTCTTCACACTTCTACTTGATTTTATGATGAATTACTGTAGTTTTTTTCATCCACTGTAACTACTTCACAGCTATTAGCAGACCAGAATCTGATTTTCCATGAAAACATATGGCAAGCTCATAAATATATTGCAGTGTTATAGAACTACCAAGAAATAGAAACAAAATGTTAACCTTGCTCGTGAGCTGTCAGCTACAGAATTAAGAGATGTGAACACATTAAAGCACCAGACTACATTATTGAAGAATATGTAGGCTTCATATAACACTTACAGGGCCATTTGGTTGCATTAAGCATATTTTAACCTCTGGTTGAAGTAGGCCCATGCTGTGTTGGTAATTCATAATTTCTTTGACTTGTATATCATTTTGAATCCAAGGATTCCTAACCATAACCTGCAAGATTATTTTAAACATTGTTATTGCTAATTCAACTTGTGTTGTGAAAATCTCTTCCACAGCTTGTGTTTGGTTGCTGAATTCAGAGGCCCATAACTGTGTCATGAGTTGCCACATGAATACTATTTGAAAGTATTCATCAGCAGTCCACATGTAATCGTCCATCTTTGGGGCAAATTTGGCTCATTTGGTAGAGTGGGCTGCAGTCCTCACTGCACTGGTTGCAGGTTCCACTCTCTCTCCCCACATTACATTTAGCTGTCCTCTTAAATCAAAGGCAAAGACCCCAAAATAATCTATATTGACCATCTTTATTGATGACAGTAACAAAGTGCTCAAGCATTAAAAACAACACAGTACATTTAATGCATTGTTAGAACCCAAGAGAGAAAACAGAATATAAAAAAAGGAATTATCAAACAATACTACTGTGGTACTCTTGTCATGACTCCATCATGCAGCAAACCAATATAGCCTCTAGAGGCAACCTGTGCCTTAAATCCTTCTGTACCAAAAGTGAAGGGAAATCCAACATGGAGCTGCCAGGAAAATAATGTGGTCTCCATATTGAGCCGTTCCCCTTGTAGTCTATAGTCCTCTATGAAGTGCTAACCAAATGAAGAATAATGAGTGCCTGCAAATACTACTTTCTGACATCCAGAAGGCATGAATATAAAATATTATATTTAGGACTCTATGCAAAAAGCAATCTCTAAAGCACCATTTTCGGTCAAATGCATTGTGCAAATTCATTTTTTCAAATGTATTGCACAACAATCACAAAATTACTTAATCAAAAATGATACATTTATAAAACTGCACTTAGTACAATGGACAAAAAAAAGTAATTCTAAACCAACGTGAATTACTCATGTGGTTTAAAACAGCCTTTAAAAATAAAATGTGCATAAAACAGCAATATCTCACAGCACAGTAAAGCACTGCGTTCAATGCAGTGTTGACATACCTGATGTCTGAGTTTTAAAAAAACAAATCAAAGAACTATCAAACAATAAAATGGGGCATACATTTAAAAAAAAAAAAAAATCTGCATCAGCCTAACAAATGACATGTCGACATCACACAGTAAAATAGCAAATATCCAGTTGCCTATATTTAGCCTGTGTATAAAGTCCCGAAGTTCCTTTCTACAAAGCTGGAGGCGAGTTATTCAGGCTGAAAGGGACACGTCGCTCACAGGTGTGTGCAGAGTTGCCAGGGTGAAACCAAAAGTTGTGTTTGGTACTATGGCAATGTCCTCAAGAGGCCAGATGTGATTGCAGGAAAAAGCGAGTTGCGAAACATTTTGAAAATGCTCAACAACCGAGCCAGTCCTTTGTGATTTCTCCCAATTTGACAATCTTCAAGCTGCTGTCTTCCAGTTTGAAATAGTGGTTACCTTTGAAGAAGTAGCTGTAATCTGAGAAAAGACAAGCACAAGATATTGTTAACAGTTGTATTTTTTTTTTTTTTAAATAACCATGTCTAAAACAAGTAATAACATTTATAAAACAGGTACAATCAACGTGAAGACGATTCTAACATTTAATCAGGATCTGCTGTAGTCAACGATAGCCTCTCTGTGAATCATGCTAATCAGGAAGCATACAGAGGAACCTCTGTAGACCTCCACAGACGTCCTTTATATAAATATGTTTGTTCACTGTGTGGAAAAGCGGTTATGTTTTGCTTACAGTAATTTGTGTATGTTAGGAGGGCAGTAATGGAAAAATCCCTGCTTGCCTGCCATGGACAAAAATGTTTGAATTACACTCTTAGCATCAGGGCCAAAGGTTTGAGGACGACAGCATCAATGGAAGTAACCTTGAGTACAACAAATAAAATAAATTCTCACCATGTATGTATGTATGTGTTCCACTCTTGTTGAAATGCTCGGCTCACCAACAAGTACATTTAACATAAGGTATTCACTAACAGTACATTAAAGAAGCTAACTGTTAAGCAACTCTCCGTCTGTCTTCCATTAACATTAGACCACAGATACTCCCTAATTGCACAACTACTCCCTTTGGCCTGTCTTATTTCCTTATTTTCTCCGAAAGAGTCAGTTCCTGTCAACTGTTCATTTCTGGCGTAACGGCCTCACTGCTTGCTGGGTGGTATATGACAAGTTTTATTGACAGAGGCATACTGCCAGGCTCACTGATAGAGCCTAACATAACCAAAAGGAAGGCCAGTTGTAAAACATTAAACTAGAACACAGAGAACCACAACCACCACGAAATCAATCAACCAATCAATCTGTACCAGTCAATGTATAGCGTCAGTTCATAACAAATGTTAACTCAAGGCACTTTACAAACAAGCAGGTAAAAGACCTTACCCTGTACTATATTATATTATATCACTGTTAGAAATCCATTTATCCCTTCAATCTTCTTAAGACTAATATGAAGTTGTAGGCTAAGCAGGTCTTTTGCTATTTTGCTTTGGAAATCAGTACTAAAATGTATGGTTTACTTACTATTGAAACTTCTTTCTGTTACTATTTTTTTAGATTTTGTATCTTAGAAGCATCCTGAAATACCTCCATTGAGGCCCTTTTATTTTTAGGTCCTTCAATGTTAACTTGTGCTGTTATCATCATGGACACATATTCCTTCCTTTAAATCACACTGAGCCTCCAAGCACCAACTTATTTAAAAGAAAGATGTATTACCAATTCCATTGAGACTGAAGGCAGAGTCTATGCTGTCTGGGATGCCATTCCAGGAATCAGCAATAAGTTTGGGGAAGCCAGGGTCCATTCTCTTCTTTTCTTCATCGAATCTGTACACAGAGTAAGATTAACCCTTCAGTGAGTCTCCCTGCACATCACACCACTCAAAAATGTCCAAAGCATTAAAACAGTTAGTTGTAAACATTGTAAATTATTTCATTGTGCAAGGGCTAACAGCAATTATGGGTTGCAGGGCAAACACTAATTAGATCCAGACGTAACCCGGTACCACACATAAGAGGTGACGAGATTAACATTTCACAAATGGTTAAAAACACTCTGCTCATATTCACCTCCAGAATTGGTCCCCAGAAAACAAGTAAGTCTTCCTGTTCTTGTTGAAGCTGAAGGCAGCATCGACTTGCTGTAGGTCGGTGGGAAGCTCAAGGCTGGAGAGCCTCTTGGGATATCCTCTCTCCAACTCATCAGCTTTGTAGACCCACATCTCGTTGCCTGGGAGGACAAATATGTGATAGTTAAAAAGTGTGGAATCATGGCTTCAATAACACTGAAAACACATGTTTAAATGATAAAGCATAATTATTTTAACACAGGATTGTCTAATCGAGGTTTTAGTCTATTTTACCCCAAAATATTTCAACCACATAGATTTCCACATCGATGTGAGATCATCTTTAACCATTCAATAGCCAAACCAGTGCTGCTGTTAAAGTCTTCCAAACTGACAAATATGTCCTGTAAATTTCATTAGTATTCAGGAAGGTCGTCATATTCGTAAAATGCAAAGAACGCATCATAAACCACTAATTACTTGGCAGAATATTTCAACCGTCCCAAGAGTTTGTACCGCACACAAAAGTGCTCAGCCAACATTCCTGCTTCTCCTAATGTTTCAGTTTGCAGTGAAGTCTTGACTGTTAAAATGAGACATCCAGATGGTGAAAGAGTGAAGACTCCCTTTCATTGTTCGTGAAAGGGGAGCTGTCTGTTTATCTGATCACAGTTCGCAGATGATATCAACAGGGTGCATGGCTCAAATGCAGCGTTGGTAGTACAGCGTTACTCCTGATAAACTCCTGATATTCTCAGGAGGAACTGCATGCGTGAACGCAAACAGCCGAAAAGTTCATTCAGACTTCATCCAGAGTTTCTCCTGCCAGTCCCTTAGTATTTTTTCCGCTACATAAGATACGTGAGATTAAAGTTTATTGACATTATTTCGGAGGCTGAGGTTATGCTAACAACAGCACCAAGGCATCCTTAGAGAAAGAACCTTGCGCGCAGTAAACACACACAGGCTGATGAACATTTAGGCATGATCTCCTGTATCTGTCTTTCAACATGATTTTCCCTGCTCAAGTCAAACAACAAGAAAAGTGGTGAGTTTTAGGTGAAATGCTAATTCAGTTAATGATTAACTGATGTTAAAACTAACTTTAACATTGACCAGTATTACAAAAACGCTAACAAAAACATCAGCATTTTGCAATGTCAATAGATTCTAGTTAAGAGACCCTGATTACTTAGTAAACGCCAAAGTAAGTGTATTATTCCTGTTATCAGTTATTTAAACGTTGTTCTGTGTGTAGGCTATCACACATGCTATGCATAGCCTGAAAGCCGCGATTCTTGTGATTTGACCATTTCAACATCCAACCAACACAGCAGCCACAATCTATGCATCTGTCAGACGACTTACATACAAACAGGTCTTACTGATTCATTTTTTTCACCGTCTAACGGTCTACTGTACTCTTACAGTCATTTTTTTTTTTTTTTTAAATGGTCCTACTGCATCGTCAAGATTCCCCACAATCCAAATTCAGTAAAAAATGTAATCCAAACACATAAAATCCATAAAGATACTGTTGCAAGGCTGCTATAACCAATGAGAGCCTGAGTAGAAACAAGACTTTCTTTCCCCCTCCATGGCTGGCATCACACATGATACAGATGTGTCAGTTGACAAAAGAGATAATTACCCGGTGTTTTTGGAGAGTCAGGAGCAAATGAGGTCAGCTGACTTGAGTTAGCGAAAGTGAATCAAGTAACCAAAATTTACCAGACGTTAATAATCCGATGATCATTTGTAAAATTATCGTCCACATTGTAAATTAATAAAAGAAAATCACGCTGGTGCATTAACGTTCAATGGATTTCCGCCCAGCTGTGTGCCCAGCTCTGGAAAAAGCTAACACTACAGTTAACCTCCTGAGTAACTAATTTAGTTGCAGAACATTTATAATGCAGTTCCTCAGTCACTTTTTGATAGTACTAACTAGTTGTTACTCATTTTCAGTAACTTGCCCAACACTGCTCATTATGACATCACAAGTCAGAAAGATCTAAATCATTTTTTTTCTTCTTTTTCTTTATTCAGTCAGCATACCTGAGAAGAACACGGTCTTTTCCTCCACTGGGTTTTCATAGACAGCGTCTATCTTGGTAGGGAGATCTGGCCAGTAGGTGGCCACTAGCATTGGGCCGTTGGGTTTGCTTCTGAAGTTTACTGACCTGAACAGGAACCTGGCAGAAAGAGAGTGAGTGGTGAGCAATCGTAAGCTTGATGAGCTGGGGATGAAATGAGAGTGAGAGTGAAAGAGGGGCAGAGGGGGATAATCAGGAGGTGGGGGAAGTGTGTTTGTGTGCGAGTGTGCGTGTGCGTGTGTGTTTCTGTATGTGTGCGAGGATTTAGTTTTAGTGCAAGTGCTCCACTGGCCGAGCCAGCCACAATGGCCTGATTCATGAGCATCTGGTTCTCGTTGAGCTAAGGTTGCCGACGCCAACGGAACAAGACCTATCTTGCCCGGATTTCCAACACACAGCTGCACAACAACAGCAGCTTCCCAAACTCTTTTCCACTGACCTATTTTTTAAACCGAAAGAGATGTACCAATTGCAACAATAAGTAATGATAAAATGAAGACAGTTTACTGACGTACAGACAAACACACATACACACATTAAAGTGTTTATTTGACCAGAGAAACATCTTTATGATGCATTATTTAAGCAGTCTTCCTGAGGGCCTTACCCCGTCACAACTTAATTAAAACCAAAAATATATATACACTTTCTTTGCTCAAGTAGCTGGCTAAGAAGACAGACTAACAGGATATATATCCCAAGCCATTGCTGAGGCTTCATAATTCTGTATTTGCTGTTACTGAGGCTATTTCATAGTTGTGTGGTATTAGAGACTGATGTTTAAGGTCTGTAATGCAGTGCAATACAACACTTATGTAATTCTAACAAAAAGGCAGCAGCTGGGATGTTTACTTTAATGGATTTTTTGTCTCAAATGACATTTAGAAAATCAAATGAGGAATGTGAATTATGCTGTCAATGGTCTAAAAACAGGCCAACTGGCTGTAAAACAGGTTTAAGTACTATGAGCTATTTTGCTTTAAACGTTAAAGCTATTTTTATATAAAGTAGCGTCCCATTGAGCTGCACAAGTCACCCAATATGTTAGAATTTAGGTATTGGAAACAGTAATGTGGTTGTTTTTGTTGGCTGTTACTTCACTTTCTTCACGCAGTTGGAGGAGCTATAATAATTTCCTACTATTGCTAACAGAAAGTTTCCCACGTTAAAACAGAGGCCGTCTTTCATGGAAATCAGCCACTAGAAATTAGATGCATTTGTCACAGCGTTTACTACCTACCACAAAGGCTCATAAAATGTGTGTCTACAGTTCAAGATAGTCACAGTCTATTTCAGAACGAGATAAAAAAACTAGCTACTCTCCTGTTGTATTTCTACAAAGAGCTTATGAAGTATTAAACCACGACTACAGTTATCACTCTAACCTTTGGTCAAATCAACCTGGACTGAAGCATCAAATCTGAGAGTTAATACTGAGTATTTACAAAAAGTCATAATGGTAATGTAATGGTTATATGCTAGCATTCAAGCACTAGTTAGGTTGCTAGCAAAACACCTAGTCAGAAAACGAGCCAAACTGTTTCTATGAGACAGAATATAATTGCCTTCTTCTTAAGCCTCCAGACAGACTGACACAGTTTTCTGCTGAGCTCGGCGAGTTTTACAAGCATTACTCATTGTCAAGATCTGTCCTACATCATAAATATGCTGACTCAGTTGAAAAAGGGGGGATCCAACTTTTACAAGGGGGAGAGTCAAGTGAGTATTGGCTCTGATTTTTATCTGAAGCAGTATGGAACATGTTTTGTTTTTGAGCACTTGAGCTCATGAACGACAGGCGACTTTTTGAGCCACGCTGATACAAATGTGCTGTATGATGTATGTTGACTTCAATGCCTTTCAAATACTCTATTCTCAGTCTTTTTTATGCTTAAATCAATATCTCCTACAGCCTTGTACAGTTAATAAATATAGGCAACAAACACACTGGTTGAGCATAGCATAAACAGAATGTAAACGGCCTTTCAATGCCAAGAAATCTTGAATTTTAAGTCATTTTTTCTCTATGCCACGATTTTTAAATGTTCCAATAATACAATTTTCTCCTCTGCAGTGTCTTGCTTCCTAACTGAAGAGGCAAAGAGGAAAGTTTCACCCTGCTCGAATTCCCCAAAACAGGCCACAATGTGTCTGAGTTGCTCTGCCGATCATTGCAAATGTGTTGCAGAGAACCACAAAGAGCTGAAAAAAAAAGAAGCTCTTTTTTAAATCAGAGCAGGGTTGTGGCATGTTTCTCAAAGAGTCTAACTCTGTAACTCAAGGTCTCCTGAGAGGAATAGCAGGCTAACTGAAAGACTACACTCTTTCGTGCATAGGTATGCTGGCCTGTTTGCTTTGGACACTTTTCCAAAAATGGCTGTGATGGATATACAGCTCTGTAAAAAGTAAGTAAGTAGTCTATTTTTCAGAACAGCGAGAAATGTTTAACTGATCATAACTAACAAGGACAATCTTTTTAGCCTTTTATAGCAGTTCTTTTTAAACCACATTATTGTTTGTTCAAAGTGACTCAAAAGAATTTGCCTGTAACAAACTTCAGCTGCTGTAATGAAAATGTCCATCTTTCTACAGGAAAACACACTGACTCACAAAGACGGCTGTTGAAACCACAGCCTTTCACGAAAACTCCTCTTCTGCACAGGGTCAGCCAGTAGACACAGTAAGCTTACGAGACTTTAGATTCACTGGCGCCAGTGGAGGAGAGGATGGTAGACTGTGTTTGGGACTGATGACTAGCTTTGCTGTCACTGCATGAGTGAAGAGTTGTTTGTTTTTACCTCTTGCTAATTGTCACGTCATGAAACAAGCATTTAAATGACTATCTTCTCGGGGAACAAGACTGAAATATGAGACAGAGTAAATAACAATAAAGTCCATGACAATCTGTTTGATGTTTAAAAGAAATGATTATGACATCAAACTTTTTGTAGTTAGTTATTTTCTTTGTATCTTCCCATAAAGCACAGATTTTCCAGCTTCAGAGTCTGGGAATGACTGTGAGTTTCAACACATCCCAGCATGCATTTCACTTTTTTCATTATCGAATCAAGAGAGCTAACGAAAACATTATACCTCACCGAAATTAACAACAAACTTTGATGGATGTATTTATTATGTACTGTACATTCGCTAAATTCTACTTCTGGTATAAACAATATTAGAACTTTCATGCCTGATTTGAATTCATTACCTGTCCTTAAAGAAGAAGGTCTCTCCTCTGATCTGTGCTACAGCATCAAAGATAACTGGCTCTTTACAGATGTCCATCGGAGTCACTGGGCCCTGGGTTGGAGTCAATGGCTGGTCTGTTGACACACCTGTTACAGGAAAGAGTTTGAAAAGATCTGTCAAAAGATTTCATCCTCGAGGGAGTCACAAGACTCTAAAATAATCGTTCATAGTTTCAAATTAAAACAATGTTGTTGTTTTAGGATTTAATTTGAATCCCTGTTATGGAAACTAGCCACATGTGACATTTTTCTCACCGTAGAGCTCCTGGATGCCTTTAACGTCGTCCTGGGAGAGTCTGAAGTCTTTGGTGTAAGTGTAAATGGGGGCCATCAGTGCCCCGGGGTCTTGAGAGTGCTCCAAGCCAAGGGCATGACCAAACTCATGGGCAGCCACCAAGAACAGACTGTAGCCTGGAAGAAAGCAACAACATTAAGAAACTACACTTTGGATTCCCCTTTATAAGATACTGATACTCAAATGGGAGTGGACAAAGGTCTTTCAGTTGTTAGCTACAATCTACTAGTGATGGTACTTCATAGAGTGCTATACTGCGACATATCAATTAGAAATAATATTTATTGGGAGTGGCAAATGATCTTGCACTGATTATTTGTCTGTTGTGGTAAATCCCCCTCCAAATCTAAAGCATGAACCGTCCACAAACACTATTCCAACCTTGGTCAGGACAGAAACCCCATTTGCGGTCATCATCGTAGCTCTTGGTGGAAGCGCACCACATCTTGCCGTCGCTGCGTCCCGATGAGGTGCAGGCATCGTAGGTGTCTCCCAAGAAGGTGAAGGGGAAGGCACAGGGGCTGCCCTCTGCGTTTCCTCCCACTGTGGACATGGCTGCAGGGAACAACAAAAGGTTAAGCTATAACACTAAGATGTGCAGTCATATTAGTTCATTTAACTCCTCAGGAACTTATTCATATGCCATAATGTGTCTTCAGAGCAGTTTGGTTTGTATTAAGTTGTGAAGTGAGTACAGAAGATGTTGAAATCAGCATCATGAATACTCTGGCACAACACACACAACATCAGTAACAAATCCACAGGGCACTAAACCTAAAAGCACCCGCCCAAATTGATTTTCTTTCAGAGAGTTACTTTCACGAAGAAAAAAAAAAGTATAATTTCCTTTTTAGCAGAAGCTCACAACAAAGCTACATTCCTTATCAATCTGAACCAGATGAAACCTCTGGTAGTCGTACCTCTCTATGTCTACCGCTCTCTCCACTACCACACTACCTCCACTAAAACCAGTTCCACTGACAGAATGGAAAATCAGCCCTGCCACTGCACATTAAAATACTTTCACAGCCTTTCAGCAGACTGCGAGTACGACTGAAAAGCTCAGCTGGAGCATTCCTGTAAACCAGCACGCAGCAGGCAGGGCACAATGCACTGCACTGCAAAATAAACACAGGCAGTAAAACGCACTGTAGTATGAAGCCATTTGAAGACTTCTGCACAACAGATATGGACATGCAGTATTTACTAAAAACACTTGGTAGTTCTCATCTTAAGAGACAGTAGATGACAAATCTAACCAGTTTCAGGGCAGAACCCGAAGCTCTTGTCGCGGTCGTAGTCCTCAGTGGTGGCACACCAGCGATAGCCATCATCTCTGCCTGAAGTGGTGCATGAGTCGTACATTTCTCCTTGGAAGTTGAAGGGGAATTTACATGCAGCACCATCTCCGTTTCCACCCAGAGTGAATAACACTGAAAAAAAAATCATCACATTAAATAGTTTAAAAGCAAAACCAAGAACAGTACATAAACATTTACATCTTGATTAAAATGAGCCAACATTCCTTTTTTGTTAGTGTCAGAAACTTTGACTTTTAACCCCTCAAACTTTGTAAGATAAAGGTCTTAGAGAGAATATTTGAATTCAGCAAAAAAAAAAAGGTTGCATTTCTTCCATTTGAAAAACATGTAATAGAATGGGAGGCTCCAGCATAAACAATGTGTTCTCATTTTGAAAACAACTACATAAGTACATGTTTACCTTGGCACTACATCGTGAAGGCATGCGGTCATGTTCGAACCATAGACAACAACTCAACACAGATAAACAAGATGTTAAACAAAGCACAGTTTTCTAAAGTGGGGCAATGAGTTGGAAAATAAATATTCCATAATCCACTTCAAACAAAGAACAACACTTTCCTGGCATACCGTACAACCTACTTTCCATGTTTCCAAAATCAGCAGAACACATTCAAATTTAGTAACAATCTTGTATAATGTTTAATTTCCCCGTATGGTGCAGAACGGCTTTTGTTTCAGTTCAGTAACATGCAAGTAGGGCATGGCATTAATGACCTGACATCAATGACACTGAGGTCAGATCTGGGCCACAAAGTTCTAATTATAGTCTTTCTATTAAAAAGCCACTGGAGCAGAAAACACAGGACCAACTTACATTCATGGGGGCAGAAACCATATTTGCCATCGTCATCAAAGTTGTAGGAGGTTGCGCACCACAGGAAGCCGTCATCACGGCCCTGAGACGTACAGCTGTTGTATTCGGTGCCCATGAACAGGAAAGGGAATTTACAGAACTCTCCATCAGCGTTGCCAAACTTCACCTTCACCACTGTTAAAAAATGAAGACCATATTTACAAATGTCCACTGAAAACCCTTTATACATCATATCTCTGTCATCCGTTTCCCCCAAACCAATGAAAAGGTGTCATAATGTTCAATGTGATACACTGCCCAACCTTGCAGATTCCTGCAAGTATACTTTGTGTAGAACTAAATATAAACCAATGGCCTTCTAGATTACAGAAAAGCATTTAAAAAGCATGCTCTCACTTTGGTCAGCAATTTCGTAAGTGAGACACGTGCCAATTACAGCAAATGGCATAAACTTGGGAAAGGGAATGAAAACTCATCCCAAATGTTGTGGTACTTCTCTAAGTCGTGATAATGGGACAATGGGTTTATAGATTACTTCTGCACAGATAATGAATTTCGACGAGATCATATGTTGTAGGAAACTTTCTGGGTCAATGTGTTTGAAAGAGAGTTAGTTCATATTATTAAGCTTCCAGATGGCTCAGGTTTGTCATGTCGATGCCAGAAAGCTCAGACAAAGTTTAGAAAATCAAAATATTGGAAAGTAAAACAATTTTTCATTGTCAAACTTTGTATGGGTTGGACTCATCACTTTATTCATTATCTTACCATGACCTGAAGTTGTACATACAACTGTTTTGATTTATAGGACAAGATATGGAAATGCAAAATTTGATCAATTGGCACTCAATGCACCTTCCAGACAGGTTGATACAATTGTATATTATTTATACATAAATCACAAAAGCTTTCTGTAACAAATATTTGAGTCTTAACACTGAGCATTATTGTTTTTCTAAGCAAAGTATCACCATTACCTTGGCCGTCTCCTAGCGTCCACTGCTCATCATCATCAAAATGGGAGTCTCCCCCAATCCCTGGGCCTGGAGCAAAGGCATGAGCCAAGAGGCCATCTTTGCCGTCGAAGGGGTAACCATCTCCATGCTCTGTGCTCGACAGAAAACAACAAAAATGTGAATAACAAAAGTTTGCACCTAACAAAAAAAATCAAAATATTCTGTGTGCTTTTGAAAGTAAAGTCTCACACCTTCTGAAGGGGGCTGCTTTATGTCTGCGTTGCTCTATCAGATTATTTCTCAACAGGGTCAGCTATGACTCGACAAAATATTATGACACTGTGAGTAAATATCACATAGCTGATTTAGTTTGAGGAACGGGAAATACCCATGCCAATTACTGTTTCATAGGTAAACATAGCTTGTCAGGAATAAGTCACTGTAATAACATGTGGCTTGTTGCTCCTTAAACCTTAGTAAACAAGGCAGTGAACTTCTGTTCAACTGTTGCCTAACTTTGGTTTTATCTATCATCTTTGAAGAGGAAGGCAACTTAACGTTATCATAGTAACTAGAATGTTTGAATAATTCTACTGGAGAGAAAAAAAACAATTTAAACCAGCAATACTATTTTTAAGCCCTATCTAGGCAAGTTAGTATAAAAGCTGGCACTACTTTAGTAGTCAGCAGGGTTTTTAAGGCCCATTTTTCTATTTAAAATTGATGACATTTTAATTCTATGTCATACGAATCCTTAGAGTCTCATGATAAAGCTGCTGATTCAGCCAAAAAATATAGAGATCATCTTTAAATGTTAAAGCTGTCTTAGTTATTTGTAAATAAAAAATCTACACTGTTTGCTGTCCATATAGCCTACATGACATACCATTGCGACCAAAATTGATCATAATGTCAGCCTCTCCATCCATGAGGCGGGTGAATGAGAGTGGGGTGACATCACTCCAAACTTTGAAGGCTCTGAAGAAAGCATCGTTTATGACCTCCTCATCCAGATCAGGAGTATATCCAAGGATTCTACAGGGTAATCAGGGAGTCAGTTTTCATTCTCAAACAAACAATCTAAGGGAAAAAGCAAACTTATGATAATTAAAAGGTTTGTGTTATCATTCGATTTTTTGAAATTCTTCAGTTTGTGGTAAAATCCAACTAAACAGAGAGAATCATATACTGGAAATGTTCTTTGAATAAGGTTCAAACATTGTTACATGACTAACCAACACTGTCATTTCTTTAAAAAAAAAAAAAAAAACCTAAGATCTCCTGGTTGTTATTGTCTTTGGCTCAAAGTCTGCCAACGCACACAAAACCGCTGACATATAAAAGAAAGCCCAATTTCACATTGTTGTAAACCTCAAAAAGAAGAAAAACAAAGGACCTGACACATAGGGCGCAGGAATGCTGGTGTAAGCAGGACACAAGTTACAGGCGTGCAGTAGTGACTGTGAGGATGGGGGTGGGGTGGACTGGAAGTTGGGGGGGGGGGGGGGGGGGGGGGGGGGGGGGGAGGTCAGACAGGGCCAAGCTGAGGTCCATGTCTGAAGGCAAACGGACTGAGGCTTCGTATTTATACTTTTGTGTTCTCATTTAAGGCTGCTTTGGGATTTACAGTCGAACTGGTAGATCCTGATTCAGTAATATTCAGTGTACTATTTCTCAATGCTTGTTGTTAGATTTATGAGCAGTAGTTGGGTGGGGTCAAGTTTTGTTCACCTTTCTGTGATCTGCACCCAACATAGAATATGAAGATGTTCGTGGAACACAACTCCAAAGTACTTCACTCTGTTGTGGTTGTCTCTTTATCGGGTCATTCTGGTCAAATACTTCCATGATGTCATTATTTGAGTTGCTGTACAGTTGGTATGAATCGGACCCGCTCCCATTATTAGATTCTGTGCATTTTCATTGCAGGACAATTTAATGCCACTTGAGACAAAGTTTAGGTAATGATAACTTTCTGACCTGTAAGTAATGTCTTTCTTCTGCCACATTGGTCTTCTGTGGAAGAAGTTGTAGTTGGCCACATCTGGCACACCACAGCGGGGCTTTTTCATGATATCCACAGTTTTGGCATCAATCTCTCCAGTTTCTTGCAGAGAGAAGAACTTTTGCATTTTCTTCAAGGTGTCCTTAAGCACCATGAGGTTACATCTGTCTTGTGGGCATCCATAAAACTTGTTCAGATAGTGCTAATGGAAGAAAATAAACATTATTTAGCATTTCCATGTAATTACATTAATTAATAATGTAAAAAAATAAAGTAAAATATATATATTCCCAAACACTTATGCTTTCTTAACAATATATTCACAGCTGGGAGGGCCAATTACAGAGTTTTAGAAAAAAAACAGCCAATAAAACTTACCAGAGCAACTTCTTTGTCTGTTTTGGGGGTAGTATCGTCTCCTGGAAACCTGATTATAGGCGAAGGGGCAGCATATACAGCTTGTAATGCGATGAACTGAAACACAAACACTTTGAGCACATTCCGACGAAAACTAAATATCGTCGGAAAGCCCATATTTCCAAGTTTAACAACAGGCTATGTGCTGTGAATGCCGTTCGCTCTGGGTTGCAGTCGTTCAGTCCGTCCACTTTTGTTGCCACTGCTCCTCTGCAGGATTTTGTTTTCTCCTTAACGGGACATCCTGCACCTCGGCTCTATGAACTTTCCCCGTTTTGCTTGCACAGGCACTTTTTTCCCCACAGCGGTCTGCGCAGTCTCCAGGTTGGGAAATAGGAGGGGAGGAGGAGGCTTAGGCTCAATAAAAAAGTAATCATTTCATCATTACCCAAACATTCAAGCTATTATCGAGAATTTTTTCAAATTGATAAAGAGGGTAGATTTAAGATGTGGGCTAGAATGGTGCGTGCAGTAAATCACTTCATGAAGCTCACAGACGTGAAAATCTCCCTTAAGCCCCCAACCCTCACCCATGAAGTCTAATTATGTTGATAAAATATGAATGGAAAAACATTGCCTATTTCAGCTAGCTAGAAGGAGTTGTGTTTTGCTGTTTCCATGAAAAACGTAGCCTAGCCTACTTTTCGAATCTGCACTTGCTTTCTGTGGTTAATCTTATTTAAATGTCAGCTGCTTGTTGTTTTATGTTTTGAGTTGTTCAATAGGCTAACCATGCAGAATTGAAGGTCCTGTGAGAAGCATGTTTTTTTTCTTGAGTTTGGCGCCCCCTATGGTGGTGTTGTGTGTACTGATGAAAAATGTCCTCCTGGTCCTTTTAACATTAGGCTAATAGATGGTTAAAAACTCCTCATAGGAGCTTTAATTGGGCTGGCATTGTACATTCAGAAACACACAATTCATTTAGGCCTATAGGCTGTACTGGACTGAATCTTGTTTTATCTGTAAGCCTAGCAGTAAGTAATAAACATAGTTTATACAATTTTAGCACATTTTATTAACAATCCCCATAGAGGTTTGCACAATGATTTACTTCATATTAATTCATAATAACAGATTTGGTTGCAAACACATGTTTTCTCCAAATGTGCCTTGTTTCCTCAGACTGGAAGTAAAACGCAGACTTGTCTTGTAAATGGCTGCTTAGCACTGTTTACAAATGACTTTGTTAGGATTTAATTTACATCAGTGAAAACCTTCTCCCAGCAGTTTCTCATCATCTTGTCCTAAAACATGCTCACATGACATGTAGGTGAAGGAATGTCCCAGACTGGGTGCAACTATTTTCTTTTCCTATTGGATTTTCTACAAAATGAAAGGGACAAAGTCATATTTTCATCATTCTTATAAACTCCTTTAATTAAGAAGACACAAAAGTATTATCTGTTGATGTAAATGTGACACCAGTTTGTATTCGCCCGTAGAGAAACCCAGCAGGCTAAATGTTATTTAAAGTGATATATTGACATCTGGTGGTGAGATGCAGAAAGTCACCTCAATTAGATTGAAGTAAAACCTGCAACACACTTTTCTGTTATTATTTATTTTAGCTTTTGTAACATTAGGCAGATCAATTTCTTCTATAGATATGATTTGTTATGATAGGTCACTATTTATGTCACTGTATGTCATTTCAAACACTGCAGAATGATGTCTTGAAATCTCGTTTCAATGAATCAGAAGCAGTACAATTTTAAAATGAAAGTACATATTATGAACAAGAAAGAACATATGAGGTGTTGTGCTCATTTGTTAACCTAAACTTGTAGGCCTATATGTGTTTATTTTCAATATTTATTTCACCATTTTTATTAGTAGACTGTTTTCTTTGCTGTATAAAGATGTTTTCTGGACTAATGTTAGTACTTTACCATCTTTTTTATTTATTCCAATTCATTGTAATATTTGTATTAAAAGATTTTTAAGCATTTTTTTAATGTATGGATTGGTTGTTTGTTTTTCCACACTGTGCCTCACCTCCTTACCTTACAGAGTGAGGTCTCTCTGGTGTCCTTCATAAAACCATAGAACAGATCATGGACCAATCAGTATCTGAGTGTTCAGGGAAACTAGTCAGGAATATTAGGCAGACATTCAAAGAACTATTTATTGACCCACACCTTCTGAACAAGAGATCAAATTGACACTGACTGTACAGAAACAGTTGGTACAGCAAAGAGCCGTAAGCATCGCTACCCTCTGGTGGCTAACACATGCTTTACATCTCTGTGTGCTCTGAGACCCGTAGAGTCTGCCTTCTTCACCAAGAGATTTAGGATTTACTCTAACTCTCTTTGACATCTCTTTGTTTCCGCCCTCATATGCTGTTCACAGTAATCCATTATGGCTCTTTAATAGAGGAAGCTGAAGGACTTTTTTTGCAAAGACATCTGACAGATGGATAACTCACAAACAGGATTTTGTGGTCTATCTAGCAAAGCTATTTCCCCTCCCTTTAGCCAGAATACAGTTAATTTTTCATAGCAGGGGGGTTGCTGTTGGTGGTTGCAGAATGAATTTAACATCCATTTGCCAACAATATCCAGGGCCTGTCACTTTGGAGCAGGAGCTTTATTTCATGCACTGATACATGCCGCCATCTCCTCCAACTGACACACTTGCAGTGCATCTCTATCAGAGCTGGCGAGCAGAATGGCTACCTATTAAATGTACATGGGCCTGCCTCTCCAAATATAGAAAACGCTGAGATGTGAAAAGTTGAACCACAGCTACAGTAATTGAATGCCTTTGTGCATAAGAATGCAATTTTGCAGGGGAAAGTGGCATAAAGAGATTGCGCAGATAAGCTTTGATTTGCATGTAAATTGTTTTATTTTTTGCCTCCCTTGAATGTTTAAGCATCAGACAGACGGAAGAACCTTGCAATGTGTTTGTTTGTTTTGATGAAATGCTGCTTTTGAACAAACATGTGTTGTTACTGTTGATTACATGTGCATCTCTTCCATTTATTTTGTTTATTGCTTAGATTTAAACACAAGCATTGGTTTTATTCAATGCCCTTACACCAGCAGATCTCATTTTTACTTTAACAGTAAATATTGATATAGTTCATGTCAGTCTCATTACTGACAATTTTTTTTTTCAGTTTAAGTAACTTAAAGTATCTCTACATAAAATATGCATGCAACTTAATGCAGTGCTGCAATATGCTTGCTCTGTTCTGACACCCTTCAAACTCATGTCATTAATTATGAGGATGAGGGGCTCCCCCAGCATGCCAGCTATGGCCCCCTCTTGCAACTGGGAATGGGACATCCTGGACATAAAGGCCAGTTGTATCATGGCTCTCCAGCTGGCTCTGCATCTTCAGAAGCACTGACTGACCCCAGTCCAGCTGAACAGACCGCAGCTCTGGATGTCACCCCTCTCTTCCCTCACTGGCTCTTGCAAGTACCCAGACAGATTCTCTGATGGGTCATCAAACCAAACTGCCCGTATGGCTGGCTAGCACCAAGGTCATGAATGACAAATATGAGAGTCCCACTGCCGCTCTGTGTGCTCCTCTCCTCTCAGTCCAACTCTGAGCTGCTCTCAGTGCTTTAGGGGATAATGTGTGTCGAATACACAGTTAGCCTGTGTGTGTAGTTAATACTGACACTGAGTGGTTTAGAATCAGTCTATTGGCATTGTTTGTTTTATATGCAATGCAGGAGTAATTAAGCAATGGTTGCTGAGTGAATGAATGCAGCAACCGCCCTGTCAATAAATCTGTTTCAAGATAACTTAATTTGGCTAAGCACTGTGTTACAGAACACTGTGACACATATTATATCACTCGGTTTGAAACATTCGGATGATGAATTATTGAACATAAATCCATTATCTTCAACATATTTTATTTATGAATGCACCAAGACACTGGAGGACTTTAACACAGCAGGGTAATTATTGTTCCACATTGTGTCACCACTCTTCTCCCCGATGCAACTGCCAGAGCAAACTGCAATGAATCAAAGAAGTGTGAGTTTTTGATTGACATTTTGTGTGTGCACAAGGCCCAAAGCGACATTAGCTGAATTGCTTTATTTAATGCTTTCTCGCTCATTCTGTTTCTCTTTTAGCGCGCCTTGTAAACACTGATGCAATAATGCATTCCATTATACGGAGGAGAAGAGATGAGTGTCTCTCGTGGCTCCGCTCCATCTCAATAATAGGTCAACAGCTGTATTTAAAAAATTAATCACATTCTTGGCAGTTGCAAAGGTTAGCCGCAACACTCTGAGATGCAATATTGGAAGCTCAGATCAGCGGCAAATCTCGGCGGAGATGAGGAAGAGTTGCCTTTGATGAGTACAGCATGTAAATGATTTGTGTGTGTTTATAGGACACGGGGCTGGCCCTGCCTCACTCCAAGACAGCGGCGTCGGCACCACTCTGTGGCAGAGGCTGGCAACAGCAGATGGAAACGAGCAACAGAGGGGAGGGCTGACCCTGCTACAGCACTTCACAGTTTGTACTCTGTACCAACAGTATGTTTCTCTTTCTCTTTCCTCGTCCAGTATTGCTCTGGTTTTCAAATAAGCCTTTTTCAAATCTTGTGTAGATTAGACATCTAACTCTGGGTTCCTTTTTTCAAACAATGTTTGTGAAACGACATTATCTGAGATTTTTCACTCAATTAAACATTGCTAATGTGGCACGATTAACCCACAAATACCCTCCAGACTCTCAGGTTTGTGAGCTATGCATGTTAGTTATAACAGCTGAGTAAAGCTGGCTAAACATCTTATTTTAATGCTTTAGTTCCTCACTGAGACATTATTGGCCTGTTAGTTTGATCTTTTAAGAAAGTTTAAATATTCATGCCTTTCACACATCAAAAACAAGTTCCTCTCAAAGATACCTTGAGGTACGCGGACACACAGATTAAATATGAATGTCTTCCTTTGATTACTTTTAGTAATTCTAAAATATTTACAATGGTATCTTTTGGATTGCCATGGCTATTGCGTGCCGACACTGTAGGATGAATTTTTCACCAGTGATCTGATTTGGTCGTAAAACAGTAAAAGGATAGCCTTGATAAGTCAGGAACATTGCTACCTGGATTGTTGGATGAAGAAGAAGAAATAGTGCATGATGCAAGTGAGAGAAAGGAGTGTTGAAATCTGCCGTCTGTGTGGTGTTCCAGACACTTCTGGAAGCTGTGCTGCAGATTAGCTGTTATGCTGTTTGCACGTGTCGGCTTAGGAAACGTCTGTCTTTCTGCTGGCTGCTTTTAAGCTTATGAATTAGTAAACCCTACAATAATTATTACTTTACCTCCATGTTCAACCTTCACTGGGAAAAAATGTTCCTAAAATAGTGTGTTTTATAATCTGAGGGTCCCACCTCAGTTCATTCATTAACACCAATTTCTTATACTAATGGTGATTTTTTTTCCCCCCCCTCCTTGGAGCGTAATTAGGAATGAAAAAACATCAGAAGATAAGTAATCGTCCATTAAAAGAGAATGAGAATAGTATTTCAAAAACAACAGATACCCTTTGGGAAATCAGACTCAGCATCATCTCCTTTCACTCATTAAAAGCAACCAGGCCTGGCAACTTCCTTCCTTCCTGGCTCTGCAGCTTGAAAACGTCCTATTTCATTATCATTTAGTGGCCTTATATATCAAACAAGAGTAGTATTTATACATGTAATATAATCATCAGTTTGCAGCACAATCAGTCAGGCAGAGGTCTTGAACAACTTGTCATGAAGCCTTTATTTATCTGGTTAATGCACTTAAACAGACTAACGTGAGGAGTTTAATTACTTTAAATTCTACTACCTTAAACAGCCAATTTCAACAGCTGGACTTAATTCTTTCTTTACTTCCTGACCCCTGAATTTGAACATAAGTCATAGGTGAAGTGGCTCAAACAAATCCCCACAGTCATCTTATCGATCCTGCTTCATGGAAGATAACAGTAATACCTTTCAAGCTCAACAGGTCATATGGTTTGGGCCCACTGTCACAATTTCCGCACAAAAGTGAATTTCCTATTCCTTGTCAATAACAAGCTCGATGTCACCTCTGAAGCTGAGGGAGCATGATTCAATCAAGCTTTCTCTTTTTTTTCTGTTTTGACCCCTGGTCACCCTGTTGGTAAAGGGGAGTAGAGTTACCGTTTTTCTCAAGTACCCTTCAGATATCTGAAAACTCACTACACACACTTTTTTTTTACATCTGACAACAAGGCTTAACTTGTTTGGAGCTCTTACTCAAGCAGAAAGATCAGCTCAAGTTGCATGCATTTCTTTTAGGACAATAAGCATGAATCTTTCTTCACTTTAGGCTTGCATCATACAATTCAAAATCTACTATTTGCAATTACATATTGCGATGTGCAATGTGCACAAACGCCATAACTTGAAGTGTCAGTATGTTTCTGTGTGTGACATTTGTAATGGTTTCCGAAATAATTTTGAAATAGCTCTTATCTTCTTCATAAGCAAGTGTGAATGTGTCATATGTGTGTGTGTGAGTGTTGTATGTATGTGCGATGTGATTATTGCCCTTGTTAGTATTACGATGAGGATGATTATTTGTGCTGCTCTCAAAGCAGACAGTATTTTTAACATCTTTGAAAGGTTGATTGGAGACACAATCATTAAACATACCCAAAGATCTAGCCTGTACAGATCAGTTTATTGCCTGTGCCAAAGGGTTAAGTCATTGTGACACCTGCTGATGTTGTAATTATTTTGTGTTATTACATTAATATAAAACAATTTGAATTCAGTATATATTTTTAAATCTAAAACTTGGTTGTCTCACTGATTTCACACTCCTAGCATTATGGCTCCTTTAACCATGAGTCCAGTGTCTATTATGCTGCATGAAAACATCTTTGTTATGTAACGTGGAAGCAGAGGTGTGCAGATGTATGAGCCAGTGTTCAGGCCATGGAAGCCGTGCCTCCTCTTATTGCCGCCACCTGTGATCTGAGTCTTGTAGCGTCGTGTCTGCAGCCTCATAGGCCCCCCTGTGTGTTAAGTACCGGATGGCGTGCGCGCCGGCATCCATGTTTGCAGGATATTGAAAAAGACCTTTGTCGGGAAGCTGAGGCCCACTGGCCATTGGGGAGCAGTGATCGTGCTGTTCCAAATTACCATATCAACTTTCTGTCTTCATCCTAATAAACAACAAGTCAGACGTGTGATGGATAACACTCATGAAACACAGTCTTTTACTTTATCCTATCCGAAGAAGTAGCTAAAGATAACTAATATCCTGTTTAATTTTTGACAACAGTAAATGTATTGTGATTTCAAATATTTCATCCACCTGGCAGGAGGTAACATATCTTCCTGAGTGAATTGTGTTTGCAGGATTGAATTGTGACTAGAAATGAATCAGTGCACATGGTAGCCCTCTTGCTATGCAAACCAGATAGATGGCTTATATTTAATTTATATAATATTCCCCGTAGAATGATTTGTATTACCAAGGATCTCGGTAGGAATATTTGGCCTATAAAGAAATTAACTTTGTCTCTTTGCTAAGCACACCAATGCATCAAGCTATTACCTCTGTGATAGATGAATCATATTTGATATTACGCAAGACAAATGTATTCATATTGCATATTTTTCTAATTTTTTTTCTGTCCGACCATCTGTGTGTGTTACGTCTTACCAAGATTAATCCGCTGATCCTATTGGGATAGAGGGCAGGTGTTTTTTTTTTTTTTTTTCTTAACACGCAATAGTAAGCAAGAGCTGATATCAAAGCATAATCCACAACATTAGATTTCATATCATTGTAATGTATCAGGGACAGAGATTTCCTCAACTGGGCCATATTGAGACCTGATTTATTTCCTATTATAGGTTTATGTGCATGTGTGTGTGTCTGTGTGTGTGCGTTAAGACTATCAAAAGGGGGCAGACCATGACCAGAGAAGTCATATGTAGAGCACTGTGAATATCAATGATGTATGAAACAGTACTTTGTGTCCTTGGATGAGTGTGCAGTGCAGAATGACCTATGTCTGGATTACAGGGGCCCGTTTGTGTGGAGAGACAATGGGCAAAAGTTGTTCTCCATTATGGTCACTGTCGACCCAAATTCGATCTTTTTTCAGCTACGAAGATCTGATGAATGGCAGCAAAATGGCAGCATGTACAGCTCTTTATATACTTTGATTAAAGTCAGACAATGAATTACAGAGACTACGCTCACCTAGCAGGCTGTCCGGCCTGTTATAGCACTCTCTTACATGCGCCCTCCAAAATTCACTCGTGTACAATCCTTGTCTTTACTTTAGGCGTTAGACAGGACGATTGGATACACACACAGATTGCAAATAAGTGTTCATGTCTGGCCTGTCAGGCTGAATCTGTATAGCTTAATTTCCCAGTCCTGCTGTACATGATCAAAGCAATGCAAATGCAATGGGGTATTGATTTTCACAAGCATCCCTGCTCATTCACTTAAATTACTCCTCTTACTGCTACCAACACTCACCATCACATCTCAATCTCCAAAACTATTTTCATTTTAAATAACCTGCAACACAGCTGCTCTTTTCTGTATTTTAGTCATGTTTTTCTTTGTGTCTGACAAAATACAAAGCGATATCTTATTTGGTGTTATTCCGTCAGCTAACAACATCTGTAAAATGCAAGGTCTTTAGAAAATGTAACATATTTTAAATCTGTATCTCATTACAGATATGAAATTTATTAACCAAAGATCAGGGGATTATAAAAGATAAAGAGCTGAAACAGATGGTCTGCTATTAAATGTCCTAAAAATGAATCTAGTCAATCTTTCACATAGGCAGCTTTCTGACACACCGTGACATATTGTAAACGTTATATTCAGTGTGATATTGATCATCATCTCTGTACCCTCAAAAACCCTGTCTAAACTAATAATGGGCTGTTCCCTAAAAACAGGTTAGATAGTGAACTGTTACTGGTGCTGTTTTGATCAAGATGTCTGTCTGTATTTGGTAATACAGACAGACGGTCCTGCTTACTTCTCATAAAGGAATATAACTCTGTGGCAGTGAAACCCATTTAAAGTCCTGTTCTTGGAATGTGAGTAGCCACAGTGACCTCTCAGTCACAGTGAAACATGGTGATTAAGACATCCAGTGGCAAAAGAAAATGAATTCCTTCAGCTCTGAAGAGGTGCGGTATGGAATTGTCACAGGTCACTCTCCAGGCGTCTGCAGTTTGCAAAGTAATTCATCCTACGCATTATTGCATTCAAGATATATTTCAAGCATTATGAGGCAGGATGTTTTCTAAAAAAAAAAAGCTTTAAATTAAATTAAGGTTAAGTACAAGGATCATTTGACATTTTTTGTTTAATTTATCACATGCTGCTGTTGCAGACTTGAGAATCGTTTTAATTTTCAAAAGCAATTAATGACAAGTGAAACGGGGATAAATCTTGGCTGGGCTCTTTGGCATGTTGAAAAAAGTGGTGCCTATCTATTGGATTTATGTCTTTAATAATGTTTTCATGTCTTTTTTAATCTTGTTGTCAATGTCATAATTATATTCAGCTATAGTGGACCTTCTAAACCTGCTGTATGTAAATTATGTTCTCCGGACATTTGGGGGTAACACAAACAGTTCTTGGAGCTGTGTTGTGTACACATGAACTTTGTTCCTCTGTTGCGTTGGAGCTTGGGAGGTATTGTACATAGTAGTGTTTCTTTGTTGTTGTTTTTTTTTTTTTTTTAATTAAACACCATCTTGCCTTGGCCTAATAGTATTCAAATACAAGTGGTTAGAATAAATCACAGCTTTAAAATTTTGGGCTAGAAACCCAAAGAAGCCAAAAGACACCAGAGTTAGATAAGAACTCATTCAAATGTTTAGATCACTGCCAATTTAATTTGCATCCAAGGCTTATAAAACTTGTGTCTCAAGTGAGAGACCAAAAAAATTGAATTTAAAAATTCATAGCAAATCTGGGATAGACAATAATTTTGTAACTCTTTGACTGATACAAAAGTAGCCAATTGTTTGGCAAGAAAACCAAACTCCCTAACAACTAGCACTTTTCCCCTTTAAACTTTTTTCCTGTGATATTCTATTATTTCAGATTTTAAAAGAAAGAGATTAGTTTATTTGCTAATTTGTTTTCTGTTAAACAAATACAATTATGGAAAAAAGCCTGATAGTTATTTGATTCATTCCAGCTTTCCAGCTCAGAACACAAGTACACTTTATCTTTATCTTATTAAGTTTAACACTTCCAACTTGTGTATGTATTCAGAAAATCATGTAGTCCTTATATTCTTTAATTTGCTAATCCAGAACTACCCAACAAATCTACATTTTATTTGTATTGCAGCTCACTCATCATATTCTACTTTTAGAACTGTTGTGATGTTTAAGTTCAAGCCTTTTTTGACCATATACATCATGTGGCATGGTTGTTTATTAGTCTAGTATTATTGTAGGTCTGATATCTTTTCAGCAAAGCTGTCTGCTCAACTCAAACACAAATAGTGGCTGTGCTCATGTGCGGATGGCACCCTTCAGTTTTCTAATTGATGACTACTGGGTGCAGCCTGACGGAAGCAGTCTGCTGGCAAACACATGGGAGGAAACCACTGCCAAGACAGCTTTTCTATCAGATTGCTCTTTGAACTTCAGGCTTATGAGCTGCTGACAAACTCAGACTCTGCATGGCGGCGTTCTGCAGTACCCCTCGCCTTCCTTCCTCTACTCAATCCCTGAGACCTTGTGGAATCTACAAAGTCAACATTATAGTCTAAGGAAGGAAAATATCCTGCTGGTTTGCCCTCACAAATGTGTGCAACCTCTGGCGCACTGTGATACCGACTTAACTCTAAATGGAAACAGTGTTGTTTCTTTTCTTTCACGCCACCACCTAGCAGCATAATAGACTGTCCGACTACTTTCCTCTAGATAATTTCAGACATAAGAGACCTGTGTCAGCCCCCCTTTGCCTGCACAGCCTGGCCTTCATTAGTCTTGCTTATTGGTTGCACATGCCTAAAGTGGACTGTGCATTATCCTCACGCGAAAGGTGCGGAGGAAATTGCTGAGTCTTCTGTCATAAGACAAGTTCTGAAGGCGATTTCCTTGGCTTGCTTTGCACGTGTGTCCTGGCGTCAGCCCAGTGGTGAGGGAAATAATGAGGCTTAGAGTGAACAGGCCTTCAAGCCTGGCAGGTCCTCATGCCTTTAAGAAAACTGATATCTACTGTGTGCCGGACACGGAGCCCTGAGGGATCTCTAATGCCGTCCTATGGGAGATTAGCTTTGCTTACATTCTCCTTGTATACTTCTTTTCTTAATTCACTAAACCAATAGTTCACTTACACATCAGAGGGGATAAAAAGATTAAATAATCAAAGAAAGTGGCTGCTGTAACGATTAGCTGTTGCAGCAAAATTCATTTGATGAATAATGTGTACGAAAAATGAAAGGCTTCGTGACAGAATTCAGCACAGGCTTGACCCAATGTAATGCAGTAAATTTGATAATATACGTCTACTTGCAGTGTTGCAAAAAAAATTGCATTGGTTTTGAAATAAATTGAAGATAGAATATGACAATAACTATTATTTATTTGAAAATGATATCCATGCATAGTAATGTATAGTGCCCATCTAAAGAATATATTATTATCATATTTCTGTGATGAACATAGCTATACACAAATTAAAGAGGACATACAGTACACCATCACCAAACAGTCTTTTATTAGGCCTCTGTGTTTTTATGTCTTTCCCTGTGTGTGCTCTTGTGCCCTGGGTGAAGATGAAAAGTTTTTTGGACTTGTAACCCCTCTTCCCCTGCCGGTAATCACCCCAGAGCCCTGTAATCCCTGGCGAATGCAGATGCCGCCGGGGGAATATTACTGTTCCTAATATTAATCTGCTCTCAAATTCCTTTCTGTTACCAAGATGAGGGGACTCGTGCACCATGTTCTTATGGGTATTAAGTGTGCTACAAGAGATTCATCGAGAGGTAGATTCTGACTCGTCAGGGATCAAGCCCAGCCTGAGGTCGTATCGCTGCTTTAAGGAACACCCGCAAGCACGCAAAACCCATCTCCATATTCTCATAAACAGCTTGACATGAAAGACGCTGTGCCATAGCAGGAACACAAATCCACACCTAGCCCACATGAATCATGTCAGCCTGATCCAGGGGAGGGTTAAAGCCTCTTTAAGGTGCTCGGTCCCTGGTTGTGATACTTGACTTAGCAGCAGGTAAACCCTCGTGCCACGCGGTTGAGGAGAGGGCCATTGTCTCTTTCAGCTGATCAAAGCCACAGTAGAGCGCCAACACCGCATATTTCTAAAACCACAAGAACAGAAATGAATAGGAACGACAGATGGATCGGAATCCTTTTCCCATTCAGTTGCTGTTCATCATCCTGTACCTGGAATTTAGCATTGTTACATTTGTTGTACAAAGCTCAGCGCCAGGGTGGATTTGTGGCAAAGGGCCTCTGCACAACAGTGTAATCATGCTTAGCCTCTGGGAATATATTATTTAGGAAATGCATGGCTAATAACCCCAATTACTTTAATCAAAGAGTAGCTGTCTTAGAGGTGTGGAGACAGAGTATTTAGCTAATATGTGCTATTAGGAACTCTGATGACCCTTTTCCCTAATGACCCATTTCTAGTTGTAGCTTATTATTATGGTGATGTACTGCATCACTTGTGTAAACAAGTATTTTTAAACAAAAACAACACGAGTTTAGGAGTTGAGGGCCAGTCTTAAAGATGAAAGGACCTTCCCCCCACTTGTGCATGTGCAGCCCGAGATGTCTGAGCGGGTGTGGAATTGGATGCAGTCCACTGTGTCACTGGGAGTATTTATGCAATCAGGAAGAAAGCAGGCAGAGGTGCGGTGGTGCCAGTGGGGTGTGAAATCTGCCAGCAGGATTGACACTTGGATGACGGATACCTGTAAAATACATTCGCGCCTCTGAGAGTGACGAATTATTTGTCTAGTGTAACACAAAACACTCAGCGACACTACTGAGGGATTCCATCCTCCCTCTGTGGTAGAAGAAGAGAAACCCTGTCTGAAGTTCGGCTGAGGTAAAATGAAGAGAGGCCTCCGCCACAGCATTCAGATCATTTTGATGTCTGGGAAATGCACATTCAATTATAAAGGCAGCGCTGCATGTAAAGCTGTTTGTTCAGTTCCCTGAACAACAGCCAAACTGAGAACTTGTAATGGAAAGTCGTTCTCTTGAAACAGTGTTCATTTACATGCCAGGTGTTTGTGTTCTGCCTTCACAGGAGATTGGAATTGAAATCTGCATTATTTCTACATTATGTATCTGCACGTGTGATTTTGTTGAGAGGAACAAAGAAAAATGGGCGAATCTGTAATGTAGGGTATTGATCCTGTTCGTCGTTGTCTCTGTATCGCTGTCCTGTAAGTGGTGTGGCTTGTTATGACCCTTAGCTTTCTCTCTACAGGAGTATTAGTCACCATTAGCTGTTCTAAGGTCACCTTGCAATGAGTGGATCGTCCCTGTGGAGACGACACTGTCAGTGTCACTTGGCTTATGTAGACTTGAATCTTAACCTTGACCAAAGAAAACACATTTTCCTGTAGTTAAAGATTTCCAATGAGGCCCAAGGCTATAAAAGCCTTAGGGATTTGACTGTCCAACCACCTCTGCTTATCCTGCTGCCTTCCCTGTTAGCTATCAGTATAAATGCAGACCACCAGCCATGCATTAAGTGCATAATTATTCCATTTCCAAGATAAATTTGGTGTATAGTGTCATATCCATCATGGCTGTCACCTCTTACATGGAGAGTAGGGCACTAAATGAAAGCCTTTTTGCTCATATGCACTTCTATATAGTCATCAATTTTGAGCAGTCTATTCATTGTTTGGTTTGACAGACGCGAGTTAATAATGAATGATCAAGCAATGTCCCTCAAACGAGAACAGCCAGCATAAGCACACACAGTACTGAGGAACAGGGGAAAGGGGTGAGGATGGTGGGTGGGTGTCATTCCACAACACAGGCAATCCTCTTTTGTATTACCCCTTATTTCTTCAAGGTTGCTGTTCTAGCAGTGGGAACAATGTCACAAAATGTGTAGCGATCAATATATGTGAGTATGTCCGATCAGGAAGAAGGCCGATATACAAGTGTTAATAAAGAGCCTAGGCCATACCAGCGTGGTTTTACAGCTTGTATACACTGGGATATGATGTGAAAACAGTGGTTCAGTCCTCAGACGATGCCCAAAGAGGAGCTCTGATCCTTGTCCCCGCCTTGTTTCACAATAAATAACATTGCTTGTCCACTCAGGGCAGACATGGAAAAGAGACTTAGGAATTGACTACCACATGATGTTTTTTTTTTCCTTCTTATTATGTGTTATTCCGTTCAACATGGGATTAGGCATGTCACTGCTGATAAAAAGCTGAAGTAAGTCTTCTGGGGCTGATTGGAAGTAAAGCAGGTTATGTGATGTACATAATAAGAATATTTGGGCAATATTGGGGTTATTTTGAAAGGCTTAGTTGAGGACAGCAATCCAATAGCCACTGCCCTCAGACTAGACTGGGGACTAGTGTGAAAGCAAAAATACTTCCTTTACATAAGCCATGGCTCTCTACCACAGTGGCATTATTTTCATTTATTTCCTGCTAAATTCTTTCAGCACTTGACCTGGTTTGATTGTACGAAACTAAATAAATTACGATGCAGCCTTAAGCTGTTTAAATTTGTTTTATTATATCTTATACAGCACGTCTGGGACACTTCGGTGGTAGATATCAGTCTTTCAAAAAGGATGCATTAGAAATGTATCCAGCTTGTTGAGGGGATGTATGTGCTATACATTATGGGTATTAGTTTAAGTAATGTTGGCTTCCTTGCAGAAAATCACAATAGATAGCCCAAATGCTGCTTTAGGCTCCCCAAACTGAAATGCTAAGATATGTCGTGCATTACATGCTTGACTGCCTCTGTTGCATTTACAGTAATTGATTCTTTTCAATGATTTTGAAAATGCTGGGGCCCCTTTCGGCGTCGCATGTTTGAAAGGAGTGCAGGCATGTCACGCATGGCTTACTCCAACAGATACTCTGCTTTCTTGTAATTCAATCCAGCCTTTCTGCACTCAACCCAGGTGATTAACTCTGTAGGACACAAATGCTGCTGGACTTCCTCCTCTGGATTATGTCCACTGACTCTCACTCACTCTCTTGTGTTATGTCATGCATAATGACACTCATTCAGACGCTCTCATTCTTTACATTACATAGAGTGTGATTTTTTTTCTTATTTTGTAGTTAACTGACAGCAATGCTCTACCGAGGCAAGACAGTGACTCTGTTTTATTATTATACATTTTCAAATGAATATGACTTCCTGGGATGTTTACTGTACAAAACTCCTGTATAAGTGTATAATACCTGTGGTTGAAGCTTTTTTTAAAGATGCAATATAAAACTAAACAGCACAATTCCACCTAAAAGTCCTGCTTATATAGGCTGCTTTTCCACCAATCTATTTACAGTCTCTGGGCTATATTACCTATTGCATATTTTGCTATCTGCCACAAAGACGCGGCAACACAATGGAAGCAAGAGAACTAAATCCAGTGATAGCTAACAAGTGGAATAGCCTCAGCCAGCCTCAAAAAACATTTAATGCATTTATTTTTGCGTGTAAAATAAAATAAACATATTTTATAGAGCAGATATTTTGATTGTACACTGAGCTATTCCCACATAACTAAATGAGGAACTATAGGCTACACTATAGGCTACATGGAATTCATCCTAATACTTATCCTGTTTAAGGTAACTATCTTAACTTTAGCAGCTGCTGTAATGGCTTTAACTTCAGCAAAATTCATCTAGTCTCATGTTTTAACACTATCTATAAATTAATAACAAATCATTTTGGTTGCTTGTATGGAGTAGAATGTTGTAGTCAGACAACTAGAAATACAATTTTACATTTTATCCTTGGAAACCAAATGGAGTGTATATTCATTCTTTTAAAACATTCGACAAAAACACAATAAAAAAACAAAACATTTTTGTCAACAGAAAATGCATTTTTTAAATGTAATTTTCTTTTATACTATCTTTCATGCCTAGCAGTGAATGCACTTAAAGATGGATGGCGCAACTTTTTAATCTGAATGAAGAGATATGTTTGTGATTATTTATTTCTACTTATTTATTTGTTATGCTTCCAATATTGCCGTCAAAAGAACCTTACTCATTATACTGCATTTTAAAAAGCACCCTCTGAATTTCCAATAATCACACTGTATTATACACACACAATGCAAAAAAAAAAAACTGCATCAAATGAACCACCGCACTCCTGTTCACAGCCTTTATCTGTATTGTGCTGGTAAACAACAGAGAAGTTATTTTAGAAATGAAGCAATTAAGCAGATCCAAAATGAACACAACCCCCTTGTAAACCAGCACATGGCAATGTCATTTGCATGCCTTTGAATAACTAATCTCTGAGGGGAGTTCCTTCAGATGGAATTCTCAATGCCATGCGCTCTTTGTTTTAAACACGGCAAACAAACAAACAAAAGCGTCCTGGGTCCAGAGTTACTTGAGCTACCCCCCACTCTATATTCTCTCTCTCTCTCTCTCTTTCCCTCTCTCTCTCTTTCCCTCTCTCTCTCTCTCCCTCTCTCTGTGCTGTCAGATGACCTACAGCTGACTGACAGTGACTGTTAAGTCCAAACAGATGAGGGGGTTCCACTTTTAAAAAAGATAGAGTAAATAAAAAGGGAGTATAGCCCCTCAAGTTTAGATCTCTTTCTTTTTCTTTTTTTTTATTTCGTCTTAATTACAATCTCCATCCATCATGGTCACAGCATTTCTATTCATCCAGCTGATTGGGGACATGACAAATGAATGTGTGAATAAACGGAGTGTCAGGCCAGAGGAGGGAGATGGATGTTCTCTCGGCGGGGAGGAGCGGGTGATGTACAGTTAGTGCTGGCATGTGGCCAGAGCTTCTGGCCGCCACGTCTCTCCTCAGATCACCCCATGGGGCCATGAGCAGGAGCACTGTTCGTCTTCTGGTCCCCCCCCCCCCCCCCCCTTTCACCCCCCCATTCTGTATTTATTAGTAAATTAACACCATGTCAAATTGATACACACTCAACCCCCCACCACCTGCCCTGAATCTCCCAACTCACCTCTGTGACCTGCAGTGTCTGGGTGTCAATCACAGAAAAATCTGAATTATACCAGCATGAAGAATGGTTATTTTATGATACGTTTTCTCCGTTTGACTTCCCATGGTATGATCTAGCATGAATGCACAATTAGTGTTAAAAGTTGTACTGGATGTTGCCTGAATGTTATTAAAAAACCAAAACACTGAACATTAGCCCGAACAGTGAGTAGATTAAAGACAGTTTAGCACAATGCCATGTTTTATTCTGCCCCACTGTGTTCTCGGCAGGAGCCAGAGGGCCAATGTGCCGATTGATGTGTAAAGCAAAGCGAGCGATGCAAAGGGTTGCAGAGTTCAGCCTGAATTAGACACCATTAGAAAGGGTTTGACTGACACACTGTAATCCCCTTCTTCTTCAGACATTATTAGCAAACTCACTTTGATCCTATTATACAGCAGACAATTGTTATCCTGGAAATGAAGGAAAAAATAATAATGTTATAAAGATAAATGCACCCCTACACCTCATTCTTCCATCCGCCCTCTTTTTGCATAGACTCAGCTCTCATATAAATCTGAATTGGTTTTTCAATTATTAGAGTGCCTCAGCTCTCTCTGGCTAAACAAAGAATTTCCATCAGATCCATTGAGATGAAGTTAGATTATGCATTACCGCAATATCCAATTTAATAACTCAGATTTCCCTTTATTGTTTTTTCTGTTTGCATTGTATTCCTTTAAACGACTGAACCAGGCTCCATGGCAGGCTGGAGTAGATGGAAGTTCTGTTCGGGGCTCATATCAATGACTGAGAGCATGAATAAATACAGGCCCTCTACAGCAAGGAGAACAAAAAGTTGAATTCATGTTTCATCTGACTTAGAGGAGCTGAATAAATGTGATTAAACTAATTACGGAGTGAATCAATATCTGTGTCAGCTAGAATAGCTTCAAAAGTAACTGTGATCATTGTCAGTCTGTCAGTTCAGCTCCTTTTAATCATATTTTAATCACATTTCATCTTAACGCTTGCACTTATTGTAAGTCAATCTATTGCCTTTATTTAACAGATTCAAATAGTCTATTTGCAGCACATATATTTCTCTATATTTGAATGTGTTTTGTAATATACATGTTTGTGTTTTAAATGACAATAGGCCAGCAGTCTTTGCACAACGTGATCTCACAGCTCCACTTTCCACAAAGCAAGCACGTCAGAAGTGTCATTTCAAATTTGAAGAATTATAGTGATTGAGCTGCATAAACAACCTGCAGAGGAAGTCAGATTCACTGTCACATCCAGACGCTTTACTTTCTAAAACAAAGAGAGTGGAAAAAGGGATTGTGATCGCAGCTCCGTGGCATATTGGAACAAAAGCCCAACCTGAATGATTTATCTTTTTCCCCTCTTTGAAGCGAGAAACGCTGTCTCCCCGCTGCCTATGTTTGAGCTGCGCTGGTGGAGTACCTGGGGAGGGCAGCAACATGCAAGACAGGAGGCTGTGAAGCTCTTGTCCCCATACTTAGTCTATGCAGAGAGACAGTGCATACAAAAGGGAAAGGGAGTACAGCGATTCTGGCCTGAGGCTATCTTGTGTAGGGCTCCCAGAGCTTGAACAAAGTGCATGAGACATTTTCAAAACACAGATGCATTTTGTTACAGAAGAAAAGACTAGATGAGAAGTAATGGAAACTCATGAAAATTAAAAAAAGCTCTGATGCATACCATGTTTCCACAAGATCCCCTGGTGATTACGTCCTATTGAAATAACCAACACGATGCTTGCTATGGCTTGCTAGTATTAAAGCTGAGAGGCAGTGTTAAATAAGGCCATTTGATACAAATCTGTCACTTGACACCCCCTCTGGTAGCTCACAATACATGATGTCAGCCAAGAGCTCTTCAGCTAATAGGTGCCACCCCTGTAAGCCTTATTGTCTGCATGTCTAAAGTTTTTATTGAGTTATTAATGAATTTCCCTTCATTTCCTTATTTATACCAGAGATCGGATATTCTGAAGACATCTGTTATGTTATTAATTTCACATAAATCTTAAGCTCCTCTATGCTTGAAATGAGGCTTCATTCAAGCTGAATTAATGAAACATGATTGTAAGTCCCTCACGTGGAGAAGGCTGTCATACAATATTGAGTTGCTTATAATCACTGTGTAATCTCACTGTCTGCCAGGGGAGGGCGGCGCAAAAGCCCTCGGTAAAAACAATGTCTTGAGGAGATCAGAAGCGTGTGCATGTATCTGGTAGGATAAAAAGGCTTGGTGAGAAAAAGGATGTATGTTGATATGCGCGATTATTGTTGAGATCAGAGTGCTGGCTGTTTGAACTTTAGTAATGTGGGTTTGAGTGGCTGTCAGAGCACAGTAAAACACTCTGAGGCCTCGTGTGTGAAAGGTTGTTGAGGACATTGACAGCATCATTTACTTCTAAGCTAGCAGGTGCAAGAGGGTGCAAGCCACCAACCATACTGACGGGGAAAGCTGTAGTAGGTCCATGCTCCAATTCAATTTGTAGAGCACATTTCATACAAAAGCAAAATGCAATGTGCTTTAAAGAAGATACAATCATACACAAACAATAAAAACAAAATACAGATGAGTTCCTGTAGACAAATCTAAAGTTTAAAACCCATTCATATAAAACGGCCTTGCACGTCTTATAGTCCCCTGACCTATTCCTGCTAAAGATCATACATACATTCACACACACACACATACAAAGACTAGTTTCTAAAGGCATGACAGTAAAGCAGTGTTTTAGTGTGTGAATCTATGTGTCTATCAGTCACATTTCAGCTTTAACAGTAGCAGTTTATTCTGCTGTGAAGGCTGCAGTGACTAAATGTCTCAGGTGATGTGATGTGTTTAATGTCAGTTTTTTACAGAAACAGCCACAGCACTCTATCAGACAGACAGCTTGTGTTTCCAGGGGTCACCAGTCACCGTACACATGATGACTGGGCTCACACTTGGCTGTCCGTGTCACATTGTGTAGTGCTTGTCGCACCTGTACAAAAGTGTCATTGCATGATTTGCCTTGACTTGGACAAGGCAAAGGACAAGTTTCCAAAATAGTCATTTTGTAAATCGTTTAGACAAACCTGCACCTGGTTTGAAATGTGTGTTAATACCCAGTGACATATTTTGTACTTCATCACCTACACCAGTCTAGGGAGCACAGGGATTTATCTGCCATCCACATCCACTGTTGCTGCTCCAACCCAACCCTAATTATTATTTTATGCAAAGCAAAACAAGAGGAGCGAGTGACACAAAAACATAGTTGCAATTGGGATAGACCTCATCATTGTTTGGCTGCACCCACGACTTAATTATAATTCGCAAGGAGCCTGGCTCCTTTGTTCCCTCTGTAATGCAGCATTGTTCATCAGAAGTGAGCAGGAGTACAAATAATGGAGTGCAAACACTTCCTCCGGTGAAGCTAGCCCTTTCTCTAGAGGTTTACCCTACTTTACTTTTCAAACTGACAGAAATGGGTTGTCTCAAATCTGCCACGGCATCAATTCATTAAAGAAGTAGCCCGCTTTATAACAAACAAACAATGCACCCACCCACCCTAAATCTCTCACCCCGCTAAGCAGGCACAGGCACACACTTGCCACCCAACCCATCCAAAATGTGTCACATCCCCAGCAATCTGTAATTCTGGACTCTAGGGGTTAATTGCCTGCCATGACATCAAAGGAGAGTTTTGATGTGCTTTTTGAGGGCTGTCTTTAGCCAAGTTTTACGGTGAAGGTAGAGAGGAGTGAAAAGAGAGGGAGGGGTGTGGTGAGAGCAGACGGAGAGGAGGGCACATGAGATTTCACTCGCGGCGTAGCAGCGCAGGCGTCTCCTCAGGTAATCCTGCCTCTCAAAGGCATTATTGAATTTTCTTGTTTTTTTCTTCTTCTCTTTGTCAAGGCAGGGAGGAGAGAGTGTGTGCACAGGGAGAATCGAGGAGGGGGGGTGGGGGTGGGGGTGGGGGGGGGGGTTAAACAGAGTGAGCCTGACTTCTGAAGGGTCTGCAGCGGGTGCTTGATTCTCATTCACCTCTGCAGATCCACGTCAAAACACAGCCAGACCTTTTAAGGCGCCAGGCTTTGAAGTGAGAGGAGAGCCTCAAATCCGAGCTCTCCGCCACATATGCCCAGGCTGAAAAATTAGCAGCCATGTGTGTCTCCCTGCATGCTTTGAAGTTCCACGGACCACTCTTCTCTCCATGTTGTAACAGAGGAATCAGAAGGTATGCAGCCTGACTCCCAGATTAAGGATAGAGATCGTGCTGCATGGTAGAGCAGGCTAAATGCCTCATCTCTGGCTTTTGTTCAGTCAGACCATGAAAACCTCTACCTTGTTAACACTGTTTACCTAACTCTTCAGAAAAGCTCTGCAGAGTTGAAACAACTAGTAAAACAGTCAGCTGTGACAAAACCCTGCTGTGATCTGCCTGACGTGGATCTTTAATGAAGTCTGCGTGAATCAAACCAGAAGCTGCACTCATCAAAGACGTTATACAATTTTATTTTATTTACCGAATGAAGCTTTCAGTGAACATCTCCAGAACCTTTTTTTTTTTTTTATGAACAGCATATAAGAAAAAGTTATGAATGACCAACCTGATACAAAGTTATTATAAATGTCATCAAAAGGGCGATACAGGGTCAGCATTAAAGAACAGAGCAATTGCCCTGAGGGACTCCATTCAACAAAAAGAGCAAAGGACTTAAGACAGGTTCTGTAAACTGATGGAAAAATCGTGCAAAATGAAGTCTCCATAGAAATATTGTCTTTTTTTTCTGGTGAAACAACTTGTAGTTCAGAGTAGTTATGAAAAATATTTACGTTCTCTTAATTGAGTCCTTCTAGTTGCAAGGAGGACCTGTCAAGAGAATAGTATTAACCACACAATGTGCTGGGGCTGCTTATCCCATTGTAATCTGACCTGATTGGAGGGGTTTGATTAAAAGTGAAGGGGGCCACACGCCTCCTAATCCCCGCTGCGCAACGCTCCATGGCCCCAGCTAACCTCCTCATATGCTATACACACCCCCACCCCGTCAAGACAGCTCAGTGCACAGAACCAGACGCTGGAGTGTGCAGGAGTTTAGAGGCCTCTAATCCCCAAGCTTGTCTTGTCCCTTTCTCCTCTTATCCTCATCACTGAGACTTTCTCCTCTCACAGGAAGATTTGGGAGATGACTGCTATTTTGGTGCTGGAAAGTGAAATAGCCCAGAGGGGCTGTGTAAACATTGTGGCTTAGCACTAACCATCATAAGAGAGGCTTCCAGACGAGTCTCCACGCTTCTAAGACAAGCAAATCCGCATCTTGTTATGAGGGAATCGGCTGTGCTAAAGCCTTGCTTAGTGACACGTCTTGTTGTCAGACGGTTTGTCTAAACAGGTATCACAGCTGTAAGCTGTCGTATCACTGTGCATCATTGGCATCCTCTGAACTTAACGTCATCGCATCATCCACCCGGTTCATGAGGAGGCATCAGTATCAGGGGTTTCAGTGACAAACATCATTTTTATGTCAGTAACACAGAAATCACATCTGGGTGTGAGTGCACCTGTGTGTGTTCAAACAAATGTGCATTTAGGCAAACCCCCCCCCATCCTCAAGAGAATCTTTAAGGCTCTGCCTCTGCACTGAGTGCAGAAAATCATCTCTAAAACCCCTCAACTGACTTCTGTTTGGTGTCAGACTACAATGAAAGAAATTGTCTGGTAGAGATGTGTTTGTGTGAGTGAGAGTGGGAGAGATGAGGGGAAGGGATCAGCTCACTGTCACTGTCAGTCTCACATGGTTTCCTGTTTGTGAGCTTAGAAAAGTGCATGTTTGTGCGTCAGTTTCTCAAGTATTTGGGGTTTTTACATGGTACTTGTGTGTGTTCATACATGTGTTTGGAGATAGTAGTGTTGGTTCTCAGAAGGCCGCCCTGACCAGATCTTGTTGAGACTAGGGCAGAATGTGTTGTGACGCTCCTAAGAGGGTCCGGTTCAGGTGTCAGAAAGTGAATGGAAGGAAGATTAATGGCCTCTCTTTCCTCCAGTTACCCCAGCCCTGCATCTCAGGGAGGGGTCCGCTAACCGACCGGATCGCCTGGGACAGGTAGGGTGATTTTCTAAAGGCCTCTCTGCTGATTGGTGTGGTGTGTCCTGTTGAGGGGTCACTGAATGATGGAGTGGGAAGGGGGGAGTGGACTGCCTTTCGTTGCCCTGTTTGAACAGTTCCTTCATTCATGGACCTGTCTTGGGCAATTTCAGTGGGACAGCTGAGGAAGAAAAGGTCCTAATAGGTAGTCAGTGGATCTCAACACTCAGAAGCTCTTATTATCTAATGAGAACATGAATAGAACAGTTTGAAACACACAGCTCCTCTCCTGCTGCTTGTCTTTTTTAAGGGTTTTGCTGAACCATTTTGGAAAAGTGGAAACATAAGAACATGAGAAATGACAGTACCCATTTTTTTCTCAACATTCAGTCAACTATAAATACATTTGTTGAACAGTTCTCTGTCATGCTTTTTTTTTTTTTTTTTTTTTTTTTACTTTCATACCATGTAAGGGCCTATTGAAGACAAATTACATTCATAAGGGAGTCTTTTATTTAACTTTGACAGAGGTACTGTACGAAAACTCTCAGAAGGCAACATTTCTGAGATGTCACAATCTGTTTAATTCCAGTCAAATAATTAAATGTGCTCCAATTTATTTAGGTTGATTTGAGTCCTCCTGTCCACTTCAATCTGAAATAACCTACTCATCGTATTTGTTTGCAAAACTTGGAACATTCTCACACTTCTCCACTTCAGTCTCAGTAGGTTGCTTCTTTGCAAGCGTGTAAAACATGCAGGTTGTCCAGATCTGAGCTTGCTTCTTAACCAGATAAGTGGAATCTTAGATAATGAAATGTATGACTAAACTGATGTGTTTTTATTTGCCTGTCCATACCCTTGGGCTCTATGAGGAGGCTGAACATCGTGAGCACTGCCAGATTAAATAAGGTGTTTCAGTTAGATTTAATTAGAGGAGGCCACTCAGGGAGAGTTTGTTTTTATGAGTAATTACAGCAGGCTGAGACAGAGGACTTTGGCGGGAATATGTAAGAGTCTCCTGTATTGTAGGACTAAGAAGCTCCAGGCGTCTCACCTTACACATTCACATTGGATCAAGCACTGAGTCTTTTGTGCTCTTCAATCCAAGCACTATTAGCCAGTCGCCACCAAGGCTATTGAGTGTTATGTCAGAACAGGCTACCTTCCTCTCCCTGATGGCCACAGACACTTTTTTTTTCTTGGCTTTCGTCTCCATAGTAATAAACCTTTATTGCATAAACATGTTGACAAATGGCCCTTTGTAAACTTTGTTGCTGGCGACATTTATTCACTAACAAAGCAGTTACTTGAGCTGGCTCCCTGGGCTTGCTCTCTATTCAGGCTAGTGATCAGTTGTCTGCACGGCAGTGGCCCCTGGGCTGCTAGCCCACCCATGATGGGAGGCTCAATGAAGGAACTTATTTATAATTGGAACTTAGGAAAGGTTTCCTAAAAGCATTTTTTCGCCTTAATGAAGTATACTGGCACCAGTGAGCTGGTGTGTAGCCAAAAGGTTTTAGTATTCTTTAGTATCGTGTTAATATGATTTGTCTTGGCAACAAGCAAAAAAGTGAAATTGGCACAGAGGGTAGCCATGAGCTGGAATCTCAATGCCAAATTTGTCATACATGGTTTTACTTTGAGGTGGGGTTGGAGGGGGAAAAAATGTAATTAAGGCCATTGTTGCAGTTCTCTGTGGGAGAGCATTGGCTTTTGCTAAGCCTTGTAATTATGAATGATATCCTCTTTGGCCTGCTTTACTTTCTGTCCCTGTTGCAAAAATTGGATTTGTTCCACACACCCCTGCAAGACGCGAGATTATCTTTGACCTGAATTGTCGTCACCTGCATGCGCTGCTCAGAGCATTGCTTTTTCCCATTCATTTAGCCCATTCACTTAAAAGCTTGCCTCCTCACAGGTAACTGTTCTAACATGATGAGGACAAAAAATTACCACTCTGCCTGCAGAAAGGCTGAGTGATCCCATCGGCGTTGGGTTACCCGGCTGCCCCCCTGCTCACTGTACCTGTTGAGAAAGACATAAGTGCAGTGGTATGCTAAAGCAAGAGGGTGGGATGACCCCTGAGGATTTGGTTGACGGTGTGAAGGCTCCTCCAGGCCTGAGTACTCTCTCTCACTGGGTGTCTCGCCTGACCTGGCCGGTTAGGCCCAGCACAAACCAGGCTTTCATTCCAGTTGGCCCTGCGGCTTCAGCTTCTAATAAAGCTACCATCTGATCCCCTTGAATTTCTAAATCGTTCTCCTTTTGATTCTCTCTTAACTCGGCCTGAGTTTTTCACTTTGTTCTGAAAGAGGGTCAGGTTTCTGCCGTCAGTAATGGAGTGTTTGCTGAACTGTAAAGTTGTGTGCAAGTATGCAACGGCCAATTGACAAGAAGTTTTGGCTCTTAGATGAGATATTTTTTAAAGTAAGTTATTGCTGCGAAGACATTGAAATACTAATAGTCTGGGCATTTGTATAATCCATGGGAGTGAGCATATGGAATAGATGAAAAACAGGAAAATAAGTTTGCATGTATGAAATAAAAAAAATAAAAAATGTAGAATACAAATGTGGATACATGTTGTGAAAGTTTGAATAAATAAAATGTAAGACTGATCAGTGGAACAAAAATAGAGAATACTAAATTAAATCTTGTGTCATCAGTCAACCTTATCATGCCAGGCATTACCTACTTTGTTAAAGAATGACCAAAACTTCACACTCATTATTTTTTAAAATTTCTATTGAACCTATATTTAGCCAGGTCAGTTCATCAGTTAAAACAGATAGAGAACATTTGGATTTAAGACTAATGATTAGATTGTGGATTCAAAAGATTCCATACCGTTATGTTCATATGAATTGAAAATACCAAGAAAGAATACTATAATATACTACAATTATGTGATTAGTACGACATACACGCAGCTGTAATACATAAATAGCTCGAAGATCACAAACTTACTGATGTACTGTGGAGGTATTCTTGTTTGAAATTAACAACAGGCTGAGCTGCAGATGATATGAATAGACTTATGGACTTCAGGGGCCCAGAAAATTATAGGTTTGTTTTAACAGACTGAATATTCTCTGGTGTAATGAGCAAAGTACACCCATAAATTTGCACAGACGCCTCCAGGCAGGGCCTAGTGTGTCAGGACTGTATGGTGTTTTCTCTTTAGCACCCGTCTTTAACTGCCAAGGATGGTGTTTAAGGAAATTACACCCTAGGTAGCAGACACTCCCAGACTTTAATTGAATAGCCTTTTTATCACTGTTGTCCAATGTTTCCTACTATGAGCTTTGTTTTTGTAATTACTGCTTTAAATACATAAATGAATGCACAATTATCGTCTGAGCTGTCTGTAGTCAGGAACACAGAATCATTGTCTTATCCTATGCTTTAAAATACAGCTTTCATACTCGGTGAGAAAACTCAGAATTCTGCATTGTAAGCCTGATTGGTTGAGTTGTTCATTCAAAAAAATATACCAGTTAAATGACTCAGTGCTAAACTTAACTGCAACTAAACTAAATCACTAAAAAGTGTGTAAGATAAGAGATTTATTTTAAGCTGCTTCAGAGGGAAACCTCATGTTGTATTGTATTGTATGTAAGGGCAAAAATTACATCAGTTAACTAACAAACACAACTAACGTTAGGCACTTGGCACTTTGTCCATAATGTGGGCGCACTTACACTATAGGCCCAGTTGCCCTACCATGCTGAAGCACGATTGTCCTCCCTCCCCAGTCCTATGCTGGCCTGCATTCACATTACTCCAGGCCAAACCAGACCTCTCAGAGCGCACTTGACAAAAGTCCAGAGGGACTGAAACGTTGTGTTTTTTTTTTCTTCTAATAAATTGTTTAGGTGTAATATAAGCGCACTCACCCTGAAATTTCTGTATGATCCTTTTCCACTTGTGCGATCTCTGCAAATTCTACATTGCAGTTCAAATGTCTGGGGAGCATAAGTTTGGCTGTGCTCTCTCAGATCACAGAGAAAGTATTTCCTGACATGTGTTGGTGCCCTAGCCTGTACCCATGCCCGGCTCTGTGTGTGTGCCCGTGGCACTCAGCAGAACAGAGGGAAATGAAAGACCTCTTATGCTGATGCCAGTCACAGATGCCCAGCACTACCACCCGCCTACCTCACTGCCTGCTCTGTCTGCATTCCCCTCTGACACTGTCCTGACGGGGCCCCGCTCAGACCTGCAGGTGGCCCCATTAGCAGGGAAAGTATGTCAGTGGAGCTGCCCAGGGAGTGTGAATGGAGCAGGCTGTTCCTGAATTGTGGTTCCTCTGGAACCAAAAAAGATGGGAAGTATGGCTGTGAAGTTTATAACAAAACCATGAAAAAAATCACTAATTAATATAGATATATGGTGGTTAATGGGGTTAAATTAAATCAGATTGTGACACATTTTTTGTATTTAAACTGTATTTCAAATGCTTTAAAGGAATGCAGGGCATAGCTATAAAATGATCAAGAGCTGGTTGGATAATATGTCAAATAAAGCTAAATTAAACTGTCAGTCAGTTAGCAGGAGTTCTTTATTTTTCTTTCTTTACTTATTTTAAATACAAGCCGTATCTAAAAATGACATTATTTCCCAAAGAATCTTACATTTTGTCTCTTCGGGGATGCTAGGACGTGAAACATTTCACTCACTGACCTTTCATTTTGTCATGACGTCAATAAGTAAAAGACTCTTTCTTGTCAAAATCAGAAATGAAAAACATAGAGTCAAAGCAGAATAAAGGCAAAATAAAAGCTTCTTGAAAGTTTGTATAAATGCTGTGTATTTCAATGGACGTTTTTGGTCACATGCAGGTTCCCAGGTGTAAGGAACAGGATATGAGGGCCTGTGGGATTGGAGCCACTGTGTATGCGAAATCATGCAGCACAGCATCCAGAGTCCCGGTCCAGCCACACAGCTATCTGTTCCACAAGCTGAGATCAAAGTACCAGTGCTGGCAAAACCGCCTGGGCTCCAGCACTGCCTCGCTCCAGCAGCTGCTGAGCAGGAACAGCCCCAGCATGCCATGGTGAGTCTTGGGGAAAGGAGCTGCAAGATTCATGGGCTGGAAGTGTCATTAACTCACTGCATGATTGATGTCCCACATGACTGATAATGTCACAACTCAAAAGGAGACAAGAAATAGACAAGTATCTTCGATCGAATCATTTCTTGTTCGATTTCACTTTGCCAGTGTCTCTCTTTGGCGGGTCCTTTTTTGTCTTGTGCGCTCTCCGGGAGTAGTTTGGGACTTGGGAAGAGCAAGGGAGAAAGATTTAAAGATTCTAAATGAAAAATGTAGAATCCGTACAGGCCCGACTAGACCTTGGTTTGAGAAGTGTTCTGGTTTCCATTTGTAGTACATATGTAGTCCAGCTAATATTGACGATCAGCAGGCTTTGATGTAGGGAAGAAAAACACTCGCTCCCATCAGTGTTAATCTGAGGATTACTTATTTAGCTGTATAAACAGACGTCTGCATGCATGTGCAGCTACCTATCTGTTCCATCCAGAATGTATCAGAAATGATGACAGTTTTCTTCTACTCTCAGACCTGACTAAGTTTCATTTATACACATCTGCATCATGATGATGTTAATATTTCAGGTACATTGAGGTAAGCTAGAGTGCAGTCTCTGCGTAACTTACTATGTTCAGTGTTACTGAGACCTACCAGAAACAGATGAACGGGTGCTACTCCACGAAATGAACCAATGAACCAAAAAATGGCTGGAAATCACTTTTGGCTAAGCGCTGGCTACACCAGAATTACAGTAATTGTAGTAATCTACAGTAAAGAGGCATAGAGCTGTCAGTTCTTTATTAGCAAACAAGACCATCAGCATAATGGTTGGCTAATTCTATATAGATATCTCTAATGCCTGAAACTTCCATCGCTGGGTAGGTCGGTGGCAGATGAAGTCGAAATAACAGCAATAGACTTTTATTTGAATTGTCCATAGCAAATATTCTTGGTTATACACTTGACTTTTAAAAGTAACAGGGATGAGATTTTTTTTTTTGTTCAAATCAACACTTACAGGATACAAACAGGAAAGAGAAAAGGTACCACTTTGTCCACACTTTGCAGAAATGGAAACAATTGAAGCTCCTCCCCTTTAACTGGTGAGTTAACTGCAATATTTCTATGAAATACATATACCTTGCTCCTATTGAAATAAAAATAGTTCGACTTTTAACAACCATCACAAAACATTAAACAAAATCAGCTTCAGTCTAAGAGCATTGTATTACCTTCCAAAAACCTGTGTTGGTCAAAAGACTGTGTGACACCTCATGCTGTTTGCTGGTACATTCTGTCCAGTTGATCTAATTTATTTCCCTTTTCAATAAAGGGCCTCCTGAGGCAAGGTTGTGCACAAAGACAGACATGTGAGTCTTTGGCCGTCTGTGAGTGTCTGCTCATTAATTAGGCCTGGGAATTCCACCGGCCCTCGTTCTGAAGGGGAGCAAAGGTACCAGATGGACTCTGAGAGGGCTGTTAACATAGGAAAAAACAAAATGGACAGAAAGGAGGAGGAAGGGAAGGCCCAGAAGAGACAATACACATACATATCCACACAAACAATTACAACGTTGTGAAATTGTCATGAAAGACCAGCCAACCCTCCCCTCCCCCTGCCTTGTCTAAATCTTGTACAACTCTAACTATATGACCTAATGAGAATCAATATTAAATGCTATAAAATGTTCTCAAAGCACTATCAAACTGAATTTGTGTTTCCTCTGGTAAAAAAGGCATAATCTGCCATAAAGCCAGCTAGGCTGTGTTTGACCCATAAATACCCTGTTTGCATTTTGACACAGTAAATCCCCAACCCTCTCCTGGTAAATTCCAAGTCAAAGGAGCTTAAGAAAAGATAGAGCATTGAATTTGTGGCTCATGAATACAGTTAATGTTGTTTTTTCACATGTCATATGTTGCTTGATTTGATTTTCTGTTATTGTTATTTTAGCGCTTAATCTTCTGGGATTGGAACTCTCCGGGGTGAGTGCGTCTTAGCCCGTTTGATGGACGATGACTTAACACATGTTGGCTCTTTGAGCAAACAGTAAGATGTTTACTGCTTGGATAGAAAAGATTTTAACCAGAAAAGTTGTTTTTGACAGACTATCAAGCTGCTACAAGCAACAGATTTCCCCATTTTTAAGACAAATATTTCGGCAACACAATACCATGCTAGACATAATTCTTGTTTACCCAGAATCTGGCAAGTCCTCTAGCAGCTGTTTTTCTCACCCTGATTTTCTCCAACATCCGCTGGATGTTCAAAACTATAACAATAATACAACACTGAAGAGATACAATCAAAAAGTCTTATTGTGAAATGTGAATATTAAAAAGCTATTTCTGATTCCATTTTGGTTAAGGGAATGATAAAGAAGGGCAGATAGATCAGTTGATGAATTATGAACAGGAGGAAAATGTGCAGGATGGAAAGATTTAGATGTTAAAATTGAGAAAGTGAAGATGACTGAGTGAGCATGAACGGGCCTAGAGATTGAGAGAGTCAGGGGGGAAAACGCCGCAGATGGATAGGAGTAGTGCGTGGAGCAATTGTGATAGATACAGAGGGAGGGTGAGAGAGGGAAGGAGCTTCTTGATTGCTGGTCTCAGGCAGTTTGACTGCTTAGTGACAGCATGCTCCTGCTCCGACCATACGGCCTGTCTCCTTAGCTAACAGCCCAGCTGCACGGGGAATGTCCCCGTGCCTGACATTTTGACACGGGCGCCACGTTGACAAATAGCTGGAGTTTTCACCTCCTGCTACACTGTCTGCTTCCTGCTAAACCAGCCCTGGCTGACTGTATGAAGCGAGGGGGCGGGAGGGTGGACAGATCTGCTGTCGGGGGTTTGGGGGGGTTGCTGATTTGAGGTCTCTGTGGGTGGCAGGCTTCTACAAAGAGGGAGGGGCTGGGCGGCGCTGGCCATTGACAGAACATTTGAGCTAGTTTTTGGGGCTCTTTGCTCACCGGTTACTACAGTTATCTCACATCCACCCCCCCCCCCCCCGACACACACACACACACACACACACACACACACACACACACACACACACACACACACACACACACACACACACACTCAGACACTGTCCCCTTGTACACAGCTTGGTGTGTCATTATAAAGTGAGCCTTCAGAACTCAGATGAGGTGCGTTCACAAAAATGGAGGTGTTTGTCAGTGAAAGGGTCTACTGTTTGATGTATTATTAGATTATTATATCAGTATGACTTTATTGACATTGACAGATTCAAGGTATAGGACCCTTATTGTCATTGTAGGTATAGTCAAAATTTGGTTTTGTGACTTTTCAGGCAAACAGCATCACATACATAAAAACATAACCTTAAAGGCTAAATTAGAACGAAACAAAGTGGCTTAAAGCGATATCATGATAAAACTGTGACAAAACAGCAATAATAAATGATGATAATGTGTGTTAAAATAAATATATAAATTCAAATGATGCATCAGAAGCAGATTTATAGTGCATAATCACATCATCCATCGGGCAGATTATTATCCAATGTAAAGTGCAAACAAAGTGCATCATTTACAGTCAATTCTCAGCTGCTCTCTGAAGGCATGTGTTTGCAGGGAGGTGTAATGGAGGCTCTTGGGAAGAATCTGTTCTGCAGACTGTTAATCTGAGTTGTGTTGTCCTGTATCTCTGACCTGGTGGCAGGTCAAGTTAGTTCCTTTGAAATTGCCCCACTCTTGAGTCCTGAATGCCCTCCTCACTGAGCTAAATCAGTTATTTCTTCTTGACCTGGCTTTATTTCTATTCATGACAAAGAGAAAAATTATTAAGGCAGTAGCAGTCAGTTTACAGGTTTACTTTTGTTTTCTCAGCCTATACTCATCTCTCTCTTACAAAAGACAGGAAATTTGTATTATAATCTGTGCCTCCCTTTTGCCCGAGGTGTCTACCTGTTCCGGCCTTTTACACAGTCTTGAATGGGAAACACACATTGCGTGACAGCGTCCGCTTCCATGTATCTGTTAGTGAGTCTCCGAGTGAGTCGGCTGGGTTGGATGCGTTGTGCCTCGGTACCAGTGGGGTTTTAAGTGCTGGCAGTCGGCTGTTATTATGGGACTGTATTGATTAATCCCCTCGCCTGTATAACCTCCAGCTCACTTTGAGGTGTCCCCAGTGTGCCTGTGCCTGCGCTGAGCACACGCTGTGATTAATGCCCATCTCCTGAGTCTACCCTGCTACAGAGCACCATGTCAGGCCAGATTTGTCAGCTCACAACTATAGATTAGTCTACGACTCCTCCTCAACTTTGGAGCCACCGGTGCCCTGTAGTGTAAATCTGTCCCCTCTCTCCCCTCTCTCTCGGCACCTGTCCCTTGGGCAAAAGATGGCAGATGCATTAAACAATTCACTTAACAGATAAGCTACAATACGCTTGACTTTCTTTTTCTCATACCCTCCCCTCTCTCTCTGCCCCCCCCCCCTTGTCCTTCATCCCTCTCCTCCCTCGTATCTCCTGCTGCTGAAATGGAATTGGATCAAAGAACGAGAGGAGGGGGTGTTGGGGTGGTGGGAGGGGTCCTCATTGGGTTTTGTTAAAATATTTATAGGTCAGGGTTGACTGGTTAAATTGAATATCTATGCTGATCTCACTTGCCTGTTTAACTTGCGGCTAGGCAAATATGTTTCCTAGGTGATAACCTTTTATGTACCAGTCTGACTTCATTGAAATGCATAGAGATAAAAATGTGTCACACTTCACAGCCAAAGTCAGGCAGCCACTGATGCTCGATTATTCAAATGATAATTGACCCCCACCTGTAGCTTGCTTATATTCAGTAGTCAATCACTCTGTGTGCTGTTAAGATATGGAAGAAAATACGTTCAGTAATTTACATTACAAACCACTGGTGAATGTCAAGTACCCCAGGCGAGCCATTTGTGTGGAGAAGAATGGGAAAAATATATGGCCAATTATGATTTCCAATCTTTTTAATAATTTAAATGCTGTTGATATGTGAATTACTGGCAGCATAGCTCTCAGCCCTGTGCCCTGTTTATTTCCAAGCAGTGTTATTTTCTTCCTAACAAATGACTTGATGTTAATCTTCATATATAATTTTCATTTGTCTGATATAATGGTTTCTAGTGGCTTGCTGTCAAAGGCTGATAAATTGACAAGCAGTATCATAGCACTGGAATCAACAATGCAGAAATGTTTGTTGGCCAAGACAGGGGCTCTTTTTCTACCATAGGGCACTCATGGAAATTAAGCAATGCATATTCATGTACACACACATGTGTATGAACACATTCAATCATGTGATACTTTTGCAATGCAAGCTTGATCCTCATGGTACCGAATATCCCACCTGTTCAGGGTTTTTCCCTCCAGTGGCCTGTCAGTATCTCCTCTGCATTACTCCCAACATCACTTTCTGATCTTTGTTAGCATGAGCCATGTGTTTAAACATTACCAGTTTCATCGAAGAAAACACATGATACAGATACAATTTGCATAAATTTCCAAATGGAAGGCGTGAAAGCATGCTCGGCAACCATGCCTGTTTGTTTAAAGCCAGCCAAAGCTCTATAATTAGCAGTGTTTAATTATGGAAATGGCTGCCGAGGAGAATTTCAAACACACTTCTTCCCTGGATCATTAGTCACAGGGGCAAAAAAATGAAATGCTTTCAGCAATGAAGGGTTCATATTTCAAGCTTATAGCTGCTAAAAGGGTGTACTCAGAAAATCAATTTTATGAAAGTCCGTTCAGCACTAAAGGGAGTTCCATGCAACTAAGCAATTTTGAAATAATGTCGGTGGGGGCCTGATTCATGGACGGTAACAGGACTTTGCTCTCCTTGCCTGGGACATTATCCTCTAAGCCCAGGTCAGAGGCCAACCTCTGGTTTAAATCAACCTCTGTTTAGCATAACTCGATTCTTAAAGCGCTGCCGGCTATCCCACGCTGAATAGATAAGTAGTCTTCTGCAGGCGGAGATCAGCCAGTGAAGCAGATCAAAGCTGATGAAAGCTGTCTGAAGACTAAAGTGGGAGGGGAGAAAGTTCAGGTAAACTATGGGAGGAAACCTAACCTTGACCTCATGAAGTGCTAGTTACCCCTCACCACAACAATAATGTCTTAACCTTGGCCACAACCTCACATGCTGACAGTAAACACACCGTTTCTGAATGCCTTCCAGCACACAGGCGCCCTCCATGCTATAAATCCAGTCTCGGCTGGTTTTTTTTTTGATAGCCCTTCACATTACGCCTGGTGTCATTCCCTCATACGGAGGATATGGATGACACATGTGCGGGATCCTGCAGGCTCTCCCAGGCTTTAGAAACCACACGCTGCCCACATACTCTATGGGAGGCTCCGGCGCTAATAGCTTGTTGTGGTACTTTGGTGTCTTTTTTGGTGCGTCCTGGGTTCTCCAGTGTTGGTGGCAATGAACATACAGGGACATTTCTGGTGGGTTTAAGCTGGGAGGTCACATATAAAAATGGCTACAGCTGCACTGGGACGGCTGGCCCACGCTCCTCACAGGGAATTCCCATTAGGCAGATTGATTGTTTCCTCTCCTCTCCTCCTTTGATTCATGTCTTCCATCTGAGCTCTAATGAGCCATCGGCCGTATGGCACCACTCAGGGCATCTGTGCATCAGCCCCTGTACTGTACATGGCTAATGGGAGGCACATACCTTACTGTAAATGCATACACACATATGGAGTATGGACACCTCCGATTTGTCTATCCATGCACTTTTCTGTCAGTTTATTTGCTGCATTCACACACCTCCTGTTCACTTAGACACTGTTAAAAAATCTGACTTTAAGCAATCGGAAATGTGCCTACATGTCTTCTGCTTAGTTAGCATCAAAGTACCAGAACAAAGCAGATCTCAGACGAGGGTAATTCTGCACTGAGCATGTGCACACGTGTTATTTATTCTGCCACAGAAGAGAGGGGACAGCTTTACAGCCCACCACCACAACCATTATTTACAGCCTCAGCCACCCATATATCCTCCATCATCCACTTTTATGGTACACGCAGAAGGATAATTATGATAACAATAATAACTACCCATATAAAATACCTTTACTGCACTAGGGAGTATAACTGAGCTCTACTCTCTGCGTTCCCAAGTAGAGAGTTAAAGCAAGCACGCGTTTCCCTTCACATGAAACTCCTGCAGGCCTGCATCTGATATTGATTCCTGGATATGTTTTGGAACATTTTATTCTGGATAATTTTCTACCTTGGGAATTTGGGTGTAAAGGCTCCATGGCGAATCATTCAGCATGTTTGAAGATTTGGTATTATGTTTTTTTATTAAGCTAGAGTCCTTCTACTTTCATAGTGCAACTACAGGTAACACCCTCTCTCTCTCTCTCTATGTGGTGCTTTTGTGCATCAAAAACGAGGTGAAATTCAGTATAATTCCATTTTCTTATGAATCGAAACCTTTTTATTTGCTGAGAGAAACCTGGAAATACATATATTAAAATGTGGTCCCTCTCCTCATGCAGTGGCATGTTAACAATTTGAACTTCTTGCTTTAGGCAGACATACTGTATGTATTATGTGAAAATAATACTGAATTGTCTTTTGTCCTTGATAACCTATACCAACTTGCCTCCAGCTTGGTTTTAATTTAAGTTTAAACAATGCAGATAATTAGGTGTGTATCTAGATGTGTATGAGAGGAATTGATATCAAGAGAGATAAACAGAGATGTTGTTGGTATGAAAAAGAGATAAGGGCTTGGTGGTAGAACAGTGTTAAAGTTTCGATGAACTGCACGTGAACTGAGTGTGCAGAGGCAGAGTCATAAACACCTGCTGGGTTGTGTTATTGATTGGGATGAATAAATGAATGTTTGCTAAACATATTAGATCAGAGAGGACACCGCTCGCACGCTGATCATGCTGATCTACAGGGTGGCCCGGTGTCTCATCTGTTTGTGCTTGTTTAAATGTGTGAGTGCTGGTATGCACTTTTAATGACATGTGTTCATGTTAAGAGTGTGATTTGCATCTCTCTCTCTGTGTGTGTGTGTGTGTGTGTGTGTGTGTGTGTGTGTGTGTGTGTGTGTGTGTGTGTGTGTGTGTGTGTACGTGTGTGGTTCTGCTCTTATGTTTGTGTCTGTCGCTGCAGATGCATTTAACGATGCACTCAGGCTTGGCCTTGGAGGAATCCGCTGTTCTGACTTGCCTCTGATCACACACACACACACACACACACACACACACACACACACACACACACACACACACACACACACACACACACAAACACACACACGTCCACATTACCTGATCTGTGCCTAAACCCCTCTGATTGCCTGCACACTGTATGTGGGGAGAGCTGTCTCTAGAGGTCACTGCAGTTCCATGGGTGACAGATGCAGCTGAGGCCAGACACAACATCCTGTTTAATATAGCCACTTAGACAAAAGGTATGGACTGAAAGGGAAGAGGAAAACACTGAAAGGACCCAGAAAATATCAAACACAAAGAATAGACAGACACACATGAAACCCACTTTGCTACCTTTTCAGCAAAAGCTGCAGATCCAAATCAGCATGAAGCTGCATTAAGTGCTAATAAGAGTGATTTCACACCTCCACTGAAACCTCCATGGCTACAGCTAACATGTCTGCTACTGTATGAGGAAGGAAATGATATCTATCGAGCAAGTCCCCATCCCTCTGGTGTATATCTCACCCCATACTTGTACTGTAAAAGCGTACATTCAACACTACTTTCCCATGTATTTTGGAGGCGAAAAAGTACTTTTTACTGCACTCCCTTTGCTTTGTTTTTTCCATATTCAGAATATTTATACAGAATATTTTGTAGCATATAATTAAAGCTTAGGCTGTTAAATAGCCACTTACGTTGGCCAGCATTTGCATATAAGTTATATTAATATAGCAATAATTCTAATACAAAAATAAAATGTATATTATTCTGACAATGGTTATGATTCTGCATGGTGAGGGGTGAATACTTTTACTTTTTTATAAATTGATACTTTCACTTTTTTTATTATCTTGAATGCTTTATTCCCTACCTTATGTAACTGTACAGCGTATTTTTGCAATGTTGTATTGATCCTATTACTTTTAGTCCTCTTCAGTCCTCTTCAACCTCTGACTTTCAGGGCTTCTATTTAACACCTGATTTAAAGGCATTCACTGCTGCACCACAGCGTGCACGTAGCTAAATTAGCTATTTTATTGTAGTCTGAATAATTTGAAGTGTCTCTAGGAAAGGTTTTGAACATGAAAAAAGTATAAGAGGCCTTTTCCAGCCACAGGCAGCTCACAGGAATGATCATAAAATCACAAAAGCAGCCTCATCCTCTCTTCAGTTTTCTTATGCTACCCAAACTATTATTTTAATCGGGTACAGGAGTCAGAAGAGTGGGGAAAAACATGCTGCCAGGCGCCTCGTTCCCACTAATTCTATTACACTGGGTTATTTTTAAAGTTCCCTTTCTAAACATTTACTGTCAGTAGTACAGTGGGAGCTGCTGTTCCATATGCTTTGTTTGTATTGTGGTTGTGGTCGCAGTGGGGCAGAACCCGCCTGCTTGCAGCGAGCTAGTGGCAGCTACGTGGTCCATCATGCCAAGTTTAAAATTAGTAACAAATTTAATATGTACTCTGCTGGCATCCGGTGCCTTTTGTAGAGTGCAAAAATGCCTCAATAGTTTGTCAAGGGGTGTCTCTAGAAGACCACAACCAGGCCCAATGTAGAAACTCCAACTGATGAGCAGGGGGTTTGAAGAAAAGACGAAATCCAGAGCAGATGCAGATAACGTCCGCAGTGAAGAGGCTAAAACAGCTAAAGCATTAACACAAGACCACCAAGACAAACTCAGCCAACCCTCCCTTACTATCAAAAGGGGAACATGCATTTGCTCCGGGCTCCTTCACCACGGACAAAACCTCAAGCCCAAACTATTAGCATGACCTAAACGACAAAACCATGCTCCTGTTAATGGCATAATCACAGCAGGAAAGTGATTTATGGCTTTCATTTTTAGTGAAGACTCTGCCCATAACTCCTTATATGGAGGGAAATATCTGCTTTTACTAAGGGAGCCCTCCCATAGTGCCTTACAGGCTGTTAAAGAGTGGAAAAGAACATATAGGTGTCATAAATCTGGACTTCTAATGAGACTGCATAAAACTTCATGTTGGATTCGAGACGCGAACAATAGTGAGGACGTTAAACCAAAGTAAAGGTTTACAGAACATCTTGGCTTGGACATAAAGTCTGGAAGTTTGAGGTGATTTCTATTAATGATGCTTCATCAACAGATCTCCTCTTGGCTTCCTTTGTCATCCATCACCATTTCAACTGCCCACAGTAATAGTTAGAGGATTTACAACACATTTTAAAATGATTAGGACTTCTTCTTTACTGCTGAGTGATTCTAGGTAATGCAAGAATTTACAGTGTATGTTTAATTTGTTCCTTTTAAATTCAATATACTTTTTTGTTTCTGTGTGTGGGTCTAATTTTTCACAATTCAAATTTGTTTTTGAGAGGACGCATGAAACTAACTTGATATCTTAAGGATGTTGTTATCCAAAAACTAAAATAAGACTTTTTTTTTTTTTAATGTTCAATTTTTTTTTTTTTTATAATCACTGACTCCTTGTTTGCATTTTTCTTGGGGGCGTTACAGCAGACAGTCAGCAGTCAGAGGGCTTGTAATTCACTCCCCTGTAGTTTGGCCTCTGACCAGTAGAGGGAGGACACTGATTTATTTCTGCCATGCAACAGCAGGGATCAACAGCCGCCTCCTCTGGCTTCTTGATTATGAGTGATTCTGAAAAAATGTGTCAGTTATTATTTTTAGACAATCGCATAATGCAAGCACAGTGGGGCCTTTGAAGGCTCATTTATTATGGAGGAGATAAGCGTGTTGCTGCGACCAGATTCCTCAGGAACAGGTCACCAGCTCTGATTATAAGTGACTTCACGTCAGGCCATAAATATTTGTCAGCCCACCTTTGAAAGGCAGGCGAGCCATGGCTTCTCTGCTCGTTTTTGCCACATGAAAGTGCAAATGGAAACACTTAGGGGTTGGGAGCTGCATCAGTCATATAGCTGGAATAAGATGGCCAATAAAACGGGCGTAATTATGATGCTCCATCATTTGACACAGCTCGGGGGGTTCAGGCTGTTTGCCTGCATGCTGTAAGAAAAAAATCCCACCCGTGAATAATGGGACCCGTGCTTTTATGAGCATGCTGTGTTTAAGGATGAACTTTGAAAATGTGTGGTCTGTGTGTCACCTCCCTCCTCTGCTCCCCCCTCCTCTTCGACCTCCTCCTCTCAGCTGTTTACCTTTCTGCTATAGAATGTGGAGCGTGTTTCAACTGCCCCTCTTTGATGCCTCTCACTGTATGAAAGCACCGTCACAACTCGCATGCCACCAGAACAACAAGGCCTTGTTGTCAGCAGCTTGCTTGTTATGGGTCAATGTATGGCCTATGCAGTGATGCTGCTTGATGCCAGTCTTTATTCTGTTTGTTTGCGATAAACCAAGCCATTTTGCACCTTTCAGGTCACCCATATAATCCATTTAACAGATTTAATTTGATTTACAGTGCATAAAAGGCACTTTGCAGACCTTACATTTATTTTTCCCCAAGAGTCTTCTTTAGTTATTCTACATTACATGGTTGCTTAAAAGAGCACTTTTGCAACTTTGAGTCTCTTTGACTGCGTTTGGTTTTGAGGTCAACATTGTCATTTTAATGATAGGTTCCATAATCATGGAGATACTGTTCTTGGAAATGCCTCCACATTCCTTGGTGTGTCTGCGTGATACATGAGGGCCATGAGTAACAGTAAGCAGAGCTGATGTAGACATCAGGCAGGTGTGGAGACTCCATTAGAGCTAGCATCCATTTGACTTGCTCACCAGTGTCTAATCCTACACAGGAGCTTCACACAGAGAGGCAGGCCCCCAAGCAGAGCCCAGTGGAGAAGAGTGCTGTCGACACCATACTGTTACACAGCCCCGCTGTGAGTTTTCCTCCTGCCCGCATGATGCCAATGAAAGTAATGTAGTGGAAATAGTCTGTGTTCAGACGGAGGTGGCTGTTCATTATAGGTGCTGCTGCTACAGCATCTCATTGTGCCGCATATCTGTGAAGAAGGGAGAAAAAACAGACAGGTGTGGAGTCTCCAAGAGAGACAAGCTGCTGGCTTCACATGCTGGACTTCATCTGTCAAATCTGCGGCGCTGTTGGCACAGGCTGAACTCAGGAAATTGGAGACATAAATTGAGGAGAATTGATAGTGCAGCTGCTGCTTTGCAGAGCACTGTTGCTGAACATTGTTGCTGTCTGCAGTCACAATGAACTGCTCCGAGGGGTGTCACCCATACAGCCTAACAAAAATAAACTTAATGTGACACAGAGTTTCTCCAAATCATCCCGAATCTCTTGTGAAACTCGTATATTGAACCTTATGCTATACCTCATCAAATTGCACTATTCCATCCTCTCCTTTGTAAGGAGTTGTGCAACCTGTATATACCTCCTATTTCATTTTTATTTTATGGTTCTTCTCTATTCCTTTTTAGATTTACCTATACTGTTTTTGTGTTATTGCAATATCCAAATATCTCAGTTCATCTCATCTCACCAAACCAAACCAAACCAAGCCAAAAGTTTGAGCTTGAGTATGATGAATGTACATGTAATGTGTAAGTTAATACACAGTTATTGTGTATGTATTGAGACTTTTTTATATACATAAAGATTCAGGATAGAAAAAAAAAACCCATATATTTTCATACGAAAATCTTGATAGAAATACCATATAAAGTGAGATCACTTTTTTCAGGGGGCACTATACTATTTATGTACAACATTTTTCCAGTGTTTCTCCAAGTGTAAGTGTGCCTTTACTAATTCTATTAGTGTTACTTTACAGAAACATATCCCATAATCCCATTACGGATGGCCTTTGGTGTCCTTAAATTATCCATTATATTGTATAACACATCTATCAAATTACATGTGTAACATTTGGCAACAACTCAGTTTCAAGTTAAGATTCAAGTTGCATCAAAATAAGCAAACATGAAATTAAAACGGTTTGACTGACGCTCGTTTAAAGCTGCACTTTAATTAAACATTAAATGGCAAGAAAAACACAATGAATTCACAACTACACAACCATCCCCATGGCCTCAAACTATCAAGTTAACTACTGTACTTCCAAGCTAATTGGACATGATGCAACAGTTGATTCTATTACTTAGTCCAATATTCACTTTACTTTTAGCTCATTGTTGGTCTCCACCAGTGTAGGATAAAGAACAGGTGAAAGTCTGTTATTGCTTCTCTGTGTTAAGAGCGACTCACTTACTTTTCTTTATGTTTCATAAATTGTGTTTATAAGTCTGAAGACGTTGATTAGGCAGCTTAGACACAACCAATCCAAATTTGGGACAGTGCAGCCATATAATGAACTAAAAGACACCATCATTTAGTCACATGACCCCTACCTCTTCTTTCACAGTCAAAATTGGGATTTACACCTATTTTGTTTTCATGTTGTGACACGATAAAGCCTTTTAAAGTCAAACTCAGACTCAACAGCAGGCATAAAAGGCCAACAGATGCCCAACATAAATGAGAAGAAAAACAGAAGGAGAGAGCGAGATTAAAAATGAGATGCAGGGGATTATTAAAGGGCATGACACAGAAGATTATTCTGGTGTGTATACACTGGTGACACCAGTGTAAGGTCACCAAAAGAAAACTGCCAGTCCAGCAGACAAACATAAAAGACAAAAACAAGATAACAAGAAGAAGAGCGCACACAGTTTAGCACACTCTGGGTACAATGTAGGAATTCAGGCTGCACATGAAAGCGGCTCTCGTACTGGCATTCTGTAAGAAGTTATTTCATTGTGCACCCTTGTGTTATTTAGCCTTTATAGAGGGATTGACCTGCTTACGTCTGTATGTGTTTAAAGTAAACACAGTGATCTTTGCTCATATTATCCTCTGAGTACCATTTGTCAGTATTTACAGATGGTCCAAGATTGAGATTGACTTTGCCTTTGGTTTAACAGTTTAGCAATTGACACTGGGGGAGAATCATTTGGTTATTAGTAGAAATCATGAAAGCACAGATGTAATGTTATCAGGTGACTCTTACCTTAGTGTTTTATCATCATTTGTATGGGGCTAACCACGTCTTTAACGATAGAACAGTGAAACAATTGAGATGAGAGGTGATTAAAAAAAACTCAACATTTGGTTAGAAATCTTGATTATTTCCAATTTAACAGACTAGGGAAGACTCAAGGCTCAATTCCCTCTGAAGAGATCAAGGTCTACAAAAGAATCAAGGTCCTGGGAAATGGCAGCACTAGCATCAATTTGTGCTACAGCCTGGATCTAGTCAGGGACACAACTGAGAGGGCAAAGGCGCTGGAGCAGATCACTCCGCCTGGACTCCAGCCCGGGTGACGGAGTAGAGGCCTGGATTCTTCCGGACACGAACAGCACAGGTCAAACACGGGTTATGGAAAGACTCAGGGGTCACAATGCAACATCTACCTAAACCACACAAAGCCAGCTTTTCATCCACTCTCTGGCCAGCCCACCAAGTCCATAATTGTCTTTGACAAAACTCATTAGCGGAGACCTTGTAGCAACATCGGCAATCAGAAATTCCATGGAGGGAGACATGCACAGAAACAATGACCCACACACATTTCATTGCGCCTTTTGACAAAATGTAATGAAGTGTGTGTATGGTCCCCCTCAACTGAACCCTGAGCCACTGCGACAAAGACTTTGTTTTATGAGCCCGGGCTGCCCAGCGTGGGACACATCAAATGGCACCTCCATGCTGCTTCTTTAGTCAGACCAGAGGGCAAATTATTGTTTGAGTTGTTGTTGTTGTTGTTGTTGTTGTTATGGCTCCTATTTATATGAAGGGGCCCTCGCTATCGTGTCAGAATAATTCATATTATACTACATCGCAGGCACATGCTCATTAAGAGGGGGCCTAGATGTAAAGTGCACATGTGATGGATGCTCCTGACAGCGCTTTGTCAGAGGTTAACCTCTCATTGACCTTTAGTATTATATCCTACCAAATACCACTGTAACAGTGTCAGCGCCTTTTAAGACCATGGTTAAGAGTAAAAGCAACAAAAACAACAAATGTTTAAAACAAGGCCATGTCATGCTCATATGCTTCACTTCAGTGTCACTCAAACAGGACAGGCTTACCTATGACTCATATTAGGGACGGGATTATTCAATCCCACCATTATTTTTAAGTGTGCTGTAGATTTCATATTTCAGTTACATGTTGGCGTTAAGCCGACATATGTCTTCAAGATGTCGAGCAAAAAAGAAAAAGGAAGAAACACGTGGAGCTCTACATAACTGGGATCACTGCATGCATTTCACCCAGACATTTCAGCTCAAGTGAAATTAAACTCAGATGAATGATTTTACAGTACTGGCAAAGAAATTGTCTCAGAATTTCTAGAATGTACACATATAGCCTAATAGTTCCCTGCAGTCCATAAAAGTCCCTTTACTAAAGAAAAGATGAGTGTCGTGAACTTGTGTGGTGATGGTTCCATGACTACATTCTTAGAACATCACTCCTTGCACAAGTGAAGGTGTGATTGTAGTTTCTATTAACCTTTTACTGCCTCTGCAAATAGATATATATACATATTTTAAAACTGCGAGCATGTACAGACAAACTTTAACATGACCTGTTAGAGAACGTGTTAACTTTAAACTTATTTTAAAGCTATAAGTTACAATACCTCATCTTTACTTTTTACTACTGCTATTCTGAACATTGAATGTCCCACCTTTTTGGGATAGACTGAACAAATAGCAGACCAACACTTCATATGTTGAGATTTTTTCACCTCTGTGATTACAATACAATGGTACCCCACTCCTGACAGTCAGCTGGCCTGTTGACTTGAAAAGAGCAGAGGATAGTAGCAGCGACTTAGTCCAGAAAAGATCAATGACCCCTGACAATAGAGGAGGAGGGGAGGAGGCGGGGGGTCCACTGAATGTACACTTCTGGAGGTGTTTGTTAATGACAGACATATGAGTACAAAGACACCCTCTGATTGAATACAAAGATTAAAGATGTCAAACCTCTTTAAGGATTCATGTTCAACACAGCTTGTTTTTCTTTTCTTTTTTGAATATTTGGGCCTCAGTCACAGCTTATCTAAAATCTGTTTTGGATTATGCAAACATGGCTTGTAGGCGCACCCATCATCGAGCCCCCCCCCCCCCCAACACAAAAATGTAATTTACAAGGAGAAGGGTGTGTATTAGGGAGATTAAGTTGCGCATAATATAGGCTACCTATGGAATTTATTATTCCCTAACATTGTACTTTGCAACAGATTTCATGTCTCGCCTCAGATTAAGAATGTCAGACAAACAAAAAAAGTATTGTGTTTGCCCCCTCCTGCTGTGTCCTCCAACACCAAAAACACCCAAATGAAATCTATTTATTATCCCTCCTTCCTCACTTCGGAGTAAATCTTGGTTGTCTCCTTGTATTATAGTATCTGTGAATAGCATTAGTGTAGTTTCTAATGTGTGGCAGCTGCTGATGTGTGTCTTGATTGTCTCTGCTGTGTGTGGGACAGACTAATTGACCTGTTAGCTGCTATATGAGCCCATCATGGCCATTATCTCTGCTTTCCCCCAGGTAGCCCACGTCTCCACGGTGCTAATCCCATTGCGCATGCATCATTACCTTCAATAGCATAAGGCAGTTTTTTTTCTTTACAGCTGAAGATTTAATTAAATTTAGTTGTAAATATTTGATGCACACATATACCCTATATTTTCATGTAAAGAGCAGCTCGTCAGGCGTCAGGACTGATTACTGCCGAGGATGAGGAGGAGGAGGAGGAGGAGGAGGAGGAGAGAGGCTCCCTGTTAGCAGCGCGTCATTAACAGACGGACAGCTACTGCATCTGTATAAGTAAAATCTTTGAATTTAGATTCATTTTAGGGGGAGTGAATCTTTTATCCTTAATATATTAAGCTAAACTTAATTTTTATTCATAATTAAAGACTACTTTTATTAGGACTTGCTTCACTTCCTAAATGACCACATTGACTCTCCTATAGGTCCTCTCTGATTAAAGAAATATGTCATCAACAGCCTAGGATGCTACCAGCTATATGTGTCCTTTTTTAGTTTTCATGAAAATGAAATGCATCAAATGAGAGGTGAAGATTCTCAAAATAGTTTTATTTTACACTTTATAAGCCAGATTAAAACATGTTTTGTGTTTCGTTCCTGCCATCAGTGTCACGCAAATCTTTTATTAGGTCTCAGATAATAACAGAGGAGATAAAATTGAACCAGTAAAAAAAAAAAAAAAAAATCTAAATAGGCCTAAGTTATTATTTCTGACCTTCCTCATCCTCGTCGTGTATTTGACCGGATTTAGCAGCTCCGTGCATCACGGACAAGCTCTGCCTTTGGCCAAGGACGCGCAGAGTGGACCAGGCGCCTCTCGACTGAGCCTGAATTGCGCAAAAGACTTTTATTACAAGCGTAATCCCAATAACACGACCTCAAATGACTTAAGAGAGGTTGTTGACTGTTTGCAGGTATTGAATAATAACATTTAAATCTTAAAGCCTGCAGTGCTGATGTTGAAGTAAATCCTCTGGCGTTAGTAATAATAAGTGACTCTAGTATAAAACACAAAAGAAGAAGAAGGAGCAAATAACTCAATACAATATTACAAAACAATAACAATTATAGTACGTACATGTAAAAGCATGTCTCTCTTTTGTTTTAGCAATTTAAAATCTTTCTAAAGAAACAAGATGTGATGGATTTATGAAGCTTGATATGTCCGGCGGGTTGTGTAGCAGAATTGTGCGTCAAAATCATTATTCCGACCGCAATTAGTTCAAGCTGCCTCCTTAAGTTGTTTTCAACTAAACTATTTGATTTGAGAAGTTAGAAATGTGAGGATCAAAAGTTTTCAGACTGTCAGGAGGCATCTCTACAGTGATCATCTTATTACAGATGTCTGCAGAAGATTCACCAAAGTTAGCCTTTAATGAGATGGACTAAGGGCAAAACAAGCGAATCAAAGAGACTTTGATGGACCATGTGAATTTCCCTGCCGGGTTTGATCCTACAAATGACCTTTTAATGAACACAATGTTAAGTTAGTGCAGCGGCTCGCTACACAGGGGACAAAGCAGCATTCATCCTGTGTTTCTGCCTCGTTGCTCGGTCTGAACAGTAACAAAGTGTTTGATGCCACTTGTGATTAGACGCTGACAATGGAGAGATGATGTCCCCTTTCTTCCACAACTTGTGGATTTCACTCACGTCCTCCTGTGAGTTATGACCCTCCGTCAGCGCCGCGTCGAGTCAAGATGAGAAACTTTGATCAAATGCACATCTGCAAAGCTTTTAATTGGCTCTAAAAATAACCACGAAACAGAGAAAAAGGAGAGCTCTTGGAAAAAAGTGTATTCTTAGAAAAAATGTCATGAATAGCAAAAAAAAACAACACACACACACACACACACACACACGGAAGAAGCTTACACTGAAACACAATGACAAAAAAAAACTGTTCAGGTCCACGCGCAACACAGGAGGATCCACTCCTTATATGGTCAACGACAATTTCTCTTTTACATCAGGCAAAATGACACAGAGCCACAGTAAAAAGCAACATGTAACGAACCACGTAAAGAAGATCAAACACATTAAATAACCAACGAACAGACAACATAACCAAATAATAATAAATACACACAAAATAAATAGGGTTGCTGAACACTACAGGATTGCCTTACACAAATTTGGCCGTTTTATTTTTTGAAATCTTGGCCAACCTCATCCCTTTGCATCTAGAATTTTTGCATAAAGTCTTTAACACTGTAGGAAACAAAGTTGTGCAAAATCGACAGCCACGTTCACAGTTTCACAGCTCTCACTGCTGCAGCAGCGCCAGGTAGCTCCCATTTAGAGTCCACTGCATGGCCAGTGTGTCCTTAAGTGCATAAAACATGTCCCTTTTTTATGGTGGTGCAGACTGCAGCAATCTAGGAGCAAAAAGAAGAATGAAGAATTAAAAAAAAAAGGCCCCAAATAGGAAGGATTAAGCTGTCATTTAAATGTATTTAATAAAAAAAATAAAATTAAGGTTTATAGCTCGTGTGTTAACTGCAATAGAAATATCAATACTTGTATTTTGATGGCTGTTATTGCGTATAAGTACTCACTTGTACATTTAGTGTTGTACAAATTTGCAATCGCAATAGTTAGGTCAATAAAATACAATTTAGCCACACATATTTAACAAAATAATACTGAATAAAGGTTGATACGATCGTCCTTGTTCACATGTAAGTGTTGGTGTATGGTGTTATTTTGTGTCTCGTGTATGTGTTTGTGTGTTGGGATATGTGTGTGTGTGTGTGTGTGTGTGTGTGTGGTGACTTCACTGATTTCTTTCAGTTCAGTGCAGACCCTCACCTGCTTCACCTCTTCATCACTGGTCTGAACGCAGTGACCTTGTCATCCTGCACGGTCCCGCAGGCTTCACTGAGGTCAGATGGCTGTGTCTCTACTTTGCCACCAGAGAATCCTGAACACACCACACACACAAAAAAAAAAAACACAGGTCAGAAAGTTGCTTTAGATGTAAGATGGGAGACTTTAAAATAGCCTATTTTGTGTCTGAAAACACTTTGATTTTTTATTTTTTTTTGCAATACAGTGCTGCTAGGCAATGATATATCCTGTCACTACATCAGTCTGTCACCAACAGAAAACCTCTAAGCTGGGAGATTTAAGATCAGTAAAATCCTTTAAATATGTAAAACGTTGCATGTATAGGAGGACATACCTTCAATAGTAGAGTAGTGGCATGTTTCTGGGAGTGCGGCATAGGATGAGCAGTGGAGTTGGAGGTCTTTGTGACTATAGCTGCCTGTGCCGTAGACCTTTGAGTGCAAGGACGAGCCCTCGGGAAAGGGGCTCTCAGTGTTGGTCACATTGCTAGATTCATGGAGGCCCCTGATGCCACCACACTGTCCAGCAGGAGCTCCACTAAGCCTGGAGCTCTGAAGCTGGCAGTCCCCGCTTGAGTTTCCTGCCCTCAGCTGCTCAGAGTTCTGCTGCTGAGGGCTCAGTATGACCCCAGAAGCCGCCGTGCGAGCCAGAGACCAAATCCTCGGCTTATCGGATGCCTCGAAGTGGGACAAGGACACTGTTCCTGTGAGGCCAGCCGAGGAGGCTGCCTTGGACACTACCGGGTCCAGGAAGTCAGATGGGAGAGGAGGGAGGGCGCTTATGCTTTTGATGGCGCAGGGAAACGTGTGGAAACTGTTGGTTAAACTCAGGTGCAAATCTGAGCTGCAGTCTCTCTTTTGAGGGTTTGCAGACACAGCCATGGCCCTGTGGAGTTCCTGCTCTTCTGCTGCCGCCTTCTCACAGTCACTGTCCAGCTTATCACAGTCATCCTCGTCCATATCGTCCAGATCACTCAGGTGCAGATCCTTCTCCTCCTTGCAATCGCTAGAATCTGCATGGAAGAAAGTGTTTTTAGGAAACGCTGATTAAAATGTTGCCCAGTTTAAATCTATATACAAAAATGAAGTTTAAAAAAAACTTTTTTTTTTTCACAGGACCTACTTCTTTTATTTTAACTTGTACCTTTTAGGAACAGTTTCTATCTAAATTTGGTGTTCATTACCATTTTCTAACTCTGACACAAATAAAGTGCCATCATAAAGCTCTCAAATGATTTACCTTTGGTGACACAGTCTTGTTCGCTCTTGTTGAGGTCATCCTTCCTGTCATCGCCGGCCTTATTCTTTGGGGACCAGGTCATCTTGTTCTCCTTCTTTAGCCTCCTCCTGGCGTTGGCGAACCAAGTGGACACCTGGGTGAGGGTCATTTTGGTGATGATGGCTAGCATGATCTTCTCGCCCTTGGTGGGGTAGGGGTTCTTGCGGTGCTCATACAGCCATGTTTTCAGGGTGCTGGTGGTTTCACGGGTCGCGTTCTTTCTCCTGGCTGTGCTGTTAAAATCTACTGTCCCGTATCTGGAAATTGAGAAACACAGTGGGAGTTAGTGAAGTTAATTTACGATTCACTCAGACACCTGCGTTGTTTGAAATATTAAACAGATCAGTGAAGGTATCAGCATGGAGTCACACTCTGACCTTTTATCTATTTCCCCCTGTGAACGGTTGCTTTTAATGTACAGAGATGGAAAACGTCTATGTCATTGCTCATATAACACAAAGTGTAGAGAAATGAACTCACCTGTCATACTGATACTGTCCCAGTGAATGGTCATACGGGTAATACGCAGCTGTTTGAGTGATGCCAGAGTGTAAAGTGCCTGTGCTGTCCTTGATGTCGTACTGTGGATTCTGTAAAAGACAATAAGGTGCTTTTAAGTATGCAACATTCATATTCTGACATCCTTTCAAAGTTTATATTGACAATATTCTTATATATAACAGACTTAACTTTGTGCTGTTCAAAATAATGAATAACTCTTAACATGAGTAATGCAAGCAAATAAATCATTCCCATTCAACACATCAGTTTGCTTGACTAGAAAAGGTTAAACACTCTTATAGGATAATCATTTTAAGAAATACTTTTTTTTTTTAGGTTTCCTGCATTTTTTAAAACGTTTTTTTTTCTAAACAAGTGTAATGTTGACATGGAGATTTCTTTTTTTGCTCACTTCAGGTATTGGAATAAGATAGATATAAGAAATAAAGTTTTAGTAACACTGCCAAATGTTAGTTTGACAAGTAATTTAGTCCTTCATCCACTCAAAAATCGTACTCTTCCACAGTGGTAAATTCTGACAGTGGAGTTATATTTAACATTCCAATATTATTTTTCATTTTCAAAGAGGAAGGTATATTTTTATATAATAAATTGAATTCAGTGTCACAAGCTAAACTAACTTCTGCACCACTTCCCTTCATCCTATATGACAGGTTTTTGACTTTGTGCAGACTGGATGCTGGATTAAGCGACATGCCCGGGCAGATCATGATGGAAGTGACCGATAAAATTGATTAACAAAACCTGCTTGATCTAATCGATCATGTTGAGGACCCCCCCTCCCCACTTTTAACGCATCAAATGAACCCACCAGAGTGGAGTAGATCGCGGATGGGTCGGTGCTGTAGGGGAAGTAGTTGGCGTAGTTCTGGCTGGCTGCTGCCGCTGCTGCGTATGGAGAGCTGTACATGCCCAGCGCTGCGTTCAGCTCCGTCCGGCTGCTCGCCAGGAGTCGGTTCTCGTAGGACGGACAGCAGAAGGAGGCGGCGGCAGCGGCAGCGGCGGTCTGGGAGCCGCCTGTCCCGTCAGAGACCGACCTGGAAATCGAATCGCAGCAAGTCGTACTGGGGTTTGCCGACACGAAAAACTGCATGAAGAGAACCGTGGATAGAAATGGTCATTGGCTGTGTCTGCTCTTATCTGGATGATGACTATGCTAACTCTGAAGTGACGGCACTGCATATAGAAGTCGAAGTTTAGTTGATCAATCGAATGCTTAGTCTGAATGTTAAACCCGAAGAAAGAACGTGTGAGCATGTTTCGTTTGTTTTTGTTCACATCGGTTCACTTTCATCAATCACGTGTTTTTATCCTCGCGAGTGACCTGCCTTTATTAAAGGTAAGTCACTACAGAAGATTGTGATAACGAGAAAAAGTAGCTCACACTGTGAACAAGTGTGATAGCCAGCTTGACATCCTTTTATTCTCATTTTTTTTTAAATCAAAATGAGAATGAAATACTGCATGTCAATATATTTGTTATCAATATGGTGTATTTTAGTGGAAGATGGAAAGAGATGTGCGTAATCTGTGTGTAGTGATCTGCTCCAGTTCATCATCGGCTGTAAAATTTGTATTTCAACTTGGGATGGGAAAAATCTGAAGTTTTCAATGTTAGCTGAATTTCCCCTGTCATCTAAATACACACGCTTTTGGTATCATATCAAATCAGCCAAACTTTGAAAAATAATGAAGTTGGGTGACAACTTTTCCATGAGTAACTTTTGTCCCATGATCGACTTGAACTTCCCTGAACTTGACATTAGGCACAAAATGAACTTGTTAAAATGTAAATAAACAACTTTAATCAAGTCTACAAAATCTTCCATGGTGATGAAATGTGTCTGACGTTCTGTTTGTCTCAGTTATTTGATGAGAAAGTAAGAGCCGCACGCAGCACAGTGCAATTACACCTCGTATAGTGAGCAATAGGTGACATTCATCTCTATTGTCATCAGAAAAACACGTGAGTTCATTCATAATTCAGTGTAATTGGACACGGGTGCGTGTATATCGATATTTGGATCAACAACAAACGCAGCACCCGAAAATAGCTGTCAATACCGCCAAAGCATTCACTCATTCAGGATGTTTCTATAGAAAAGTGCTATGACTTTACCGGAATTGAAGAAAATGTACAAGATGAAAAAAGCAATTTGAATGTGTGTGTACACTAAAGTTAAGAGAAATAAAAAAGAGCGTCTTACCTGTGAAGTTGCATTGTAGGGGTATCCAAATTGCGAGAAAGACATAGCTGCTTCTTTTGTTACCATCAGCAATATTCTTCACCCTTGATCGATTGCAACCAATTCTACTTCAAATCCACCGTCTTCCACACATTTCCACGCACGGCCTTTCGCTCAATAATAGATGACTTCACTCATAGGAGGGAGACTTTAGGCTGGCACCAGCTGCAGATTGTTTTATATGAATGAATAATCCCCCCCGAGGACCCGATAAGAAATGAAATTAAGCGTCATTAAGTGCAAAAAAAGTGTTGTTGTGTTAGCTGAAGGAGGCTTAAAGGATAACGTAAGACTTGCAAGATATGGACTCTGCTTGTGCTATTATTTGTGGCTCTATAGTTCTTTAGCATTCATCCATGCAAGGGTATCAGCGTGACGTCACTGTAATCCCGGAACGGCAGGGTACCAAGGATGGAATAATGTCTTTGCCAATCACGTCCAACGCAGGCTTTTCTTGAGGTGCACTGTACACAGTGTTGTACAGCGTTTGTAATAGAATTCTTCACCGATTTGCTGCGATAAAGGCTCGGGAAATTGTTTTTATTGTTCATCATTATTGAATTGTAGCATGGCAACGCTTGGAAACACTTTGTGAGGTTAAATGAATAAGGGAAAAAGAAAGATTGAAGAAATATTTCAAAGAGTTATAGCTGACATACATTCATTGGAGAGGTTATCTTTTTTTTCTTTACCAGGCATGTATTCATTTACGATATTTATTTACTTTACAAAAATATAAAGTGTTTTTTATTTATTTTATAATATAATTATGTATTTTTAAATGTTTTTTTGTATTTGCAATCTGTCACAATTAAATCTGTTAAATCTGACGGAATCAACACTTTTTTTTACTTTTTTTCCCTCCCCTTTTTTAATCCCGACCTCTGTTCGCCTCTGGCTCTGTGGCCAGAGGTCCATCCCGGAGTTAATGACGATGATGTTTCTATCTTTCTCTATTAGAGAGAAGGGTAGTCCCAGCAGCAGCGGTTAGAGGGCTTTTTGGCAGGTCAATAGACCAGTGATTGATGCGCGCCTGGAGACCTACGTGACCATTACGCGTAATGCGTAATTGTATCAATTAACAAATGGATACATGCCCTTGTTTAACCAACGAGTAACAGAGTGAAAATATGCCTTAGAGGTGAAATCCGAAGAGCTGTTGTGGATAAAAAAAAAGACAGTGGAAGCCCTGCTCTCCAGTCTAATTAAATATCAGTGGAAGGGGGCGACGAGAATTGCATTTTAATTGAATGATGCTCACTTGAAAGATGGGTAAGAAATGATGCTGCCTCACAGTGAATGAAACGAGAAATAATTTTAAGCCTTATTAGATCAGCAGCTAAGGCATCAGCAGCTCGCGCGCACTCACATAAACATAAACAAGCTACCCCCCCCCCCCCCCCCCCCTCCTGTGATGCTGAGCTGGGAAAGGGAGGGAGGGGTGTATAATTTTCCCCTATACAAACAATATTTTTATTTACGGTGACAGCGATGAGGAGTCCCACCGAGTCACATGATCTGCCTGTTTCTGACTCTATGGCTGTGTAAAGTTTCCCTTGTCACGACAGATACCTCGTGCCAAATTTCCCGGTGCCCTGCCCTTCATCTCTGATGTATGGCTCTTCTTACCTCAGAGACTTGTCTGCGATTATGGGCTTTCTCTCCGAGGGGCGCTAAAGAGCCGCGCGCAGGAGATGATGATCTCTCGTCGAAAGATTGTCCACAGAGATGCAGTGGACAGAGCCTCTGGTCATGGTCCAGACTCCGGAAAGATCCTGGGAAATAAACACACGCAGGCAATAGAAACTCTCTCACACACACAGTCTTTGGTTCTGCTGATTTCTGCTGACAGGCAACTATGAGCTACACACCTTCAACATAAAGCTTTATTCCCCAAGTTACCAAACTATATCATCATTTAAAGCGGTGAAGTTATACTTGGAAAAAAACAAATCTTTAACTTCTAATTGACCAATTTACATGTTGTTTTAATTTCCTCTTCTTCTTTATTTTACATCTCACTTTGGCTTAGCCAGGCTGAATCTGCACCCATCATTTTTAAGTAAAAAAAAACCTGACAAAATATAAATAATCATTCTATCTTCAAATGAAAGAGGAATGTTCTTTATCGTTGATAAAGAAATATATGATTGTGACATCAGAAAAAAAAAAAAAAAAAACATGGAATAGAGTAAGTGAAGACAAAGGGTTACAAAATAAAGGGACTGTAATATTTGTTGGTCACTTGTGTTTGCGCTCAAATGTCTGAATGAGCAAAACAATGTGTCTCCAAAACAATTTCTTCTCAAGGGACAGTAAAAACAGCCCTGTTTTCGGATTTGTGAACATGTAATTTGAGATTATCCAGAGGGTTTTTAAGTTGTTTATGGAGAAGTAGGAGAATTTTGTCAGCCCCTTACCAACACTTAATCCTCTAGTTTATCTGAAAATTCAAGATCCCCAAATTAAGTCATACATAGTTTTAACCTAGTCAAGTCCCGTGTTTAAAAGGGAATAACAAAGAAGTAAACAATAAGCACGGTTAACATTCTAAACATTTCATTAACTGTTGATGACAGGTACCAGAAGAGTTTATCTGAAGGCTGCTAACTTGCCTAAAAGTTTATTTCATAGGAGAATGTGCACATAGAGAAGGTTGAAACAAGCTAAATGTAATTGCATGCCGGTGGTCGATGCATTTCTACAAGGGCATGCATGATGGCCAAGTGCATATGGACAGACTCATGCATAATGCATGTCCAGCAGTCAGCATAGATCTCCCAGAATCTGGCCCAAATGAGCACTAATTGTACTGGCAGGCTGACCACAGTGCCCTTCCCTCTAAAATGTGTGACAACCCCACAGTGAGACACTTTTTTTCCTTACAGTGTTTTGTCTGGATTACTTAGTGATCACATTGTAACAAGGTTTTGTTTTTTTAGAAGCTAAATAGCTGACAATGGCAATTAGTGAGTCCTCTATCTCAGATGTTTTTTTTCTTTGTGAGTAGAATTGCTTTAGCAAAGTCTGCCTCCTTTGACATTTAAAAGGATTATTTGGTATGAATCATATAGAAACAATATTGTATCAGAAAGAACAACTTTTTAAGCAGCAGGATGATGTAGTAGTAATCCTTAAAGTGCTGGGCCCTGTCGGAATCCAAGTGCTTGATCACATGCACAATTTGGCTTTAAATCGGATAGAGTGTATATCAAGTCTGGGCTGTGTTCAAAAAAAAAAAAAGGGAGAACAGAAGGTTTCTTTTCTTGTCTCCTTGTTGATTTTGAAAGTGAGCAAAAAGTTAAGATAATGTCTACAATATTTGATGCATACGCAGGGATCATAGGCGGGACCATTGAACCTGCTCTTTTATTGGTCTTTTTGGTGGACTATCAAAGGATCTTACTCTAAAAAAATCAAAATGAAGTAGCGTGGCCTACTCAAGCCTTCTGGCAAGGAGTCTCAGTCTTTTGAATTGGAACAGTGACCGCCCACTCTCTTTTGGCAGGTTGATTTGTGAGGTCATGCAATTTCTCAAAATAAAAAAGATAAGATGCACACCGTAGGGATCGAGTAGGGAGTTTGTTTAAGTTTGACAGCCTTTTATTTCTTATGTGGAAAGTCTGCTGCTTAACTCATGAAAAACAATGTTTTTGTCTAGATACTACTACTGTGTGAACTGGCATTTTTCATTTTCTTTTGCCGTCTTGTAGTTCTATGATTTTCTAGATTGTTTGGTTTAGACGCTCCTCTATTCAGTATGTCTGTTTATGTGAAAAATACAATAAAAATGGTGATAAAAAGTTGAGATAGTTGAAAGAAAGCGTGCACCTAAATACAGAATCACTTCAGACAAACAGATCAAAACACAGCGTGAAAGAGCGTCCAAATAGTCTTCAACTGAGGAAGCTGCTTGTTATTAACTCAGACTGCTAAGGCCTGAATGAAGCTGAACTTGAGAATACTTATTGCACTGAACAAGACTTAAATCAGACAGCAGCAAACTCTAAAAGCTGGAAATAGTAGACAAACCAGTTGACTTATAACTGCTCATGTACTATAACATTTAACCACTAGCAGACAAAAGCATTCCCCCCTACAGTACATTCAGTCACGTTATTTGAAAATAAGCAAGTCGAAACCTCCAGTATATCTTGTTCTAACGGATCCCTGTGGTTACTAATGAGGCGCAGTTATGCACGCATCCTCCATTAGAAGCATCACTGGGTGGAAAAAGAAAAAAAAACCTGGAAAGGTTAAGTCAACACTCAATAGCTCACAGCCCTATTCTCCTACTTAATACATTTCCTATGCTGACTTAATGAACCACACAAAGCCTTTCTGGTTTTTCATCAGATGGGGGGTGGCAGCAATGGAAGGGTTGGGGTGGGGGGGGGGGGCGTTGTATGAAATGGTAATAAGGGCAGACAGACGAAGAGACAGAGGGAGAAAGCCCGAGCTGAGCAGGGGATGAAGCTGCACCTACCCGGAGGTGTGTGATCTCATTAAAGCCAAATTGGTATATGCCAATAAATCCAAGGCACTTGTGATCTGGAATTATTACACATGCACACATGCACTGCATACACACAGATTTTCCCCCCATGATGAGCATTAATAACACAGCAAAATTATCCAAAATGGAAAGAACAGTAATAAATATTGTAATGAGAAATAATGGCGGATATGGTCACGGCTGTGGTCGGTTTACACCGAAAACAAATATCTCCAGGCCTGTAGAATAATGACAGCACACGGAGGGAGTCATTAAAGCGTCTTTAAACACAGAGAAAGGAAAATGGTGAGTATGACATCATGACGTCTGTCTTAATTAATCAAGCTGCTGCAGAGAAGAACTGGATGATAACGGTGTGATTAATTACAAGTTTGAATGCTGTACGTGTCGTGCCATGCCGCTGCAGTGTGCTTTGATTAAAGATAGACAATGTGTATTTATTTTTAAAAAAGAACATAATCACACACATATCCATTGGCTTTTGTTTTCCACAATTGAAACACAAATCTCCACTTTTATGGACAGGCATAATTGGTGTTTCCTTTATAACCTCGCCACTTTGATTGCTTGTAGTCTGATGTTTAACTCAAACAAACCCTAGGCATTTTGTGTTGGGAGGCACATATCCCAGAGGCCCCTGGGGCTCCTGGGAGAGAGAGAGAGAGAGAGAGAGAAAGGGGGAAACAGACAGCGGGGAGAACGAGAGGCATGTGTGTGTTGTTTGTGTGTGCTAGCTGGCTGGCAGAGTCCCCTTGAGGCTCTACTGTAAAGCTATCATCAGTGGTGGTGTCAGGGATTTGTAGCTTGTCACTGAGCGAGTGAGCGAGTGCTGGCAGTGACTCTGGGAAATAACTGCGTATCGAGAGAAAGCCTGGCTCGCACAGCCTGTGTGAGTGAAGGTGTGTGCGAGAGATAGAGAGATGCAGAACAAGTGGGAGGAATGTGCGTCTATTTTCTCCCCGGGGTGTCTGGAGATGTATGTATGTGTGTGTTCGTGTGTGTGTGTTTTTTTGGACGGGTAGGTTGTGGGTCGATCGATGTGTGCGTCTTTCATCTCGGGGCCTTAGGCTCTTTGTCTATGTGTGTTCTTGCCGGCGAGTGGTGTGTGTACATGTCTATTCTGGGTGTGTCAGAGCGGCTGCGGTGGCTTTGCAGAGATCTGTGTCTCCTTGTGAATTAATGTTCAAATTTGGACCTGAATGTGATCAAATATGTATTTTCACTCCTCGGTAATAAGGAGTCTGTACCGGCTGCCCCCCTGTTTGTGTATGTGTGGTCTTTGCCGAGACGGATGCCGACTTCAAACCCAAGTTTCCCTCAAGGCTGAGGGCCAGCAGCAGCAGCAGCTAAAACGCTGCTGTCGGGTAAATACATGTATCTGCAAAACAACAAGTTCCTCTGCGATGACGAATGGAGGGCCCGTTTGCTCATTGACAACCATGTATTTCTGAAATCGCATGTTGGCGGTAGACCAGGTTTCAAGGGCCCGAGGGTCATGAAATTCACTCAGCTCATAAATGATCATGTCAGTGTTCAAACGGAGGAGGGGAAAAAAAAAAAAAGAAAGAAAAGGAAAATTGCAGTTACATGGTTTCCATCTGACTGCAGCTGCTAAATCCACGGCAGCATTGTAGTCCTTCTCCAGGGCTCGCGGAGGCAGAAAGACAGTTCCTATTACTGTCAGTCCAATTACCGGCCACAGCACAGCCACCGCTGTCAACACCAGACAGGTCATGATATGTATCGGCATCTTTGCTCTCATGTAAAGCCAGATTTTCAAGGCAGAGGAACTTGTATCTTATCCTGCAGAGCTTTGAGCTACAAGCCACTCCTTTTCAACATTTTATATAATCTACGTGCATAAATTCAACATTACAGGAGGGTCAAGACTCCAGTACAGTAGGAAGTGATCAGAGAGCTTGCTACATATAAGATGTGAAGGACAAGCACAGCAGTGTATGTAAAAGGATGATTGGTCTACTTTAAGGATACATACCGGAAAAAAAGTACACATTCTTGTAAAGAATTGACAACCCGTAACTGAATTCTGCAAAATTCACCCAGCGGTTTTATGTGTCCTTGTGACAATCAACCACACATATACACAGCTTCGCTCAGAAGTGGCAAACGTGATGATAAGTGGTCTAAATATTGAAACACTCTCCGTTACAGAAGACATTGCTCTGCGTCAAGCGTGTCTGCTGAGCTGCCTCTAGTGTTGCACTGCAGGGAGGCAGAGAAGGCCCAGTCCCATCTGGTCCTGGTTCAGTCTGGTTTACTGCAAAGTGGTGCCAATACAAATAGCTGTGCTTGATGTTTGTTTGCATAAATTGTTTTGAAAGGCTTCACCAAGAGTTTTTTGGGTGGATTACGATGGGGAAGTTGGGGAGCCAGCCGTGGTGGAATAATCCTTGCTGAGCTGACAGTTAGATTTACTCTTCTTTAAGAATAGAAAAAAAAGAAGAAGATTGTTTTGGATTTTTCTGCTCCGTTCCTGGCAGCCAGTTTGGACTGTGAACTTTTTCAGTAGGTCGTGCATGTGAGAGTGTGCATAGAACATGGACGTTTGATGATGGAGAAATCGCAGCTGCTCCCTCTCTTCCCTCTTAGCATAGCAGTGTCAATTTCAATAACATCAATGTAGCGCTCAACACATGTTAAAAGTTCAACTGTAAGTTCAGGAGGCCCAAAGAAATGAAAGCAAAATGTCTCTCTTCCTAAAGCCCTCACATATCCACTTTGATTTTGTGATTGTAGGTCAAGGTAAAGGAAGGGAAAAGCAAAGTTGGACTTGTATTACAATGATGAAAGAGAAAAATGTAAAAGTATATTCCATTACAGTGGGCTCATTTTTTGTTTGATTGTACACTCTGGTAAAATAGACACAGCAACCAATTGGTAGTCATCATCACTTAGCTCGTTTTTTGCTGCAGGTCTGAGAAAATTGGCCTGATTGATTTCATGTTCAGGTAAGTGTACTAGCTCAGCTCTAACTAGTACCAGACAGATTGTTTTTGTAGGCTGTATGGATACCCAGGCAGGCCTCTGACTCTCAGCCAGAGCCCCTGATAGGATGGAAATCACAATTCTACCAATGACAGTTCAATCGCTCCGGCCCTCTGTTCCTCATTTGCTGCTCAACCAGTGGAGGTCCCTGCATGGCTCACTCCCAAATAGATCCAGATGCGGCTAAAAAAAAATGTTTTTTCTGCAACATTGGTCTTTGTCTTCAGCTCCTTCACAGGCACATTGTGTCAGACTGCAGAGCTAATACTGGTATCTTCATGTCTGTGGACAAAATCCTGACATTACTCTTTATCCTGAAACATTAGTGGGTTTGGTTTCAACACACACAAGCCAAACAGTGTTACAGTATGAGAAGAGCTTATTCCCCCTTTTCAAGACTTTAATTTCAAATTTTAAAAAACTGAGAACAAAAGCAGCAACAATTATCATTTTTTGCCAAAATTCTCCAGTGATATGAGAATATTGCATCTGAAAAAAAATCCCTGGCATGTTCTAATCTTACAGTGGAATCAATAAAAAGCTGTATTCTTCACAGGAAAGACAGAATCACACTAATACAATCCAGAATAAAGCAACATGTTATACTTTTTCCTTCACTAAATTTCAGCCACATCATTTCACATGCCTATTTCATTTCCCTCTTTTTTTTTAATCCAAGCTCCATCGGTAGGTCTGAACAAAGGTTTTTCATAACTTTCACCTTGGAAAACTGTGGAGGATCTACTCATGGAGAAAAAAAAGAATGGGGCTCCCACAATCCATCTAACTTAAAAGCAGATGTTACATGGTTGCCAACATCAAACGGTCCTGTTAACTGTAAAGAAGGTGAAATCATATACCTCTGATTAGCCTTTTCACTGGTTAATGTAGACAAGTTTAGTACATGGTTGCTGAGTGAACCTCGGCCTCATGGTCGATACAACATCAGATTACAGGGGGGGAAAACACATTTTTGTTTCAACTTGGCCTTGTTCAGGCTAATTTCTGATTTGCAGATTGTCAAGCTTACTTTGGAGAAAGCAAGATCCCTGGATCGGATCTCCACTAGGCCCCCTGCACTGGGGAAACAGGGACTCCTATAAATAAGGGGGCAGTATCCTTGAATTATTGTAACTTGCCTTGTTTTGGGATCTTTTTTTCTCTGCTCTGTTCAAGATGTTTCCCATTTTGAGGTTGAGATGTCTTGAATGTGGACACGTCTTTGATACATTTCAAGGATATTTATTCTGAGAACGATAAGGGGGTAAAATAAGAAGATAAAAAACATTACTTAAAGGGGGAGGATGAGGTGGGGTGGAGACAGAATTCCTTTTAAATATATGGTGAATGAGGGTCCTTTAACAAGTGTTGTGTTTACTTTGCTTGTGGGAAAACAAATTGACACAGGCGGCGTCTGAGAGGGCTGTAGAACAGCTCTTTGGTATGGAGCAAGGCTTAAATTCCAGGCAGCAAGCACAGCAGTGTCACCCCAAGGTGTTGAGAGTAAATATACGGTGTTACCTTTAGGCTAAATAGGGGGAAAAATACACAAAGATTGAAGTGCACATCAGTGCCAAAGTAGAGCAAGTGTTTCACCCACTAGCAGCAAAAACTACCACGCATAATACCACTCATCATTTCTATTTGTTTTTAGTGCTTTTTGTTATTAAATGTTACATATGTCACTAAAGCAAATACTTGTGCCCTAGCAGAGAGTTAAACTTATCCTCAAAGCTCCCATTTTCAAAAATAATGAACACAATACATGTAGTGAAATCTTTTAGATTTTTGTGTGCAATAATTGGCATCGGACATAATATTTCAATCATTTTACAAAGATGTTTTTGATTACACCAAATAAAAATGTTTTTTTTTAATGGAATCACATTGAGGAGAAAATACTGTGGAAATGTAGGCCTTGCCTTTCATCACACCTTGACGGAGAATATTACTTTAAGACAGTTTAAAATCCATCTGCATATCGAAAACCATACAAATGTAGTGTAGTGGCATTATACTTTAGGATGTAAACACGTTACAATGTCTCTCTGTCGTGTACGTCTGGTGACAGTGTATTGTACATGTGTGTGTTTTCACTGCAGACTGTGTTGATGTGGGTGTAGTAGGTGCTTGACCTTTGCCAGTGGGAGAGCAAAGCAGTGAAAGAGAGATATCACTGTGCGGTTCTCTAATCTGTTCACTTAGCTGCGGCTTTGGGGCTCACTTCTCTCTGATTCATCTCAAGTTTCCTCATCACAAACTCCTGGAAGTCTCCTCACAGACTACAATCTGGTTTCAGTAACACAGTTACACTGTCTTCTCTATCGCTTTTTGATCCCTGTTTTTTTTTAACTGATCCGCCTTCTGGCACCTTAGCTCCACCTGACCTATCATGTGTAAGTTTGATTTTGGTAAGCACTGTGACATCCACTTAAACTCTAGATGAAGTTCATATCTGTGAGATGAGCCTGACTGCATTTTGACATCAAGCTCTCTTTCTTTCTTTCTCTCTCTCCATCAGTTCTTAAGCCTGTCTTGACCTTTACCTTCATACTCTAAAGCAGTCCAGGTGAAGTGTAGATCTAGAGATGGCTACATTTCCTTACTCCCATATACACTGGTTTTGTAGACTAATGTTCATTAATTCATGTGTCTGCGTAAGCATTATATTTATCTTAAGAAGAATAACTTATCTGACATACTGTTCACTGATTTGAGGTAGATTACTATACACTGTATTGTGTGTGCTCATTATCTTTATAAGAAGAGTGTTTTTCCAGTTCAAAAAATAAATCAAATAAAAAGGAAATTGTACGTTATCTCTTATTTCATTGATTTACCTTTGTATTGCTTGAAGCAATTCATTTCCCTTTCTATTGTTGTCTATATGATTAGAATTTGTTTTTAATTAACATACTGTATATGGAACATTTTAGAACAATACATGTTCTTCCAACAGCACACATTTTATTAAAATAGTTCTTCCTACATGGTATTACATATTGTATTTATACTGTGCACATATTGTATTTATACAAATGACACTGTAAACCAGTCACAGCAGGGAACATTTACAGCTTGTAAAATGATATTAAGTATATTTTCAGTTCACATTATATCATTGCAAGTTATATTTTAGTTTGAGTTTTAATTGAACAACTATTAGCTTCTCCTTACTGCATTTTCAGATCTGATCTTTTATTTGTGTTTCAAATTCTTGGTAAAAATTTCAGCAAAACTGTAGCCCAAATACAGAACAATTCAACATACTGTACGCAAGTTGTGTCTACACATTTGGCAGTGAGACGGCAGGGTCATCAGGGACAGATGAAGGAGCACTGAGGCTGAAGTCTTGTAGCCCCCAGTCCTCCCCCAGGGTGTGGGGGTCCTTGCCAGGGGCTTATCGCTTCAAACACATTGTCATTTCCTATGGTCTCTTTCCCATTCATCCTCCTCCTTGTCCTTTTCCTCTCTCCTCTCTCCCTAGCACGTCCTCAAGCTGTTGGCACACTGGTTCTGAGGGTTTCCTACAGGAAGGAGAGGTCCATGTTCCGACCACTGGCTGATAGAGGGAGCCCGATAAACCCCAAAACAAGTGCTAAACTGCCAGCTGACATGAAGCAGATGTCCTCCTGACCCCCTTTTCTTTGGGAAGTGAAAGTCACTATGAGACAAATACCAGGGGGCTTGAATGTAGCAACACCCTTCTACTACAGAGATGGTGTGATGTGATCCTCCAGACTTCATGAGCTGCAGAAACTGTTATGATAACATTCAAGCCTTGGTGTGACACGGCAAGCCTTCTGAACACATTATCAAAACCCATGTTTCTTGTGACTTCTGTGACAAATGTTTTGTTTTTCTCATTCAGGTTACTTTTTAATGCATCTCAAAATGTTCTCTTCTACAAGACAGACCTGGACAAGCAATGCAAAATTGCAAACACATTAAGAGCAACAACAACAACAAAATATGGGGGGCGCTGGTGGCGCAATGGTTATTGCAGGTGCCCCATGTATGGAGGCTGTAGTCCTCTAAGCGGGCGGCCCTGGTTCGAAACCAACCTGTGGCTCATTCTCCACTCTCTCTCCTTGATTTCAGACTATTCACTGTCCTATCTCTACAATAAAGGCATAAAAAGGCCAAAAGAAAATCTTTAAAACAACAAAATATGGGAAAATCAACAACAAAACAACAATTAAAAAAAGGTATTCAAAACACAGTGGCATTTCAAGCAACCACATGTATCTGTTACCTCAATCTGTGTGATTCCTTTACTAAGTGATGTCAGTGTGTCTCTTTTCTGAGATTATTATGCCCAAGGTATACTATAGAAAAAGTCAGTTTTCTCCAGATCTGTCAAAATTCTGGTTTCAGTGGAGAGAAATCAATTCAGCTGGTAGAGCCGAAGGTTACAGAGAAGTTACAAAGTTAAGCTTGAAGTTTTTTCAGTGTTGCTCAGGAAAATAAAAATAAACAAAATCTGCTGTCTGCAAATTTTTTATGAAGTCCTACCCACTAATTCATAAGGAATACTACGGTGATTAAGTGATTTCAGGTAAGTAATGAAGGGAAGAGGTGAGGGATATGTATCAAGAGTCTGTTAAGTGAATGACGATGTTTACAATTTGTCAACTTAATCAATCACAGACAGAAATTTAGCTTCTACATGTTTTTTTCTTTATTTTTTATTAGCATTTTATACTAGCCACTACTAATGCTGTCTGAAATGCTAAACTATCAGTAGTGGTCTGCTCAGACGATCCAGCAGCTCTGATGACAATAAAAAACTTCATTTTCTTTTTTTACTTTTGAGCACTGCAGCTCTGAAGTTTAAAGTCACATGAAGTTTTTAGTATTGTAGAGAGACCATAAGAAGGTATGTCATCCTGTATGTGCATCTCACACATGCACATACAGGTCAGCCTCTTGGGGAGAACGGTGGGGTTGAGTGTGCACAGAGACCTTACAGCCTTGTGACCTCATTACTATTCAGAACCAGTGGTGAGAAGATGCGTGCTGACGCGTTCCCAGTACAGCTCAGCCCCAGCACTATGAGATGATGTGCACAGAGTTAAAATACCCCACCACCACCGCCCGCAGTACGGATATATACACACACTCACTTCCTCCTGGGAGATAGGCGGCCTCTGCTTTCTGTCAGGGTGTCCTCGACTGCAGACCCTTGGGGCCCCTCGCTTGGTGGGAATCTGGTCTTCTCACTCCACTGCTGCCCCCCCTCTCTACAGATGAGAAGGAAAACAAGACCTGAGGAGGACACTGCTGCTCATCCTCTGCTTTTGTCTCCCATATTTTCTCTGCTATTTCTCCTCTCCACCTCAATCCCTTTCTCTTCTTCACTTTCTTCTGCCAAGGCGGTCGATAGCGTTAATTGGCTCACTCAGTCAGCACTGCATTGATTGCGGTCACTAATAAAAGGGCTATTGATTGGCACTTTGTTTAACACTGGCCCAAGCAGTGAGAGCTGCCCTCTAATACCATCCAGACAGCAACCTTTTCCTGTTTGCCAGTCTCTTAATGTCATAAATTATGTCAGTCGATTAAGGAGATATTTCTTCGCTTAAGTTTTTGCCCGATCAGTGTAAGGACAAAGCTACAGTAGGTTGTGTTTCTGAAGAGAAGTGGACCCTGAGAACTGAGAGTATCAACCTGGTATTTTACATTTTAAGCTTGTTTTCTGTCACACCCAGTTAGAGAAAAAAATGAGAAAAACTTTTATGTAGCCAGTACATATAGAAAAAAAATAATCTTTGTCTTTGAAAGCTAGATATGATCACAATGTGTGTTTATTTAACATAACAAGTAGAGGACAGGTATGTGAAGAAAACAAAGGATGAGATGGCGTACAAACGGTGCCTTGTAATACCTATGACGATTATTCCCACAGCAACAAGATTACACAAGATTTTTTTTTAAATTGTGTTTTGTTCATGTGAATCTTACTTTCTTCTATTTCACTTGATGTAAATAAAAAAGCTATAGCAAAGAAGCAATTGATAACATCAAGTACTGTTCATTCATATAAAAAAAAATACTTAGACACTGACAAACAAATAGATTTCAATAATAAGTCAATCAATTTAATGTAGTTCATAAAGTAACATCTACTCTAAGTTGTTTCAAACAAACACATAACACTAAGTGTACATAGTAGAGTGCATGTGGGATTGAGATCTATTGAGTTACAAAGGTGGAAATCTCTAAGATATTTTTTTTTTTATAGATTTTTTTTACCTTTAATGGAGTGATAGGACAGTGGATAGAGCTGGTAATCAGGGAGAGATAGTACAAGCAATGACATGCGAGAAAGGAGCCACAGGCGGGACTTGAACAGCCTCCATACATGGGGCGCGCACACTAACCAATGCGCCACTAGCGCCCCAGATTTTGGGTTTTAAGGAATTGCAAGGATTGATAACTTTACCATGCTGTTGATATTTCATACATCAGATAAGCCGAAGCATTGCTTTTCTCCTTTAGCCCCTTCATGTGTTACCTGTACATGCTCTTATGCTTCTCACTCAGCCACAAGTCATTTTAGCGATACATAATGTGGATTCCAATTGTACTATTCCCAGTACATAAGGCATTTATAAGGCAGAAAAAGAAGTACAACAATTGCTGATAATTGACCACCTCAATTAGAATAGTACAAGGTGATTTTCACTTCACATGTCTCTCCCCCTGCATCAAGCAGTCAGGTTGACAGGAAACAGCCTGCGCTATATTCTCAACATGAACTCAATATCTAGTTTTATTGCAATTAGTTGCGTGCTATTCTACAGCGAGCTTCACTGAGTCAAAGGCAGGTCTCCTGAGTGGGACGATGAAAATGGGAAATGGGGTGTAAGTACCTCCATGAGAGATTTAATTATCCCCATTAAATATTCAATGATCAATAGAATTTGTTTAAGCCGATCAATAGGTGGACGGGCCTGAGAAGGACAATGTGCATAAGTTACTATTTGCATTTCAAAGCAGGTGTCACGTGGCCCCATTGGAAATCCATACCATTTTGTTAGGCTGTATTTCATATTTAGCTGCTTTATCCCCTTATCACTGACTGCTATCGATTCCCTTCCCTTTATTTACTGCCTGCAAACTGCCTTAGGTTTAAAATGTCAAAATGTTTTTAGGGAATCCGATATACCTCCATCTGCCCTCCTCATCTCACATTTAGCTGTTTATTTCTATCCTCTCTCTCTCTCTCTCTCTCTCTCTCTCTCTCTCTTTTTAATTCCCTTGTCTCTCTGCCCTCTCTCGCTCTCTCTCCCTCCCTCACTCTCACAACCTCTCTCAGTAGAGTTGGAAATTAAACCCTGTCATCTTCCCACCCACCGTACAGATCTCTGCTCACTCGGCTGTGAATCTGCACATTATTCAAATAAATATCTCAGAGGTGTCAGGGGAATACTCAGAGCCACTTCAAAGACACCCCCAACCCTTCAATGGTGCTTGTTCTCGCTGGAGTCCCATTTTGTTTACCTGAACCGGCTCTAATGGCTTGTTTTTCCCAACACCTATATCACGTTCAAAAGCAACATTTAGCCAAGTTCAAGTGTAAGCATGTTCAGGTCTCGCCCTGGCTTTGATTGTTCTGAATGTGATGTTGTTTCATTAGGTCGAAAACATTGTTTCTCTCCATTTCCTTTGCAGTCTTTCATCCGTCTCTTAACCCTCTGTTTTCTTTCTCTTCTCCCTCACTGTTTTTCCTCTACCTCCCTCCCCCTCCACCATTACCATTTCACCCAGTCGGTTTCCCAAGTGGAATACTGTGTTTAGCAGCACACAGTGTTTACGGCACAAGTCCCTCAATAAAAAAAAAGCTACATTGAAGGCCAACAACATTATATTCCTGGATTACAAGTGCACTTAAAGTATTTTTGTATGTAATGATATCAAGGTTGGATGCATATGATTGTTGAAGCCTAATGGCAGGGACATTTAAAAATTTCAACAAGCCAACATACAAGATATATTCTGAAAGGTAAACATTGTGTACTCCATGGAGCTAGCAAAATAAACAATTGTATTTTATCTAAAAATATATCATCAATATCACAGGTACACAGATGTACACACATACAAAATAAGTTAATATGCATGTACAGACCAGAACAACCTGTATCTCTGCAATGAAAATGTCCGATTACATCATAAAGATATTGCAAGTTACATTTATATAGAATAATCTTTTGTAAGAGACACAATTAGATAAGCAGGAGCTGCTAGTTCTAATATATTAAACTATATCCATTTTGAATATAAACTACTAACCAATTTGCAGTGTCGGGTGCTCTCTGTTGAGTCAGGACAGTCTCTATCTGTGAGAAGGTCTATCTATCAAAGTAGCACTCAGCCAGGAGACCACAGAGGTCAGGGAGTTAACCTTCAGAGGCCTTAGGGCTGCATGAAGCATCATCAGTGCCATCAGGATACATGGCCTCAGCACTCCTGCACAGCTGGGGGAAGGAGAATATTGATGTGCTGATTGGGTAAGTGTGGATGTATTTGCTTGCACATCTGTAGGAGCCTGAGTGCATCTGTTTTGATATAGTGTAAATATGAGGGTCATGAAGGATGGTTTAAATTTAGCTAGTGATGACCTCAAAGTCAGAAAGAGACACTCAGGGTGTGTTAGTCTTAAACCACCTTTACCCATAATAAGGGCTCCCTGATTCATGCTTTCAATGCATACCCTCAATGGTGATTAATAAAATAAATGAATACAGACAGTGTATTTATCAATATTTGAAAATAATTATAAAATGAAAGGTCTTATTTTGTAGGTAATTATATGTCATAATATTTCATAGGCCTATATAAAATAAATCTTGGGTAGTAACTTGGTCATGAAATAGTTCATGTACCACATCCCACTTAAATCAATTTAGCGCAGGCATATACAAGGTTAATGAAAAAAATGTAACAGGCTACAAGCTATAGGCCAACTGAAAGCCTCCTTTCTTTAGTCATCCGATTTTTTTCTTAGGTATTTATTTTTCTTCATTGAACTCATCTAGCTATATTTTCCTGAAGTTTTTTTAACTGAGAATAAAATTACACAAAAACATAATTTATAATTCAGTATATGCATCAATCCCAGATTATCGCATAGTCAACATAACAGAGTGGCATTAATTGGAGAGGCGGATCACACGCGGAGGAGTACTACCCTTACGTCTGTGACGTCACCAACGCGTTTGTTTTTCTGGACGTTTTGTTCCCGCGGACCGTAGCTAAATGCCCTTGTGGATAACTTTGGTAAGCTTTTATCCAACGATTTCAGTGTTCATGTGGCTTAGCCGACTTAACTATACCCCACCAACAAAAACGGACCAAATTACTTGCCACCCAACCTTTTTGTTGGGTTTTCAATACAAGCTAAATTGATTGTGACTTTACAACGCTAAGTGTTCGTCCACCAGATATTTGTTTTTCTTCCAATTAGCTTACAAGATATCAGACAGTCAAATTTAAATATTAGCTAGTAAGAGCCAACATGTTGCCTTAAATGTACTTACTGACTGATAACTTTAGAAACACAACACAAAGGTTATCTATCTATCTATCTATCTATCTATCTATCTATCTATCTATCTATCTATCCATCCATCCATCCATCCATCCATCCATCCATCCATCCATCCATCTATCTATCTATCTAAAACATTTAATCTATTATCTTCTATTTCTATATATCCCGTGGCTTTAACAATAAATAAATACAATTCAGTCCTTTACATTTCAACAGACTACTGCTCCTCCAATGCACAGTGTCTGGGTGATTATACATGTTGAAAGACATCACTCATGATTGGGCCAGGACACTTCAGCTTGTATGTTTAAATTGCTCCCAGTAGTATCCTTAATCTGGGTGGAAATCAATATGGCTTTTACTGTCACATTGGAGGGGCGGAGACCATGTATTGACGTTCAGATGTCATTTCAGGGGGATTTGATGTCCTGTCCTCTCCTCAGTGAGGAGATGGCACGATAGATCAACTGATGGTGTCTTCTTGCTCTCTCTCCAGGGTTTTACCAGATCCTGGCCTTATTTTGATTTGAATATCAGATGTAAAGTTGATACTTAACATGCTGGGCTTACAAGGAACAATGAGAAGAAAGCTTTTGGGAAAGATGCTTTTGATAAAATGTTTTGTCAGGAAAGTTGTTTGAATTAAAGCCTGATATCTTAATAAGGTTATCACCATAAGCTCTAAACCCATGACGAGGGCTCTGAGTAGAAACGACCACACACACACACACACACACACACACACACACACACACACACACACACACACACACACACACACACACACACACACACACACACACTTTTAAGCACTTTATCTATCCATTTGATCAGTTTGCCGAATGTTGTGTGTTTCAAAACCCTGTTTCTGCTCCTGGTAGCCTATGCAATTTTGTGGTTCTACCTTTTACATGTTTTATTTACTGTTTAATGAAGGTAAAGTGATAGAAGTCATGGCACTGTACTGTATAGTATAGAGTAGTGAGGTTATAATTGCAAAAAGAGGGAGAGAGAGAGAGAGAAATGTTATTTTGATGACAGGGCTGAAGGGTTAGTAATACTTCATCCACAGTGCTTTGGATTGCCAGCTTGGGGTCGTTTGGGTTGGAGTAAATAAGAAACATATTTGAGAAAATAAATATTTAAATACATAAATACATTTTTAAAGCCATAAAATTATTTATGTTGGCTTTTATATATTTCTATTGATATACATGTAAACCAAAAGTTGATGTTGTAGTTAATGTATTTAGTAAAATGTTGATATTTAACATATGAAGGAACCATTTGTCCTTTTGAATTGAGTTAATGGAGTTTGTATTTTTTTTGTTTTGCTTTTTCAAGGATCTACTTTAAGAAGAGGACAGATCCACGCTTAATGCAATGAAAGGTTGCCAAATGCTTTCTTCAGTTCGTAAGAACCTACACCTGCAACGTGGCATCCTGGTAAGCAAAAGAGGCAATTGTCAACTGAGTTATTTGTTCTGGGATCCCATTACTTATCATGTTTGCTTGTGGTACTTGAAACACATTAATAACTTTGTACAAAGACAGAGTGGTGGAACATCTGATGTCACCTTTTGCACAATTGCTTGATTGTTGTTGCCCATAGCAACAGGTGACAGGGATGCTGAGAGAGAGCCGAGAGAGCTGAGGAAAACTTTTTAATGCTTCCTGTGGACGCATCGTTATTTGCCACCGGTGCTTCTGGTATTTTCTGAAGCAAATAGTAGCAACGATGAGCGTCTCTGTGCAGTAAATTACATTTATTTTTCTTTCCATGCACACACACACACACACACACACACACACACACACACACACACACACACACACACACACACAGACACAGCGGAGGCGTGTGCCTCTAAAATGTACAGGAAAAAGGAGCTGCAGCTTGTTATTCTAAAGTATTTTGTTAGACTCAACAACAGAAAAAGAATCAGGCTGTAACTGGCTGACAGCAGCACTTATAGAAAACCCTGCATTAAATAAGAGGGACTAGTGCATTTCATGTTTTTGGAGAGAATGGCTATGGTATTTTTACTTTTGGATACCTTCAACCTCTAGCTTACTCTTTTTAGTTTCTACAAATTTGCCAAACCTAGTTTTGACTAAGATATTAAGCTGGCATTATGTTAAATGCCTCAATCACCTCATCTTTCCAACCAACTCTCTCATATCCTTCGTATTTATAGATAAGCTTTCCGCCTAACTTTCAGTCACTATCCCCCTTTGTCCCGTCCCAGTGTTTCTCTCAGAGGAGTCTTTCCTCCTCCCTGACAGCCTGTGAGCCCTAGAGTCACATTTCAGGCCTGGCTGCAACTTAAAGGCCCATAATCTGCTAGGCGAATGGCTAAAGTGTGGCGGCCTGTGAGGAAGCAAATTATTCGCTTTAAGGACTCCTGCTGCTGTGGGACCTGAGGCTAGTGGCTGGTGCCGTTAACGTTAGCACACACTCACAGTGTGCAAGCCATCATTACTTATTTAACCCGTTAAGTGTTTAAAGTGGAAGGGGTCCCCCGGGACACAGCTTGGTTGATGAAATTATTCCAGATATATATATAGTTAAATCCTTCAGGGAGAGAAGCAAGAGAACATAGAAAGATTACGGCTACTGTACGTTTTGAGATGCAAGGTCTGACCACATAACAGATTGAGTCTGCTGGTATGTTAGGCCCACATGTATTACAGACCTCACAACATGGCAGGAGTTTCAATGTGATGTATTCAATGTGAGTGTTTCCTGTGCTGTGTGTGTGAGATAGCTAAATATTGTAGGTTGATGTGTGTCACACAAAAATATTATGCATAAGTGTTTGTGTCTGACATAGCATTCCAAATTGACATTTCCATGTAATGCCACTATAACTATTCATGGTTGTTCAGCCAGCCCTGGCTGAAGATAAATATCGATATCCTCTAGCGTTCACGATGTAATCCTGATTCCCCATAAAGTATGTATCTGTACACGGACACGGTTGTGTGAGTTTTTTACAGTAGTGTGTCTTTGTCCAGCGACATCTGTTTGATCACAGTAATGGACAGGGTGATAGCATATTTGTTTTCTCTATGAGTGTGTGGAATAAGGACTTAAAGCATTAATAAGTAATCACTGGATGTTGGCCCTCCCATAACATGTTGGGCCAGCAACACTTGCCCCCAGTAATGACACCATTACAGGACTGAAGTAGCTGGTTGAAAGTATACCTCTGGGAATCTGATCTCTGTCTTCCCCCTGCCTCACCTCATCATGCGGGCTGGGGCACTGTTTGCTGAACCTGGACTTACTGTGCAGCTCCACATACAGGTTTTTTTTAATGCTTACTCATTATAATAGCCTCCAGATAGGGGTGGACAGTAAACCGGTATCTATACCAGCATCGGTATCAAGTTCAGCTGCAACATGAATTATTGCCATACCGTCATCACTAGTTTAAATACACATGTTTGGCTGTAGCGCACACAGGAGGCAACACTGATTGCTCAACCTACCAACCACAGTTGTGGGTAAATAAAGTAGAGTTAAATAGCTCAGTAAGCAAACGGCTCCACCTCCTCTTCTTAGTCAGAGCGGGTTTAAGTGTTCACAATGAAAGTGAAATGTGGCTCAGCAATCAGGTTATCTTGTATTCTCCTTAGACTGTAAATAATAGGTATTTTCCCCTCTCCAAGTTTCAGAAAATAACAACAACTTAAAGCGAGTGTGCTCACTTGCAGTGCGTCTCTTTCAGTCTGTCTGGGCCTTTAACATAGGCTATGTGCTGGAACGGCTTGACTCGGAGTCACATGAGCCCAGTGCAGCACAGATTTGCATCTCTATTACAACGGGTCTACCAGCTGACTGTGTGTTTCAACCAATGACTCGCTTGTCTTAGGTCCAAAATGGTTGAAAGTAGGGCTGTGACACCCATGCATCAACCAATTGATTGGTTTGAAAAAAAAACCCTGCACATTATCTAGATCTAGTGTGACAAGATGCTGTGTGTAAGAGAAGTGCAGGTGTGTGTGAGCTTGTGTGCACACGCGTGTGCAGGTAAGAGAATTACAACGGGTTAGTCACAGAAATTGTAATAAGTTAGAGAATAAAGCCCTATAACAATAAGCTATGTATACAAAACGACCATGACTACACTGTCACTGATTAGGTTGACCTAGAAATAAGCTAACGTACATGTTTTTTTTTTAATGACCAATTTTTAAATATCCTGGGCGGCCTGCCCACGTATCGTTTATGTGCGGTAAACACTGTACAGAGTTGGAATTGTTTTCCTGATCACTGGAAAGTTTGTGAGTGAGTTTCCACATAGTCTCAGGAGACGTTTTTTTGCTCCACTCATTACTGTGCCTGGCTTTGTCAGTGTTTGTGAATGAGCCACTTTTTTGCAATGATGGGGACGATTGTCCCCCAAATTACTGCATAATGTAATATTTATATACGTGTAACCAGCAGCACCAGTGCAAAGAGACCAAGCGGCTACCTCCGGTGTTGAAAAATGAAGCCAATGCGGAAGTGCAAAGTCCTGCAGTGTTGAGTGACTTCTTAAGGCTGGGTCCAAGAGCCCCTGAAGTCACATACACAACACAGCCAGAAAAGACTGTTTTTACACGGGGCCGCCACGACACAAGACTGGCCGGTCGGCAGCAACCGTATCGCGGCTATATTGTTATACTGCTGGCCGAGACATAAGGCCTGCCTGTCGGCAGCAGTGAGGACGAGGAGCCCGGGCCGGCTCGAGCTGTGGTGGACTGGTAGTGTCGGTGCTCTCACTGTTTGCCTATGGACACAGACATAGAGTCTGTTTTCTGCCAGGAATTTCCAAGATCAATTCTGGAATCAGTTGAGGAAATGTGTTGAAGTAAAAATGTCTGTAAATGTTTTTATTACTATATTTCTACTGCTATATTGTATATTTTGGAGAAACTGTAACGATCGAATTTCCCTCTGGGATTAATAAAGTGATTCTGATTCTGAAATAGAGGACCTTAGTGGTGGGAGTGGCCTGCAGTGCTGTGCATTCTTGGATTTGGTGTCCACATAAGCCAAAAAGACACTCTCTGCCTTTTCTCGGCAACTTCAAAATTTATTTCACATTTCTACTACATATATGACCCAATGTCAATACAGATTCACGGGTGAAGTATCCCTTTAAAACCACACATATCAAGTTACTAGCTACAACATACTGCTGAAAACAGTGACTTATAGACATATTACAAACATATTTTACAAACATTTTTCTCTTATCTCATGCACAGAATTTAGTTGATATCGCATCACAGGCCTGTTTGAGGGTGAGAAGGGGGTTTGTTGTGCATGAATATGCCCTTAAATGCACAATCCCTTTTAGTACTGTAATACTGCGATTTTATACTGTTACAAACAAAGCAAAAAATAAGTAAAACAATATGATATCATTCTCAGGTCATATCGCCAACCACTACCTCCAGATATATCCAAAATGGACACACCCCATGATATATTGTGGACATGATCAGATATGATGCACTAGTGATTATACACATGATTTTACATCCAAAAAGTACAAACCCAAGAGCTAAATCTAAGCCAAATAATACATATCAGAACCTGTATGCAATCATCATGAAGGAGACATACAGTATGAAAAATATATTTTGTTATTAAGTCAAACAACAAAAATTAAGATGAGCCTTTATAATATATAAAACATGGTGATCACAAGTGAAGACAGGCTGAGAAAGAGAGGGAAAGAGAGAGAGAGGGACTGAACAGATTGAATGGCTAATGAAATGGGTACCTCCAGGCCTGAATAAATTCTCTGGTCTGGCGATCCCCCAGGATGCTGGCCTCCCAGGGAGATTAATGACCACTGGGCCATGGTATAATGAAGTAGTTTGCCTTGGCAATGTGCATGTGAATTCATCACAGTGTCCACAAGTGGGCTGGCCGAGCACAACATCTTTATAAATCCGCTTCACTCTTCTCTCCTGCTGCTGCTGATTTATGGTTCCGCCAACCCAAATGGTTTGGCCCCTCTCACCAGACCCCACCCTGGCTGACCATCACTATCATAGCGAAATCCAGGTCACTGCACTGATGGGGAAGAAATGGGAAGCTAATCAGATAATGGGAGGTGAAAATGGGCGAGAGTGAGTTGGAAACCTCAATCTCTCAACTCCTGCTCCACTGTCTCTTTCTTTGTCTCCGTCTCACATGCATGCACATATTCCTCTAGAGGGAGATTGGTCCCATATGTCTCATTGAAAACTTCTGTGTTCTCATAATGTACTCTACTTAATATTTATATAACTAGCAAAATGTTTTACCTGAGGATTTCAATTGCCCTAAGAGGTAATAAAAAATATAGCATTATACATTTGATCTATATAAATCAGTATTAATCTTGATTCAAATATTGGGTCTGAACTGGGCTTTACCTGTTTTAGAGGACTTGAAAAATACATTACAGAGAGATAAAATATATATTTCCTGTTGATTCTGCCCAAGTGTTGGGTAAAATGCAATTCCACAATACAATAAATCTCTAATTCAAATGTATGGTGTGAAAAATAAACTGGAAGATTCTCACTGCTAATAAACAAGAAGATAAACTTCACAATGATCCAAACATTACAACTTTTTAAAAATCAAATTTTCATTTTGGTCTCTGATGGATACTGTGTACACATTATTGTTAATAACTGTTGGAAATCGTGGCGCTGACCTAGTGGTTAGGTTGTGCCCCATGTACAGAGGCTATAGTCCTTCAAGCAGGTCTGGCCCGGGTTCAAGTGAGACATGCGGTTCATTTCCTCTATGTCATCCCCCACTCTCTCTGCAGAGTCTCTGTCCACTGTCTTATCAAATAAAGTCATAAAGCCCAAAAATAAATCTTAAAACAAATACATTGTTGGAAATGTCCAATGAGTAGCTGAGTCGTAAAAACATTTCACACTGAAAGGGAGCTATTTGTTACGGACCTATGCCCCCTGTTGCTGAGACATTGCCAGCCTGTTAATGGCTGATGAGCCCCAGCCTTGCACATCTCTGTCAGGCTCATAAAGCCTGTTTGCTTGATAACTGGAGCTCCATATGGAATAGTGGAAAGGAAATTAAAGGGGAATAATAAAGCATATTGAAGGATATTTAGATTAAAATGCGTTTAATTGGGTTCTTTCCTAATGCAGTTGAGATGCGTTCTCACATAAACGTCCGTTCTGTGGGTGCCTTTAACTAAAGCTAAATGATGCTGCTGTCATGGTGTTTGTTGCATACCCTGGTAAAGATTATTAATGAGTGCAATAAATCCAAATTGTATAATAGGAAGTTATGAAAAAAGAAATGTCAGAGTTAAGTCTAATGAGTATTTAGTTTGTTTACCCAGAGCAATTGCCACCCTATGCCATGTGTAGTAAGTAATTGTCAAAGGCTTTACACTCATTCTTTCTCAAGATGGCTTATCTTAATCTACAGTGTCTTATTTTTCTTGGAAAGGGATGGATGAGTCGAGTAATTGTACAGTTGACATCGGCTTAGACAACATCATCCCCTTAGTCCCCAGCTAATCCTACAGAGTGATAACAATAATGGGAAAAAAAGAATGGAGATATTTCTTCTTACAAAAGAAGATATGGAGTTTAATTTGTAATTAGCTGCAGAGGTCAAAGACTTGATCCATCATCTGAAGGTTATCCGCCCCTATTTATTTTATTCTCTATTATTTTTCCCTTTCCCTCTCAGTAGTCAACCTTTGAATCAGATTATGACCTTGTTGTGATGAAGCCAACAGTTAATTGTGTGCAAGTCATGTGTGGGTTTCGGTGGATGCTTCAAGAAAAATCAGCGAATGGAAATGGGGATATTTCCCACATGATTGCTTGACTGTTAGTAGAAGAGAAGTGTGTATTTGTAAACATGTCTATGCGTGTGTTTGCTGACAATTGAAAGTGTAATTTATTTGGGGGGGGTTATGACCCTGGACCCCCTTCCACCCCCGACCCATCTGCCCTGCGTCAGATAGCTCTGTGTAGCCCCTGGGGGGCTCTGAAACAGCAGTGTTGCTCTCTTTGCCGTGTGTGTTTGTGTGAGTCTATGTGTGGAAAATCAGGCCTTTTGAATGTGTGGGTGTACGTGTGTGTTAACATGGGTCTGTGTGGGTCTGTGCTAGTATTGATCCCCCCCTCCTTTCTTATAATGAAGTGGAACTACTGCTCCATTACGAGCTGCTTTGCCATTGGCTGGAGGTAATATGAAATTAGCTAGCGTGCCGTGAGCCTGTCAGTATTGATTTCACTACCCAGATTACTTGTTACAAAAGAATAGAGCTGTCTGTGGCATAATTGAACAAGTTAACTCCTTGTCTCATAAAATGTAGTCCTGTATTGATTGTACAGGGGAGGGCTCAGTGATATGCAGAGAGAAAGAAAGTTGTATGGGTGTTAGCTGTGAAGAGGTGCTGATGCTTTCTTTTCTTCCCCGCCTGTGTCACCCTGACACATGGATCAAGGCGTTTCTTGCTGAATTGCAGCATGGCCGGCAACAAATGAGTTACGTTCCATCAGCTTCATGTTAGAACACACATTTCTCGTTTTTTCTCCAACTGTCTTTTTTCATTTCATTTGCCACGAGATTTGTCTCAGTCCTATTTTTAATTTATTACCATATGTAAAAGGTGTTAGAGCTTGACACTGTCAGAGAAGATTGACTTTGGTTTATCATGAGTGACCTGTTTGTAAGTAGAGCATCCATTGCTTAAGTTGTGATGAGAAATGATGATGATGGCTAAAGAAGCTTCTCCATCTCACTCCCTTGCTTCCCTGATGAACTGAAGCACACTGGCCATGTCTAATCACACTTGGCAGATTTGTGCCATGCAAAGTGAGGTGTTTAACATGGGGCCCGCTCCATTAATTTAGGGCCTCCTTTAGAAAAAAATAGTGCTCAATAATTTACCTGAGCTAAATTAAACTAGAACAGCCTTGGCCCAGAGCGTGAGGGAGAAGATACTTTGGTCTCTTTATCTAGAATCGCACTGACAGTCACCAGCTACGTGCAGTGCAAAAGCCTATAGCCAGCTAATTCTGAATCAAGGTACTGTATGATGCCCCTGTGAGGGCATTCTACTTACTTATCCTGGGTAATTAAAAAATAGTGCTCAGTCAACCATGAAAATGGATGATTTACTCAGACAAATTTCCCATGATTGTTTATTGAAAAGCTCAGGAAACTGAGGGCTTCTCTGACAGGGCAAAACAGGGGGTGATGAATTATTTGATGTACAAATGATGCTGTTGTCCCTAAAACAGACATGAAGGTAAAACGTTTCCCCCCTCCGACAGGGTGAGGGATTAATGAAATGCTCTTCCACGCACCGATTTCCTGCACTCCACTGCTGAGTGATAAGTGGCTAACCAACGAAGCCTGTAATTACAATCTTACAGAAACCGGCCTGATCTGTATATAAATCTCACCATCCAATTACAAGATGTAATAATTCTGCACTCAGGCTGGTAATGAGGTCTAATACTGGTGCATGTGATAATCCCCTCTGGATGCGGGCTTGATCAGATGTTGGCTTTGTAATTAGACTGGCAGAAAATCATTATTTCGTGTTCGGAAAAAAATGAGGTTGGTGGGAAGTTAATTTTCTCCCCATTCTCTGAAGCGTAGACAAGAATTTAATGATTTAATCATGATTGTTAGCTATTTTGCAATCAATTTGTAATGATTGTGTCACAACAGAGGCTTTCAGGGAGAAGGGCCTGTAAAGATTGAAGGTGTCATTGATATGGCATGGCTCTGTCAATAGATCTATACAGTGTTATACTGATACAGTTGAGGAGTGGGTGTAGACTTTGCATATTTGTGAGGGAAAGTGTGCATACTATTTAAATAGTGAGTGAATTATCAATCAAATTGGAGAGCTGAGAGAGGAGCTCAATTTATTGCTTGAAGAATGAAGAGAAGTGAATACAAATGAACTGTAAGCCAGTTTAATGTAAAAGGCATTCAGCCTTATTTAACTGTGGAGTAGCTTTAGGTTACCAATAATTAGTCCAAAAAATGTACTCCTAATTGTGTATAGCGTATACCTTTAGAAAGGTTAAGGTGTTTTGACATGAATGAATTAAAATTAAATTATGTTTAAATAACAACTTCATGCTAAACATATTTTGATGTTTTCCTTTTAAAAAATGTTTTTGTGCATTTTAGAAAGTTTTTGGTGTTTCTTTGAGGCAGAAAGGCTAATACATGTTTGTATAGTTTGGACCACACAGAATGGTTGACCTTATGTGGGAAACTTCAAAAGTTGATATGTTGGATATTTTGACCATCAGAGGGTTTATTTCTGTTGCTACTATTGGCATTAATGTGGCTACTAACAAAGAACAGGCTGCACTGGCCTCTACAACTTTACAGGGTGTTGACACAGATCTAAAATACAAATATTACAGCAACATTGTCAAATTATGAAATAAAAAATGGTTACCCATTTTCCAACCATCCTGACGCTAATGCTTTTACTCCCATTCTTAATCATAATTACTATAACTACTAACAAGTATTACTAATTTTATGATATTAGTGATGATAACTACAACAACCGCATAAGTGCGAGAAGTAAAGGATAATAATATAATGATAATACAAATAAAACCTCTTATATGGGCCATTATATAGATGTTTTTACTCCCTGTACTCTGTATTGACACTAACGATCCAAAACGTATAGAGCATCACACTCTCAAGCTATAGTGCCACATCTCAGTTCATTTATCAGTCAGAGCTTGAAAACAGTTCTCTTGAGGTTCACACTGTATTAACTGCTTCTTCTTGCGGAGCTAGGAGAAGCAGCATGCAGTGTTTGATTGGAATACCCTCTGTTTGATCATCTGAAGCTACAAAGTTTACTGGAGCATCCACCATGCAGTAGATTTTGGCAGTCCTTTGGGTTTGCAATTGGCTCATCTCTCCCCTAATCTCCTGGCGATTGGCGCTGAATACTTTATTGATAGGGAATTGACTCCACTCCTCAGAGCCGATTTCTATAATTGATACATTTTGAAGTTACTCCCAGAGGACAGAGAGTTCAAAGGCTTGCTACTGTTTTGATCAATTATATTAAAGTGCAAACTTTATAATCTGGATGGAGTTAATACTGGGTTTGAGCCTTCTACTTCAGCAGTTATGCAGGACTCAATTAAGCGCTATTGTTTAAAACATTGAGGGACAATGGCACAAATGAGAATGCTAGTTAACATAGTCAGGGACAATGGACTGTATAGTATATTAACTCCTGCCAACAATGATTAATGGCACTGTTCGTGTAAAATTTGCTATTGTCTAAAGTGTTACTGTTACAGGTGCTTCATAAGTGAGCTTAAATAAAGTACTGAAGGGAAACAAACACAAAATGTTGTCCTGGAACGGTCTCTTGAAATGTGTATCAATGTTGCTCTTCTTTTCTCTAACATGGATACTTTTAGGCAGCTTTTTAGCCTTCATCCAGGGTGCCCAGCCTCACGCCTCCAATTTCCACCTCTGCTCGGCTGAAGGCTCCTCAGAGACGCTTGGCTGGAGCTCTGGGCCACTGGGCCTTTGGACCTCTGAGGCCCCTACTCCTGTGTGTTGGATGCAGAAAGAGGGAGCTGCTTTATCCAGCCATGCCCATTTTCGGCCCCAGTCTGCCTCACCATAACACTCCCACCTGCCTGATACCTCAGAAGAGCTTTCAAGTACTCTTTGAAAGGGAGAAAAAAGCACAAAGGCAAGAAATCAGAGACTGTGCTCTTCCAGGCGCTCAGTAGCATGGCACTAGCCTCTTTCAGCTCCCATGGCACCACTCTCCTGCCCCTCCTCTGCGTGAGGGGTTCACTCAATTTATTTTTCTGTTTTTTTTTTCCTTCAATTTTCTTGGCTGCCTGCTTGTCCCAAGCTCTTGCTTTTCTCTGTCAGAGCTGCAATTCTCATAAAACAAAACACTAGTTTTTAACCCAAACACAGAAAGAGAAAATGAGAGATGTGACAAGTATGAAGTTTTTTTTTTAGATAAAGATATATTAGCCTTATGCCTTTGGCCTATACGAACAAAAAAAAAAATAAAGAAGGAATAACTGGCATATATACATATATGTTTACCATTTGTCAGTTGACATGAAACCTGCGTAGGTCCACTGGCCAACAGCAAGAAACCCAGTGCTAAAGTTAAATACAATATTGTCGCCAGGCTATAAAGATAATTATTCTTGTCTAATCTCCTCTCTCCCTTGCAATTAAATGTGACCCCTTTATGTTTTATGGATGCCAAGCATAAACCCCTTCACTCCTAAAAAACCTTGTAGATATGAGAGGGGGAATGTATTGTAAACTAATTGCTTCATCTTGGACAGTTGCCACCAGAGATGACATTCTAAGTTGGTGTTATTGATATTTTACTGGGTCTGTGTAATGAACACACAAGTACTGCAAGAGCATCTATAATTTACACTGTCAAAACTAATTCCCATCCCTCTAACATCTTCACTGTTATGAAGCAGAGACAGTGCTTGGGAAAGCTGTGATTTGAAGACATAAGCCCCAGGCTCCTCATTCCAGTCTTCCTCTGAACTTCCCTCATGCTCCCTGATACTGAGACACATTATAAAGTCCCTCCCTGTAGCTTCCCTCTTATCTTTGCCTGCTGTAAAAACTATCTTCGAGAAATAGGACAGGGTTAAGGTTTGAAGTAATCTGTTTCTTTTCATTCTTCCATGAAACATATGCCTACTTTGTAACAAGGGGAAAACTAATTATAGACTTGTACTGGAAAGATAATACAAGTGTAGTGATTGCTTTGTACCCAGTGCTTGGGTTGTGTGTCGACAGTGTATGTGTACAGTAATGACGTCTTTATCTAACCCCAATACTCTTATACAAACCAATGTAACCTGTAATTATGTTAGATGCCCACAGAATGGCAGACACACACACTGGGCACTGGCCATTGTGAGGGAAAGAAGCACTAAGGGTCTATTAAAACTATTTTCTCTAGGATTGTGCTTCAGCACATAGGTTACTGCGTGGGCAAGGCAGGCTTGTATGCAATACAAACAAAGTCAACACAAATAAATACATGGAAAGGTTGGATTTCCAGGCTTCTAGGTCAGATCCTCAGTGCAGCAGTTTCCAGTCAGCACTCTTTGCAGACTGTTTACACATAGATGGACGGCTTGGAAGCCTGTTATTATGTATAAAGATTGAGTTTACATGTTGAACAATGAAAATACATCAAGGTTGATTGTAGGCCCTTATCATTATACTGGGTGCAGAGTTTACTGTACTTTCTCATAAAACGAGTATAATTGTCGATGTAGGCTGGGTGTCTTCTGCATTTAAAACTGCCATGCAGCCACCTCTGGCATATTTCGTCGGCCCTTGTCAATGTCTGATGTGTGTTTTCATTAAGAACGCTGAATTTATCATTTCTAACTGTAATAACAGTATTATGCCGATGTTGTGGAGGCGCTGTATGGTAATCAGACCAGTGCACAAAAAAAGACACCGCCAAAACTGCCAGAGAAAAAAAAGTGACAAAAGAAGAAGTGAAAAGTTTTTAGCATAGCGATTTTTCTCAGTGTTAGCAGAGTGTGAATCCAGCATGGTTACCCCCCCTGTGTGGGAGAGTGACTTGTTCGATCCCACAGAAACGCAGTGAGGAGATGTCATGGTGCACATCATTAAAGTGCACAGCAACAGGGTAATCCTGGCCATTTCTGCAAATTGTGCTTTTGTGTTCACTGGTAGTTTTCCCAACATAAGCAAGAAGGCAGGGACAGCATATATTTACAGTCGATAACATGTGATGATGCTGTTGATGGGAAACCTTTTACCTGTATGGGGGTGAGAAAAATTATCAGTTTTAAAAGTGTTATTGTATTGAGCACAACTGCCACAGCGGTAGTTTCCTTTTGGAAGAGGGTGCAGGTGTCAAATCATGATTATTCTCAATGCGCTCAAATAATTTTTGATTTCCAAAAACATCAATGGCTGAAGAAAAATATGCAAGGACAAATATAACATGAGCTCAGAAATCTGTGTGGGTTCCAGGTTTATTTGACTGCACATCTGATGTTCAGTTTGCATTTTTTGCGTCTGACTAACAGCTAATTTTCTAATTCTTTGAACCCTAAGGTCAAGGCAAAGTATTGGAGGTCTTTCTGTCTCTCATTCTAACCCATCTCCCCTCTTCTTGTCCTCTTATTTTTCCACATGTAGTGAGTCAGGCAGTGCAACGTCGGCCAGCCGTGAAGCCATTTGGCAGTGAAGAAGAGTGGGCCGGCTTAAGGTCAGTCTGGTACACAGAAAGACAGACATACTTACGTACTGAAAATCATGCCTCCATTAGCTGGGCCTCTGTTTACCAGGGGGCAGTCGCCAGGGATTTGGTGGCATATGCTGTAGCCCCTGGCAGCCCCGTGACAGAGCACTTACTGTAGAGACGGCAGGCCAAGGTCTGGTTAGGAGCCACCCAGAGGCTGTGTCCTAGGGCAATGCTACTGGGCTGGGATGGACAGTGGCTCTCTGATTGGCTCACCAGCTTATCTACCGTTCATATAAGAATTTCAAATTTGCTGTGAGGGACTTCAATCAGCATTAGGGGAAATCTTCATAAACACCATAAAGAACCTAGCTGTTGCATCTTTGGGAAAACTTCTAAGTAGTTCAACAGTAGGGATGGGTACCAAAAACCGGTAATTTTTGGTACCGGTACTTGATTGGCCAGTACAGAGAGAACCATTAAGCTCATGGACAAACGGTGCTCCTGTGGGTATTTACGTTTACAGTCCCTCATTTTTAATGCAGGGCTTTCCATAAGCGCTGGATCCCAGCATAAAGCGGACTAGTCATGCTATTACAGTTGGCTTATTCTTTTCTCTGGTTGAGTCTGATAAAATAGTTTGGATTAACAAGTTGCAGCTCGCCGTTCCTGTACATTTTAGAAGCATTTTTGAAGTTTCAAATCAAAATATAAGCATTAGAAGGATGCCTGTCTATCTGTCTGTGTCAGCCCCGCCCCTCAGTGTGTCTGTGTTCAGAGGCTTAGCTGAGAGCAGACTTTGGTGTTCAATCAGCTAAATAATTAAAGGTAAGAAGAAGAATTGAATTGAATTGCGCAGAGAGGGCCATTCTGTTTTACGGGCTGATTCAGAAAACACTGGCGTTAGCTGCATGACGATCGCACAGTAAGTATTAAAATGTTTTTTTTTTCAAAAAAGCTACGCAGGTGTGTGTGTATGATGAATAAAAAACAAGTGAATTACCTTTATACACAACACCCATCTATCTAGGTAAAATGATAAGTGAAAGATAATTATCAAATAATTATTTTCTGCTAGCTCCTAATAATACGGGGATCCACTGATGCCATTTCAACCTGCGGACGATTGTTCATTCATCCAGATTTACATCATGATTCACTGGTTTTTCATGGCGTCTCATCTGTCCGATACTCATCTCCAGGGTCCGAAATTAACTTTTTGACTCACCGGCCAAGGTGGCAGGTAGATGAAAAAATTCACGGGCCAAACATATTTTTTACCCGCCAAAATAGCAAATTGTGTTTGTGTCCCATACACATCTGTTACAGTACATTTAATAGAGAAGGCATATGTTCTGTTTAATCAATAACAGATTTAAGTCACAGATTCGATCATTTCATCAGATCAGGGAATTGAGAAATTGTAAAAAATATATTTGCTGGCCTTTATTTTTAATTTTTAAATGTAGGCAGTAGTTCCCAGCTATCGCTAAGTTAGCTGCAGACACGGTGAGAGTGAAGGGAGAAAAGTCGAACCGACAGTTTGACCGGATCACGTGTGTTCTCGGTCTGTACGGATTACGGATCAACTGTGTGCTGTAGCACTAAAAGTTAACAGGTGCGAATGGTGGCTGACGCTCCGGTGTGTGTTTCAGCGTGCCCCGTGATGCTCACAGACAGTCATGACAGCAGAGAGAGGAGCGGGGAAAAGTAGCTGCAGCTAGGCTACATCAAACGCACACTCGTAGCATAGTTTTTATGACTTTTTGATAAAAAATTTACCTGAAATGTCAGGTCACCAAACGGAAAATCTACCCGCATTTGGCACTTGTTAATTTCGGACCCTGCCCATCTCTATACAACAGGGTTTGGGAAGTAGAGTCATTTATTTCTATACTTGTGCAAAACTTCCCAGATAATCTCTGAAAGGTGTTTCAAAGGTTTTAAATAGATGATTTTAAATAGATGACAACTTAGTTTTTAGCTACTGTACCACAAGATATGTCTTTCAATCATCTTCAGAATTCCCTCTTGGCCCGTTGCTAGAGTATTTAGTGGGGAATATATTATAAATCTGTTGAAACTCAGTATCCCAATGTGCATATGCATTTTTAATGGCTCAGTTAAGCAATGTCATGGCTTTGTATTATTAATAGGACTGGGGAAACATTTGCAAACTGCAGTCATTTATATGTTAAAGGTCTTTTTACCATGCAAAACAAAAGCATTACATAAAAAGCCAAAGAAAACAAATAAATTGTAACGTTCAATTTTTATCATTGTATGTTTTAATGGGACATTTCACAAGAACTGAAATACCGCATGACTACAACATTACATCTTAAGTGTATTACTTGATGTACTCTTTGTATCAGCATAGCTGTAATTAGCATCAGCATTTAGCCTGTAGCTTTGTGTCAACAACTATACTTCAGATGTACAGTGCTACTGTACTCTGTACTGTCTGCTGCTTTTTAGATGTTCATTTTCAAGAGAATGAACACCTTCCGTTGTCGTCTGCTTTGGTCTTAAAGTTGGATCTTCCTCTGCTGTTGTAAGTGACTTTGATTGGGCATTATTCCTCAGAAGACAGGTAATAAGTATGTCTGCATTTTAGCGGGGTAGTTTCAAGACAACTCAGCGTGAAACTGTCTTCATTAGGACCCTGTTAGACTGTGTTTCACCTGACTGACTGACAGACTGGCTGTGATGAGGCTCTATTAGACTGCGAGGCAAGTCTCTGTGGACTGCCCATTTACTGAAGGGCCTCCTCTCTCTCTTCCCCTACCTGTGTTTCTGTCTCTCTCTCTCTTCTGTTCTGTCTGACCAATCTAACCCCAGGAGCCCCCTTAACCTACAGTGGTTGAGAGCCCAGTCAATCAGACGCAATGATGTTATACTCCTCTCCAAAGAACACCCTTCACCAGTCACCAGAGGGATTGTCTGTGTCTGGCGGCTGATGAGGAGTTCAACTCAAGTAGGTTCTTAATTTACTGTCTGTCTCAAGCAAGGAGATTATATTCTAAAGCTCTGTCCTTAACACTTTACCCCTGCAGCAGAGAAACCTTTTACGAGTTCATAGTATGGATTACCAACTCCATGATAGATTTCCCTGAAAACTGTTTGCAAAGAAACCCTGAGTAAGGACCAATGTAGAAGTAAACACCTGAATGTCCTTTTATCAACACTGGACAATATGTTTTTTTTATTTTCTTGCAGCTATGTTAATTAACCTCTCATCACCAAAAGTGATGCATCATATGAGAGACCCAAACTAGTTTCTCTCTCTCCCCAGCCGCCACCTGTCATGTCAACTAATATACAGTATATGCAGCAGTGAATTAACATATTCTCTCAACACACAACAGTTTAGCTAGCTTTGACAAATCAAGAGGCTTCCAAACTCTTCTTCGTTTTGTATTATATTCTATTGTTACATTATATAGTGTAATATCACCCACTTAGTGAATATCGGGATTTTCTGAGCAGTTTTTTGTGGTGTCTCTACCAGATAGTTAGTTATCCTGTGGTCCGACAGCTGTGATTGGTTAACAGGACTAGCGTAGCTTTCAGTTCACTTTAAGAACTTAAAGGTACTCAAAGTATACTTGACTTACACTCCTTTGCACAGACTTTCTTCAATTAATGAAATGAAGCGGTACTTTTTAAGTTTTGGTCATAAAAGTAAAAATTAAAGTTGTATCAATGCTATTGGTCGCTTTCTGTCTTTAATATTTCCCCTCATTTCACAGAACATGACACAAATAATTATGACTCCGCTCTTCTTCTTCTACATAGTTGTTCACTTTTTCTGTGTAAATCTCTACAACTAATCTCTACAGCTTTTTCCAGCTACTTAAGTTACTTTTTTCCCATCCCAAACTCTACCTGCCACACACGTTTTATAGGATAAAAGGTGAATTCTAGTCGCTCCCTCTTGTGCTGCCCCCTTCTTTATACTCCTCAGAGTGTGGAAGAGGTGTGAAAGAGAAGAGATATATAGAGAGAAGAAAAGAACAAACAGTCGGCTGTGATAGTGAAAACAGACGGTCAGTCTCTGGCAGCAGTGCAGGCTTTATGCTTTGTTGTGTAGTGTTGGAGCTTTGGGACCAAGCTTGCATGATACCTTTGGAAACTCTCTTAACAGGCTTATACAGAACAAGATAGTGTTTAATGTGAAAATAAGAGCAGTGGCTGTAAATCCCATTTTAAGACATCACAACATAAAGAGTGAATTATAGGGCCGATGAACGGTCAGACAAACAGCAAATGCTCTCCATTGTTCTCTTGGTTTCTCTTTTTTTGTAGTCTTTCAATGATATCTATTATATAATTTCAATTGTCAGCTAAGAAGGCACTGTTTTGCCTCTTTTTCTTAAAGTAATTATATAGCGATTATAGGAAAGGGGGTAAATATTTGAGAAAATAGTCATTATTCAATTCTGCGCCAAGACCATGAATTCTTATTCACGGTATTTTTTCAATTACTGTTCACATGTTTTAATATGTATGAGTTTTAATGTATTGTAAGCACACTGAATTACATTAGCCTTAGACAGTCTCTCAGTAACAACACAGTACTGGTGCTGGTACTTGTGATCTTAGTTCATCTAATATCATCAGTCCTAAGAATTTGTGATAACAGTGGTCTCTTTTTTAATGAACCAAGTTTTGTAGATGTCACTATGTCCTCAAAGAAAATAACCCAAATGGGGGGTCCAATACATTCAACTGCAGATAATTGATGTCATAAAATGTACTGTTTTTTCTAACTTAAAGAACTATATATTATCTTATATTATGTAGTTTTTTTACATGTGCATTTTTCTTGTGGTTGTAGCTTTGATCCTCTGTATGTAAAGTTGTCCAGTATCTGTTTTTGTAATGTTGGTATTTTCGCATACTTTAGCATCACTAAAACCATATGCTGGACTAAGCTCAACACTGCCTGGTTTAATGCTGCTTCACACATGTTTGAGAGTTGGTTGGCTCCTCTCCCAAAGGTTCAGTCGCCTACATTTTTCTTGGGAATTATACAGGGGTTTGGACTTTTAGGGCCATATGATCAATTGTGATATGTAAAGATGTTACAGCTTAGATCTGGTGTGACCTATGGACCATGACATATCTTTTCTTCAGTGAGCTATTCATCTATATGCTACAACAAACAGTTTGATGTGTAGGAAATTTATTGTAGCCTTAAATCTAAATTCGTTTGAACAGTCCTTTGTTGGGCAATGGATTTCCAGATGTTTCCTCGTTACACTTGGCCTTTGTAGCATAACTAGGCAAGATGTAAACCTTCATACAATAGGTCAGAATCCAGTGCTTTTGGATAAATGTACATGTACAAAACATTTTTTTTCTAAATAATTTGCAATTCTGGATTTTCGGGAATGTGAACAAATTAGCTACCTTAGTTCCAAGTATTCAAAAGTATGTCTGTTGCCTTCAGCTTGATCCCAATCTGCTGAATTTGAGAACAGTGATGACCCATTTTGGCTTCTGATTTTTAGTGTTGTTTGCCTTGCAATGTACAAAAACTGTTAACTGCTAGCTAGCAACAGTTGTGCTGCTACAGAAAGAGTATGAGCGTGAATTAACAGGTATCTAATATCTCTATTTCTTGGTCATGAAGCTATGAGGTGATCTGTGCAATAACTGTATACTTCTATGTTTGCTGAGTTTACTCAGACAAATACTTCAGAGCATCTTTCTCTCAAGCCCTGCACATACAGGCAGGTGAGTGGGAATTATGTTTATGGGGATGCTATGTGTGTTTGTTTTACTCCTAAACTTTCAAACTACATATCTTTTTTCACAATCTTAGATTAATTTTTAACGAAACATGGCCGCGGGCTGATTTATATCGTCTCACAGAAGTTAATCCGAAATGTTTGATTTTTTTCCGTCTCCGGCGCGTACCACCAACGGCACTACGCTCTGCTCCATTTAAAATACGAATCGAGTCTATTTTTGCCGGAGTACGCTGCAGGCACGCGTCAAGCTGGACAGAATACGACAGCCCGGACAGGAAGTCAGACAAGGAACCGCACAGAGCATCCGGTCAATTTCAAAATAAAACAAAATATACGGACTCGCGATCGTATTTTTCATCACTTTACGTCACTTTTTTCAACATTACGTCAAAACAGGTACCGAATCCTCAGAAAGACAAAGCAACATGTTGTTTGCATGTTTTTCTCTTTATTCCCGCGTGATCTTGTAGTTCTCCTGTGATGTGTCATGGGTGCGCTCCGCTGCGCTGACGTCCCAGAAACGGATCCAGTGTGAATGGGCTTGAGCCGTCCGACGGAGCAAAACCGTGGCGCTGACGTATGTGTGAATTGGGGGTTAGTCTATTAAATGAAAGAGAAAGTTCATGTAAAAAATTTGACTAGTCTATTTTTTTTACATTTGCAGTCGTGTAAGGGAACAACCATTCTCCCACTTTGTTGTGGATAAATACTCAAATGTGCCCCTGTGTAGGTAAAGGTTTATTCCAGGAGTAAGATGGAACAATCAGAAGCACAATTTGCCTCACAATGTGATCTGGCATACATACTGTTCCAGGGCACTTTGTACCTGTGCCACAGGAGTATTTGCAGAGAGGAATAAGTCATCATAGACAAACCCCATCTTGTGATGAAATACTCAATAACATTTAGCTCCAAACTCTCAAGCTTTTTGTCTTTCACATACTGCACCCACAGCCTGCCTTAGCATAATCATAAACTCATCATGATTCTTATTTCCTTGTTTATTTTGTTTCCCAGACTGAGACATTTATCTTTCAATCAACTTTGCAAAGTCATACCTAAACAATAACAAGCTATTACACTTTAGAGATGTCAAAACACATAGACATAATGTCGATTATTATCCCTGAATTATCTGATTTTAAAAATAAATAGTTTGCTAAATTGCAGTATGTTGTAGCTCAATGTTATACTGAAAACACACAAAGTCTACTACACTAGGTGTGAAGGTGCAAAGGATGGGTTCATTTCTTGAGCTGCTCCTAAACTTAACTTTTTATCTTATTCCTTTATACACATTTTTTTTAAAATTGTGAGCACCAAGGGAATCCTATCATACAATATAATTGAGAACACATTTTGTACAACAGGAAGTTGTTAGACAGCGTTTTTTTCACCACAAACAAACCAAAAAAGAATCTATAACTGGGATAACCTGTTGCTGTCGCCGGAGAGTAGATTTGACAAAAAAAAAAAAAAAGGGTTGTTGGATGGACCTAGGGCTGCAACTAACGATTATTTTAATAATCGGTTAATTATTTTTCCGATTCATCGATGAATCTGATAAAAAAAAAAAAAAACATTTTGAATTTCCACACGTTTATTCAAAAACAACAGGTTACTGCTTGGACGTCTCCATGAGCTTTGTGAAATGGGTCCTTGAGGGAAGAGTGTAGCCAGGGTTCAAGGTGGGGATCATTGTAGTGAAGTTGCATCTTCATTTTCAACCGTCGTCAGAGGGCTCCTGTCAGCGACAAGCATGTTGAGGATGCTATCTGTCAAGACGGATGCTTGCTGTGGTGTACATGATGTTTTCTGCAATGTCAAAGATAGTATTAGTATGTAAAACAGCACAATTTACATCTAATCAATATGCCTTGTTGTTTTAGTTAGGAGTTATTGTTATGTAAAGGCAAGTAAGTAACCCAAAGAGCACTTGCAGAGACAACACATGTGTTTATAATATATATTTATTTACACTCATACAGGTACCCTAAAAAAAACGTATTTACACAAATTTCATTAAGTGTCTAAATGCACTTGCATACAGTGCAGTGTATTAACTCTCACCTTATTACAGAAAATTAACACTGGACGCTTAATAATTAAATAATTAAATCATTGTAGTAAATACATTAATTTTTAATTGTTTATTTAATTACAGCAAGCTGACCAAGTGCTTTAAAAAAACATTGAACTAAAGTCAAATGTAAAACACGCACCTACGCAAATATATTCCAATGTCAACAGAAAATAATATGGGAAAAAAGCAAAGAATATATCTGACAACGAATTGAAAGTGGGCCTAAAAGGCAAAATAATAAGCTTGTTTGGCGTTGGCAAAGTAAAAGTTTGCTCTACCGCCGTCATTAACCAGCTAACGCTAACGTTACTTTAATGAACTTTTCATGCTTGTCAAGCTGGATAAAAAGTAAACACAAGCACCAGCCGAGCAACTGGAGAGACTAACGTTACATTTTCTTACTTGAAAATGGAACAAACATGGGATTTTGTAGTGACTGAGGGCACGGTCACACTGGCCATCCGTACCGTGCCCAAGCACGCTTCAACCCTGAAGTCCAGTTCATTTGGCCAGTGTGACCGCTCTGTGCCATGCTCAGGCACGGTACACTTCCTTGGCTTTGGCACACTTCGGAGAGGTGTGCTTCGGCATGTTCTGTGTAGTGTGACTGCGGGCCGTGCCGGCCAGCGTGGGAATGGCGCAGCGGGGGGCCAATCGTGCTTTAGTACGGCACGGTACAGATGGCCAGTGTGACCGCGCCCTTACCCTGCTGTCGAGCTCCGTTCCTAGTCAGCGATAACTCTGACATGTTTACTTTTCAGGTGCTGCATCATCACTGTGGTGCTCCCTTGCCACGCCATATCGCTATTGCAAAGCTTGCAACTAACTCATGTTTTTATGCATTGTGAAGTGCTCCCACACTTTAGAAGATTTCAGTTGAACCGTTCTCTCCGCTCTGCTATGTTTAATATCCGAAATACCAGCTCCGATCTCTCACGCTCTAGCTCCGCAATGCTGTGCTGTCGACATGTAAACAGTTCGGCGTGTACGTCACCACAGTCTGTGACATAGGGAGTGACGCATTAATCGCGCGACGCAACGAATCAATAATAAAATTTGTTGCCAACACTTTTATTAATCGATTTTTATCGATTTTATCGATTCGTTGTTGCAGCACTAGATGGACCATGTTTATGCCCCAATTAATCAATGAAATGCCAATAAAAAAGCACTACACAAAAAAGGGTCATTGGAAATGAATCACATATTTAGTAGGAAGTAGAACCCTGACATGGGAGAATGACATATCTCCTTTCCATCTATGACTCGGCAATGGAGAGAGTCTACAACTTCAGATTCCTCAAGGTTTACATCACCAATGATGAACTGACTCAATACACCAACTTCATCATAAGAATGGTCGACAACAGCTGTTCTTCTTCTGCAGGTTGTGGTGGCTCAACATGGACTCCGGGGATACACAGGCAATCTCTATGTGCACTACAGAGTATCCTGACTGGCTGCATCATTGCCTTGCAAGGCAGTTACACTGTTATTAGCGTGCTTTACAGAGTAGGCACAGCAAATAACCAGCATGAAACTTTGATCCATGGAGGAACTGTCCACCCAGCTGGATAGGAAGATGTCCAAAAGGATCATTGAAAACTCTGCTCAACAATCCACAAACTGTTCAGCCTGCTGCCATCTGGCAGACAGTACTGCAGCATCCATCTCCAAAGCAACAGGCTCAAGGAGAGCGTCATCACTAGTCATGACTCTTGAACTCTCAAACCCATTGTTGTTATCTGACTTGCACCTCGCAAATATTAATGCTGCTACTGGTTCCTACCTGGTAGTTTTATAAACTTTACCTTGTTACATATTTACTTATAATACATGTATCATTTTATTACTACAATACAGTTTATTAAGTTTATCCACTTGTCCACATGTGCATGCCACAGTTTGGCACATATGCCAATTTCAGATTAACTGCAATTTTTAAAATCACAGCTTTGTGATGTGACGTTGATTTGTGATTTGATTCATAGCACTGTTATCTCTGTTTCACCAAGCATTAGAGTTGCTTTTAGGTATCATGTGAATGGGCTTCAGAGATCTGCTCTAAAAATGTAAGTCTTGGAAGCAGAGGTTAAAATTGTGGGTCTTGATTACCATGTCTGAATTTATTTTGATAGTAACAACTAAGTGTAACCTTAGTAGTTAAACTGCATTGACTCAGGATGTAGATGTCAACTTTTGCATATTAAACAAACTCATTTTCAAATTCAAGCTTAGTTGTGATATATTTTTACTGAACCCAAGTTTAAATAAGTCTCAGAGCTCTCTTTGAAGTTTCTTCTTCAAAATCCACTATGATTCTGTATTGTATATTTCCTATGAAACCCTCTATTTCTGCCCTGCTCAGAACAGGTTTCTGTGTTTGTAGTTTTAAATGTAAATGAGCACCAGAAGGGCTTAGGTTACTTGGGCTTTCTTGCTCCGTGTCCTATTGTTCACGGTGAGAATGGTAGAGAGGGTAGAACAAACACCTAGCTGTGGGAATGTCACCCACCTAGGGGAGGGGTTACTTCCCTTTGTGACATCACAAATCTCCAAACGGACTGTTTGAGCTAATATTTTCTGAAAAGTGGAGTAGGCAAAAGATGGAGAGGGTGGACTTTCCTCACACTGGGGGGGGGGGGGGGGGGGGGTTAGTTTATTTTCCGTAATTTGTGACCTTTAAAGGTTTATGTTTGGGTTTTTTATGCTTTTATTTAGAGGTAAGTCGGTGTCAGAATATGGGGAGAGAAAGAGTGGGGAATGACATGCGGGAAAGGATCCACAAGTTGCTTCACTAGGTCATCAAAGGGAACTCATTGTCAAGTTAGATAGGATAGCTAGGCACTGATGGTGGTGATCAGACTGTGTTGTGATCTTCCATGTCAAAGGTTAAAAGGTGCGATCAGGCACTTGCAGTGGGAGATCCAAGCAAGCTCCTTGGCGGCCTTAAGTACCTGAATCTCCTGTGGGATCACTTTCAACATCAGTATTCAAGTCCACTACCTCTGCCCCTTCTCATCCCATCCACTCCTGGATTTATTTTCATACTATGGGGGGATATGATAGCCACTTAATAATTCATATTTAGAGTGTATACCCATGCACTGAGAAATTCTGATTCATCCTCCTGAGTAGCTGCCCACCCTCTTGCATCATTTAAGCATCCAAGTTCTATCTGTGGCTTATTTGCTCAGTCTGTGTAATGCTCTTTAGAGTGGGGCTTTCAAAATGTTGGAGAAAGAGAGAAGTTTGTGTGGGTGCACAAAATGGTCTGTTTTCTTTTTGTCAGTGCTCTTCTTTTAAGAGCAACAAGAGTCTGAGCAAACCAGACAAAGATCAACTTAAAACTGTTCTGAGGGTGGTACACGTTGCCATGACCCGCTTGTATAGTCTGCAGTCATATGACAGCACCAATGTGGAGACAGCTCATTGGGCTAGTCAGCAAAAAACTAACATGGCAATTATCTTCAAATGAAAAACACAGACAATTTTCCTTTTTGTGAAATCAAAGCAAAATGAAAACATACTGTAACTACAACAAGTGGGTTCTGCCATTGTAATGCAGAAGGACAATTGGTGAATTTTTTTCTTGTTTAAAAGTATGTTTTCAGTTTCTTCCCAGCGATGTTGGGTTTGTCCTGCCTCTCTCATACAATCCAATCTAAAAGAATGATAGTCATAGTAAATACATTGTGTCGCTGCGTCCCAGTGACACACTCAATCTTTCCCATTCAGAATGATCCATTTTGAAGGACATACTCATGTTAAAAGAAGTGTTTTTTTCCGGCATATAAAACCTTGAGGCGACCACCATCATAAAATGTTGTACTTTCCCCAGCTCTTGCCAAAGACTGTTTTCATAAAGAACACCGTATTCAAACTACAGCACTCATTGAATATGTCATTTCTAACTGTATTTATGGCATTACGCTGATGTGGTGGCAACGCTTTAACGGGATCACAAGTAAAAAGTTCTCAGCAGAGAGCTAGAGGCTGGGCAGGGCGTCCCTACAATTTCTGGTTATAATTTTTTTTGGATAGTGAATTATAAGACACAGATCTCCAACAGACGTTCACCCTGCGAAGGACTTGTTCATTAGTGACAACTGTCACTGTTTTTGCAAATATTTTCTGGCTTTCGCCTTTATATAATTTAGATTTAGAACAGTGGCTAGAGTAGGAAACAAGCAGTTAAAGTGGGGAATGACATACGTGAAAAGAGCCACAGGTTGGACTTGAACCATGGCAGCCTGCTTGGAGGAACACAGCCTCCACACAGGGTAGGACCCAACCGAACAGCAAAGGCAGGATTAAGATATAGAGGTGTGAAAAAAAATGGATTTATGTAAAAATCAAGATTCTTACCTTCTGAGGTTTTAAATAGATTCATAACTACCAAAAATCGACACCCAAAGATTCCCAGCCCTATTAAGCTATGGGCTACTCTTTGGTTTTTGAAGATAAAATGATTGAAAGAAAGTCTCAACATTAGCAGAGCTTTAGAAAAGTCGAGCTGACTAGAGTAGAACGGGTTGTGAGAACAAAGTCTGTATTAATGTGGTGGTAGCCAGTGTTACCCGGCTGTCGGTTGTTACATGTGGTAAAATAGTGAAAACACTATTTTATGTGAACATAGAAGCTTCATATTTAGATATTTTTTGAGAGACTGTGTGTTCTATCTTGTACTTTTTTCATCTTTTTCTCCCACCATGTTTTTTTGCCTAAACATTCGCATGTGTGCCTCATTAGACATTAGAAGCTGTATTTAGGCCATGTCTTTGTCAACAAGTTGACCAACAAGCCTTTTTATGAGTTCAATTACATGCCACTTGAAACATTGCATGAATAATCAAAATGTTGGCTTCGAGAATGGTGGCACTGTACATACTCCAGGCTTACAGTAATGGTTCAGACTTTGAGAGAAAACCAGAAAGGGAGAGCTTGTTGGGCTTTGGGCTTTACACTATGTTCTTTTTCCTAGTCCACTTGTCAGAGAGAAAAAAGATAAATATAGTTTATGACAAACCAAAATAAATGGGTGGGTTCAGAAATGCGCAGAACAACAAGCCACAAAGGAAGATGTGGCCAACAGAGGCCACATACAAATAGCCTGCCTCTGCCACGGAAATAGATGCTAACATGGAGGGCGAAAATAGTTGTGACACCGTGACAATAATTAGAACTGAAAATGTTATGCTGAATGTCATCTTTACTGGGGCTGTCTTTGCAATTTGACATTAAAAAGTTAGTTTTCATTTATCATTGTGTTTTTTTTTTTTTTTTACATCATCTGGTTATAACTTTTGACAATCAGTTAAATAGTTAAATACAGTTGGCAATAAAATACAGGGTGCTAAACAGTTTCTGCAAATGTTTTCAAACTTCTCTACAGAACTGTTGCTGCATTTTTTGAAACTAAAAACCAAACACTCAGGATTAAAAGACTAATTCTGCCTTGTAGATATTTCTGTATGATTATATCACGGCTGAACGATATATCGTATTAAAAATTGCAATGTGTGCGTACAATAGTCACATTGCAGGGCGTGTAATGCCAATCATGTGACATAAAACAAGTCATGCTCCCACTTTCATGTTGTCAGATGTAAATAAAAACCTCCAGTTTTCTCTTTTCCCTTAATAATAATCCCTGATATCAACTTTAATGGTGACAGAACTGATAGTTGTGCATGCAGAGTCTGTGTGTCCCTTGAATGTAAAATCTAGACCTACAGGAGCTGCTGCTGTCGTCACATACCCTAGCATGACGCTCATTTATGCCAGGCAGATTTAAAACGAGTTTATTTGCCATATCATCGCCATTGGTGTGTTAATGCTGCGGACACCTATACAGACCATTAAGGAGTGTTAACGGGGTGGATGTTCCGCTGCCTGTTTACTTTAAGCAGCTACACCTGCTACGCACACATGTAAATAGGTTACAGTGAGCATTCTTTTTATTATAGGTTATTGACACTGGGCTGGTCATGCACACTAAACATAACTTTAAACATTGTAAGAAATGATTGTTGATGTACAAGTAATTCAATTGCAAGCAATAAGTTTAGTTGTCCAGTTTATGAGGAAACATGTTGCTCCTTCCTGTTCACCCTCACATATTGTCTCCTAAATGTGTTTCAGAGCTGCTGTTAGAGGGCTGGACCCATTGTGTAATGAAAGAAAGGAAGGGGTTAAGATATGAAATCACAAAATGACTGAAAAATCCTGTGTATAAAACACACGTTTGATACCCATTTTTCATCCAAACTTTGGCTGCGTCCCATGTACTGGCGCGATAAATATACCAGTATAAAATGCTGACACACTCCCCGTCATTACCGCGAGTGCAGCTTGCTCGTCACACGCACGCAACCTGGTGCGATTGGAAATTCAACCCCATTCAATGTGTATTGCCAGCTGTGGTGGGATATATAGCGATGGAGAGCATGCTGACAGCGCAACTTTTTTTTAACATCTTTTCTCCCTCAATGGGTCATAATCACGCATTAAAAGAAAACTGTTGTATATTGTTCAGCAAATAAACCCTCTGGGGTGCTCTTTTGATTGAAAACCCCTTAAATACAATCAGTGACCAGCAGAGGTGGGCAGAGAGGCTCAAGGGTCAGTAACCAACTTTCAATGTAGGTTGTGAGCTCAACTAACAAACTGTAGCTAGTAGGTTTGCAAGCTCCTGAGAGCGAAAACATTTGGAACACAGCTGCACAGAAACTGCACATGTACTTCAACGAACGCAATGGAAATGGTCATGCAGAAAGACAGTTTAATCCCAATAAATAGACTGCACCTTATATATCTGTGCGACTTAGTCTTGATTTGACGGAAAGGACAAAAATAATAACTAAGTAAGATTGTTTTATCGAAATCCAAATTGATCTACATACAAATAACTTTTTGGGGAGAAAATCTCAATACATATCGTAAAAAATTATAATTGCAATGTCAGTTTGGGCAGAGAGGTATTTTTAGCTTTATCTTAACGAGCAGTTCAACCAAGGTTCCAATTCACTTAGAAGGAGCTTTTATCCAACATCAGAGAGTAAGTACAACACACTAATCCATTCATACACCGCCACCAAGGCAGGGTTATGTGTCTTGCCCAAGGACACATCGGACATGTTGCTCAGCTGGGGATTGAACCCTCAACCTTCCAGTTTAGAGGCGACGACTCTATCAACTGAGCCACAGCCGCCCAATATAACCATTGTCAAAACCACAAGACCTTACCATTTAACCCATAATCTTCTTAAATCATTTCCAAGAAATTACTGTGAAGTGGCAGATGAAGTGCTTTAACCCTCAGACTTGGTGCCCAGACAGATGTGGTGTTGGTACCCCACCAACACTGCTGGTTACAGAGCTACAATTAGCAACTGGTGTTGGTAGGCTGCTGCAATTTGTGATACCAAATGTGGAATGTTTAAGCATAAAATACTGCTTGTTCTAACTTGGAGGTAGATGTAGACGGGCCTTTTCCATTTGACAATCATGCTTCTACAACGCTACAATTCATTTAGCAGACGCTTTTATTCAAAGCAATGAACATAGGAGAGTAAGAACAACACAAGCAAGGATCGAGTGCGGAGAAAACAAAGTCAGTAAGTGTAAACGAACAGCTTTAAGTCCGATCAGACACAGGTGCTGAAAGGCAATGCACACAGGTGCTGACAGGTTATGCACAGAGGCAAAGCACCAGCTCTTAAGAGAACATTCAATGACATATTATCATGGTTTGAGGGATTTACTGTCACACTGCACTGTGCTTGTCAGAAAAACATTCTCAAACGTTATGCACTTGTTAGGCCCTTGCAGATGAGAGTTCACTTTGCAGATGAAATGTCTTTTGTGATGAGGCTTGCTTTGCCCAGAGTATACAGCATATCGAAGAACAGAGTTGTCAGCAGATTAGAACAGGGACAAAATTTGAGCACATTATTTGTCATGATAAGAAGAAATAATAGTGAGATAAAAATACCCAAGATCAAATTACCCACAACTTGGGATGGATACGAGTACCCAGGTACTCCGGTACACAAACAAAGAGAAAGGTCTAGACCTGCTCTTTTGTAAATCTCTTGAGATAACATTTGTTATGAATTCAGGCTATACAAATAAAGATTGATTCATCGTTTTGAATGATACCCGAGTAACGTAAACAACTACTCAATCAGAAGGGCACATCACTGTTCAGGCAAACTTTGCATTTCCATCTATCCATAGTTATGCAGATCAATATAACAACAGAGAGGCAGCTGAAAGAGGAGGAGCAGGAAGAGGAGAGAATGGAAAGTCTCCCAGGAGATCACTGCCCTGAGGAGGCACGATTAGGAGGTGAAGCAGTCAAACGCTCACACCAAATGTTCTGGCACGTCATGATAACCCCAGGCTGTTCTAGTGTAAGAGGACTGACAGCCAGACTCTCCTTATGGCTGACTTCAGCTGGATTGTTTATCATCTCCTATGGCCAGGCTTTTGACAAGACTTCTACCCTCCTCCTGCTCATTTAGAGCCTGCACACTGGTAGAAGCCTTTGTGCTGACACACAGCCGTGTGGTGGTTAGTTTCTCAATTTTAGCGACTGAAAAACATGCTTTTACAGCATGTTTGCTCAGTTACTGCACTTTGGCCTAAACCCTCATATAAATATTTGGAAAGATCTAATTGTTCCCTATTAAATAGTTTTATTTTAAGAAAAGTGGACATGATGATCTTAATTATTATGGTTTAAGTGATAGCAGAGAAGGAAAATAATAATGGCCTCATCTTGGATTTACACCTAGATCAAATGTGTGTGAATGCCTCATCAGCCACCAAAACAAAATGCATACTGTATGTTATAAGATCGTTACGGGGATCTTTCTTAAGAACAATCAAGCTGTCTTTTCAAGTGATTGTAACCCATGTAGCTCATTGTAGTGGTTCTGTTGATTTTCAGAACTTCTCTTATCCACTTTTACTTAATTGTTTTCAATATAAGTAATGTATTTATTTTCTTTAACGCCATATTTCTTTGTTACTTTTACTGCTTATTTTACAAACCTGTTTTTTCATATTTGAGCCCTGTTTTTCTTTATTTTAATGAATAATTTCAATTAATTTCAGTTTTAATATTCATTAATTTTTCTTTCAGCACCAGGTACTGTGCAGTGACTGCTGCGCTGCTCCACACTGTTCCGTGAAGGCCTGGGCGATAAAACGACAACTATATTTCTCGTGATATAATTTTTCTCAACATAAGTTTAAAAAATTTTAGATAAAAGTTTGATAGATTTAAACCTGTAATTACAACCCCCCCAAACACTGGGGAAAGGGGGGGCACTAATGTGCCTTAAATGCTAGTTGCCATCCGCCTTTAAAGAGAAGAAGAAAAAGACTACGAACAGCCAATCATGTTGCATGATTGGGTAGGTGGGCTTACAGAAGTTTGGAGGGGAATGGAAACACAACCGAAATGAGCCATACCGGCTCAAAGCAGGTGTAAACACCGTCGACAATACGACAAGAAAGACCACTCAACTTGGCAGAGTAACATGCTCTGTTAACTGTGCTGAAGATAAGTGCAGCTAAAACGGGCAACACCACAAACCTTTTCCACCATTTGAAACAATGTGAGCCGTTAGAACACACCGAATTTGCAAATACATTTCGCTTATGAAACAGACCAACATGTTCTCATAATACCCTACTATCTGATAAACTACTTGGCTGTTGACCCAGTAATTAAAGTCAAATGTGTATTAAAGACAGAGCCATCTGAGTTTGTTTATTAGTCTTTGCAGGGCCCGGATGAACGATTGATAGAGTCCGGGCCAGCTGATTGCACGTTCCACTCGGGCCAGTTCAAATACTGCCTGAAAAAATAGACAGTAACACGTTCTTAATTTCACAGTGCTATCCTGTCATACTGGTGTTTTGTCAGCAATTATTTTTAAAACGTTGCGCTAATAACTGCTACAGCATCAACGTATCAAGCTCGTGTGTCATAGTTGAAAGGCAGCCGACGGCTTCACTGCTGTCCCTCCCGCGAGCTCGCTACTCTCGAATTGTACACTTGCACACAGATCTTAGCGCAGGTTTTCTTTAATAAAAAACTGTTTTAAAACCATCAGATCCCGACAAAAGCAGAGCTAAAATCAGCATTCAAAGGAAAATAATCACTGGAAGAGTCGAGTGACAGCAGGGCATGATGAAAACGGAACGGAGAAAAGTTTCAGCCACAGTGACAGACAGCTGGAGGAGTTGGAATATGCTGCTGCTAAATTTCCCCTTAATGTTAAAGACTAGATCATGGTAAAGATAAAAGTTATTCACAAAGCATCTTAGCCCTTAAGATAGCTCCTAAAGTAAAGATCTAAGGATGAAGAGTTTCTCACAGAGAAGAAAGAAGGAGAGAAAGGTGATCAGAACAATTCCAGCTCTATCACAGCCTCATATTAATATCAGTCAGATTAAGCAGACTCTTACAGTTACCAGCATGGTGAAGAAACATGAGCACATGAATATAAGAAAAATATTAAATATTTGATATAATTAGAGCTCAATTAATTAAAGTTGTAATTTAATCTTGCATCAGAATAGTTCAAGAGTAAATTGGTGACTGTAATTTTCCGAATCAAAAGTAACGTTCCTGGGCCAGCGGTTACAATGGTCTGGCCAGTGATCTTTGAAAACTAATGGCCCAGAGGGCCACTGGCAAATTTAACTTAATGTCAACCCCTGCTATGTTTCCAATAATACCATGAGTGCATGCGTAGCCCCGCTCAATGTGCTTTCAAAAGAGACTTTGGTAATTTAGAAGAAGCACCTGGTTGCCTGCGGTGGTTATCTTTCATTTCTTTCAGCAACTTGTGTCAGCCCACAAGATGGCCGTAACTATGAAAACACCTCGGGTGTTAGTGCTGCTGAATGGTTTCTTTGTTTTTGCATTCTTCTGTTGTGTGAACACTGTTATGGTTTCCTTGGCTGATAATTACTGAAGCAATGTGGGCTCTTTTAAGCAGGCTCACACAAACACCTGCTGGGCCTGTTACCTCTGTGTGTGTGTGTATGTGTGTGTAGCTGCATGTTCGTGTAGACCTTGACTGTAATAGAACTTGACACCCACTTTAGTACCTTTCAAGCACAAAGAGACAATAATCTGCCAAAGTTTTTGACACAGGAGAGGAAGAACAATCGTCTTGGCACGAATGCATCGGAGAAGGGTTTTGTTTCTCAGAGATAATTTGGACCAGGTCAAAAATAAGAGCATCATAACATGATTGCCGGGTGAATTCAACAAGGCCCATGGGCCAGGGGCCCCCTTTGTTTTTCCAGCGGCTGTGACTGGGAGCATTTGATGGATCCTAATTGAACACATATTTATTATGCTAGGTTCAGCTGAAGTGTGACAAATATGATGATGCCTCAATTAGAACCATTAACAGAATGGTTGTGCTTGCTTTTCTGTAATTTTTTCCGTGAATGAGGAGTTTTTTTTCCCCCTGCCACTGTGATCCGGCTTTCAAAGCCCAAAGCCATCTGGGAAAATCGCCTCATGCTTTGCCGATATGGACGATGGCGGCTTGATTCTTCAGTTGTCCTAGAGGCACAATGCAGTGACAATCCTTTTAGCCTATGAAAGAAAAATGCCAGGGTGTATGAAACAGCCAGAAATGTGAGTAAAACTGCACTTTAAGGTGTCTGTCCGAGGGCCAACAACTGAACACAAAGTTATCTTCACCTCTGTCTTCAGCGCAAAATGTGAGCAGTCACGGATGGCTTGCTAGAATGTCAGAGCCAGTGAAGAACTTATAGCTTGTTTAAGGCTTAGCAGAGTGTTGTGACCGTAGAGGCCTGTGTAGCAGCTGATAGGTTTGAGTGTGTCTAACCCTGTGATCTGTGTGCTAACATTGGCCTACTGGGGTAAGATCAGTTCCTCAACCCTCAGCCTTTGTCGTCTGTGAAGGGAGGCTTACCCAAGGACCCCCTGTTTACTCTGGCCTGCACAATGGCCAAGTCTAAACTCCCTTTGTAGGGTGGATTTAGGCTAGATTTACTTCAATTTGATCTGGGAGGGCCCCTTTTCATCAGCCTGGAGGTCTAATGCCCTTAACTGGCTTAACCTGGCTCCCCTGTGAGCCCAGGACCCTCATGCCCACAATCTCTCGCGTCTGTTCCACTCTTACTTATCCCCCGCTCTCCTCTTCGCCCTCAGGTCCCCTGAGAATCCTCAGCTTCACTGGGCTTTGACTGTGGCAGAGCATGCTAGGGCATGGAGGGTGACACCTGAGAGGCATGTTTAACATGTCATAAGCATGCTAGGATCAGCATAAACATCAGCATAAAACACATTTTCTGTCCAAACAATGTGAGGTACCAGTAATTTGCAAATTCAGGTAGATTGTATAGACATTTTTTAGCCCTTGGCAGAGGAGAGGCATTGCATGAATGTGCTTTTTCTTGAAACAGTTGAGAGCTTAATATTTACAGTAACTGCTTTGCTCATGAATAAATATGAGATATCAGTATACTCTTGCAACCCCAGGACAGGAAAGTGCTCTCTTTGCAAGTGACGGCTACTCTTTCAGAAAACATGTTTTAAAGATACAGTTAGAAAGCGATAAAAGTGTGTATTTTAAGTTGCCTTTTATCACAACTGTCAATCATCATCATGCACTCTATGTAGGTCTAAAGCTCATCCGTGGTATTTGCCCCTTGAGCACTGATGTTCCTTTTTTTCAAAAATCTCATCATCTCACTTGTGAAGTGGATGGACCATGCTTTGGTAGAAGAAGATCTTCCAGTTAGCTTGAACTTTGCTTCCTAGTTGGCAGAACAATTCGGAAAAGCACAGCACCGTGATGTTGTCATTTACCAGATATTATATCCAGTCTTTAGTACTCTTTTTTTTTCTTTTTTTTTTGTCACAGCCAGGGGTAGGGTAACCACAAAATTGTCTCCTGTTGTTGCTATGTGCATTTTTAAACCCTGCCTCCCAAATTCTGTATTCATGAGAAGAAAAAATATTCTTTTCAAAAAGTTGTTTTGAATTGCAAATTTCCTCAAATCAGCACCTAGCAGAACACAGTGGAAGAGAGTAAATGCAGGGACAGTGTGGCGCTTATCCCTACCCCTGTAAGCCTCCCCACACTGACATGCTGGCTGCCAGACTGTACTCTGACATTTGTGCCCAAATTGTCATGGCATAATTATGTAACCTAGACCATCCAGATTATTCAAATGTCCCCTAAAAGTGTCATCTTCAGTGCCGGTGAGACTCTTGAAACCTGTCACCCGCTGAATTTGAAATGGTTAAATTTTGAGGATGGGTCTCTCACTCCCTCGTCCTACCGCTCCCTTCTCTCTCTCCCCTCTAGCTTGGCCTAATCCAGAGGCACAGCGTCACTGCAGCATCAGTCTTACCTTTGATGGGCCCGGATTAAAGCAAATCTACATTCCTTTGGTGGATTTCAAACGCTGCCTGAACAATGATGCCAGCCAGAGGCGAGTTAATGAGGCCTTCAGTGGACTGGCAACGTGTGACTTTAAAATCAACCTGATTAGGGGAAGAGATATTATCTGTGCACCTCCCTCCTCCTTCACTCTCATTCGGTGCGTCGGTCTCTCTCTTCCATCTAGAAACATACATTTTTGCCTCTTTTCTCTTTCAATTTACAAAGTCTCCTCATTTTTTTGCTCTCTTTTTCCCTACTCTACTCTACTCCTCTTCCTCTTTCCTTTCTCCCTTCTCTCCCCTCTGCTCCTGCTCCCCAGTGAGTGAGGCCTGACTTAATTAGTGGGCTGGAGTGTGAATGTGCCTTTCACAGGGTGTTAATGAAAAGCTTTGCGCTTTCCCTTTCAGTGTATTAGCGACTGACTGCAATCCCCCACACCCTCTTTGCCCTGCCTCCTCCCCTCCTCCCTCTTCTCCTCCCTCCACTTCTCCTTAGCCCTTCTGACCAGAGGGAGGTCTTATTACAGGGGCTGTTGACTCTGCGGCTTTATGTTTTGGGTCTCTGTTGTACTGCTGATAGCTTAATTAAACATGCAAATCGGATCTATCGACCACGTCTTAACAACTATTCTCTGTGTAAGTGTTATGTCGTGTCAGATGGTCTTTCTTTGTGTTAGAGCCTTTTTTTTAAATCTAATTATACGATAGCAGCCCTTGTTGTTTCGTCTCAAGGTGAATTACATTTAACATATACCTGATTGATTTAGGAAAACAGTATATTCACAGTTTTGCAGGTCACTAGGGACAGGGCATCATTCAAATAATTAATTTATCATTTTAGTTCTTGTTAAAAATGTCACTGTATTATTATTTTTTTGTGTTGAAACAGTTGTGATTGGTTGACCCATAGTACGATTTGTCAAAGGATGTAAAATAGGATTGGTGTGTGCCTCTGATATTTACCATTTGGAGTTGGATGGATGTCCAGACTTATAGAAAGTTTAGTAGACTACATTATGATTATAAATGTACGCCATTTAAGTACGTAAACAAAATTGGAGCCTAAACTGAGTCGCAGTAGTAAAAAAAATCTCTCAGCTGTAATAGTCAGGCACCTAAACTCGGTATTACTTTCCCCTTAGGCACTGGATGCTATATAGACGTGATGAGAAGTATTTTACGAAGGGTTTAACGAACACTCAAGAAAAATCTGTGCTCTTTGACACCTGAAAATGCTGCACTGCAACTAATGATGAATTTGGGACAACTTTTATCTCCTGTGTCTACCCCCCAGGCAAACCATGACTCAGTCATAGAGGCTATGCTATCTTATCTGGGTGGCTCACACATGCCATCTGTTGCTGTATATAATCTTTATTTATAGAGAATTCATTAATATCCAAGTTACAAAGTGCTTCAAAAAGGCAGCAAAATAAAACAGACAGGTCATAAGATCCACATTGTTTAATGCCAATAAATGTCAAATTCAAACACATAGCATAACAAATATTTGACAACAAGTAAATAAAGGAACACATATTTTGCATAGTCTTTTTTGGCTCAGGATGACATTTCTGTTCATTCAATGTAAAACATTATTTTTCACACAGTAGTAAGATGCATGTCAAACATATAATCATACTGTTATTGTTCTTTCTAATTATGAAATGTCAATGCTAGGTTGGAGATAAGGATGAGAAATAAACTTATATAAATGAAAAACTACTAACTGATTCCATTACTAAATCTAGCAATGCTCACAGCCAACTGCATGGTAGGCTCTTCCTAACCCCCGTCAACTGGAAATCAAGATTGAGTCTCTTTACTACATCATTGCATGTAATGTGCAGGCCTGAGTAATTTGAATATGTGATTATGTTGGATGGTGGCACATTGCTGTTTCCGCTGTCATCTGCAAGCCAGTTGGTGATGTTTGATGAAGCTGTCTTTCCCATTGACTGTCTCATGGCAGCCCCCATCCAGGGAGCAAGCTAATCCTGTGTAGCAGGGATGTATAATGATATCCCAGGGCGCTATAGGATGTTTTTCTCCGTATGGTGCCAGCTTCCTGGGCCTGTGGCGCTACTCAAATGGGCCCTGGCCAAGCCCCAGCACCCTGAAGCCTGCCATAGCCTTTAGGAAAGGGGCAGGCTTTGTATGGCCTTGCCTTGTCACGTCCCACAAAGAAATACAGAGCAATGACACAAAGAGCAATTTCTTGGCTATTGCTTGTTATCAGGCTAATTGAGAAAGGAGGTATGTTTGGAGTCTGGGGATGGCAGACAAGTACAAGTGGCAGAGGGGGGGACTTCTTGATTGGCAGTGGCCATGTGGGAGAAACAAGTACTTATGTATGTCTGTGTGTGTTTGTGTGTGCGTGTATGTTCCTGTGTGTATGTGTCTGTGTGCAGGATAATCCTGGAGAATCTCGCTCTTTGAAGGAGAACAGATGTAGATTTACATATGTGGAGGGTCCCAAGCCTGTGATGAGATTAACTGGTTGGGATCTTTCTTCACAGCAACTGAAAGGTGCATATTTAATAAATGCCTGGAGCTAGGCTGGGGCGTGTGGGGCTAGGCCCTTAGAGAGCCACAGGACAAAGGCAAACGAGGCCCAAGGCAGGCTGGCCCATATGGGAACAGGGTTGCTTACAGATTGCACTGGCCTTTCATTGGTTATAAGACTAGTCTGTAAGGGTTTATATACAGAGAAAGGGGAGCACTTGGCGGGCCACTTCTGCAGCCTCTTCACAACAAGAGGTAATAAAGGGATTTTGAGCTTGTCAAGGCTCATCTGTGTGCTTGTTTGCTTGCTAGGGTGCTTACGTTTCTGTGTGTGTGTGTGTGTGTGTGTGTGTGTGTGTGTGTGTGTGTGTGAGAGAGAGAGAGATGGAGAGAGAGAGAGGGAGAGAAAGAGAGAGAGAGAGGGAGAATGCTTTGTGTGTGCAAGATAGCAAACATGTGTATTCTATGTTTATATGTGTTTTCATGTTAGTCTTTTTGTGCTTATCATAATACAAACAATATTATATTGTTGTTCATCATAAAGAACAACAAAATAAGTTATACATTATTATTTCCCAAAACTTAAAAAATGAGTACATCGCGATATAAACTCAATGAAACCAAAACTTAACCTTGCGTATTGGTGGCTGTAGGGAGGATGTTAAACATGATTCCTACTTGTCTGCTCATAACTATTTATTTCAGGCGACAAAGCAGCCGAGTTGTTGGCTTTCTGTTGAACACTGCATTATCCCTCTGTTGCGTCAGGTAAGGTTGTCAAGACTTGTTTACACAAAGAACAAGTAGAACAAGTGTCCCAGCATTTCCCCTACTTCCCACTGGACTACTACAAGCCATTTGAACAAGAATAGAGCTGTATTTCAACACACCACAATAGATCTGCATAAACCACAACAGACTTTACAGCTCATGTACATCTGTTATGAATTCCGACCCATTAATGGAGAAGTCGTCATGCACTGATTTCATTGTAATGCTTTGGCAAGTCACTCTGTTCAAGATTTTCTTTCCACAAAAACCTAAGTTAATAAGTTTATTCCTGCAACAAAGTCACAAGTGTAGTACTTTTCATAACACGTATCAAAACACATGTGAAAACTTTACTTTATCTAGCCTCATTGTTATCTTTCCCCCTCTTTTGCTCGTGTTGCTGTATTGATTTTTTTTTCAATAGCACCATAAAAAGATTAAAAAAATATCCAAGAAATCCTTATACTTGTTCTTAGACTACCCCAATGAGCTGTTCCCTATTCATTGGGGAAGCAGCCCATCTTTTTAAGGGATTGTTGAAGAAAGGAGATTTGGTGGAGTCTATAATTTCCATCTGTCTTTCAGTTGCGCTCTCTGGGTTTTCCCCTTCCAGTTTGTGAAGGGACTGTGTCCACTCAGTACAGTTTGATCATCTTTTTCTCACAGGGAAAGGGGGAAAGTGAGGTAGAGTGAAAGATAAGAGAATAAAGAGATGAGAGAATGCAGCCGGACTCTCCCTATGGTACTGTCTTCCCTGGCGCAGCACAGCATAATTCAAGAACGTGTGTGAATACGTAGCGCTTTACCTCTCAAAGGCAGTCACCGAGGGTAAAGTGTAGCACCAGATCCGAGCTCTTAGGTCTATGGCTTGTTTACCCCAAGATCTAGCGTAAAGTGGAGCTCTGAGACACTCTTTTCCCCCTTTCCACATCTGGAGATGCATTACAGAGAACAAACAACATGCATACAGGAGAGTTGGGAGGGGGTGGTAAATGGATGAGGAGGAGGATGTGAGAATAATACAAGAATAATTCACAAGAAAGTAAAGCAAGGTTTTGAGAGAATCTAGGGTTGAAGAGGAGAGGAGGATGAGGAGGAGGGGGATAATGATAGAGCGAAGGAGGAGACGGCGAGAGTGCACAGGAGGGCTTGATTGGAAAGGGGTACGGTGGTTTGCGAGGGGTGGGGGGTGGCCTACCCAGCATTCTCAGTGGATGTGGCAGCCCTCTGTGGACCTCCTCACACAGACTCCCCAGCTAATGAATCAGACCTGGTTTCTACCAGTCAGAAGAACTCCGTCTCTACGCTCGCCAGAACAAAGCACACCTCCATTAATATTTTAGCGTTCTTTTTATCTCAATGCTAACACCGCTCAACAGAATTTTTGTGAGGAAGACTGTGAAAGAGAAATATTGAGAACGATGGAGAGGGGGAAAGAGAAAGAAGGAGAGACAGGAAAAAAAAAAGACAGAAAGACCTTGTGTTCTCAGGATTTCAACTTGTCTGTTGTAATAGTCCCATTGGTAGAAGCATTGCTTTCTCTGTGCCGCCCAGCAGGACATCAAAGAAAAAACCTGATATCCAGACTACTGTGTACACAACATTTGGACGAGTCCTACACAAGGCACACTTGTCAGTATGATTGCGTTCTATCCAGATCCAGTCAGATCTACATCTCATGTCAGTGCAGCTATTTACATGTTCCTTTACCATATGTGGCTTTCACTGTGGAAATAGTCATTCTCAGCACTCAAGGCAGAGATTTCAACTGTCTGAAACTTTGCTACAAACGTAGCCTTAACCAGGGATACTGTTCTATATTTTCAGGAAGCTGATCTGAGATTTCCCGTCACTTACTCTGATCTCTCATCTTATGCTTGTCTCCTATCTTTTCCCAGTGTATGCCTTAGAGGGAAGAGCTGATACTACTGGGGCACTATCTTTCTCCAGCTTTGTCTTCCTCTGTTTTCACTTTTTCTCTCGCTTTTTGCTCGGAGGCAAGGGAGAAGGTAGCTGCAAGATTCCCGTCTGGCCTCTCTTAGATTGTAACCACAGGAACATCTCATAATTTTCCCTTAATTGAATTATCACACTGTACTCCTCTGGGATGGCACTCCGCCCTAATAAAATGAGACGAGGTAATCCATAAGAAACTATTGGGGAGGGCAGAGGAGATGCTTAGCCATGCCTATTACAGCCACCGACATTTAACACACTTAATCTACTAATAAATTAAATCTATTATTTTTAAACATATCCCAGGAGAACCTTCTATCCCTACCATTTGTAATCATTTCATAGGTTACATTCGCCAAAAAAAAAAAAAGCAGAACAAAGTCATTACAATTCAACATGTATTCTACACATTATAGTAATTACTGGGTAACAACAGAAGCCCTGGCTCACTGAGGTGGCTAGACAGAAGGAGATCGGAAAACACAATAGGAAGGCCTTCCTAGACACCCTGTCCCAGACACGTAGATTAATTGCTTCTTTGTATCCAGAAATGGAGGAGCAGCACCTTTACCTGCATGCTGCTGCCAGGGGCGGTAAGCCCAGGGGAGATGTGCAGGGAAAGAGGATGACTGTGGTCATGTACAGGAGGGGGGGCAACATCAGCGGCCTGTTTTTTTTTTTTTCCGGGTGTCGCATGGAGCCTTAGGTGGAATAGGTGGTGGGGCGATTGTGAGGGAGGGGTGAAGGGTGCCGTCAGGAGATCCTGGGGCAAGCGGCCGTGGGCATTCGGCTGTGAAAAGTCATTCAGAGGGAAAACGCCGGGCATCCTTTATTTATTTGTGTCTGAAATATTTATCTGTCACGCGGGCCGTTTTATAATGGGGCTGTCAGTCTCCTCTGCCCACTCAAGGGTGCGGACATGTTGCCCTGAGCACCCGCTGTGGATCTCCCGTGAATAATTGCTGGAATTTCACTTTTGGGAACGCTGCACTCTGACCCTCAAGCTTGTTGTTTTTCTGCATCAAGAGAAAGGTAGAATGTTTTAAAGTATTTACCTTGGGTTGGCTTTTTTTCATCCATCACAAACACACACACACACACACATCCCCATATTCTCTCACACAAACATTCAAGTTGGAAAATAAATAATTCATCCCTATACTCCAAGATGAAAACCCAATCAAGCTGAAAATCCCTGTCTTGCTGCACCTCTGAGCTGCCGGTGCTGCTGGTTAATGTGATGCTCACTGTTCTAATGCGCCGTTGTGTCGACACTCAAAGTGGAGGCCTCTTCTAAAGAAACGTGCACTCCTCAACATTAATGGGAATTTTAATCGGGTGTAATCGCCTAAATGAAAGCCTACTTGTGTGTTTCGCAGTGAGCTGTAACACCTCGCGAACGGAAGCAGCCGCCATCTTTCAAATTGTTTCATCACCGTTGTGTCTTCAGGGAGATACGAGCAAGTTTGAAACCCTGTCAGGCGGATGAAGAGGCTAAGTACACAACAACAACACAAATATGTTTTGTTGAGGGCGGATGAAAGCTCTGATGAGGGGCGGGTCAGGTGGGAGCCTTTTGTGACACACAGCCTCTCATCTGTTCACCCTTAATGGGCTTAGCTATGTATGCTGGCTTTCTCAAGCTTTTTGAACAAGTAAAATACTTAACCATCACTGAATTGACTGCATGATAATTATTGATTGTGGGCTTAACACACAGACTTTGTTACAGATGTTCATCTGAACTCATTGACCAGCAAGGACATACATGAAGATATTGCGTTCAGTATGGATTGTGTTAAGAGACAGGTGCCAACTAATCACATACATATGTAACAGACACATAGTCATACTGGAGATGCTTTAACACAGCACACATGCACCACATATAAACACTAACAATTAGATAAGTTGGCAAAAAAAACACATAAAATGACACACGCACAGATACACATGCACACCAAAAAGCGATGCCTGTATTCTGAGCATGCATAATTAAGGTGTACCTTGTTTGGAGAGAGTGCATGTCGCCTCTCCATGTGCACACAACATCCCCAGAAAGAAGCTTTGAATAATGAAGAGTGTCACCTATGCAAAATGCAGGAGATGAGGATGCCATCCTGTGAATGTACTTTGTGCTTTAGCTGTTTAGGTGTGTGTACTTGGATAAAAAAATATATAGTTATATATATATATGGTTGTGTGGTTTTATTGTAGGTGTGTGTGTGCATACTTTATGTATTTACATGTGGTTGTTCGGTTGTCTAGTGCATATCAGAAAATGTTCGCACAGTCTTGTGTATGTATGCAGATCCACAGACAGACAGAGGTGTCTGTAAAGGTGTGTCTGCCTTTGATGACGGAGAGGGAGGGCTCTTTGTCATTTAACATAGTGCTGCTAGGACACTGAACCATATGTGAGTGCACTGAGCTGACAGCTGAGGCCCAGACTTCCCTCATCCACCCTCCCACATCCTCAACCCCAACCCCCCCCCTTGCATCCATCCCTCTCTGCGCCGATCCTCTCTGACTGACGGCTCTTGTTGTCCTGTGAAGGAGAGGCACAATCTCAGACATGGTCCAGGATGTCTGTCTAAAGCCATGTCTTCATCGCAGTCTTTGTGCTGATGACGAGCAGTGAACAGCAAAGGCTGGAGGGGGGGTGCAACCCCAGCACACATGACCTCATGACATAACACTACTGATGCTTTCTTACTCGAAGGCAATTTTTCTTAAGTGGCAACTTATTTAAATGCAACACCAGTCTTCAGAATTTACTCTAGCTGCATCATGCAGCTTGTAAGATTTTAAATATCTGTCTTGTGAACTGTATAAAAAAATACAATATGTTTTAATACATATTCAATCTGGTCTTAAAGTACACTCAAACAATTTCATACTGTTTAGCCAGTGGCAAACCTACTCTTCTCGGTAATCTAGGTTTGTGTTAATAACAGTATTGTTACAGAAACAACTGTCATTTAAACTTACCATGTTTGTCATTCTCGGCCCTCATGGTCAGATTACTTCTAACTGGAAAGGCCTCACTAAGATGCCTCTATGCTGTTATTGGTCTTAGGTACACTATAGAGGTTACAGCTGTGTAATAAATCAAATATATATTTTTATTTGATCTTCCTTAAATACACTTAGGGACATGACTGACACTGCTGAAATGTTTTCTTGATATTGTCATACTTCAAGGCGTGATAGCTAACATAGTGATTGTAAGGTGATGGGTTACTAAGTCTGCTGGAGCAGAATAAAAACAAGGAATCAGGACAATAATCACATGGAGTGGGTATATACTTTAAAGGGACAAAAGCATTGCAGAGAGACTAGAGAATGATTTAGAAAAGTATGTTTTTTTCCCTCAGTGTTCAGAGTCTGAGGTTAACCTATGAATAAGTAAAGTGGAGAAGTAGCTAGTCGTGTACCAGAGCTGGTTCCAACATGGGGGTAAGATGAGCGCTGAGCAGAAAATCAGGTAGTGGCTATTGAGAACGTCGCTTTGGTCACACTGCAGGGAACACCTTCGACAGATTTCACAGTCTTATATAATGATGATCTGCCGGGTGCTTCATTTGGAACAAAACAAGTGGAGGCTTTTATGTAGAGTCTTTTTGGAGGGTGTCAGGAGGGTAGAGTGTTTTTTGCACCTTAAGTGAATTTCAAATTTATTCAGGGTAAGATACTTACTATTCTGTTTTGGACTCGAGATTTAAAAAATAGATGTCTAGATATTTAAAAACTTCATTTTTGCACCTAATCTCCATGGTCACCAAGTGAGAGATGATTAGTGTTGTAATGTCAGTATTTATGCAGCTGTAGAATATGTTCTTTAATGCTCAATAGCAAACAGTTTATTAAAAATGAAGTTGTAAACCCAAACAAAAAATGAACTGAAAAATGAAATAAAGTTGAAGTGTACCCACTGTTTGACTTTTGAAGTAACGGTATGATATCATGCATGAGAGGATGACAGTTACTTTTGTTACCCTGAGATATGCAAACAGTTCATTCAACACGTCTTGAATTTTGGGTCTATTTTCCTGTCTTATTCTGTTTCGCTGATACTGTTTGTTGATAAGGGAAAAATGATGTAATGGGGAAAAAATCATAAAGATCAGCTGAGCAATTTAACACTGGGCTGTCTCTGTATTTACACAGTGAATTTGGATTAATTTCAAACCTTTATTTATTCTTGAAAAGATACTGAGGTTTCCCTCATTTCCAATGCAGTCGAGATTACAAGCACAGTAAAACAAGCAAAAACACATCAAGCACTCAGAATCTGTGACAAAAACCACTGAGATCATTTAAAACAAAGTTGTTCAAAATCAAATTCCTAAACTCTGGAAGAGAGGGAAGAACTCCGATCCTTTGCTGTTTGCTGGATAGTTAATAGTGATAACCCACGGCAGTTTGCCCCCTCATATTATGAACAATTGACTCTCAGGTAGAGCGAGCGAGAACAAGACGCAGAGAGAGAATCTGTCTTGCCTAAAGCAGCTTTTTGATGAAAATGGAAGATAAATGTTTATTTTCCTTAACCACGCCACTAGGGAGGGTTGTTTTTAATTATTCCTGAGTGCAAGGAAATAAAAGCAAGTGTGATGAAGTGTTTATTCATTTGCCATTTAATGATCATTTTGACCTGCGTCATACATGTAGTATTAAGACTGTATTTCAAAAATATCAAAGTATACATTGAGGCATTTTATCAAGAAATAATATATTCCAGAAATGTGGTAGAACTGTTTAATTTTGGATAAAACAATATTCACACAGGGAAGTATCGTTGGTAAAGAATGAATTGGTTTCTCCACCTCTTGATGTTTCCTTATTTAACTTAGTACAATGCTCCCCGCTCACTGACAACAGCTACCTTAAAACCCACCCGTAGGCACGGACGAGACATAATATCTAATTAAGTTTCTGAGCTGCATTTTCATTTGTTAATCACTTAAGTGCTTCGAGGATAACCTGATATCCAAAGGTCTGGTCCCAGTAGCCCAAAATGTCAAAATGCAATTATATGCATGATTAGCCTGACCTGTTTCTATAGCACCCTCCCTCCCTGCCTCTCGCTGCCGGAGAAGCTGACAACTGCTGGCATGTTTATTTTGATGAGATTAGGTGTGGAAGAGGCCCCCACTGTGTGCAGCAGTCATGGCACCCCCATCTGGTCACTGGCAGAACTATCAACAAACCGACTGGAGTAAGCAAAGGGGAGAAATGAATTGAGAGAGAAGGATCGGGTGGGAGGAGGAGAGAGCAGCACTTGCTCAGGTGGGGAGGATAATCTTTCAATCTCTGTTTAGCCTTAGGAACTGCGAGGGGGGAAAAAAATGAAACAAATGGAAAATAAATAAATAAAAATAAAACAATTTGTGCTTCTTAAAGGATAATATGATCACAAATTATTAATCAAATCATCTTGATCTGTGGGGTGGGGGGCGCTTTACTTTGAGGTGCTTAGCAGAGCAGCAATCCTCTCTAATCTGATTGTGTTGAGATAAGGCGGCTTTAGCTTCACCATTGTGCTACTCTGATTAAAGGGGGCAGGAGGCACACTGCTTTCAGTGGTGGTCATGGAGACAGGTGTAGCACATGCACATGCAAACACACACAGACTCGCATGCAAATGCTGATAAAGATACAAAGTTGCACAATCACAACACAAACACAAATACACAAAGATGCAAACAATAACTCACTTTACATTCTTAGATTACGGTTGTTACTGTAATCACACCATCGATGTGTTTATTCAATCATGTCTAATAGTGTTTACACAGATGTTAAATTGAGGAAAGTTAATACCACACAACTCTTCTGAAAAAGTATCCAAAATCATGAAAATTTACAAAACATGTAGATACATTTTCAAGTATTTTGAAGCTTGAAAAGCAAATATATAGATGTTTATTTAGCCTACTTTTAGCATTACTTCTGAAAGTTAGCATTGATGTATTTTTCTTCAAATAATCTCCAGTTGTTTGAAAAATAAATTCAAAATGGAAAGAAAACTATTGATACATTCAGACTTTTATCACGCAGCCTTTTTTTCTCCAATAAATTGCCGATAATTTACAAAACTCTTTTCACATTAATTTATTGGAACTCTGAACGACCGTGGGCTTTTATGCAAATATTTAACATGTGTTAAACGTTTTAACATTGTTTTTGGTATGTGTGTCATAATTAGCATATTATTTCAACTCTGTGATCCAGCCCTGATGAGCAGTTTTGCTAATCATCTCTTACCAAAAGTCCCACAAAGATGAGGAACAACTCTAAATTCATTACACAGTCACACATTCTGACACTGTATTATCAAAAGCAAACAGTCGCTCGTACACAGACCTAGACAGAACTTTCTCATGCCATGTGTCTCATGCAGTTCTTATGAAGTTGGCCTGCTTAGCCTAATTGGACGGGCATTTGAGTTTGGAGTTAATAGATTTGAAAAGGAATATCTGAGGAAGTGTGCATTTTGACAAAGGCTGCCGGCTGGGATGTATAGAGCCCATGTGTCTCTGGAGAATGGCGTCAGGTCCCTAGGTAGCCCATTAGAGAGTATACCCCTCCTCCAGCTACACGGCTTCCTATACCAAGGGAGACTGCAGCGGCCAGACGCAAAGCAGAATATTCATGTTACACCACCGTGTGCGTGTGATCCTTCATTCGGCTTAAGCACACAGACCTGCACGCGAGCATTTACGCACAGACAAATACAGCGCTCACACAGCAACGGATACTTTTGTGTGCGCACCAACATGAAAAACCCTGGGCACTCCAGTGGATGTTTGAAATGAGGAAAAAAAGGAACAGGCGTAGTCATTTTAAACATCAAAACAGCATCGAGTGAACTTTTGAATTGCATTGCATCACATAGTTGAAATAGTACACAGAATGTTGAAACAGAGAGGAAATCACCAGTTGATGATGTTGTTTTTTTTTCTTTCTCTGGGATACTTTATGCTGTCAATGTTGGGCGTCTGAAGACAAAAGCAGCATGGGAAGACTTGGACAAATGAATGCAAAGGAAGTTTCCAAAAGGGAAGTTTTTGAGAGATCTCTAAACGGCCGTTTTTACGGTGCCACATCTGAGGGAAGAAAGAAAAAAGACTAGCTTGACCTATGACCGCGGCCATTTTCGCCCTCAGCATAGACCACCTGGAAAAGCAATGAGTTAATGTTAACTACCATTTACTCAGCTTCCCACCCACCCATTAACTGCGGAGCAATTCTGCTGCCACTCAAATCTGAAAAAAGCAGCACTTGTAGAGATTTACAGTCGACCGGTAACATGTTGGGTCAATTTGAATTTATGGGCTTTACCTCGGCCTGGACTTAACATGGTTGGTAAAGTAAAATGTTCTTTTTTACGAGATGAATATCAATCAATCTATCTCCATTTGTACAGAGACAATTCATAACAAATGTTATCTCAAGACACTTTACAAAAGAGGAGGTAGAAAGACCTTACTCTTTGTTAAATTATCTACAAAAACACAATATAATAAACATTATAAAACTACTAAGTCACCGCTTGTCAAGTCTTCATTTACCTTTATAATACACTTTTTGCATGGTGTTGTGCCAGAGTTAAACAATATTGTATTGTATGTATAAATCAACTGTATTACTGGGAACTATAAAAAAAAAAAAAAATTGAAGCGAGGAAGAGAATCGTTTTTTTTTCCTTTTAGTGTGTTAGCTTGATTTTGTTCCGTGACATTCAACCGTTTTAATATTCTACCCACATAGCTTTAGCTCACTGCACATTACTGAGGACAACAGTATTGATGTAAAAACAGCCCAGCACCTGAAAATGATGGAATTCAGATTTGTCATCATGTATCCCCCCTCAGACTGGTGTTGACTTGATGTGTGTTCACAGGCTGTTGGCAGGGCCAGCAGTTCTGAGGTGCTCTGGGCTGTGTGGCTTTGAGTGTGGCCTCATGTTCCATTCTGTTTCTTTGCTGCTGTGCCTCGGCTCTGCGTCCTCCCGGGCTGACACTTCACTGTAGCTCCAACAACTGCTGTGGGACACCGAACATCTGTAAGCCACTGCTCCTACTTGCTCAGCCGCCTCTGCACTGGGCTGCTGTGTGTGTTTCTAGCACAGCTTGTGAGGTTGTGTGCAGCATACTTTGATGCTGGTCCTGTTTGGTACGAGTTGTAAGCCGCTGTGTCCACATGTGCACAGCGTGTCTTTTCAACTGGGACTTTTTATATGCTGCATGACTGCATGAGTAAACAAATTAGGAAACTAGCGGTTCAACTATAGGGAAGTGGAGATATGTTAGTCTGCTGTACATGTGATGTATGTTAGCCACAAAACGCCTCTGCGCTCATTTGTCTTTTTGTTGACACTACAATGTTGCCTTCAGTTGCACTCACTATTTCCAAAGTGTAACCTGGCAGGCCCCTCCCGACAGAAATGTACTGGATTGTTGCCACTCTTCTAAGTCGATCATGTGACTCAACAGTTCTCGCCTTTTCTTTTTTGTTGTGTCGTGTGAGAGGGGAAAAAAAACTGTGGAAAAAAAAAAAAAAACCTTTGTAGTGAATTCAGCAGAAAAAAAAAAAAGAAATGTTTTATTAAACGCCTTATGTTTATTGACTTCTCTTTCATGTCAGTTCTTTTGTTCTGCCTTTGTAGTGGCAAAAGATCTCTGTGCATCATCATTTGTGAGCGATCTGAGATGTCAGAGGTGTCCTTTTGATGTGGAGTGCAGACCTCATACACGGCACCACCTGTGTTGCACTCTCGTAGTGTGCCTGTGGATGTTTCACTGTGCTTGTGTTTAGATGTATTCGGGTGTAGATCTTTGTGTACACTTGCGTGGGGAGCGTGCGAACGTATGCGCGCGTGTTTAATCAACCACCTTCAGCTCCTGTTCCAGAGGGAGCAGAACGGGTGTTGAAATGTCACATTCTTCTTTTCTAACTTTACCTAATGACTCTGTAAATGCAGCTCTCTGGTGCTCAATGCTATTGTGTGTCACTGACTTTGATCTGAGCAATACCACAAACATGTTCAACACTTTGTGACACATTAACACAGATAGGCATAATTCTAAGTAATTTTTATTATTTTTTTGTGTTGTGTGCTGTTGCCTTGTGTGTCATCATGCATCAAGCAGATGACCTCACCTCCGTGGTAGTCAGTGAAGAGAGAATATTGAGTCAGTGTGCACAAAGAATAGATTTATTCATGTCAGCCAAGCTCAGTAGTCACTTATGCAAGACTGAGTCAAGTCCTCAGTCCTCGTCCTAAGTCTTAGTGAAGTCAAAACTCGACAGTAACGTCTTTAAAAAGGTGTCTGATTAAGCTTTCCCTCATTAAGAGCTTAAGTTAATGAATTCAAATAAAACCAAATATTCGCACAATCAAACATTACATTACAAGTTGAGATATATGCCTTTAAATCTTCATAAAGTCATTACTTTAAAAACAGAATTTCACAACTTTCTCAAGAATTCTCGAACTAAGCTCAGATAACGCCATCTATGCATCCATCCAGTGACCCCACACCTTCCCATCATGCACTGGATAAGAGTCGGGGTACTTCTAAAACTAGGTAGCCATCAGGATGACACATAAACAACAAACACGTTCACACTCTAGTTCAACAAAAACGCGTTTCCTTTGGTTTTAGGAGTCAGAAGAAAACATCCTAAACATACAGAGAGCAGAAGCAATAAGGTTACAGATAACTTTTGTGTTTTGATGAGTGGTAAATCAACCAAGAAATCGATGAGATTTAAAGATCAATGTTGTCGATGATATCATTATTTCCTCTCAAAGTCTGGCAACCTTTGTTCTGTTGCCACCATGATTAATGTTTCAAACTTGAGGGGAGAAGTTATCTGTCTCTCAGTAACATTTGACAAGTTTGTTTTTCTCAGAGCACGGCCGCTTTAAAGACTTTTTTAAACATATATCTGGGTCGCCCCCCCCCCTTCACTGTCATCAGTAAAGAGGCAAGGCGACAGCTTTTCTCTCACTTATTAATAGTTGTTAACTAATTAATTTTGATTATGTTAATAAATCCCAGATTAATAAGAATGCTCATATATTTATAACATGTTTACGCCACCATGTTTATCAAAATGCAAACAAGCCCCACGAATAAACCATGTCTTAACATTTTAAATGAGGCTGGTTTGTTTGTGTTGAAGATCTACAAATGATCTTTTAAACATGCCATTGGTAGAAGTTCTCTTAAGTCACTCCAGGAAACAACTAGAAAGAGGCTACCTGGGGACAATTCCACGAGTGCTGCTAATGAACAGAGGAAGGGAGACAACAAATTCTCCTGTCCTCGGCTGTTTGATATCAGATGTATGCCAGGACCTCTTGTGGTTTGGAGTGTAGCAGAGGGATGACTATAAAAAGAGCGGCTATTAGATGGAGCTTTGGTTTCCATGCCAAAGTAACACTAAGTCTGTGACACGTGGGCTGTAGTAAAAATAGGGACATAAAAGGCATAACAAAGCCTTTCCCCATCTGTTTCAAATTTATCTAGAAAAAAAAAACGCGCATTGTACTCATGTCGGACTAAAATTTGCCTTCAGCTTTCCCTTATGATGTCTTTACAGACAAAGCTGACCATTCAAAGGTAAAAATCAGTTTTATTTTATATTGATGCTGATTAATGTCGGTGTAATGTTGTAAGATTTTCGTCTTTCATTTGTCAAATTGAGCCTCATCCTTCTCTTGTAACCTCCTAATTTGATGTTCTATTGCCCTTGTTCTCCTTCCTTCCATTGCTTTTCCTGTCACACAAATGCTCTATAGTCTTGATAATGCAGGAAACTAATACTAATACACACAATGTGCACGGTGCACGTTCACACTCCCAACGTCAATCAGCCTCCCGCATCCTCTCCACTGCCACCTCCTCTACTGCGGGGAAAAGGTCCTGCTGATTAGAACAGGCCTCTCTCTGGGTGCCATCCATCATCATCTAACCCACTGGTCCTCCCTTCTGATTACTCAATCTCTCCCCCTCTCTCACACACACACTCACACAACTAGCATAAATACACACTAGCACGCACACTCAAACACAATATCCGAATAGTTCGCATTGATTGAATCAGGATTAATTAGCTATGAGGTAATCATTGGCTGCAAACAAGGCTGTATGTCAGGAGAGCTGACATTTGGTCGACACAGGAGCGAAAGAGGAAGTGGGGTGTGTGTGTGTGGGGCGGGGGGAGTATTGTTGCTGTTTGATTGTTTGATGCTTTTCACAGATTCTGTGCCTTCTCTGCAGACAGAGGGAGGGTCTAACTGAGGCCTGTTTGCTTGTAAAAATCAAGCTGACAGCTTTGTTAACAAGTCCGAGCAGATGAGAGGGATTATTTTATTCCATGGCATGAGGATGGTATTGAGCAGACAGCTCTCAGTTAGCTTTGGATTTGTCAGCTTCTAGTGATTCAATCACTGATTTTCCATAAATTTTCCAGCTACACAGTACAAGGCAGTCCTATAGCTGTCATCATTAGACTAATGATATTATCTTTTAGCGGAAGCTTTGTCAGGAAAAAATTGCAGTCATATTTTGCTCGGTTGCATCTTGAAAACATTAAAATGTCACAGTAGTGTCAAATGTAATGGTTTTGTCAAATTACTCGCACAGTATGTCAATTCCGCCGCCAGGGGGCTCTCAATCAAAACAATATCAAAAGATGACGTTGAGTCTGGCGAGGAATCATGGGAGTGATTCTCTCTGCTACTCCTCACCCACCCAGGACAAAAACGAACTCTTAAGTTGAGACAAACGGGCGAAACACACCTGAGGAAGAGAACATGTCACAGAAGAGGTAATGTATCAGAGAGATGACGTTTATCCCAGAGCAGGACATACAGCGACAGTACGGCAGCTTTCAGAAGCAGTTTGTGCTTCCTAATGTAGCAGTCTACTGCGTATCATCAGTGGTTTCCATGGCAACGATAAACATGTATTTTCTGTCATGGCGGCCGCCGCGACAAGACGCATCCTGTTACAACTATAGAGTTAAGGATATCCATGGCTTTGATTACTGTTGGAAATACATTCACAACATATGTTAAACCAATTTTTAACTAATTTTAGTGTAAAAGTTCTACATATTGAAGTATCAAAGGTGGACTTGTGTGTTGTAGTCTTATACTCAATAATGGAAGCTACTATTGGTATGGATATGTTTGTGAATAAATTGCCATTATAAACTGCAAGGAAAATTCTTTTTACCACTTGTACCTATTATTAAATCATAGTGCAATTTGGCGTTTGTTCTCCCTTTTACTTGTAAATGTGAGTCAGTGCCGTGCCTTAAGGTAAAATATTGTCTTCTTAGTAAGTGTGGATAAAAGAGCTTAAGCATTCACTCATGTCTACAGATTGTTTCCTCCTGCTGTGCGTAAGAGTTTGGAGTAAAAGACGACTTTATTTACATTTAATCACAATTATTTTAATTGATAACCGAACATGCAGCATGGGGTCAAAATAATGTTTTTTTCTTATGCATTTCAATAATACATCTTCAGAGATCTCTCCTTGCTCTGTGTTTGACATTTTTCTTCACAGCAGAACATGCTGCTAGGATGTGTTGGAAACCTGCGAACACAATAGAGCACCAAGCTAATTATGTTGCTGTCAATTATTCATCAGTGACCCAGGTTCGCAAGCTCGCAGACACACACAGTTTCCTCTTTACTCAGTCTGTCTTTAAGGCTTGCTCACAGGGACCACAGAAGAAGTTATAGGCATCAATATTTAATAGTTAATTATGACACCAAAGCCACTGACTTTAATATTCCTGCAGAGACGCATGTGGTGGGGCTTCTGTAGCCGATTGTTGCTAGTGACACACCAGGCAGGAGGAATGTCAGATCAATTAATAAATATAGACGGATATGGAAAGTCAAGCCAGTCCTCCTGCTCAACCACACACATATACATGCAGGAGGGCACACATTAAAAAATACACAAACACCACACACACACACACACACACACACACACACACACACACACACACACACACACAGTCAGAGATATTACTTATATTACTTACATAACTAACTGGCTGAAGACACATAATATTGTCCCTTAAATTAAGAATCAAACTCAACAGACATTACTCCAGTTCAATAATATCTCTTCCTCAATCATTAGTACGCTTCAGGTGCTCTTCCCTAATCTATGCATTGCAGTATACTGCACACCAAATCTGCAGATAGAAAAAAAATCTTATTTAACAAAAGTATTATTCATTTATTTGTTTGTACCGTTGATTACTAAGGCTTCCGAGCTGTTTTTCTGTCAAGCATTCCTTGCTTTTTTCTCTAAAAAACTCAAATTCAAAAGGAGCTATTTCGTCACAGTAAAGGAAAAAATAAATTAAATAAGTAATTCAACTTAATGTCATAATCCCTCCTAAAATGATCACTTTCAATGTGTTGATGCTCGTCCTGTATTCTAAGAAGAGTAATTTACTCAGAGGAAAGCAAGGAGGCAATAATTACCTGGCTCCAGTTCATGTATCACACTGGAAAACAAAACAATAAAATACATTTAAGAGGGCCAGCAAATATCCAAATGTCACCCTATTGTTGGTGTGTCTTTTTTTGTACCACCACCTGCACCATTACCCCCCAGGGGCAAAGCTGGGTAGTTGGAAATGGCAATGTTAGTTTAGTCCCGCCTGTGGGACTAATCATCTAATGAGGCCATTAGAGAGGTGTTAGGGTCACAGTGATTTGTATTAGCTTGTGTGTATGTGTGTTTGGGTGCAGGTGGTATCCCTTGACACGCTGGCACCCCAGGGAGATATTGAGGGGGCCAGAGCAGCTAGGCTCGAGGGCCTGAGCTGTGCCCAGTCAAAAACTGCTTGGACGGTGATGGATACCTTGCCCCAGGGAGGCTGACCACGGGAGCACTTAACCGTAACCAGGCATAGATAAACGCAGACACACACACATACACAAATACTACACAGACAGAGCTAGATCCAAGTCCCAGACACAGAGCAGACACAACACACAGCGAGGTGGAAATGAGATGTTTAGCTTGATGATGCGTGACATCTGTAATGCATTCTAATTCTCCCCATCGGAGCACTAGTCTTTAAGAATGATTGATGATGTTGTTTCATCGTCTCAGTAAACACAGCTTAATAAATGAAGACCATGTCTGATCATCCTTGAATGGAAACACCACTTCAATGCTTTGAACCGAATTCAACATTCTCCTCAAAAGCCAACAAACACCTCATTTACATTTCTCTCATTTATTACATAAAAAAAAAAAAAAAAAAATTAAATCCCCCACTTTGTCAATTTTTGGTTCTGTGTAACACCATTGTGTTTCATTTTCCATTACTTCTCACGGCACTGAATTTAATACCCTTATAACTATGTATGATTTTAAAATGTGTGCGTCTCTGTCTCTCATTTGTGTCTTTGTGTCTTTGTGACCGGGTTGCTTGACAGTAAAACAGCTCCTTTGACTGTTCAGTAAATGCTGCAGAGAGTAGTAATTTCACAATCATCACATCACGCTTTGCAGACAGCATTATTACAGATGTGGTGTGGCCAACTGTGCTATTATCATTACTTAACCCCAGTGCAGTTGCACTGAACATAAGCCTACCATTAACATTAAATGTTAATAACCCATGCAACCAGCCGGCTTTCTTGTCTGTGCAGGCTTTAGTAGGATATTCCAATGTATTCTGCATATATCGGACATCTACTATGTATTTGGCTAATGTATTTGAACCAGGTAGATACTGAATATTATTTAGATAAAGGAGAGCATACAGACTACATGGAGCTGACACACTGTATGTTTGTGTGTGAATGAACCGATGCATGAATGTCGACAAAATTTACATTTTGGGTTCTGGAAGCAGCTTGTGTATCCTCAGCAGGAAGGCTTCTTAACACAACTTCGGCTCCACTTTTGTATGCTAAATTCATCACATACAGTATACAACTCACCCCTGTGAATTACCTCTGCGTTATTGAACTGCTGTGTTGCATGATGCTTAATATATACAATATATTCTCAAAGTATCGATGGATGCAGTAGGCACTATGCAAGGCAGTGAATAAGCTATGTGTCAATACACCAAGACATGAGTTCACACACACACATACACACACACACACACACACACACACACACACACACACACACACACACACACACACACACACACACACACACACACACACACACACACTCACACACACACCAGGGTAGTGAGATACTGTAATCCTCCAGAGAGGAGGGCATTGAATACCAAGCACAGCAGACCTAGCAGTCAGTGACATCAGTGGGTCTTGCGAGGCTCCTCCACAGGGGACCATTCTCTCATGGGAGAAGATTAGAGTTAGGGTGTATAAGCTAGGCTATAACTCTTATTTCCTATATGCTATATTTATTATAAGAAATGTTTTTTGACGTCCCATGATTACTGCACAGAAACATGAGAATACTATAATGATCTGTCTTGGCTGAAAGTAATATAGAATTTAAATATAATAAATCTAATTTATTGTGATAGACACTTTCTATTGAAAGGAAGTATAATTTGCACAGAGGTAGGCTAGCTGTTCCTTCCTTAATTCAGCAATTACACCAAGTGTCTCCTGGTGGTGTCTTCATACAAAATAGACAGACAGAGGGTGGTATCAAAAGCATATATGGGTGCTCTATTTAAGGGTATGATACTCAATACTTCCGTCCACACCATGGCAAAAAAAAGTACCGTCAAAGTATGTTAAACATGTCAAATTAAAGAGCGCTGGGCAGAATCCTCGCTGCAAAGGCCCCAGGTTCAATTCAAACCATCGGACCTTTGGGGCATGCCATCCCCACTCTCTCACTGTCAATTTAAGGCCAAAAAAATTACAAATTACAAAAGCTTATATAACGTTTTCTGTTCATGGATTTGCCATTTGTCTAGGACTACTATTACTTTAACATCAGTCTTGTTTGGGGTAATCATTTTGTGGTAACTCGATCAAAGTCATGTTTTTACTCTGTGGATGTTAATGAGCAGCATTTGTTAAGTCTTTTTGTCAACTAATTACTAATTACATAAACTTGATATAATATGTACTATTTATGTTAGAGATTTACCTCCCTGCAAGGGCTACAGGCAAAAAGCTTGAAGACTCTATACCCTTAGCTAAAAAGGAAGAAGCATGTACCAAAAGAATGCTCTGAAAGGAGCAGATGCTTGATGTGGTGTACAAAACTGACAAGGTTAAAAAAAAAATTATCACTTGACAGCCACTGGGACATTCTCTGCTACAAGGTTTACAGACTAACAAATTAAAGGAATAGAGAATGACAATGTGACTACACATGCTTGCCTTTAGTGTAAGTTTCTTGGCCCTGAGCCCAAAATGTAAAAAAACCAAGGAAAACGCACGACATGAAAGTTAAAGTTTCGTAGAACAGTGGGTAGCTTATTAAATCTTCTTTGATCCCGCTGTCTTTGATATCTGTGCTCTCATAAAGAATTCACTTTCAGTAGTAAATATAAGGTAGTTCAGAGAGACATCGTGACACACACCCCTCATTCCCCTTACAGTCTCTTTAAATTATACAAAACAACCTGGGGAAATATGCAGGTCACATTAACAAGATCAGCAAATAGTAGAGGGAATTTCTTGATTTTGTTAAATTTGGGGATTTAGAGGTTATGAGTGTGCTGACGTTTTGTGATAAGTTCAAAAGAAGCTAAAGTCAATTTGTCTTTTGGGCAGTGAATGGTTGTATGATTGTTCCTCGTGGCTTAATATTCTGTCTAAATATCTCTCTGTTTTTCTCTATCTTATAGCTATGATAGAAAGAAAAATGCTGTGAAACCTTGTTTTATGTTGGTGTCATCCTTCCTGTCTTTAACAGGCATGAACAATATTGGATTCACCTGCCAAAAATAAACAATCATATAAATTATTTAAAATAATTTGCATTTGAGCACATCTGAAGTCTCAGCATCTTACTGGTTATACACAACATATATACTGACCAATTTGAATCCTCACCCACAAAGGTTTATTCAAATCAAATGACAGAAACATGTGCATTTGTATAATTTTGTGTTTGTGTGTGTTTGTTGGTGTCCTTGCTCTTGAGTTGCTGTGTTGACAAATGTGGCTTAGTTAGCTGGGATGAAAAGCCCTCTGCTGTTGACCCCATACCCCAGTTGCCATGGCATCTCTCTGTTTGTAATTGTTTTCTGGGGTGAAAATAATGACCAGCATCTATCAGAGGCCTGCCATCCCATCCTGTCCTGTCCCAGGCTAAACTTTGACCTGGCAATGCCACCCTGCTGAGCCCTCCCTGCCCGGAGGCCAGGCCTGTTTGTTTGTGTTGCCCAAAGGATGACACTGTGCTGCGGAGATGGAAAGGTCGTGGTCGCCCCTGACCTGACCTCCCACCCCTCCGTCTGCTTAATGCCAGGGCACTGGGGGTTTGAAGACTGGATAACACACATTTACCCACAGTAAGATAAATGAGCAAGCACACACATTTCAGAGCAGAAGCCACACTAACCCACACAGTGGAAACTTTAAAGATGTGATCTCTCTGTCTCGGTTTCGCGCTCTGCCACATTTTGAACTGTTTGATGGATATAGCTATTGTAGTCAGTATTTGTTGTTTTTTGTTTAGAAAACCACCAACAAACAAGGTTTCCACAACAGAGAGTCAACTCCTTTAAAGCGGTAACTCCACTTCATGTCTAAGTGAAAGTTTACCTAATTGGAGCTGTAATCTGCTGTGTTAGTAGCGCCAGGAAGATTCAGCCCCCGCGTCCTCATTAAAAAAAGTACAAACCTACTTTTGAACAGTAGGTTGGAGAATTGATTAGGGAGCTAACGCCTGTTGTGATATCCATTTCTTTCATTGTTCTCTGCTGGCTCAATACAGCACACATTTTCACACTGCATTCCAATTACCTTGGTGCAGATCAAGAAAGGTGCCAGATTAACTAGAGAAACCTTGCTAACACAAAGAGAATTCCTAACTTAACAAGATGTCATTTCTCATTGATAAGCACTGTCAGAATTTCATGGGTTCCCTTTTCTGAATAATTAGGAGGTTCGGATTTGAATACATATCCAGAGACTTCAGGAAGCGTTAGATTCAGTGTGCAATGCTCTGTTTAATATTTCAAAAATATCCTTTTTCACTCAAGCCCATGAATATGTGTAATGGGTTCTTTCAACTTCCCTTTTCAAACTGTTGCTCAGAAACATGTGAAGTTGAGCAAGTTTAAACACATCAAGATTTAGTAATGCACAGTATGTTGCAACTGGTAGAATTTTCTTGACATACAAGTTAATAATTAATCCTAAATTCATATATTGCTGTGCAGCTACTAGGGGTGTAAAGGTACACGTACACGGACCGAAAGCCCTGTACCGAAACGGTCTGGTCCACATGCGGACCGATCCGAGTACGCGCGGAACAGAAGTGCTTTAATCTGTGTTCCCACACGGACCGCAAGGAGGAAGCACACCTCAGGGTGGAGGAAGGCTGGGTGCATCCGAATTGCCAAGTACCTACTCAATCTTTCAGTAGGCAGTAGACAGTACCTACTATCCGTGCTGTATACTGTTTGTACCTACTATTCAGTAGGCGCGCACAGTAGACAGATATTTGTTCCTACTTTGTCTGATTCATTCAGTAAGGAAGTGGCGTCATTTATGTTTCCTGAACCGGCCGCATCCACCCGTTTTTTTTTTTTTTGTTTAGTTTTATTCTAGAGGAGTAATGCGCATATACAGTCAGGTAAAAAAAAAAAAAAAAAAAGGTTTAAATAGGTTTTATAATAATGCAGACATTTGTTACATTTGTTGTTGTTAACTAAAAGTAGCGATTTCAGTCGGGACTTTAAATTAAGATTAAATTAATCCATGCTCATTTGTTTTGATTTGGAGGCGCACGTGAAGTGACGATACGTTTAATTTCGCACAGCATTGTGGGTGGTGAAATACAATTCATTTCCTGAAGGGATGCATCTGATCCATACTGCATAAAACCCGGAAGTTAGTATCCGTGCTGAAATGTTCAGTATACTGAGGTGGACACAAAAAATGCCTACTGAATGACCACAAAAGTTCAGTATACTGAAACTCCCTACTGAACTGTGGCTATTCGGAAAGGGCCGCTGTGGCCGCTGGTATGGGACACAGCTTTTAGTTAGTAACTTGTAAAAAAATGTCAAACATAAACTGTGAAAACTGTGCAGATTACTAGTTCCTCGAGCCCTGTCGGTTTGGACAGTGGCATATAACCGGGATGGAGTTCTTTTTACGGACTTACTCTTAAGTTTCGTTTTCATTTTCACTGATGATCCCGCTCCAACAGCGCTGCGGCACAAACGGGGAGGGGGAGACGCGTCTGTGTGGGAACATAACCTGCAGCATGATAGAATGAACACCCTCCCTCCCCATTCCCACAATTATGGACAAAGAGACGTTGAGTAGTGTGCCGTCATTGTTCAGCAGACATCGGGTACGTCGCAGGCAACACGTCCAACTTATTAAAGCACTTGAAAAGGCACCACGCAAACGTAAACATCACTTCAACTAGGAAAAAACAGACAGCCTCTGAACGGGCCAAAGCCACAACAAATGCCATTGAAGTTCTTATATCGACAGAGGGAAATATTAATAGTTCTGCGATGAAACTATACTGTCCCAGATGTGATTATGTTTATTATGTGCTCAAAGTGCATTCAAAAAACTGTTGGCTTAATAAACTAAAAGTTGTCACTGTAATTAATGTGGCATACATGTAGGCTATATTAATTACTCCATTTCATTGTAAAATACTTTATTTCATTCATGTCTTTTATTTATTGGAGACTCTTTTGGTTGAAGGATACAGCATGGGCGGCAGTAGCTCAGTCTGTAGGCACTTGGGTTTGGAATCGGAGGGTGGCCGGTTCAAGTCACGGCACGGACCAAGTCCGGTCTGGTAGCTGGAGAGGTGCCAGTCCACTTCCTGAGCACTGCCGAGGTGCCCTTGAGCAAAGCACCGAACCCCAAAACTTCTCTGGAGCGCTCGCTGTGGGCAGCCCCCTCACTCTGAGACCTCTCCATTAGTGCATGTCCATAGGATCCTGTTTGTGCATGTGTGTGTATTTCGGCCTATGTTTGTGTAGCGTGTTCATTAAACAGAGTGTAAAACTGAATTTCCCCTCACGGGATTAATAAAGGATAAATTATTATTATTAAATTATATTATTATTATAAGTTCATTTTATGTTTGTTTTTTTACAATGTTTAATTTAAAATGGTATTAAAAAGTAACCTGAGCAGGTGTACAAGTCTGAACTGTCGATGCTGCACTTAGCCCAATGTGTAAAAGGGAAATTCTAAATGTTCCTAATAAAAAAAAAAGTGTTGCATGAGGTCCCTTTACTGTACCGAAAATGTACCGAACCGAAGCTTCAAAACTGAGAACCGTACCAAACCGAAGTTTTTGTGTACCGTTACACCCCTAGCAGCTACTGAAATGTTGTGTCGACCCTTTTCTTTGCATGTGAGTTTATTATGTTAAGATTACAATCCTTACTTATAGCCTCTGGAAACCTGACTCGAAATATTAAATCCATATCCATACAAAATCTAAATTTAACTGTGTCATGAAGCATCCACAGTAATCTGAGTGAAAATAAATATTTATCACTGTCAGAAAACCTTGTCAAGACCTTTTTTTTGCTAGTTTAGACCATTTGTCAGGACAGTGAGTGCTGGCACCTCACGTTTTGATTGACATATGTTAGTCAAAATTCGCCCCTATTCATTGTGTATTGCAACCGTTCGACTCTTTGCTCAAAGCATTCTGGGATATCTAGCCATGCTAACTGTTTAACTTTTTTTTAACAACTTTTTTCATCATGTTGTCAAAATCATCCATACAAATAAACCAGTGATTTACTGTTTTGAAAATAAAGTTTGTGGAGTGCTGGTTTGTTTGAATAGAAACCTTTATTTGAGAAACCCATGGCAAGAGAAGGTCTAGCCGAACTGTTGGCTTTCAGTGTGCAGGCTGAAGTGTTGGGAGGCAGGGCTTAGATCTGGGTGCAATCCAAAGCTCTTTGTAAAGCCTGGAACTTTAAGGGCAACGTTGATGAACCAGTCTTTGGGGGAATGAGTGCAGCATGTGGTAGTGCCTTTGCCTGACTCTACCAAGACTCGCCAGAAAACGTCGCCCATTGTTTCTCCAAATCCGCCTCATGATAAGCTGTCATCTCTCCCAGTGGATGTGCAGCCATAAACAGCACACACGGGCATGAAGGAGCAAAGAGTGGAGGGAGAGAGAGAAAGTGAGAGACGGAGAGGGAAAGAGATGGGATTGATAGATCAGATAAAAAGATAAGAATGGATGGATGGATGGAAATGATTAAAGGCGGTATGTCTTTGCTTTTTTTTTGCTTTGTTAAACTCAGACATCAAGAGCTTACAGAGGCAAAGATCTGCTTTATTGGTGTCACTTACTCATGTCGTTCACCAAAGACCCATCTGCATAGAAAATTGGGCCTCACAAAGTTCCCACTGCTCAGAATATTTCTCTTTGTGGAGCTCTGGGGACATTTTAAGTGTCGTCATTTAGGCTTCAGTAGCCCCAGTCAAAATGAGGAGGGCCCTTATGATAATGACCATCACCCTTCCCTGTATGCTAAATGACATTACATCCTTTTCCCTCAATTTGAGATTTGAAATAGATTAGTTTCCCCAGAATAATGCCTGTTAGTAATGGAAACTCTTCAGAGGCTGAGCTGAAAATACACATTCACACACAGGCCCACACACACATACATCATGTTATTATCACACTCCAGGGGAAGTCTTATTAATCTTCAGTTTTTTTGCCCTTCTTCCTCATTTGGAGGCAGCTCATGAACAATTCAGCTTCTGCCTGCTAATGGTGTTTCACAAGGCTCTGTGGGATATCTTTTATACATCAATAAGGGCAATTATCAGCTTAACTGAGAAAGCAGTGTCGCCAGCTCAGCCGTGCTCTTCTCCTCCATGCACAGCACCAGTATACTGTCTTGACTTGCTATTGCAAAGCAATAAACCAGAGCTCCCGGAATTAAGGATATCCTTTTCTTCAGAGCCCACCCATTGAAATCAATATAAATATCCTGGTTAGATACTTACATTTTAAAATAAGTGAAGATACAAGGGGCAGCTGTGGCTCAGTTGGTAAAGTCGGTCGACTCTCAACCGGAAGGTTGGGGGTTTGATCCCCAGCTCCTGCAGCAACATGGATGTCCGCTGTGTCCTTGGGCAAGACACTTAACCCAGAATTGTTCCCGCTGCTTCGGTAGCGGTGTATGAAGGTGTACGACTGGGATTAGTAACTTGTGATGGTCACTTCATCAGTGTCACTTCATTGCCATCAGTGTGTGAATGGGAGTGACATGCGGTGTAAAAGCACTTTGAGTAGTCTGAAGACTAGACAAGCGCTCTACAAGCTCAAGTCCATTAACCATTTACAAGCTGATGGAATTTAACGTCTTTAACATTACATACATAACATTGCAAATAAAAATAAGTTTGATATTGAGCCTTTATTACTTATTGTGTTGATTTAATATGCAATTTTAAAGCGCTTTCAAAGCTTTAGGGTGTTTTTTAGACTCTTAATTTAACCATATAGACATTTATTATTCAATATTTTTCTTGGTTTTATTTACAAGGTTTTGTATCTGTTTCATTGCTACTTCCTAAATCTACCCTCCTGAATAACAAGTTGAAGCAGTTGGCACAAGAGGGCACTACAGCCACGCATACCCCCCAGGGATGCAACCCCACCCCATTCCAATTGTACTGTCTCCACACCCTTCCAATGCTCTAAGGGGGTTTGGTGTGGCAAGGCGGCCGTGCACAGCTGGCAGCATTAGCGGCTTAACCCTTGATGCTAATGCTAATATAGGATTGGGCATGGAGCAGACATTGTGAGCCATATGACCACTGGCAGGCAGGAGGGTTATGGGTTGCTGGTGGTGAGTTGATCCATGGATGGATTAGTGGACAGTGTAAGTCCACTTTTGAGTGCCATCGCTTGGGTTCAGTTCATTCTACGCTAATTAGACCAAGTCTAGGAGATGTCACATGGTGGTGTTTCAAGAGTTGTTTAATAGTCAAAATCTGTTCTGTTGCTTAGGTCATCTTTGTTTTCATGTAATTTCTATCAAAGGACTGATCTTTTTGTCTATTAAAACTGCCTTTGCGAAATAATCATCAGACCTTAATTTTCTTTAACAGTGCAGCACAATCTACCAGTCAATTTGAAGCAGTGCCCTTGGCCATCGCTCTCATGCTCCAACTGTCATATTGGTGCCACCATCTTTCACAGTGCCAACTGTTTCTTCATCCCTCTGTTATTTTTTTCAGTCCCCTAGTTGGCTGCCCAACTCTCCTCATCTGGTGAGACACCAGCCAGCAGCTGGCCAGACAAACCTGAGGTAGAATAGTGGCTGTGGAGCTCAGTTGCCCTCAGAGGCCCACAAACCTTTGTGCTCTGTTCCCACAGCAGCTCCAACCTCTGTTTATGAACAAGAGGGATCAGACCAGGGCTTATATTTATAACCACACCACCATGACCGCCGCCGCACCATCACAGTAATCACCACTGTGCATTGAGCCTGAGCGTAGCAGACACTTGGCTTGCTCCAGATGGGCACAGGCCAGCTTGGCCCCTCCGCCCGGCAGCTCAGGACTGAAATCATAGATGGGCTTTGCCCCCGCCAGCTTTGAACTGGCAAACCAGTTGTTGTGATCTAGGGACGGAAAAAAATGGGGAACATGATGATAATGTTTCAGCTTAATCATTTGAAAGGTCAGTTTTGCTTTGTTCCCTGTTGTGCTTTGTATTGTGATTTGTGAGTGCAGGGTTTCAAATTGCTGGACTAATGTTCTCATGGAGAGTGTCTGTCTGTGTCATACATTTTGGCAGGCTGTATGGTTTTTTTAGGCTGATTAATTTAAATGTCTGCCAGAAATATAATTTATACTTCCAAATTAGCAAGATTAAAGGGATTAGTGTTAGTCAGCTGTTCGTATTTTTATCTCTTTCTGTGTAGAACTAGAACTGATCTCTTTTTGTCTGCTAATTTTGGTTTTCTTTCACTTTCAGAATAGTCTTCATCCAAACCATATTTTAGTTAAACAATTTGTCCCCAGACATGGCTATTTTACTTGGTCTTGGAAGAACATTTTCCCCCTTTTTTATGTAAAAATGAGTTCCTTTGCTGTCTGGCCCTTGGAAAGAATCAGTTGTGGTGGCTAGAAGTGAGGCCCTGTCTCACCACACAACCCACCGCAACAACTTGCCAATGCTACATATCCTCCCTGTTAGTGATCTAGTAGACTCATCTAGCCATAGCCACATCAGCAAACACATCCCTTAAACCACCTTTCTGCATGTCGAGGTTAGCTTCAGTGGTCCCTAGAAGCAAGAAAGTATGCTTCACTGTGCCAGTTTAAACTTAGCCCACACTGACAGGCCCATTTGAGGTTTTAGGTTGCGTTTCAATGGTTTTCTGTGGATGCCTTAAAAAACACCCATGGGGAGAATTAGTGGAAGCCTTGGCTGTACGATGAGGCCACAACTAGGTGAAAGGCAAACAGAGTTTGGCCATGTCAGTCAAATGGCTGTGGAGCACTGGACGTTAACTCATTAGCAGACCCCAGCTTCACAGTACGCTACATGCAGGCAATGGTTGTTATGCATAAATGGTGTGGTAATGATAGCCTTTTTTTTTCTGTAGAGACCATTGGAATGAGAAACCATAGCATACTGAAAAATAATGATGATAGTCTCAGTACTTCAGACGAGGGGAGTTCAATGATCTCACTGTGTCAATTATACATGGGTTTTAGAGTCAACAATGATCTCAACAATGTCATCAATACTTACCTTGCATTTTTTCAGATCTGGCAATTGTTCTCCTGAACCAGAGTGCAAAAACATTTTAAAGCCCAGACATAAGGCCTGAAATCCAAACCTGTTCAGGATTAGTTTGAATGCCTCAGTATATAGAGTAAATCCCCCGGGATTGACTGGAATCAGCCAGACTGTATTTCTGACTTTCTAATTCTTTGTAGACACAGTTCACACATTGACCATTGTCCATCTAACATATGTGCATTTGTCTTAGCTCTGCTTTAGGATAGTAACCTGACAATAACATTTTCACATTGGTACTTTAAAAAAGATTTCATTGAATATTTGTATCAATTTGCGATGCAAGCTTTCATGAATCTAATTCAACATGTGGCAATATGTTTTTCAAGCTTTGTTTGACCAACGAGCAAGCTTCTCTCTTTTTTTTTTTTTTTTTTTAAATGATGCGCGAGTTTCTGTTGCTAAACGGCGTCTGGCTAAACTCCGCTGCTGCTGGATGGCCGTGTCGTGCCTTTAGACTGTTTCGGTTATTTAACATACTTCAACGGCAGAATGAACATTAGGTGTACTCCCGTTCATCTCATCCTCAATCTGACTACAGCTGCAGCAATACAGACTGTGCAACTCGGCCAAGCCTCTAGCTAGCAAACATGATGGCTAACCCAATGCCAACAATCATGCCCAAACTGGAATATCCTCCCTTGTGCTGACAGTTTGATTTACGAAGGTAAAACTCTTCTGTTAGACACATATATTATTCAATTTAATATATTGATAATGTTACATATTTTATGATAGAAGAGAAATATTGCCATTCATGATATTATTATGCTCTCTCAGGCTCTTGCCCTGAGAGTCACTTGCATAGTGACTGCCCATCACATCACCCCTTAGTGGAACATGGTAAGCCCTGTTCTGCAAATTCAACCCATTTATAAAAAGGACTCAAGATTGGAAGCATGGGTTTTTCATGTTTCAGAGAAGCTTTATCAAAAAGTACAAAAGAACAGAACATAGATATCAACAAGCAAATTCATTTCTCTCATTGGTTTGTACTGCTTTGAGGTCTGAATACTAAAGTCATCGGTAAATTCACATTTTAAAGCTTAGGTTTTAAAAGGGTTAGGATCCATGTCACCTTTTTCATCCCTGATGAGTTTGCATCCCTGTATCTGTGTAAGTCTATATCTCTCTTTATATAAGCCTGCATTTGCAAACATCGTCTATAATTCTACTCTGCAGAGTTGATTATTCCTCTGTCCCTCACATTGACTGTCTGGGAATGACGAAGGCATGTATAGATGGATGTATCCTAAGGCCCAGTTGTCTTGTCATCTGTCCAGGGTGTGTGTGTGAGTTTGTGTATGTGCATGTGCATGCACACGTTTTGCAAAGCTTGTAGTATCAGCTTCTGAATGGGCGTGTGTGTGTGTCTGTTTTAGTGGAAGAGAATGAGATCAGGTTGCGCTGGGGGATAATCCTCCCAAAGCCTTTTTGTTCAGGCCTAAATCACTGGATATTACCCTGGCCATAAGTGATTTTAATTGGTTGTCTCATATATCACACACTCCTGCCTATTGCTATTGCCGCCCTGTAATTGGCTGAAGGCTGCCTCTGCCTGTTAAGTTCATGGGACAATAATGGGTTAGGTGGCAAAGGTACTGGATAGTGAAAGTGATCAAAGGATCAGACTTATGACCAGCTCACATTTATTGTCTGGCTTTGGTGCTCTTTTGGGACTAGGAGGCTGAAGAAGTTTTGTGTGTTTGTTTGAACCCAGTGTGTGTTTTCTTACAGGATATGCCTGTGGTGTGAAAGTAAGCATGTTTGTGTCCATTTTCTAATTCATGCTTGGTCTGGCTATAGCACTTATTGTCCTCTTGCCTTCATTTTCCCCATAATTGAAGACTTGGCTCTCCTGATGATTCCAGACCTCTGTTACCATAGTGATCACGGTGGCTTTGATAACCACGGATGGCTGTAATTCTGCCTCCTGCAGACTCCATTGACCACAGTTTGGCCAGCCATCTGGGGCTCTAGCTGGCTGGCTAGTGGGATTTTGGTTCATGCTGGTTGGCCGCTGGCATGTTTAACTGCTACTTGGCTTGTCCATTATCGTCTTTAAGCTGAAGGATTCCAACACAGTGTGTTATAATTTTGTAATTTTGAGCAAAAACTCTAAAACATATGTTGTGGACATGAATAATGACAAGATTACATGCCTCTACCATGAAATGATGGGAGATGACAATCAAAATGCTGGTGTCTTTTCTGTTCAAGAAAAGTTAAGTTTGAAGTAAAGTAAAACATATAGGATATGGCTGAGGCCTCTCTTAAGGTGCTCCATACTCCTCAGTGATGTGGTTATAATATGTACTTTCTGATTTTGTTAAATCCTCTTTAATTGGTTGAGTTTACATAACCAAAATCTGTTTTGAAGAGGATGAAGTGATCGGAAGTTTGATGGAAATGTCAGGTTGTTCTCACACAGTCTATAAATCCCAAACAGCCTGTGTACAAACCAAATAATCCTTTTGTGTCGGCATTGTATAGCTCTTTTAATGCTTATGCATTAAGCCCATTCCTTCTTCAAAAGAATGCAGCTGAACAAATAACATACAGTGTAATATATATTATTCACCACCTGAAAGTCAGTATGAGGTTTATTGGCCAGTTGTGTGTGCAAATCGAAGTACAAGACTTAGGTCTTACATTCGAAAAGGGTAACAATTCATTCAATTCCTGTCAGTAGTTCGTCAGTTATTTTGAGATTTGTGTTACTAAGGTCGAATGACACAAGACTGTTCATCTCATACTACTGCTCTACTTTTGGTCCCCACACCAAACCCTCAAATTATCTTTCTATTGTCATCTTTTGCAGACACGACTTAAAATAATTTCCCTCTAATCCCCTTTAAGATTGGTGCACAATTTAGTTTTGCAAGCCCATTTGTTCCAGACAATATGGACTAACAGGCTAGACTCTGTGTTGCTCATCTGCTCCCCCAGCCACCCACAAACAAATCTCCACCACCATCGCACAGGTGCATGCCCTGACCTTGGGAGCAATGCAGAGCTTGTCTTTATGAGGCCTTGAGACATGGCATTTGTGGCATTTAACCCCCTCATCACTCTGTGACCCCCATTCACCCCCTCCCTCTGCTTTGTACTGTCATTCTCTCTCCACCCTCCTTCCTCTTTGCCCCTCTGCCTCACACTTTACTCTTCCTGCATATTCATCCTCTTCCACCTTCCATGCTTCCTTGTTAAATCTCCTTCTGTCACTGACTTCAGCCCTTTAACCTGGCAGGTAAACAGCCATAGTCCAGGTGTGTGTCTTTATGTGTGTGCGTGTGTGTGTTTGTGTTTGTGTGTGTGTGTGTGTGTGTGTGTGTGTTGGGGTAACCAGACAGCCACAGAATGTACCCCCTCCTCCAATACACTGGGCTAGCCTGGAGAGGGTAGAAAGATCTTGACAAGGTCAGTGAGCTTTGTAGCTCATAATTATCCGAACTGAGTCTACAGTGGATATGTCAAAGCAGCTGGACCATGTAGGCCTCACACGTGGGAGAAAGAACATGTTGGCAAAAAATGGTTACAATTGATCTGATTGTATCTTGTGAATTTCTCTACACAGTACTTGTATTGTTTCCCTATGTTTAAGGAAAAAGAGTCACTTTTCCAATAATGACTATCCACATTACACTTGTGGTTGTAAGTCAGCACTGGTTAGAACTAGAAAGTCCTCTAATTTAAGAAGAACTAAAAGAGTTGTTTGCCATGGCATAAAATAACGTTTGCCTCTGTGACGTCCCTATTGTTTGGGCGACAGCATTTGTAAATGCCTTCAAAAAGGGAAGCAACAATTATTTAAAACCACATTGTTTTGGTAAGATTGAGGCACAAGCAGAATCTTCTTTGAAAAAGATCTTTTGGTTTGTTTCAAAATAGTCACATTCTTATTCTTCGGTTGATCTTAGTGGACAACTGTCACACTTCTTACCGCTGAGGTTTTGAACACTATCAAATCTTCTTTGGGGCATTGGCTGAAAAGATTGACTCTTTGACATTTTGACCTGAGGAATTTAAAGAGAAAAGTGCAAGGCCGTGAACTGCGTACAGCATAAAATTGCACCAGCCATAATGATCTTTTCCTTTTTACAATATCTCTCAACTAGTACATTTTTGTAGATGTCATATGTTTGTTAAGACATAGAACAGTCAATAAAAGGTTGTGAATAGTTGTATCTGAAGTCCCAATTGTTATCTCTTCATGATTTTTTCTTCGGGGGAAAGTGTAAATCTAATTCATTTATCCAGAGATTTTCTTTTTTCCTCTCTTGTAAAGGTTAATGTCTCCAAAGCCTCTGCTGCGGTTGTTGGCAGTGCTATCTAAGATGCGTATCTGATTGTTGAACACATCCTCGTTCCCTGCTATCCTTTGTGGATTCCTGGTAATTCAGCTCTCACTCACCTGATGATTACCAAGTTTTAAAATGGGGGAAGCCTCATGGGCCCTCATTACCATCATAAATACGTATCCCACTGTTCCATTTTCCCCAATTTTCTATTTTCCTTTGGCATGGTGAGAAGAGGAGATAGTACAAAGAAGGACCCGAGGTGGTGAGAGAGGAGGGGGAGTTTATGTTGTTTGGGGAATGCACACTCTCCCTTCTCCTCCTCCTCTCCTCTTTGGTTAATTCCCAGGATGTGATTTTTCTCTCCTCTACAGGTCTCTCTGTGGGCCCTACAATGGCCCCTTGGCCCATTACATCCCTGCTCTCTCTCCCAATGCTCACTCACAGGTTTTAACAGAAAATGGATACCCATCAAGCACGCATACAGAAGATTAGAAGCTGAAGAACAAAAGAGAAGAAGCTATTCAGAGTCATCTTAGCTCATTATAAAATCTTGTTGAATCAGATGCATAAAGTGAAGTAATATATCAAAGTTTCCAAGTCTTCCACAGTTTTATACTACATTTCTTTTTATCCTAACTTTGCAAAGGCAAAAAGTTCTATGTTCAAAAAAACTTTAATTTTTTTATAGTCATATGGTTTCTGAGTAAGGACAGGATATCCTGGTCTGCCTTGTAGTTTTTCAGACTTTTGATTTCATGTCACTGTCCTGAAACTGTAACAGCTCAAAAGGGAACAGCTTGAACAAGCCGACATAAAAAAAAAGTCTACGAACAGATGGGTGAAACAATAGAACTTTAACGACATGTGATACGTAGTCTCCTGACTTCTTCTGTGATTTCACAAGATGCCAGTTCGCCGTTTTCAAAGGGAATACTCAAAATGGTTAGATCAGGATGAATCAAGACAAAGCTACGACATGACTCCTGTATCCAGTTTGCCATTTTATAGACGAGCTGGTTGTTTGATCACTACTTGTATCTGTGTCTTTAAAAAAGAGAGAGGGAGAAAAATCAGATGAATATCATTTTAGTGTTGCTGATAGATTTGGCAGGCAACCCTCATCTGACCAAATCCTTTAGTTCCAGGTCCCATATGAGTCAAAATACATCAAACGGATGTGATTTGATTTCCTTTTTTGTATTTTTTTTCCTCCTTAGACATTTTTTTTTATTAAATACAGCATACACTGTCACTTTGTGGCGTCAATTTATCCCAGAAACAAAATCAGGTGACAGTTCAATAAATAATGACACTTTCTTGGATTTGTTGAAACACTTTCTTAATGAAAGTCTTTACATGCCTGTGTGTGCATGTTTGTGTTCTGTGCAATACACTGACACTGTCATCACTTTAAGCTTCAAAGAGACCTACATCTGTTGTCAGCAAGATAGCATTAAAGATATATACGCATACCACATTATCATGGCATTCAATATTGCACCATATAATAATAATAATACAACCTGACTAGAAATGTCTTTCATCATATCTTTGCCCCAATTTCATGTTGAAAAGGTCGATAAGCCGGTGTCACAGATGGTCTAGCGGTTAGGTCATGCCCCATGTGTGGAGGCTATAGTCCTCCAAGCGTTTGTCCCGGGTTCAAATCCGACCTGCGGCTCCTTTCCCGACTATTATTCCCCAATCTCCCTCCCGACTTCCTGCTCTATCCACTGTCCTATCAAATGAAGGCAAGAGCCCAAAAGTCAAGCTAAAAAAAAAAAGAAAGAAAAGTGTGATAAACCAAAGCATGGATGGTCTCCTTAACTGTTACCAGTGGATGTAAACATGTGATGTTTTTTTTTTGGACACAGAAAGCCTAAGGCTGCATGGCATTTTGGCAGCTGTAAAGATGGAGGTGCCTCTTCCCTGCTCCTCTGGCACTTTGCCTTCTGGGGGAAAAAATCTAGGGGACAGGTGGGGACCGACTGCCCCATGCCAGCTGACCTGTCAGCTTTAGACCTTATGCGTTTGAATTAAAGGAGGGAGGTGAAGGGGGGAATTTGGTGAGGGGATGATTGGCTTTGGTAGGGTATGCATGCAGCTTCCCTTGTGTGTGTGTGTGTGTGTGTGTGTGTGTGTGTGTGTGTGTGTGTGTGTGTGTGTGTGTGTGTGTGTGTGTGTGTGTGTGTGTGTGTGTGTGTGTGTGTGTGTGTAGGTGTGTGTGTGTGTGTTGAGTGCATGTGAGAGAAAGAAAGGTAGAGGAGAAGCGATGGAGGAACAGAGGATGACAAGAGAGGGAGACAGAACAGGATGGTACTGCTGATGGAGATGGGATGTGACAGTTCTCCCTGGGATTGTGTGATTAATTGGGATCAGGTCACCTCTTCAATGTCTGGACAGTAATGCTATGCAGTCTCATATGGTTATTTACATACAGTGGGCTCTCTTTTCTCCACACAGACACACACACACACACACACACACACACACACACACATGCACACGTGCACTGGAGAAACATAACACACCCCTCTATGTGGAATACTGTCATTATTTTTAGCACAGATACTAGTCCAAGTTGTTGTAGTAGCAGCAGTGGAGCTTGTTGGTTTCCATGTTGTATTCAGATACAACTTTTTTTTTCCTTGTTTTTCTTTTTCATATTTTCCTTGTGCAGGAACAAATATATGTACTTGACAAGAGCTCCTACTAAGAAAGTGGTTGTCGGTGCTGAAGTTCCTGTGTTACCTTTTGCAAACTCTGTCTCAAAGCGCCAGCCCCTCTTTCAGAAGGGGGGGATAAGATAGCATCCCCATGGAAAGCGAAAATACTAAGAAGACACATGGCACTGAATAATTTATGACCCAGCAAAATAGAGACAGCCACTTGAAGTCCTGAGTAAGTAGGAGATATAGGCAGTGGTGACATATCAAGCCACAATAAAGACACAGGGAACAGTAGAGAAGGCAGGGGGAAAACGTTCTGTGAATTTCCTGAGTTAAGAGTTTGTTTTGGTTTCCCTGCACTGGCTGCCTCTCTGTTTGAAAGTTGCATTGCTTTGCCTTGTTTACCAAGTCCTCTTGCTGCTCGCTCTGTCACATCGGGGATAGTACCCAGGTGAGCGCTGCTACACACAAGGAAAAGAGAAGCCAGTGGCCCTTTGATTTCAGACCGCTGGTTTCCTCCGATTAGCTATTCTCTCTGTACCCTGATGAATCCACTGGCAGAGCAGCAAAAGTAACGGAGGGAGACACTTCCATCCCAATCAGGTGGCAAAGGCACAGTGGCTGTCTGACGAGCTGCCAGGTTGGGTGCTGGCTGCTTGCATGCTAGGTGGGTACGACATTTAAGACTTAACCCCCATTGGGCACAGAGAGAGACACCCCAGACGGCCGTTGGAGCTTCCAGGGCCCCTCCAGTCTCTCCCCATTACACCTCAGCAGCACTGATGATGGCAGGTCGCAGCGGAGAAGCTGTCCTCATGCCGCCCCTCACATCCCTGCCACTTTCATCTCCTTGCTCACTTCAAAAGTGACATCTGTCATTGCTAAGAAGCTCGGAAGCGCCATGTTCCTGCGATGTGAGGCTTTGATGGTGATTTGGCCCCAGGCGTTTGTCATACATAACTTAGGTGGAGAACAATGTGAAATCAGACTTGGATTTTAAAGGAGAAAAGGAGTCTAAGTACACTACAGGCGGGTAAAATCAAAATCGCGCTAACCACTGGAGGGAGCGAATCAAAGTGCATCATGAGCCGGTAGAAGTGTCGTTCGTTGCTCGTATCACAGTCTTGTCAGTTTCCTACTTGTTCGCCTCGTTACTGTGTCCCCCATCTGTGGAAAGGAGCTGCTGCCAATGGCAACCGAACAGCCCAGTGGTAGAAGTATGTGCCATTTGGAGAACTTCCCGATTATGTGTTTTTACTCTGTAACCGCAGCATACTCATGAAGTGTAGGCCGCTGTCAGATATAGCTCAAGTTTAGTTTAATTAACACTTATTGTTTGGGTTAAATAAGTAGTGATGTAAAGGTTCACCAATTAGAATCTGTAATAAATATTAATGTTAAAGATCAGTCTGCTGATCCCTGGATGGGTAAAACATACTATGAACTTGTTGAATGCCTGGTTTTGAAGCTATGAACTTTGTTACTGAGCCTTTGCTTCCTCTCCTGCACACTACGTTTAGCGTCTTTCATCTCGTAAGACTTTGAGTTTGACCTTTTACCTCCCTCAAGAAGAGTAATGTGAGGTAAGGTGTCTTGGCAGTTAGCATAAGTTAGCTCCCAAGGAGAAAACGACAACATACATAAACACTGTAGCGATTTAGTTTTCTATCTCAGAAATGAAGTCATGTTGACTGAAGGAAGATAAACTTTCCAAAAGGTCTGCCCGTCTTTGTGTTTTGTAGAAAAGAGATTAAATACAATGACAGGATGACAAAGCTCAACTGTTGAGATGGCAAAGCAAAAGCTGTGCTAAGATGCTAACATTAGCAAGCAGTAGCCCAAGCAGACCCATATGTGAAACACTTTCTGCTGCCACCACTTGCCTAAGTCACAACATCTATAGCCCGCTGTATGGCTTCAGTTTATAAACTAACAGTGAAGTAAGGAGTGATGGCTTTCATGAAATCGTAGTTTTGAGTCTAGTTACAAAAAAAAAAAAAAAAAATTCCAAGAGCATCAAATAAATTAAATGAATTTAAGAACTAAGTTAAAAGAGCTGTCTACCGCAGAGTGTGAATCACAACCATGTGCAATGTGACAATCCTAGAAAAATTAGAAGGAGAAGAAATGATGTTTGAATGGTTTTCATTATTATTTCACCACATTCTTGTAACTCTCTGCTGGTTTCATTGTGTTTGGTTTGTGTTTGTGAGTAGCTCCGCAAATGTGTGTGTGTGGTATGCTGTTTCTTTAGCACTGTTGCTGTGTATGGAACAAGAGTATTGTTTGTACACGTGGCTATTTGTAAATCTGAGTTATGATGACCCTGACAACTCTTTTCCCCAGAGCTGTCAAAAACACGCCTCTCTCACCGACCTTGTTTTGGCGTCAGTGATACTTGACCCTCCATCTTTAGCGACGTCCAAATAAACTTCTGTAATGTAGTCTTGGTATCTGTCAGTGCAACCTTTAGACCCAACTTCTCACACTCTTTCTCAACCTCCATTTCTCATTGTCTTTCACTTGTGTTTCTGTCTGTTTGTCTCGAGCTGTCGTTCTCTTCCTCCTGCATTTTCTCTCTTTGAGGTTAACTCAGAGTTCAGCCATTCCTCTTTTTCACCTCTCTGTGACTGACAGGCCTGTCTTCCAGATGGCTGCCAGATTGCCAAGTTCCTTGTCAGTTTATATTAATCTTAGTTTGATTAATGAATAATTTAAGGGCCTGTTAACTTCTCCGCAAATATGTGTGTGTCCAATTAACATGTAATGATATGCCACTGCCTTGTTTTTTTTTTTTCTGTGCACTTATTTTTTACTTATAGCTTCAGCCAGTGTAAACGCCACATTGCTCCACCTTTTTCATCTTTTTCTAGTGTGTAAACGGTGAGACCGGCATAGTACAGGAAGATTGAAACTGTTTACCTTACTTCTTTGGGGTATACACATGCATATTTGAAGCAGACTAAACATTTTTGCATGTGTTTAAGTGTGCGTGTGAGTTTGTCTATATGTGTGTGTCGGTGCCAAGTCACAAGCAATTTGAACAAAGCATGTGAATTTGTGTTGGTTCAACTGAATGCTATTTTAAGGACCAAGGTATTCTTTTTATCTGAAAAAAAAAAAAAAAAAAAAAGCTAAAAAGGGTATTTCTTCTGCAAACTGGCTAATATTCTTCAACATATAGATGTTTATAGGCCAGGTAAGAACCCATAAAGCTTACTTCATTTTCAGTGTCCAGCTTTGTCTGTTTTCTGTGTTGAATCAGGCAGCTAAATCTATGTGAGGACAAAATAGCATGTGATTAATCGTGATTAAAAGGAGTTTATGCATTTTGCTCTTAATAAGATGTTTCAAAAGGCAAGGAGTGTGTCTATCTTCACCCGCTGTGGTACAGGTGAAGTCGAGGACGAGATATGACGCGATACTTTCTTTGTTTTTTAGTAGATTTGGCGTCTGGTGTAGATTCATTGTCAGCTTTACATTTACCTGGAAGACCTCTCATAAAAGCCATGCTTTTCTGGTCGTGCAAAACGGTGTGCATTGTTTTTATTTAGCCTTGCCTACACCCCCCCCCCCCCCAGTGTGTGGTCAGTGTGCTCTCATGTATCTTGTGTGTCTGATATCTGAGTGTGTGTGTGCATACCTTATGCTTTCCTTGGAGTTATGTAGCCTCATACTATAGGCCTCACTGTTGTGTATGATTGATGCTGTCCTGACTCTCACCCACGATTATGATTATTATTATTCTGTTTTAATGCAGTCCCTTTGAGAAACCTAAGCTAAAGTGATATGGCTAACAACATCAGAATGTGACATGATTCTGTCAACCACCTGCAGCTGTCGTGCAGTGATTGTCAACCTAAAACTTATAACTACCCAACATTAAATGATTTCAGTAGGATTGTTTTCCTACACTGGTCATATTATGCAGAAATATCCATGGATGATAAAGGAATATGGTAGGTAAAACAAAAACAACAACAACAACAACAACAACAACAACAACAACAACAACAACAACAACAACAACATATGAGCGGTACCTGGATTAAGAGTTGTTTGGTAGAGTTCTTTCAGGGTTTCAGGTAGAAAAGCAGCAAAGTGATAGTAAGGGGACCAAAGTTAGACCAGCCCAGACACAGTGCCCCTGGGCTGACAACACACCGGTGTGTGGTCAGAGCAGAACAGCCTGCAGGTACTGGGGAGGAACAAAGCACTACCTTACACACTCACTCACTCACAAACACTCTCACACATGCACTTTCTTGTTGTTTGATTTACCAACTATCCAATCACATGTATGGTTGTTTATGCATGATTAAAAATATTTACAGCCTGGAAAAAATAGTTTACATCGTCATAGACTATATTTTTATTACAATTTTAAGAGGGTACGGTTCTTTATACACCAATTTAAATTAAATTGTATTAAGCCTTAAAGGTTATCCACTTGGGGTATTGCTGCTTTGAGTGAAAGCCAATAGCTGTCTATGATATGTGTAACTTAGGCTGAATGGACCCTGAAGCAAAAATACCTGGGCCATGTTTGTTGGATTTTTTTGCATTTTGTAAACTTTTCATGTGAAAGTTTTGCACATAAAAAGGCTTGCTGCAGAGTTTTTGGCACTAAAGGAAGGAAAAAGGAAGAAGTCTGTGCTGCAGCTTTTTGGCAAGTTAAATCACAAAAGTATGTAATTCATACTGTGGCACTAATAAGCAGGTCATTCATTCATTTATGAAGGTTAAGTAAATTAAACACTCAAAAAATTTATAATAACATTTATACAAAATTTTGTTTAGAAAGCTGCAGCATTTCAATAACAGTATTTGTTACCCCCATCAGGGATATCGACTTAACAAAAAAATATAAAAAAAATCTTATGAGATTTTATGTGTGTCGCTGAACTTGCTGCAGCGCATGATGTGCAGTGAAACACCAAAGGAGGAGCATGCGTTAAGGGGCTTTATCTTCAGTTTTTGGACCAAACACAGCGCTCTGTAAAGGAGTTTGTTTGTCTTATATTGCAGTTACAGACTACAGCAGGCTGTTACGTTACTATGATACATTTCGGACTGTTGTCACCTGTAACCACCAGCTGAAACCTGCCTGATAAAGACACGGTGAGATGAAAACAGAGAAAAGTCACATTTGAAACAAAGTAACCAAACACGATGAAATATCAACACGTAATAACATATTTTGAAAGACTAAATTTACTTCCTGTTTGTGAGATATATAATCACAGATCACCAATCCAATTTTAACAGACCTAATGTTCACTAAAGGTTTTGCACGGACTCTACTAATGTCAGTATAAGTGGCATCGGGTTAATTTGAAATTAACACAAGGTAATTGTGACCTAACAAAAGGTTAAGCGCTCAGTAAAGACATCCCTTATTCTGAAGCCCTACTGATAAGTTACACAACCTACCCTATGGCCCTCAGCGGCCTCCACAACCAAAACAGCATTTAACAGACCCAGGCTGTGTTGATGTGAACTCCAGGTAGTGACAAATCCGATACTACCTACCCTACATGTCCACTTCTGGCCCCCACAAGTCAACTGTGTGGTATATTATCTTCAATTTTTACTGGCACAGCTGTACTCAGGCCTTACACATCACTGCCGCAGCCAATTCTGATGGTATTACATGCACAATGCTCTGTAAAAAGGCAACATTACACCTCATCTCCTTGTGTAAAACCTGTCCTTTCTTATTAAAGGATGACAGTAGTGATGTTTCTGTTATGAATTCTGATGTTTACTTTCTTAAAGGTGACGTATTCAAAGGCAACCCTGCTCGCTTTCACAGCATTTTCACGATGAATCCAAATTGCATCCAAGACAGCTTCACAAGAAAAAAACATCCTGCGTTGTACAATCATATAACAGACCTCTGATACCACATCAGCTTTCTGCCACAGAGAAATAAACACACTTATGCTACATGTGGTAGCTGAACGTAAATGTCACATTCCCCAATACTTGCTCATCAAGTTCTGTGCCGGTACATCGGGGAGGTGCGGGGCCCACTTCAAACAGACCCTGCTGGGTGCTGATGAAAGAGTCGCCTCCATGGCACAAGCTGCAACTTTCATTTGTTTAGCATGAGCGCTGACAGATCTATCAGTCATACATATCCTGGAGAGAGTGATGGAGGAAGGAGGAGAAGAGAACAAATGTGTGTGTTTATGTGTGTGTGCGTGCGTGTGTGTGTGTTTTCCTCGTCATTAAAACACGATCAGGATTCAGGTATCCGCTTGTCAGTGCCTGAATCCGTCAGTATACATCCGGTGGCTGTCAATAAGACGTTGCCTTAAGAATCAGTAACACACCCACCCTCACTCATCACAACTGTCATGAGATTCATTGATATAATACACACACACACACACACACACACACACACACACACACACACACACACACACGATCAAACACACAGATGTCCCCCTTCCTTGCCCTGCCATCCACAAGGAGCAGAGTGCCACAGTTTCAAGCGCACGCTGCATGCATTAATCATTGCTCGTCTTGGGATCAACGTATTAATCAATGATAGAAACACGAAAACATCCTTTAGCGCTAATCATCAACACTGTCTTTCCCCGAGCTTTAATCTTGTCATGTGGACAGAAGCGTGTCTGTCGTGCACAAGAGCCGGTTGTTGTAGGTGCATCGCAGCACTCTTAGCTGTGGACAAGTTTACACTGATTGTTTCATGTATCTAGGCCTGGGCTCCCGACGCCTGCAATGCTTTTGAACCTGGCCTTTTGTGTCCTCCAACGAAGCTTTTGTTCTAGATGAAACAGACTATGTATGGTCAGCACTGAGCTTTGTCAGCTCCTACACATGTACAAACACTCACACACGCACACACACACACATACTGTAGGCAAGTTGGCAAGTTGACCCATGCTTGTGTACAACAACATGTAAATCCATGCTCACACATATTTATAGAGCGTGTGATTGTGTTTGGGGGGTGAATAGGGTTATCTGTTGTTGTTTTTTTTTTTCTATCTGCACTACAATATCCTACAAGAGCAATCTAAATTACAAGAGAGACTTCAGAATTAAAGTTTCATCTTACTGTAACACCGCAGCCTCTTCAAGGCACATCAGAGCTCTGCTGTTTTCTTTTAAAAACACCACCATGTTTTTCTCTCTCTCAGGGATTAAGTTTACTTTTATCTAAAAAGAAATTTAAAGTAGGGTAGAACTTGGTGAAGCTATATACGGAGTGGTCCACACAAACAACCAGGCTTATGTATAATGTTGATACTCAAATCCTCATCTTGCCTTGATAAAATAATGTTATGAATCGGAACCTACATTTGGCTTATATGTACTTTGTCCAGACCAACTTAAAATAAGGGCAGTGGAGGAATTAGTTTAGCTTTATAAATGCTAACAATAGTTTACCGTGTTAAGGTGTGAAGTAGTGTTTTTTCTTTGTAGAGTAAAAAAACAGCATACGTATCAAATAAAATATGACATAGGATTTCAGTATTGAGGGAAAGAAGTCCTTTTAAGGTAGAGAGAAAACCCTACGATGTTCCACAAGTCAGTGTGTTTCTTTTGAACATGCACTCACTTTCACACACTACACACATACATGCATGCAGTTTTCAGTTAGTTTTGTATTTCTCTATAAGTATATGCTCCTTGTTTTTCCAGGGAAGGTATTCTAAAAGATTTGATTGAATATTATTATTATTTAACAATTTGAGTGTACGCTCCAAGGAAAATTTGACTGCATATGTTTCATTATTCTCAATCAGAAATCATGGATACAAGATCACAACTTAGACATAACACAGTAACAGAAGACGCAATGCCGACGACGCAGGCCTTTGGTTGTTTCTTTTCTGATGTGGAGGATTCTTGGTTGCAGTTGTTGGTGTGATGGTAATGTAACAAAAGCTAACACCAGAAGTCTTTGTGCTTGGCTGTGTTTGTGATAAAGGGAAAAAAAATGGGGACAGCAAGATTTTCTCCTCAAATACTAAGGGTGGTGCATGAAAAAAGTAAATGAGCATCCTAATTCTGGGGTCCCTCAATTTTTCAGCAGACGTGATGAATTGAGTTTTGACTGATGTTTCCTGAAAGTGGCAACACGTGTCCCTCTTACCCGGCTGCAGCAGTCCTCTCGTCTACAGATGTGTCGCTTGATGTACCCATCGAATGGCACACTGCCACTTAATAAAATATCACTCTTGCTTTGACAGGGAAGCCTTAATTGAGTCCCTTGTCAGTTTTATCAAACTGTGTGTTATCATCATTTGAAACTTTTTTTTCCTCTCGGTCTCTCTTGCTCCTAAGGAATCTGCAAGCAGTTGAATCAACCGTAACCAAGTGAGAAGCTGGAAGTTAAGAAGAAGAAGAATAAAGCGAAAGTGAACAACACGAGGATCGAAGAAAAAAAAAAAAAAAAGTACTTGCGTAGAAGAGGAGGGGAAATAGCCAAGAGAGATAGTGTGGAGGGAAAAAAAAGCCAGCTATGTTGTCGTAGGATTCATAATTCAGGTTCATGATTTTAATTTCCCTCTGTTGTTATCAAAGGCCAGTGGAGCAGCAGGGGGGGGATGGATGGTAGTTAGCTGGATAAATGCATATGAGATGAGCTTGCGGTGTTCTGTCACAATGCCTGGACAACATAATAGGGATGGAAATGTGCCGAGAAGAAGGGAGTATCCTCTCAGTCAAAGTGACTTCCTCTTTCAACCAGCATAAACCCACAATCGGGTTGTTTACAGGAAAGAAAAAAAAAATGACATCGTCTTCTGTTTTCCTTAAAAGCCATAAGCCATTTCTTAGCCCCCAAAGTACATTCAATCACACACAGAGAGAAATACAATATGCTCGCATAAAGCACCATGAAAATACTGCAGATTAATAATGAATTCTGAACGTGTTTGGATCAGGTCTTTTGATCTGATAATATCGTCTCATACGTCTGTAATAAAAAATGCTGTTCTATCAAAGTGTATGTGTTTACTGCAATGTAGGAACACTGTCACAAACTGTTACAGGGTGAATCTTTTCGCTTGGTAGTTAGCTTGAAGATGCATATGGGCCAGTTTGAGGGCCAGTAAAGACTTCAAGTAGGTGCAAACCAACACAGCTAGTGTATACCACAACTGTGTTGTGTGTATTGTACAAACTAGAGATCTAATGACTTGTATGTTACCAATGCTATTTAAAACACACACACATAGCATTGCAGATTATTTCATATCAATTTCTTTATTTTTATTTTTCCATCCTTCTCATCTTCATATTTTCCTTTTCCTTTTGTATTCTCTCTCTCATTCTCTGATGTTTTGCTACCCCTCTCTCTGTATTTCTTTAGCTTTGGTGCTTACGGACCAGAGTAGTGCCACTGTACTTCTCAGTCAGCCAATTGATCATTCATTTATCAAAGTTCCTGCAGTTTGTTTGACAGGTGCAAGTGCTTTCATCTGACCGATGCAGAATGAAAGAGTTACCCAGACCTCTATGTTGAGTAAGCAGGTGCGCTTGAAGTTCAGTGATTCGAATGATGCTTGCAGCATTGTCATGTGAAGCATTTTGGTCAAGTGGGATAACCCGTAAACCATGTCAATCAACATGTTGGTTGTGTTGTCCTGTCATAGAGAAGAGAGGGGAGTGACAAATGACTGTCTCCCCCACTAACTGGCTGCCAGACACAGTGAGACCCCAACTCTCTCCATGTCAGATGTAGATAAATAGAAGAGAGTTACTCCTACTGTTGTAGCATCTGAACATCCAGTAAAACCCAATTCCAGCTCTTTGACTCTAGCCAAATGTGTGGAGTATATGTTACAGAACAGGTAATATTTGTTGTAGAGGGTTTAACCGCTAATAAGGGCTGAACGATATATTGTTTTAACATCGCAATTGCAATGTGTGCATGTGCAAAAGTCACATTGCAGGCTGTGCAAGGAAAATTATGTGACCAAAGGAACGTCATGCTGCCACTTTTCTGCTGTTTGATACAAACATAAAAATGGTTGGAGCCAGTTTGTGATCAAAGTAAGAAGGGCTTAGATTGGAAATGAGAAAATGACCCAAAGAACCAAAAATGAAAGTATAATTGTTTGATTGAAATTTCAATTGGTTTAAACACACTGCATTTATCTGGCCTTTTTTTTTTAAATAGAAAAATTACAATATATATTGCAGAAACAAAAAATATCCCAACGTCGTTTTTTTCCAATATCGTTCAGCTCTAACACTAATCCTACAACAATGCTGAATGCCTTACCTTAACCCCAACCAGTTCAACTTACTACCACTGTAAATATTACAATGCTTTAGCCATCAGTTTCAGCTCTCTGCACTCTTCTTCTTCTAAACTCACTTTTTGACATCTGAACTGACCAGCTCATAATCAGCCCAATGGCAAGATTAATTTCAAGATGGACGGCAGACAAATTTCCATAGAACAGTTATAAAGTTGCCATTAATTGCTTTCCTATTGAATGTGTAGCTCAGAATTTCACCCTGATCTTCATGAATGTCTTACTTGCTGCAATGTTGCATCAGACGAGAGGGGTCTATCCAAACACCTAACATGTGGCCATTTACACGTCCCTAAATATGACACAGGGTCATTAAACATTAGGATCTTGACTTGGACCCTCCTGGATTGCTCTTCAAAATGTTTAGTGGAGGAGCTCTTGCACCATTTGGAAGTTTTAGGTGTTGGTGACGAAGCATTAGTGAAGCCTCCACCACACCTTTCACAACTGTTATGCAGTCAGAACTAGCTGTATTTTCTCTGTGCACCCAGTCAGCCAACCTTATTTTTTCTAGTCTCCTATACAGTACTTGTATATGTGAGTATGTGTTTCCTTTAGCACTGGGTTTAGCACTGATTGCACCGATTTCCAATAATGAGTGACAGCCACTCTATCATTGTTGATTAGCTGAAAGACACTTTATATAGTCCATTATAATGCTGGTGGATGCATGAAGGTGTATTGTTTCGCTGTGTGAATTCTTTAATACAGATATTTAGCTGCTGGTCAGCATGAACTATTATATTGACTAGCAGTTATTGGTATACCTCAACATTTACCTATAATACAAAACCTGTACATTTTCTCTTTTCTTCTTTCCCAGTAACACCATAGTTCTCCTGTGTTTTCTCTCTTTCCAGCCTCCTTCTTTTTTCTCCTCCCTCTTTCCCCTGAATAAAGGTCTGCTGGGGCATTTTGAGACATAGGCTTCCTGGACTATTTTGGTATCAAAGCTTTGAGGCAGCAAGAGGCATGCTCTCTGAAGTTGACATGTAAGGAGAGGAGGGCCTTCCTCTCTTGCTGGTTTGTAGGGGGCAATGGGAGGGGAGGGGGGGGGGGCACTCAGTATCCCTGCCAGGAGCAGTCTCTTCCGGGGATATGAGCCTCAAACGCTCCCCTTCAAGCTAGATCCTCCCAAGCCATTGGGGAGACTTACATTTCATATGTTTGGTGCCCTGTTGACAGTATGTATGGATGTGTGGTGTTGGGAGTGCTGGGATGTGGGTACATGCATACATGTGTGTTTGTATGTGCTTGTATTAGCATGGGGAACAGTTGTGTTGGTATGATGGAGTTTTGTAACACAATTCCTCTTTTTTTTCTTGTATGTTACATTTTAACAGAAACAAAGCTTCATAAAGTAACTTCATACATTGGCGGCTGTCAAATGGCAGTACGATGTGGTATGGTATTCTTTTGTTCTTTTTTTCTTAAAACCATGCAAACAGCTATCACATTTTCCAAATAGGAAATACTCAGCTGAAACCTAACGTGTTGAGAGGATGATGGTGTGGATGTAATGCATTGGGTTCAGCCATTACAGCTTTGTCTAGATTGGTGCTGATGAACTACTAATCGGAATACTGTTTTGCATTTGAGTCTACATTAGGTGTTTCATTTTACATGAACTCTACAAGTATGAAAACTAAAGTCATTATTAAATCAACATTATGTAATAGGTCAACAAAAGGGAATTTGGTCACTTAGATTGGTGAATAAGATGGAACTCCATTTTCGGAGATAAAAAAAAAACTATTTATTTTTATAGAAATATCTCTCGTGTAGTTTTCTTCTTTTCTTTCTTTGTGTGTGCTGGATTTAACCAGCTCCAGCCGTGTGTGGTAGACTGTTGTCCAAAGGACCCACTCTTCTTTTTCTCTCCATGGCTGAGGAAGTCCAGCTTACAGAGGATCTGACTGTGAAATCCGCCTGACCTGGCTAGTCTCTCTACCAACACACTGCTCCCTGATTCATCTGCTGCCAACCCCTTCAAGTTATTCATCTGGAAGAAATATGCATTCATCATTGTATTTTTAATCACACCAAATAGATAGACAAAGAGAATGCCTTAGGGAGAGGGGGAGCAATCTACAATTCCCAGAGCTCAGATGGTATTCCTGCCCTGCATCGCCAAACATTCCCCAAATTGACTCTGAATGAATTTATTTTTAATGTGTGGAAGATGCTCCACCACAGAGAATAGACATGGTGTGTATATGGGTTTGTGCTCCTGTCTGTTGGCAGCATTGTAGCATAGATCTGTGTGTTTTCCTTTTTAAGTGTTTGTATGTGTGTGCATCACTAACGCAATTGCACGTCGGGTTCACCTTTAAATGACTTTATGTCTGGTTGCAAGCTTGTGCATATTTCTTGTGTTATTTTGTGCATCTTTCTTGTGAGATTGCACAGGATTCCACGACCTGTACCTTTTGCAAAACTGCATTGCTTCCAAATTTGCCCCTTTAATAAAACCCAGCACAAAGCTCTTCATTGTGTAATCAGGTTTTGACCCAACTCCTTCCTGTCAAAACCCAATATTGTAGTGGAGCTGTTTGGCCTAGCCAGCCCTAAACAAATGAGCGAGCTCATCCCTCTATTTTTCTTTCCATTGTATTCATTAATAAATTAATTTATCCGCTCGTCTTGGTTCCAGCCTAATTGAGTCCCATTGCAGCCTTCTAAGTAGGACAAGTACGGAGCCGACAAATGGAATGGTATCCGGCCCTTGGTCCTTTGGGCTATGCCTTGGCCCCATACCCTGGATCACACGGCTTTGTTAGCTCCTCCGCATGTGTGTAGCTTTGTGTGTGTGTACAGTAATACGATCTGATACTTCTTTCATCTGCTTTGAGCTATCTGTTGATTATCTCGGTGCGTATTCTGTTTTAGCTGGGACTGGTTGGAATGAGGAGGTGGCTCTCGGAAGATAGGAGGAGAAAGAGCAGAGAGAGGAAGGGGGCTTCCTGTTAGCCCATCGGAGATGAGCCCCTACAGTGTTGAGCCTCTGCATATACACATACACAAATGCACAAGTTTGTGCACCCATGCACACACACACGGCAAACAGATGTGGGCTCACAGAAAAGGGTGGGTCCTCTATAGCTTAATGCCATTACATTAAATTTTAAATAATGTTATGCAAATCAGAAATGACAGGAGATTATCTCCTTGGGACCTTGAAAGGGATTCGTCAGTTCTTATTCCAATAGCCCTGGAAAATAGCCCAGACGTCCTGAGTGGAGAAATATGGCAGGGCGTGACGGAGCCTGCCGCTGCTGAAAAAGGAGACTGTGAGAAAAGGCCCCAAGTGTTGGCTATTAAAATCAATTTACCCAGGAAGTCAATGAAGAGAAATCCCTTAGTGAAGGCACCTCCTAGGACAGCTCAGGGGTCCTGGAAGAGGAGCACAGGCGGGGATTGAGGATGTGATCGCTGCATGCCAAGGTGAAAGTAACACTCGCCAGAGGAAGGGGGAGCAGATGTGCAGAGAAAGGGAGGCTGAATGCTGTCTTTCATGTGTTTATCTTGTGTTTAGCTGCTTTCTGCCTGTCACTTTCACATGGTGATGGAGAAGTTCTTTGTTGTAGGAGTTTGATGTGGAGGAGAAATATTCTGTTAGCAAGCTGTGGAGGTCCGCTGGTTTGTTGTCCTTTTCCAAAGTGCCAGTACACACTGACAGACTGTTCGCACATCATGTTGGATGATGTAGGGCGGCACAGTGCTCATCACGACTCCTTCATTGTCCTCGACTGCTGTCAACATGCCTCTCCCCTCCCCTTTTCCACTCTCACTGCAGGCCAGGAGTGCAGCAGCCATGCTTGCGCAACAACCCGTCTCAATATTGTGTTAGTGACAGAGCCATCCATTACTGAGAAAACAAAGTCTTGTCTGTCTCCAGTGCTTTGGGCCAACAATTAAAGACATCACGCCAGCAGAGGGGCACAGAAGGGGGGGGTGGGAGGCGAGCCCTTATCAGAGTCTTTCCATCAAATATTGATGAATCTAATTGAGGTTCTTAGGCACTACAAAGCTTCCTGAAGAGTGTATATGTTTTTTTATGGCAAGGTACAGTTCTGGTCTAGCGGAGCAGACAGCCAGAAGAGTGCAGTCTTGTGTGTAAATTGCATGTTATGTAGTCTAACTGCAGGCAATTGCATGTCATTGAGATGGAAGATGAGGCAGAAACTTGTACCAATGAAAATGTTCTCCAGCGGATGGAAAGTATGTCAACACCACATTATTGTTACTGACACTTTTCTGTTATATCTCAAAGAGAAATGTATGAGTAAATTATGATCATATTGTATATGTATTATTTTTTCTTTTTGAATATTTTTCCCTATTCTGTCAAAAAAAAAACAGAATAAGAAATAGCATGCTGGCTAGCCTTTGGTGTACATGTCTTCCCGTCTCTCTCTCTCTCTCTTTCATTTTTTTTCAGATAATACAGGATTACATTTCAATCTTTTTCAAAATATAAAACTTTGCTGCTGCAGTTTTTATCCCTCTCTGTCTCTCAGTGCTGGTCCCTGGTGAAACCAGCCTGAGAATGGCAGCTTTAATTTGCAGAAAAACACGTTGAGAATATTGATTTTTAAAAGTGCTCTCTTCTCCCCTTGGAAAAAAAAAAAGAAGAAAAAAAAAACTGTCTGCTATGCGAAAACCTGTAGCCCTCAATTAAGTGGGGCTTGTAGGTGTGTGTGTTTTCATTTGGGCACGGTGTTCACTTGAAATGACACATTAAAGGCTGTGTTTTACTTCAATCAGACTGTGAAAATATACACACAGACCTAAGTGTCTCTTGAAGGGCTCCGATGTTGGCACACACACCCAGCACCATACAGCACCAGACAGATGGGCGGTATTTATCTTAGAATAAGAACCATGTTCTCCTGCTCCAAGAAAGGAAAACACTGGCTTTCCCACTTCTGAAGACGACACGTGTCCTGGAATTCATGTCAGTCGATGTTCACAGGTCTCAAGTCTCACTTCCCTTTTCTTAGATTTTTTGTAAAGCACAATAATCTTATACAGCCCTTTTTTCCTCATGCACAAAACAGACATCAGAGCTCTGCTCTTTGGCTCCATCCTCATGCTGGACTATTGAACCACTGCCTTTCTATTTATTTTCACTCACAATAAACCGTCAGCGGTTCATTTGATCTTATTTGGTGAATAGCTGGTCCCTGTGGTAAGGCTTATCCCCTTTTAATGTAAGGCCTATTTGGGGTTCTGATCTGGTGCTTAGGGCCAGGAAGAGTTGGGTATCAACACAGGGACTGACTGGAGCTCGTGGTTGTAACACACCATCCCAAAGGCTTTCAAAGTCTTCCTAATACAGACATGACTAAAGCTCCCTATCATCCCCCACAGAATGACACGGCATGGCTCCAAGACTTAACTCCTACAAAGAGCTTAAATATCTTAGATGTGTAATGTATAATGGAGGTGTGTTCTGTACTTTGGGGCGCAGGGTATTCCCATTGCAATACTAGTCTGTACTACAATAGCATGCTTCTTGTTAACAGCAGTGTCAACAGTGGAAAGTGCACGAGGGTAGCTGAATAATGAAAGGATGAAGGCCCAGTGATAACAAAGAGATAAGTGTTTTATCAAGGCTGCGTGGAACTTAAACTTCACTAGAAAGGCATTTCTGTATTATAAATTATGTTGATTGTAAATGTGCCCTCCTCTGTTGAGTAACATGGGATCACATGCGTTTGCCTTGTCTCTTTGTTTCTCTTTTTGTCTCTGCCACTATCCCTGTGTGTTTGTGTATATGCCATGTGTTCCTCTGTGTTTGCACACAGTGCGTACTTTAGTTTGCTGAAAAGGGGGTTGGAAGCTCCCCTAGTGGCTCCTCCAGAGAATTACCTTAGAGAATACTGCTCTGCTCAGCAGCAAACACACTAATGGCACAGAAAATAGCAAACACATTACTTTTTTGTTTCCATATCAGCAGTCCAACTGTGTACCTTCTATTTTGGTTCACTTACATATAGAGGGGAAAGGCTTGTTTGTGAAACACAGTGTAAGCTGAAAACGGGTGTAGGTATTTAGTGTTTGCAATTCAAGTACAATGTTCTCATCAACTACTACTAAATAAAATAAAAGTGTTAAGGGAGAGAGTTGTTTATTTTCATATACATGATTTTCAGCTCATGAGATGGTATTTTTTTTGCCCTCACAACCACTGTGATTCAGCCTAAAATATTCTGTTTCGTACTAGGCTGTGGGGTAGAGTCTTTGTGAGAAGCACAAGATACAAATTATTTTATTTTATTTTCTTGGGCAGTATATCTATATTTTTCATTGTCTTTACAACCATGTTGTTACCATGCAGTGGATTTTGGAGTAGAAACGTAATTGCAAACCAAGCAAGGAAGTGCACACCTACAAACCTAAATGATTGTCAAATCGCAGTTAATGTCTTTGAACAGACTAGATTGCTGCAAATAGCTTGTAGTGCTGTTGGTCAGGAGACATTGGAATTGATTTCAACTTGGAATTGCATGTATGCATCTGACAGCTGCAGAAGATGGCATCCCACTGCACCTGTAAGCAATCCTGACCTCTAATTCATGAAGCAAGGTATATGGAAACATAGGGCAGGTCATGTATACCGGTGTGTGTTTGCTTACACAAATATGAGTATGATCCTGTTCCTATGGATGTCTGCATGTCTCAAGCATATATTCCTCCAGCTTAACACAGTGTCCCCCATCATCTCGAGTTGACTTCCTGCTATTATGAGCTCAAAGAAGCGAACAGCCTCCCTTGGCAGGACAACACTGAAATCACTCTGATGACTTGTTATCTAAACTTCACTTTTCATTTGATCTTTAAGTGGTGTTAACATCAAATGTGTGTGTGCATGTGTGTGTGTGTCTGAAAACAAATGAGCAGTGGGTTGTAAATTGATTACCAGCTCCCCACTTTTCCATCCGCTTGTTCTTCCTCTTTGAATGCGCTGTGCTGCTCGCTGACTGATTGTATCAGGAAGCGGTCAGCAGCACAGGATATTTGAATTTCATTGGATTTAAAGAGCACTGGGAGGAGGTGCACACATTAGCGCCTCAGCACAATCGCATTTGTCAGCGTGATCCTTTTTAAGTGCATTTCAATTAAGCCGTGATTCCTTGATTTTATTATGACCCCGCTTTGCCGGCAAAATGCTCACTGCTGGTTGAACAAGACTCAGTCTAATGTACACAATTTAATTTTCTTAATTGAGCTAACGTGCTTTTCATATCCTAATTCCTAGAATAATCTTTGATTCCTGTATCTGCTGCGGCAGGCTTTTAATGAAAGAGGGCAGCCTAAAAACATCTGTTAGAGCCATGATTAAATCTTCCGCATAACATCTGCATTTATGAGGGTGTTAGCATGCTGCCTGGCCCTTTATCTATTTTGGGCAATTATCCTGTGTGTCTGTAGTGATACAAGTTATTAATATGGAAGTGTGGTTACTCCCTGTTTTTCACACTGATGACTGTCATCTGGCTTTGTTTCCACACAGAACTCTGGCTATTGATACAATGTGCCAGAATGCTCCTTTAAACAAAAGTAGTGTGGGGGGGGGGGGGGGGGGGGGCTTTGTTCTTTGTTTGAGCTGTGTGCATAAGCTATTTGTGTAGACTCCTCTTCTGAAAGGTGGGAGGCATGTTTAGCAAATCCTGTTTCCTCTTTGGCAAGTGGTTAGGTAATTGATTTAGCTGTTAAATACGCACACACAAGCACACACACACACACACACACACACACCAAGCTCATGCATCCTTGATAATAGTGACACATGGATGTGTTCAGTGTTTCCATACCTACTGGCTTCACACAGTGTCGCTGGAGTACCAGCAGAGAGCTTTCAAGCCCACTGCCGTGTGAAAAGTATCTTTTCCCTTAACTGGTCCTTCATTCCTTCCCTCGCCACCTTACATCAGACCCACACTTATCAAGAATCAAATGAAATGTGGTAACAAATAATAGCCATCTCGCTCCTTAACCCTATCTATCTCTTCTTACTCCTTCCTTCTGTCTGTCCTCCATCTCCTCCCACATTTTCCTGGCTGTGTGGTCATCGGTGCATTAAGATGGGGCGAGTCAGTCACCTGCCGTTTGGCCCCCTCATCGTATGACACACGGCGGCACAGCATGGCTGTCGTCGCCTCTACTGACCCTGTATCAGGTGACCGGATTATCTTTCTGTCAGCTTCCATTTCCCACATTCTCATGTGCTACTCTTAAAACGATCACACACAATCAGGATGAAACAGGCCAAAGACCAACCAGTCTGCTTTCTACAGTTGTACCATTTTCACTACACGTGTCAGAGAAAGGCTCTTGTCAGACCTAGTTGACTCAAAGGTTTTGTCATTAAGTGGAGAGTTTGATGGGAGAGGTTCCAAAGTAATGCTGCTTGTCCAGCATGCACCTCTCTGAGCTGAAACCATGTTGTTTGGGCTGTTCGCGAGGCATAGTGGTTAGAAAGATTGTTGGGTATCTAGAAGAACACAGGTCTAGTCTCAGGCTGCAGTGACCACTGCGACCAACCTGTCCAATGGTCAGATACCAAGGCATGACAAACGACTACTTGTCCCAGTGTGACATATCTGCTTTCTGCTGAAATGCCTTGGAGTTTTATGTGGCAAAGCAAAGTTTTCAAGCTCAACTTTTCCACCTTTTTTCTCTGTCATTGTTAATAGCTGCAAATTTGAAATGAAACTATCTGGATCAGTACAGATATCTGTCCATTAATGACTCGGATAGCTGAGAGTCCATGTGGGCAATGAATGGCTAATCTTTTACTTTTATTTGTTTGTTAATCCTACCAGCAGCATGTACTTGTTCATGCCTGAGCAGAGCATTGGGCAACCATTATTCTTGAAGAAAGATGTACACACCTGCTCCACTCACATGGAGGGATACAGCTACTTAAAATATCTCTGAAGTTGTTACATTTTGATAGACAAAGTAAGAAAATACATTTTTTAGGGTTGAGCCTGATTATGCCTTACACATAAAATAATGACTACAGTCCCTTCTACACATTAAGGCATAAAACCTAATGGGCACATCTGAATGAGTAATATTGTTTGCTACAATCACTCCTACCTGTAACATTCATTCATTGTTTTGTGCCTTAATGGGCTTTCTGAAAATGTTCTTAAATGAACACTTAAGGCATGAAATAATTTGTCTGTAATTTGTTAGTCTGTAAAGTGTACACACAAAAAGACATCAAATTTGGACCCTTTGTTTCAATAAAGGTCAAGAGGTCAATGATGAAGAGGGGTTTTTTCTAAGTTCAGCCAGATTTTTTTTGTGTGTGTCAAAATAATTTCATGTCATGTATTACATGTCTTCTGTGGCTGTGGATAGATTAATGTCTTCAGAGTGTAGCCACACCCTGGGATAAGGCTAGTTGCTGCTGTTGTGTCATTGTCTTTAAAGCCCCATTTAGTGGCTGTTGTGCTAACTGGTGCAACTACAAGGGACACATGATGCACAGTGGCAGTGCCCTTCATGTGGTGGGTCTAAGTTTTGTTTCTGATTATGGAACATGATTTTTGTTTTTTCCTTCTCTCATCATGGGGTTTTCTTGCTGTCTGTCTTTGTGCATGGTCTGTTTTAACTGCTGGGGTTTGGCTCTTCATGGGCGGTGCTCTGTCCCCAGTGCTGCATAAAGGCTGTCTCTGCTTCACTGGTGCCCACATTAGGGTAAGAAAAAAAAACAAAAAAAACTTCCCCTAACCGCTGAACCCACCCAGAACTTTACTGCCTCAGCCTCGTTTTCCCCTCGGTTTATTCAAGATGCGCAAAAAAAAAAAAAAAAAAACTTTCAGCCAAATAATAATTTAAGGGGTGAGCTTGACATTCAACCGTAAGAATAGTTCAACAGTCTTACCTCACGGTATGATGGCTGACATTTTTAAACAACAATATATCATTCGAAAGAATTCTCATTAAAAAACAATGTTTGGCTCTGTGTGGTTAGCATTGCAAAAGAGAAATTATCTGCTCTTTCTGGCTGCGTTTGATGGCACATGTTCCCCTAGGAGCCTGTGAGAAATTCTTGTCTAGATACTCATCACTTTAATGTGCAAAATGTTTCTGACAGATGCTCCAGTAAAAGTCCACTGCCATCAACTCATTTTCCCTCTTGTGCTCTCCCCATAGACAAATCTCAGAGCCAGTTTGTGTAAAGAGAGAGCTCCAATCCTTGACCTGCCCCCTGCGTGGGACCTTTCCTTGTGGAATGGAGTGTAGTAATCTGACCAGTGCACTCGTCAAAGACACAGTCTAGTCCCCTCTGTTGTGCTATTATCAGCTGAGTGTTATTACCCCTCTTTGCACAGGAAAATATGCCTTGATTTCCATCGACCCATCCCGGAATCAATGCTTTTAAAAATCTGAGACACCTTTTACTTAAGAGCAAAAGCATGCATTTTATGTTTTGACATGGTCATATTGATTGGGGGTGGCGGGAGACGGGAGGAGTGGGAGTGTGGTGGAGGGGGTGTTGACCTCTCTCGTTCTTTTTCTCTCTCTCCTCCAATCTTTGCGCTTCCCTCTTGTGTGCTCTCAGTCCCTACCAGTGTCTGGTAACACTGCCATCCTTAATGGCTTTCTTGTGCTCCATCTACAACCCCCCCCCCCACCTCACTTCCCCGCTCAGCCATCTCGCACTCGCATCCCAGCCCTTCCTCCCTCATCTCTTCTCTTCGGAGCCCCCCTTGCGCCATGCACTTTTTCCCCCCACTTGTCAATACTCAGTGCTCCCTCCTGTCCACACCCCACGTCACTCACATTTGGCTCACTGATAAATTATGGATGGGGGCCTCACATCACATCTAAAATTTCTATTGTGTTTGTCAATGGATGATCGATACTTCACCTCGTCTCATCTTGAGGCTTCCTGCTCCTCTGCTCTCTGTCCTCTTTCATCCACTGTCTCTTCTACCGTATTTTGTTTGTTTTTGATTTTGGTTTGTTGAAAGTGCTTCTGGTGCCGGAATCTCCAGGGCTGTAACCAAACAACACATCATCATTAAATAAATTCACCTCTTTTACCTTGCCTTTTCCCTCTGCCACTTTTATTCCTTACCATGCCTTTTCACCCACTCTCCTTCCCCCCCCCCCCCCCCCTCAAAGTGTCGCTAACATGCATCCACACTGGCTTCAGACAAAACAGCAGAATTTGAAATATGCGGCTTGATGCCAGGTTGTGGATGTGCACTAACGCTTGACAATACCGCATAAGACTCCATCTTCCAATCTCAATGGCAGCCTTTCTGCACCCCCGCAACCCGACGAGTTGTGAAGGCAAATCATCACTTGGGTAAGTGTTTGAAGTGAAAGACAATTTGAAGAATGGAAAGGACTATAAACAGACAAACATGCCCTAAGCTGTCATTTCTGACATGTCTTTATTTAGCTGTCAGGGTTTTTTCTTTAATGTACATATATATACAGTATGTAGACACTAGTATAGCCTTACCATCACAGGAAAAGGAGAACCCAAACACCGATACACTTTGACATGCACTCACAAACATGTCTCAGCTTTTGTTTCTCACACTTATACCCTCAACTCTCTCACTTTCTCCCTCTCGCACACATACAAACCGTGCAGGGTTAAGGCAGTGTTGAGGGTGTAATTTAAGTGGCATTGGGCTTATCACAGCCTAAGGTTTAGCTGTGATCTCTGGCCCTCAGCAGCACCTGCTCCTCACACCAGATCTCACCTCCCACCTGCTGACGAGAAAAACTCTACTGCATAATAACTTCAGCAGCGGCTCCCTACCTCCTTTTCCATGACCAATTAACCCCTGATGTGGCCTTTTAAGTCAAGGTCTGGTATGTATCTGCCAGCCTCTGCTTGGCGAGAGAGGTTTCTGTGCCTTAAGTAACATGCAATCTACAGTCAGAAGTCAGGAAATAAACTACTTCAAACTGCATTTTTAAAAGAACAACTGGAAATTGTCAACTACATAGTATAATCATGATTGGATGGTGTGGCCTACCAGTGGTAATTTCATTTTCTGGCCGTCTTTTTTACATATTTGGGCAGCAGGGAAGGTATGATGAGCATTACAAGAGGGAAATCTAATGAAGCTTAAAGTGCAGCAGGCTCCACTCAATAAACAAAGCTTACAGTTGCTTTCACTAGTTTCTTTGAATTTTGTAGCTGATGGGGATTAATGAAACAAAACTATGAAGTCAAATTTTGACCAGTTGGTTGAATATCTGTCGTAGCATGACAATGAATGGCATAACAAATAACAGGCGTATGGTAACTCTAGGAGGTCAAAATGAGCTGTCTGGTTTCTAAAAGTGTTATCTGCTTCCTGTCTGTCTACACTTCTGCACCCTCTTCATCAGGGGCAGGGCAACAGCCCCACCCCATGCGCACCCAGTTGTCAAGTTTTTTAACATTGCACCCCCGCCCCACCCTTTTCAAACCAGTTGATGTAAAACCAACTTTATTTCCAGACTGCCATTCACATGCACTTACTAGCTTACACAAGGAACCCATACTGACCCCTGCTACATAGATAGCCCCACAGACAGACGTGCACAAATTATCTCATAGACTCATGTGCACAGACACACACACATGCAACCCCACTGACAGACAAGCCACAGCGCAACACGGCATGCCAGGAAGGAAGAAAATCTCACCCTGAGTAGAGGTCAATGGCTTTTATCTGTGGTATGTCCGACCTTAGCGTGGCTGCATATTCATCTGAAGGTCTAACACTAGAGTAGCTGCTTGTAAATGCTGAGTAATGTGATTCTATTTCTGACTGTACATTGTTGCAGATACTGTAACGTTGTTAAAAAAGGCAAGATGTTGAGTTGAGATTTAAAAGATTTAAATCCTAAATTTCCTATATTTAGTGTTTGAACCTCAAAAGCCTTGCATGTCATACAGTATCAGTTGGGTTTGACCTCTCTCAGAAAGGCTGGCGTTACTCCTTTTAACCCTAACTATCCCTCTTTCTCTTCTATTTTGTTTTCCACACACTTATCCACACTTCCTCTCTCTCTTTTCTGCCTCCTTCTCAGACCCAAGTTCTGTGGAAAAGGTGGTGTCATCCTCTGCTCTCTCAGCCGTCGGTTCAGATTTGCCTTCAAGTGCAGCAAGACTTCCTGATTTGTGTGACAAACACAAATGCCTTTAAATTCCCCACAGCCCCAACTCCTTACCAGCCTCATACCTTGTAATGCATTATTCACATCCTCACTTGCTTACACCCCCCCCCCCCCCCCCCCTTGCATCAGGAGAGGGACAGCCACACACGACTTCCCTGGCAGAAAATCCATACGGCCCTGACGTCTTTGCTTCAAGTGGTGCAATTAATAAAAGCCAAAGCTGGATCTATTTTCTCTCATCATTGTAGTTAAAGGTGAGGTTATAATGCCATGAAACGACAGTGCTAATATTTGTTATCAAGGTGACTATGAACGTTGGAGCACATTATTGGTTGTTGTGGTGAGTCAGCAACAACCTCTATTGGGTAATTATAAAAGAAAGAAAGACTAAATATATTGGACAGTGTTGTAAAGTATGTACTTCATACATATTATATGTGTACCTGTCAGTCTCCGTCAAAACCCTCTAATACCTTTGGAATCCAAATGCTCTCTGTCATGAATTACACTCAGACATATTTGTTTTCAAGGCAATGGTAGCTGTAATCTTCTCCATCTAATGCTTGACATGCACTCACTATTTCTCATAAATATCTACTAGGTTTACATTTCTTCCACCCTTCTTGTTAATCTTTGTAATAGCATGAAGAGAAGTACATGACACTGGCCTTTTTTTGTGACATTTTGAGCCGTGTCCATTCAAATTGCTGCTGTTGTTGACCAACTAAACTTTTTTTTTGCCATTTGCGTGCAGTTTCATCCAGAGGGCTATTTCTTAATAGCGTCTCCTCATATCGTGCCAAAATGTAAGCAAGCTAAGCACCCCATGCTGCGGCTGCCGCGGCCCTCTCAGTATAACTTGTCTTCTTGCCGACTCATTCCCATGTGCTGACACCCCACTGCAGCTGAGCACAGGCCCGCCTGCCTCTTAATGGTGAAAAACGAGAGCTGTCATGTCGTAATCGTGTAATAACCATGCATGGTGTCACTTTCAGCAATTAATGGAGACGCTGTGACTGGGCTGCGTAAATCCTGGCTAAGTCGGCTGCAGCAGGGTACAGCGGTGGAGGAGTCGGAGAGGCTTATGTTAGAGTGTGTTGGTTTATTTGTCCCTACATGTGTGCCTGAGGCGAAGAGGTAAAGATTTCCATTTGTCTGTTTCTACATCTAATTGTAAGAAATAGAGGGATTAGAAGTGTGTCAGTGAATTTTAGGTGATAAGTTGCATTTTTATTTTTTTCTTACAAGTGTGTGTAGCTGTGTAGAAATATGTCAGTGGTTAAAAGTAGAACAGAAACTAATAGATTTTTACATCCAGGGAGGTTTTGGCCATTTTGATGACCTTGCCTACTTTTTGGCTGCCCTGGTTCTCTTTTCACTTCAATAAACTTATAAATATAACTTATAAATCAACAAAACCTGAGAAACAAAGAATCTGTAGTGAAAGAGAAAGATAGAGGGTTGAGAGATTAGCTGTTTTTATTATGTATTTGTGATTTATCAGGAAATACAGAAAAGTTAACCTCTAAAAAAACTAAATTACCATTCAAAGAAAGTAAAGTAAATTTTTATGATATAGTAACAACTTTAAATTAATCTCTACTGTAATCTGTATGATAGGGCAAACTTTTGTTTCAAATGTAACTTGGAGAATAAATAAAGGTTGTTGCACCATACCTTAATTGTCAGAAGAGGGTCTAGAGGCCAGAGTCTGAGGATCAGTGTGTGGAGGGGGTGGGGGGGGGGGGGGGGGGGGGGGGGCTATGTTCCTGCCCATAAGGCAGTCTTTATAGAGGGCAGACAGATGAGGTGAGCAGGGCAAGCTGTCACTGAGAGCAAAGTAATGACTGGAGCAGTCTGCTGCTGCCAAACCCTCTGATTGTGTTAAATTTGTTTGGGCGTGGGCGGTCTTTGACTTTATGAGGTGTTGCGATAGCGTCGAGTTCGTGTGTGTGTGTGTGTGTGTGTGTGTGTGTGTGTGTGTGTGTGTGTGTTTGCGAGTGTGCAGATTTCTTTGTTTGTACTTTTCTGAATACAGACCCCGCCCTTTGTGGAGAGGTCAAGAGTGTTTTGCTTGAAACATTGATTTCTTACATAAACTTTGAATTTGAATCAAACAAACAAAAGGTCCCAACCTCGTGTGGTTGGCTTCAAGAATGGACATAATTAGAAGCCAGAGTTTTCTCTCAATGCTCTTGACACTACAAGATCTGCTGAACCCTTTTTATCCCTCAGTCTGTATAATACCTACACACACACACACACACACACAGACACACACACACACACACACACACAGACATCTGCCAAGTCTCTCTGTGGCCTACATTTTACCCTTCTTGAGACTTATAACAATTTCTCTTTCTTCCCTTGGCTCATCAGTTTACTTACAAAATAGGTTTTGTCAGAGTTATTGATGTATAATGCATTGGCGTCAGTGAGCGTATTTTCACTTTAATAATACTGAAATCTTTTTAATATTATTTGATTTTGCGTAGATCTTTGTGACAGAATGAAAGCGGTATGGAGATGATCAAACAGCTGCTTGTTTCAGGTCACGTCTCCTCTGTCTATCTGTCAGAGCCACTCCAGAGAGGCTTCAGGAATGAGAGAGCGCTATGACTGGAGGGAATTTATCCAAAAACAACGCCAAATCACTCACTTTTCCCTGCTCCTCCCCATCCGCCATAGAGATGTGTCAGAATCCAACGTCTGTCACAGTATCCCAAGGCAGCCTCTAGATCCAACAACCAACCGGCGCCTCTTGTCTTGTCACCTGTTATCTTTACCGTGTCTCGGAGTTCTGCGTCAGATCACTCACAGCTTTCTTAAAAAAAAAAAAAAAAAAAAAATGTGGCGTGGGAGTTTCGCAAAGTGGAACGTGCCCTGGCATTTATTCAGGTCTATTAAAGATTAGGGAATGGGAATGTTGCTCACACATCATACTCCTCTATGATGTCTTCACACTGATGGCTTAGAGTGTGAGTCTTAATTTATCAGCTGAACGTAAACTAACTACTTTAGAGTGATGAAATAATTGACTTCTCTAAGAAGGGGTGGTCATTTGCAAGACATTTGACATTTTAAATTTGATTTTTATTGTGAAAGCAGAAAGTGACTCTGAAGTGTCTCATACCATCTCCAGGAGCTTTTAGCTGCCTCTGAATATAAGTACAAATCTTAAATGATGCTTCAGTTGTCACAGGCAGATATTGTTAGGGATGAGAACATTAAGTTGCCCTGGTGAAACATTTTTGCCAGACAAAATCATAAAAAAAATATACGTATATATATTGCATTTTTTTTAAAACCTTTGTCCCGAATGTCAGCATCTTTCTCCAAGGATATATTTTGGAAATGCAAAGTTTTTGCTATTTAAGACACATACAACAATTCAATCAAGCATTCGTTTCAGAGTTGTTCTTTCACACTTCAAGCTGATCTCTGCCTCTAACCACTTATCATCTTTCCATTTTTCAGTATCTATACTTGACTTGGAGCCAGACTAACAGCCCACAGTTAAGCCAGATGAAAACTTCTCTTTTTATCCCCACATGGATTGTAATTATAGTTGACCGATCCCTAAAAACAGTTAACTACAGACAAGGCTGATGTAATAAATATGTGGTCAGACTGTGCCAGAAAATTTCAAATCCGGCTTCTTATCATTCTTACAGAGAGGTCGATGATAACTTGGTGAGTTTTTTCTCTAACAGTCAGTTTCTGGTCTATGTCACCAAAACAGTTAGAATAAAGCAGCAAAAAATCCCAACAGAGTTCAAAAGGTCTGGTGATAATTTCTCACGATTTCAGCACTTTGATCATCATCTCATCAGGTTTCTCAAAAAAAAGTGTATAAAAAGCCAAAACTAGAGTTTGTAAAAAACAAAAAAATACACTAAAGTTGTTGATCAAACTGAAGTGCTCTGAAGGTGAAAACAGGACGCATTCAGAGCTGCTGCAGGGAAGGCAACATCTTTGTCAGAGGAGCTTGTCCATGACTCCCCCATGCGGCTTCCTCTTTTGGCATCCCCTCTGACAGGCAGATTACATTTGCTGTTCAAAATCGTTGTAGGTACAAGCATGAAGTATGTACTTTGGATTAATAGGGAGTGATATATGTGTAAAGAGTAGTGTACTTTATAAACCATGAGGAGTCCTGTGGTGAGTGCGAGGTGCTCAAGGTAAGGATTAGCAGAGCGCTTGTGGCAACGTGACACCTCTTACAGGTGTTCTGGAGCTGGATTTTGTGTGTGGGTGTGGTACTTTCTGTGACATGTAAGTATTATAAATTACTCTAAATAGCAATAATGATGAAATAATATGCTATTTAAATTGTTATACGGCTGAAGTGTATTTTTCTATTTTCGTTTGCCTGAGTCTGACTGTTTCACATGCGTCTGTGGCTCCCTTTAAGACTGTCAGCATTTGTTTTCAGAGTTTTACAAAATGTCACATTCCTAAAGTTGTCACATTGAGTCCACTGAGGTACACAGTGAAAAACCCACAGGCATACCAGTAAGCTTAGAGACACCACAAATATCCACGCTGAGATATGACACAATCCTAAAGTCAGGAAATAAAATGCATACTGAGTGATAAGATTGTGTCTCTTTGTTTGCCTCTTCGGCTTCTTTGTTTTTCCTTCTTTCTTTCCTTCTTGCTTGCTTGCTTTCGTTTTTTTTTTTTTTTTTGCACACCTCCCTATTTTAGTGTCCCTGCAGATTCCCCTGCTGTCGGTTCTCGTCACATTCCCCAATCTGTTAGCCTTCTGATACTGGGGCCAGACTTGAAAGGAAGTCTTAAGGACGAGAGCTTATACACTGTGCCAGATTTTGTTAAATAACTACGAGATGTTGGTGCCAATTCATCAGTAATTGTCCCTTCTGGCACAGTCTGTTGAAAGTCCTGGAGAAGCCTAAGCTCAAGATCACTGCAAGTGTTAATCTTCTTATACTTAAGGTATCAGGTTTTCTTTTGATGTCGCTAAACATGTTGACTCCTATCTCAGCGCAGAAGGCAATCCAGACATAGCTATGTGCTAGATGGGGGTTTGTCTGCCTTCTTCTTCCAAGAAGCTCATGGTTTATGTGTTCCTCTGCTAGTGATAATTACGCTTCTAAAAGAAAGCAACAACAAATTAGAGGGGAGAAAAGAAAATAGAAAGGAAAAGATTGATCCTGTGCTAATTGTCCTTTTCCTTTGCGCAATTTGGCTGCCTCTAGTACAATGTTAAATGGCCTAATTTATTTTCAATGAGGTAAAATGCTATTTCTCAGACTAGTCTGTATAATAGCCCAGGGTTATTTTCAAGACCTGCTTCGTCAAAGAGCTCCTTTCAAGATTAACAGAAAAGAAACTTGACTCAGAAATAGAATAGTAGAAATTATTTAGTGTCTAATTAATTTTCCTGTCCCCGGGGTGTACTGTATATTTGGGTTGCTATGACACAGTCAGTGGAAGATTTCATAAATACATATAGCAAGAGGTTGATGACCACACAGATCCATGTGTTGGAGAATCTGCCCCCAGGGAGTCAGGTGGACAAACCTAAGGAAAGGTGCATCGTTTTTGGGCCTGCAGTCCTTGGCATGCCGGGCCCCCTCAGGTGCTCAGGTGAGCCTCGGTGATCAATCACACATGCTGTTTGTCTTACTCCCATAAGTCAGTCAGTCATTCAAGCAGAGCCTCAGGTGGTGGGTGATAGTGCAGAGGCTGTGGGATCAGGGCGAGCTCCCACATGTGCAACAACACTGATCCCACACACAGGTGGAGATTTGTCATGGGCTGCTTGGAGCTCATCTGTGATTGAATGTGGTGTTTGAATGGGAAAGGTGCACACGTGCAATAAGAGGGGCATGTGTGTGTTTGCGTCTGTGTGTATTTGAAATCTGCACTAAAGGACTTTAAGGTCTACATTTTCAATTTTAGTATTGATATCAACAAACAACCGTTTTTATATTTTGAATTAGAGATTAAAAAAACACTTCCAAAAACTCTCTTTCTTCCTCATGTTTCAATCAAAAGCAAATGTCTGCCTGCCTGGAGGGACTCTTTAAACATGCGTCCTGGAAGATTTATAGCAAAGTTTAGAAGTTAATTGTGCAGGTTTGTTATTGGAAAAAGACAGGTGGGGACCGAGCTGAGGCATGTTTTATCAATCTGGCTTTGTGTCTTTGAATGTATCTGAAAGTGTGGGCGTAACACAACCAGTGTTTTACTGTAATTCCGCTTTTGATTTAGAAGTGTCTGTCTTTGGCAGGCACTGTGTTTTAACGGCTGGCTGTGGCTGAAGGTGATTGGGTGTTACCAGTTACTGGTGTGAATCCCGTGTCAGAGATGTGTCACTCTAAGCTCGGTCAACAAGTTCATCAGGAAAAGAAAAAGGGTGGCGTGTCAGACATTGATGAGCTTTCAATTTCTGTGAAACTATTTAATTTAAAACCCATAAAAAAGGATCTGGTGTTTTCAGGTTTGGAACATAAAAAAAAGTTTTTGCTTGAAGACAGAGAGGCAACATGTAGTCCACAAAGACACTGTGAAGGCCTTTATAACTAATGCCAATCTAGGCCAAACTGAGCTGGACAAAACCCATTACAGAGCTCAAATGACGCTTGGTGGGTATACTGGCATCAGTCAAACCCACAGGCTGCCTCGGGGTCACACCAAAGCTGGCACTTAGAGTTTTAACACACAGACAGCACACACATTATCCAGCTAATGATGGAATTACAGCACTGACTCACCATGTAGCTACATGTAAGCGATGGGGGGACGGCAATAGATTATCGTCTGAGAAAAGAGGCACTTTCCCAGGAAAAGCAGCTGTCAGTGAGAAATGGAGAGAGAGAGAGAGAGAGAAAGACAGACAGACAGAGAGAGGTGGATGTGGACATAAACCCCCTAGAATGGAGGATTAGATGATTGTTATTATGACTCTATAAAACACTGTCATTATCATTGAGTCATATGTCCATAGAGGAGAAAGGGATGTTTAAAGGGATGTGTCATCAGTGTCTGAGGTTTAAATGGGTAGCAGAAGTTTACACTGGGAGAGAATAAGATATATACAGACTGTCCTTTAAACTGGCACAGTCAACAAACAGATACAACAATTCCAAGAGGACGTAATGGATTATAGTAACTCAGTCCTTCTGTTTGTGTGTGCATGTGTTTTTTTTTTCATTTTCCATTTGCATGTTTTACTCTGTTACTTTATGCCTTTGTTCCTCATATGGATGTATTTAAACGTTTACACGCTTGTATGAATGTGTACTTGCTCTGTGGATGGGTATGTGTGTGTGCAGCTGTGTGTCTGTGCCATAATGCCAAGAAGCTGTACATGCAAGTGCTATAGTGCACTATAGCCCTCTATGTTGCGGTGACTGTATAAACGCTGTGGTTGCTCTGTTTTCTTACATTGGTTACAGAGCGAATGTCTGAAAAGTTCATATTTTCAATGCTAACTCTGAGGGAACCATAAACTCGCAGGGTGCTTTATTTTTATCCTCTTCACATAATGAAAGTTCCAGAGGACAAAACGGTCCCAGCAAGGGTGGGGTGGGGTTGTGAGAACACAGTGTAGGGGATGAGGGCGGGGGTTGATTGTGGTTTTGGGGACATAAGAGAAGGGTGCAACTGCAGTGGACATGTAGCCTTTTGGGAAACATGACTGAGAAGTGTTTCCCGTCGCCTGAGCCTTTGAGCAAATCCAATCGAGCTTGTCTGAATTTTCTCAAGCAACATGGCTCCAAGTTCAATTACACATTACAAGACGCATGACAGTTTCCATTGTGCAATACTCAATCTAACAAGACTGCACTAAATCGGTCAGGCTTCCCGTCACACTGGAGTCAGTGTGCCGAGACAGGAGGGAAGGGCCTGCAACAAGAGGCCCTCTTAACTTCACTATTATGGTAACACATACCTGTAAGAGAGGCAGACACCTGAGACCTAGAGCCAAGATGCTAGAGGCAACTAGCTAACACAGCTTCCCTCTGGTTGCCCCCTCTTGTACTTGACTGTTGTCAAACAGTTGTGGTTCTAATGCTTTTGTGTTGATTGTGGGAGTCTGGGTCATGAGGAGATTATCCGCTGCCTTTGTAGCCTTGAGCTAAGTTCTTGTAATGAATCCAAAAAAGCTGTCTCTTTAATCTCTTCTTGCAGAAAAAAAAAGTTTCTTTATACTCTATGCAGATGACACCGTGCTAGCACTGATGAATATCATTTAATCATCAGTGACACTTCACAGGTCCGAGGCATTCAAGTTAGTTTGCCTAGGCTTTTCCAGGGTGTAATTTACAGCTCATCCATGTAACCTCCTTTCCCTTTGGTGGCTGAGACAGGAAAAGAGAAGCCCCTCGTAGTTAGAATCAGTGTGGTGGTGGGAAAGCTGGAACCAACCCTGTTAAAACTTGAAAACATTCCCCCTTCAAACCACCATGACTGAGTAGATTAGGCCCCCATCCGCAGGAAAACAATCTTATTTCCTGAAGATATTTGGGGCGTTTAATTCTGAAACAATGGCGGCTGGCGCACTGAGCCTCTTTTATTGCATGCTTATTTTATTACCATTTTCGAAGTAATTCACGTAAAGTAAATGAGTGGTTCAGTGAAAACATGTTAAGATGCACACCAAATACATTTGTGTCAGGCGTAATTATTCCCCCAGATGAGTCCCTTTCTTGTGTCTACACCAATTAAAGTCAAGGGAAAAGAATCAAAAAAACATGCGTTCCTGTGTACTTGGTGTTGCCTTTGTAGGAGCCATGTCATTGATGACACACGGCTATATACATATTTCATTGGGACATGCATATTTTAAATTGTAATCCTTGGCACACCACTGCTTCATTCACACTATGTGGAGAGGACTAAAGAGTAGAAGGTTTCCTTTGTTGGTTGTGTTACATCAGGGAGAAAAAAAAAAACAATTTGGCAGTGCAATTTATATTTCACATTATTTCATAGCATTCTAATAGTACGGTAAGGATAATTTGGTTTATTCAGTTTACTGTCACCACACCGGGCTGATATGAAATATCCTCTTCAAAGAGCACTTTCTCACAACACAGAGTTAGAGGCTGTGGCAGACTTCTACCACAGTCTCTAACTTTCCTTTCGCTCTGTCTGCGTGGTGTTGTGGTTAAAGAAGTGATTATACTGTGCCAGAGAAATGCTAATGTATGTGTTCACAACAGACATAACATCCAGACACAATTAAAAGCACAAACAAGTGTCAGCCAGTGTTTGTGTTAATAACTGGGTTTGGTGGAGAGGGAGCGAAAGAGAGAGAGAGTGTGGTCACAAACACGTGTTGCCTGCGCTCAATGGAAGAAAGAATGGCTGCACTTAAGAAGTGGAGACGAGGAGGAGGGCTGTGTGGCTGCTTGGAGAAAAATCAACTGTTAGGCCATACACTCCCGACTAAAGTGGTCCCCCCCCCCCTCCAACAAGCAGTACCAAGAGTCTAGTCACGGCAAAGTTCACAGGAGTTACTTCAACCGTATCACTCACCTCTAAAAGCCCTGTGTACTCCGGCTCCTCATGCTACAAGCACTTCATCATTGTGTTGTGTTCGATGTCTCTGGTCCTGCTTCCTTTAGATTCAGCCCCATCCACATAGACAGTGAACATGAAATTCAGTCAGACATTTTGCCCCAGCCGCTGGTCAAGAAATGCCTGCGGTCTGAGTGGAAACACGAGATTTGATAGAAGGCAAGCTGATACGAGAATATTGCTCTGCTGGACAACATAAAAGACTGGCAGGGAGATCAGAGAGGTTTAAATGATTTTTTTTTTGTGTGTTTCCTAATCACCACTTGTAAGTAAAGACTTTTATTCGTACATATCCCCTTCATGTTTCAAAGTGATCATATTAATTTGCAAACGTGTGTATTGTTGTAGAACACGCATATGCATGTAGACATGCACACAGGAGGTTTGAGTGTAGATCTTTATCAGCATCTGATTGACCAGTATCAGGGTTAGCTTTTGCTAATGAGGCTGGGAGTTCTTCTTCACTGATGTTTTCATTATTGATTGCTGGCAAGTACATCTTAATTGGTCTAGTCCCCCAAGAACCAGAATTACTCAGTATCAGTATGTAGTGTCTTTACACTTTCTTATGTATGCGCTTCAGCGCATTATTAACTGTGGTTAAAAAAAATGTAACAGCCAGACAAGATATTCAATACAGACTTGAAATATATGCAAGTGATCCAGCTATTAACCTGTTGTTTTTGCAATTTTTAGTGCCCCATATTTTCTTCCAGTGACATTTTTGTTGGATTTGGGGGTGATCCTGCCAGATGTTGGTGCCTGATCACCTACGGTAAAAACATGACACAACACGAATCAAAAACAGATCCCTCTCTCTTAAAACAGTATTGCTCATTCATTCAGTGGGAGATCACATATCGTGTTCATCTGTTGCCAAAACACAAAGTGTCTCAAACTATTCCAAGATTATAGCCTGCGATAGCTCTGCTTATCCAACTGTCACCATACAAAGAGCTATCTTTTCTTGTTTAAGTCACTCAGGCTCAACGTCTTATTTGTGTGTGCATTTTTCTCACTTCCTTACACCGCGGAGCTCTTTAACCTGGCCTTTAAAATTGAGAAAGACTGTACAAGTCAGGCACCCAGCAAAAAGCCTGAACCCAACACCCTTCCACCCAGCATTTCATCACACCCTTCCCTGCATGCTTTCAATTAAATGTAATCGAATAATTGTTTCCAAAACCTATACTTGTTGCAGAAAGCTGCTTTTACATATGTACTGGCCTTGAAATCCTCCTGATCCGGTTGTTCACACATTCACCTCTCAGCTTGAGAATCCCCTGGTCAGACGGGAGGTGGGACGGGGTATCTCCTGAGGCATGACATGACGTTAAAAGAATGACACGGAAGAATCAACAGTCTGCTATACAACGCTATAATGAGAATATTTGCCTTGGCACCAGAGATATGCGTAGTTAGACAGAATCCCAATATCAATAATAGATCAGAATAGAACATAAAGGCTGCATTATGTTTTCTATTCACCAGTATGTTCTATACTGGTGAATAGAAAACATAATGCAGCCTTTTAATTACATGCACAGAGGTAACAATGGTTCGTGCATATTGTCTACTGTTGTGCACCACTAGCATGGAATAAATGTCCCCTCCCACTGGCTCAAGGTTCATTTTCCTGATAATATCCTACTGCTTTCAGCTGTTTGTGTTCACACCACAAAAACGTCAGGAGTTTTGTGTTAAAGCACTGTTAGTTGGCTTTTGATTCCTGGCCATTTAAAACCCTTTTAGTATTACAAGAAAGTCATTAAGTAGTTTGGCTTTAAAGATGTGATTTTGTTTTAAGGCAGACAGTGGCCTTAGTTTTTAAAGTCTGATACAGATAAATTGTATTCGACCTGTGTGTGTAAAATGTGAACCTGGGTTTGCAGACTCTTATCTTTTGTCCTCAAACGTCCATGTTCCCGTTGACATTCTCAAGAACAAGGAAAGAGCTTTTCCTCACAAGGTCAAATGCTTAACTGTCACACTCCATCGATGACTGGTGACTTACAAATCATAAGTATTGATCATGGCAACGATCACACTGAATGTAGGGCAGAGAGTGAAATCATATCCACTTAGGCTTAATTGCCCACATTAAAGCAATTATGCACACCAACTAGAACCTCAAACTGTATGCATATTATGCCAATCCATATATCTTTTTTTTTTCTCTTTTTACTTAGCATTTTTTATCCATACACTTTTGATAATGAATCAGGGTTTTACTTTGTTATCGACTGCTTCAGGTAGAACACTTGTAATTGGCTGTTTGACCTCTCACCAACTCTACACTCTGTAGCTTTGTTGATGACATAATGTGCGTAAGGTTTTTACTGTATATGTATCTGTCAATACTCATGTATTTACTAATGACAGTGCAAGTGCTGACTGGTGACCTGCTAATGAAGTTGGTGGATTTGTGAGTCGCTCAATGGGTCAAGGACTGAAGAGAATCTTTCAGTTGTCCTCTTGTAGAGCTCTGGCTTATGGAAAATACAGTTTACAAGATTTTAGTTTTATTTCAGTTGACATTATAGCCGCCTTGTTCATTTTTAATCTGTGTGCGGCTTTGGTATTTGTCACAGTTATGCTGGGGCAGCTGGATGTTAAATTCTGTAATCAGCACATCTATTTGGCTTAATAAGCTAAATATTTTTATAAAGCCTCTCAGTATTTATTAGCTGCAACTTTGTGGGAGTTTGACTAATTACTGTCTATTCATAATCCCATATTAGGTTACAATAAACCCAAGTATGCAATACACATACTCAAGTTGGAAACAGTTAGCTTACAGTTTAATTATATTATTTCTCATTAAATGAGCATCCCCACATAACTCGAACCATTGTGGCAAACTCCACCCATCTAACACCTTACTAAATTAAAACATGAAAACTACTGTTTCAACACAAGTCAACTACACAAGCATATATCCAGTCCAGAAAGGCGGAAATTTTTGTGTGTGGAAGCTGAAACATCATTCATTAAAATTCCAGCATTCCCACAGGCCACATAGTGTGATTATAACCTATTGGTGATATATGGAAGTGAACCTGCTGACCGTTGGTTCAATGTGTTTCCAATATGGGACACAAACTCATTGCAAAGGAAGGCTCTAGAAATACAACCAAACGTTATAATAGGAGGTTTGAACTGTACTGCGTGGAGTCTGTTGAATGACGGCAATCATTCACACTGTATGCCTGCCTGTCAGAATTGAAACGACTTGTGAAGCAAAACCCCCACTTAGAAACTTCATATTTACCGCCATTCTCCACACTGTTGATTCCGTCTATTGTTTAATAACCATTTTCCAAATCTTTCTTTTCATCTGCTTTAAGATGAAACGTTCTCTGCATATTCCGATCCCCCTGATTGGGTTGCAGTCTCTTGTTTTGTAAAAAAAAAAAAAAAAAGCAATGTAAGGCAGCACTGAATGAATCTTGTTTTTTTCCATTCAGACAAATATATTCTATTTCAACCCTGCCAGAGGAAGAGGTTATCAAAGTTGGAGTGGCCTGTACCTAAACCTCTTCATCCACTCCATGAAACAGAAAGAGAGAGGGAGCAAGAGGGGGAAAGAATTCATTTTTAAATAACTTTAACTGGTAACATACAACGTTAAACGTTTTGGAGCCAAGGCAGCGCTATATTTTTACAGGCCTTTCACTACTCTTGCAAAAAGACTTTATAAAGCTTCTAATTTTAACTTCAAATTCTGGGGTTATGATATATGGGCAAATTACATGCATGTTATTTAAGGGTGAAACTATGGCATGTGCTGTTTTGCTCCACATGCTTAGAAAGAACCACTACCAGTGCATGCACAACTAGAAAGAGACAGAAAGTGAGATTTCTAAGAAAACTTATGTCATCAAACTCTTTCATTATCTAATGTTAAAACCCCAGAGATCAACGCTGCCGAGAAGATATGGGGTTATAATTGTTTTTATTGGTTTATTGTGTGAGCGAAGGAGCTCTTTGATGTATTTAAGGGACCAACCTAATGAATCATTGAATGCAGAAACAGCCTATCTAGGGATCTGATCTCAAAGAGGCTGATGGTGGGGGTGGGGGTGGGGATGTATGTGTGAATGTGTGTTTGTGTGTGTGTGTGTGTGTGTGTGTGTGTGTGTGTGTGTGTGTGTGTGTGTGTGTGTGTGTGTGTGTGTGTGTGTGTGGTGCTGTTTGGGGGTTGAGTTGCAACAATGCGTTCTTTAGTTGCCAGCATTGGTGAACAAGCAAAGACTTAATCAAGCACTGTTGGCCAAAGAGTTGGGCATAGGAAGGCATGGGGTGTAATCAAGTGTAAACATCCCATACAATGTTGAGCAGTGAGATGCGTGACCCCAGAGTTATGGGAGCAGAGTGGACGGAGGGGGAGGGGGGGTTGGCTTATTTAGCAAATATGTAGACGTGCTTTTGACCCCACAGTGACCGTTTCACAAGCCTACCCGAACACACTAACCACGTCAGTCGTTAATCATCATTTGTGATGAGAGCAGGCTTTGTTTGAACTGAATAATGCCAAATGTGACATAGTGTGTTCATTTTTCAACTTGGTGTTCTGCTTTTATGTTGATTTTGCATTATAATTTTTTGTCTTGTCATCTCTAGTTCTTTGTTGTGGCTTCAATGCTTTTGTCCCCTTCTTTGAGGCTGGTGCAATTGTGGGGGGGGGGGGGGGGGGGGGGGGGCTGTTGTGTTGGTGCAGGGCAGAAGAAGCTCTACAGATCTAGTTACCCCGTGGCTTTTCCCACAAAAGTGATCAGGGACTGAAAGTTGAGAGCATGCGTCCCTTACAGCAGGTTTACTCGCGTTTCTAGTTTAACCTTTTATTAAACTGTCCATTGTGCTCCCTCTCTACCCGCAGAGCCGCCACTACATTCTCATGCCCATCAGGTCAGTCGGGTTAACAGCCAAAGGGAGGTAGTAGGGAGGAGGGTGACACTTTCTTATCTTTGCCCCTCTGTCGCTCTGAAGCCTGCACAACACATTGGAAGAAAGGGAGAGAAGTATATACTACAACCGTTTGATGAGCAGCAGGGCAATAAATTCATTAATCATCATTATATGCCTCATCAAACTCTTTGCCAGCCTCTCCATGGGAGTTACACAAATTAGCCAGTGAAAAAGGCAGTAATTTTAGAGGAGCTAGGTAAGTGCTTTTTGATTGCTTTCTTGAACAATGCTTCCCCTGACAAGCTAATAAATCAGATCTTTCTATACTTAAAGTGCAGCTACTGTGAACCCATTCTGAGCTCCCCAAAAAAGAAAAGGAAGGGCTGTGTGGGACAAGGGCTTTTACTACAGCCAGAGCTCTTTCACAGATTTGTTTTGGATTCCTCCTCTTTATTCTGCAACAAAAGAGGCCCCGAGTACAAAGCTTTTGATAACTGAATGAACTGCTGTTATGTCTTCAGATGCAACCAGGGATTTTCTCATATGGGATCAAAATAACCTCATGTTTGACTTGAGTTGGAAAAACCTGAGCCAATAGTGGCCATATGGTGTCAGATTCAATTAGCTCGTCTTTTCTTTTTGTACTTTTTTTCTAAGCTGGTCAGGGTCTTAACATGCAAACTCAACTAAGTTGCATTGACAGACACATAGCCGCAGCTTTAGCACACTTTAGTCTATAAACTGAATCCTAGCTGGCAGGTGACGCATACCTACCACGGCGATCATATCCTTCCATCCAGATGGCCATTCCATGCAAGACCAACAAATGATCCATCAGACTGGAAACGGCTCCTTTATTGAAAATGAGGTCAATAGAAGATTTGAGCCTGGTTTGTGGCTGGCCATGTTAGCCTCATTCAGGTATTAGCAGCACTCAGTTAGTGCGTTAGATGAGTGGTCCCATGCGGGAAGGGATGCAGTTGGTGGGGTTGGCGAGAGTGGGGGCTAGTTAGAGGTGGTCTTTATCTGTTTAAAGCCCCTCTCTGATGAGATTACCTATTGGAGTTGGCTGTAAACCACCCTGTTAATCAGGGTGCAGCAGCCAACACACTCCCACTGGCATGCGGCCACCACTTGATTTTTTTTTTTTTTTTTTTTTAAGGGAGGAGTGATGGGGTTCAGAAAGCAATACAAACCACCAAATATTTTTCATTGGTAATCATCTGCTTTGTCTGGATTAATGTGGTGTTAAGTGTAACACCATGCAGCAAGCTCAGACAAGAACTCAACTGATTTGTTTCCCTCCATGTTCCTGTCATTAAATTAGTCTTTTTGATGAAAAACCCAACAGCCACCTGCATTTACCAAAACCAGAGCAGCAAGTAGTGTGGTTCGTGTTTGAAGCGTTATTTTAGTTGCATCATTAGCAGACAGTATGTGGCTAAATTAGCATTGAGACAATGTCAAACACGGGGCTTCAGCTTCCTTCTCTCATTGTGTGGGACCAAGGGCCAATCTGGAGCAGAGAGTTGTGAATGAGTCCAGCAGTGGTGGCGTCTCCTCCTCGCCCCTCCTCATTAACGCTCTCTCGGCACACTGCTGAACTGAGTGTGGCTCAAAATAACTTTGGGAGGAGGAGACAAAAAAAAAAAATAAGGCAGTGCCCCGTTTGTCTCCATCTTTGGAACTGATCCAAATAGGTAAGTGCCCATTTGCATCCATCAGACTCCTCCAAACTCTGAGGAAAAACGGGAAAGCTCAGAGAAAACAAAATGGGTCAGCAGTGAGAAGGTCCATTTGTGGTGCAAGGTGTTTTGGAGAGACTAAAGTGTCCCAGAAGAACGGTGGATAATGGGTAATGTAACTGGCCTTGTATGTGTGGTTGCTTTTGTGTGTGTGTGTGTGTGTGTGTGTGTGTGTGTGTGTGTGTGTGTGTGTGTGTGTGTGTGCGTGTGCGTGTGTGTGTGTGTTAGAGCAGGCATTATAGCGGTCATTAGGACAGATATCTGTGTGGTAATGTGGAGCAGATGTTGTGAAGAAAGGGATCATTTAAAAAGGGCAAATGTAAATAAACAGTCCGGCAGCTCGGTGCCCCTCCCCCCTCCTCTTGGACCTTCTGAAGTCACTGAAAGAAAACAGTTCATCAATCTTCATCACAACCATTAATATTGTAATATTAGTAGGCCTTATCATGTGCCCTGTTTAATGTTTCACTTAAACCACACACTACTATATCATTACCGTTTAAGACAGTTACATCTAGAGAGATACTGACCCTGGTGTAGCCCAGTAAGAAGAGATCAATACAACATGCCTCTTATGTTGCGTTATATTACATTATATGTGATGGAATCTGCAAAGTAGGACGCTGCAATGTACGGGAAAAGTGAAGTGGTGTGGCGAAAACACAGGCGATAGTCAGTGTTTCAGTCGTGCGTGTGCTCACCTTGTGACTAGTAAAGAGGAGGAGCCTGGCCGGGACGCAGACAAGACCTGTACAGAGTCACAGGAAGAAGAACCTGGCGGTGTCTCCATCTCCTCACTGGATGCACACACTTACTGCTCTGTGGCTGTGCATACCTGCGGGGTTTGGCCAAGTGTAGAGGCCCTCCTGCACATGTGTGTGTTGACATCTGCGTGTGTCTATTTGTGTGTGTGTGTGTGTGTGTGTGTGTGTGTGTGTGTGTGTGTGTGTGTGCACGTCACCTCCTTCAGGGCAGGGCAGAAACCCCCAGTGTGGGCGCCAGTGAGCCCTTACATGGCCACTGAACACAGACCCTTTGCAGTCACAGGGTCAGAAGCTCACGCCACGCTGCTGTCAGAGCAGATTGGTCAATGAGCAGCCCCCTTTCAACCAGTCTGCTGCTTGCAGATAGGGCATGTGTGCATTTGTGTTATGCCATTTATATATTCAAATAATTCCACTTTTTTGAGATTTTTGAATAAAGTTATTAAATTCTAACCATGTGAAATATAAATATATTTGAATATTTATGATAGAATATCTATTTTTGTATTTCTATTTTGTCTAATAAACACATTATCATAATCCAAACATACCTGCACAGTCGTATTATGTTTAGCCACTGTAACTGAATCCCTTACTTCTCTCAACCTCTGGCCTCCTAGGACTTCATAGTTCATCACTCTAGTTAATGTTTTTCTCCCCCTTTTTTTCCTTCTTTTCATAGAAATGTTTTATTTATGTAGGGGGGGTTGCGCGGGGCACACTTAAACCATCTCACAGCTGAAAATTACACGTGTAATCTGTCCCAGAGGAACTGCACGGAGAAATAGAAAAACAGTGTGTGAAGTGCAAAAAAACAGTGGTAAATCACTCTCTGCCACCTTATCTGGGCCGCTTTATGCTGGGTTCAAGAGCGTTTTATAACTCTACTTAACATGAATGTTGGAGGTGCCAAACGCTTGAGACTCAGGTTACCTTGACATGAATTTTCAGGATTCCAAAGGTGTGTGTATGTTCACACTTGTCAGAGCCTCAATTGTTTGATACAACATTAAACTAAATGTGATTTATAAGATGCACTGCCCTAACTCAGTACCTGTGTACAGTCTCCACTATGTGCAGTCTAATCCACTAGTCCACTGTGCTCTCAGCCTCACTAAAGATTATTACTTATAATTCCTTATAATTCAAAAATGATGGAACTAAATTGTCTTATTTGTATGGCAGGTATGCATGAACTGCATAAATCAGAGCAAAAAAAAATAAAGGTGTGCTTTTATTAACACCCCTCAAATAAATATATGCATGCCATACTATTTCCTGTAAAAAAAAAAAGTTAAGTTGAAGGATGTTTTGAAAGAGAAAAAATAAAAAAAATCCACAAGAAGCGAATATCTCACGACTCCCTTTTCTGCTATAGTCACCCTCCTTTTATTCCAACCATCTTTTATATCACATTTGGCACCATCATGTAGTCCATGATAGCCTCTGTGAATAAGCTGTGCAGGTCAAGTGCAGCGAGGTGTCTTTTTACACATTTGAGCTGAATTCGAGCCCGACGTCGTGTAGAGGGGACGTTTTATCGGGGCGCTGTGTTTACACTAAGCACCGTAATACGCACAGTAATCGTGCAGTGATATTGGTAGTGTGTTCATCAACAGGTTCTGGTTTCAGCCTGAGATCTGACATACAGTAGCAGTCAGAGGCGTCCACAGAGCTGTCCGGTGGCAGGTGTCTAATCTGTTTGCTCCCAAGATTCTTCTGGAGTCTGCCCCTGCAGCAAATCTCCTGCCAATACTGAAATCTGAGGATTGGAGTTACAGCAGGTCCGATTAGTTGGCAGCCCATTTAAGGTGCGTAACCTCTATTTTAAAAAAAAAGAAAGAAAAAAAAAGCTGATTATAAGTTGAACTAAAAGTGTCGTTCTTTTATATTTGGACATACTAGACAACACAATAACACCTCTCCTATATATTGATGTTTTCTGTTAAACCTGCACACACTCCACTCCACATATTATTCCAGTAATAAAGAGATGTATACGAGGCCACAGCAGCCAGACTCAACTTCCCCTTCGTTTCATGTCACCGTTCCCAAAAGTGCAGAAAACAAACAGGAAACCACGGTTTACTCTTGTTATTCATTAGTCTTATATTAGCACTATTTTAAGTCTCTCTCATGGCACCAATACACTGAAGTACACACACGTTAATGGCGTGTCTACTTTTAGAGTAAATATGCAAACATAAAAGCAAAAAAAAAAAAAGGTGCAGTCTATTTTTGATGACAAACGTTTATCTGGTAGTTTTTTTGCCTTTCTCTTACACTAGGCCTCGGATCCATACACAAATCCATAAAGGCGTCAATGTATTCATTCGATAACAGGATGCATTTTATTTTTTTCAGGTTCCAGGTGTAGGTAATGTGTTATATTTGATGTTTTAAATGTTGTATATAGTTTATCAAGTTACAAGGACTAACCAGTTGCGGCCCTCAGACTCGATGTGAAGCTATGGCCATTTTTTCCAGCTTTGAAAAAACAAACAGTTTAATATAAATAATAACTTTAATGACAATAATAATAATAAGCGTTCCCCCCCCCTAACAAAAAGCCGGTATCTGCGTCTTTAAAACTCAAAGACAACATCGTGAAAGAGAAGGATACTGACGTTGTCCTCTTTTTTTTTCCTCCTCTGCTTCTTCTCCTGTCGGATTATTTTCCCCCCATTTTCACACGTGGGAACGGTTTCACCCCTACTTAGTATTCTCATATTGTAGCAATCCCAACAATGAACCGACACGCCATTCAAGCAGGAGGGGAAGCCAGGGACCGAGTTGTATAAAGTTGCAGAGCATCTCTCCTGTAGGCTACACAGCACGTCTCTGATGAAGAGCTGCACGTTCTCTCGCTCCGCTTCCTGCAGAAATCTGGGCTGTAATTGACTGTCTGTTATCACGAGCTGGAATAGAACAAGTAGGCTAATAAAGCGTTAAATATATACTTTTTAATTAGTGAGAGGGTTTTTTTTTCCTCAAACGCAGCTTAATAGTGAAGAGAGCTGAAATACGATGACAAAAGAGTGGTTCTCCCTCGATATATAAAAATCGAACCCCTTTGTTTTATTATAATAATAGGCTAGTAGGCTTATAATAATAATAATAACGAAGAATAAATAATAATAAATATACTACAGTGCAAATTAATTAATGCAAAATATCTTAATATCGAATGATATTTTGTATTTTCTTCTCCCACAAAATTATAAATATCTTTGAGTAATTAAAAAAAAGTACCCCCCCCCCCCACACACACACCCACACACTCACTTCGAATAGCCCATTTCAAGTTATTTCAATAGTGAGGAAGAAGTCAGACATCTTTAATCACGCCTGCTTCCTGTTTTGATTGAGCATGGCGGTTATGATCACCTTCCCAACTTTTCCCGTATAATTCTAAATCTAGGAAGGTAATATCATAACATAAAAGTATCAACCAGCTCTGCGTTTGGCTTGCAACATTGTTACCCCACATCCCTCCATTATACACAAACACACACATACACTCACAAACACGCGCGCACGCACGCACACGAGCCTGAAGAACCTACTTGCCATATAAACGTCACAGTATTTACCCATACTCACACAGACGATTTACAGCGTAGAAATAGTCCGTATATCGTCCCTGTGAAACATTCCTTCTTCAATCAATTCGAAGAAAAAACAACGCATTTTTCTAATAAAACTCTAACACTCTCTGAGGGGACATCGCATCGAGCACTCCAACCCCCCGGGGACCAGCAAAGAAAAAACATAATTATGCTATTTAGCCGGCTGATGTGTCGCAATCACTGCTCCAGCACACTCTGTCAGATTAAAATAGAGGGCCCGAATAGAGGACATTAAGGCTGAGGGAATTATAGAATCCTCAGGGGAGATCTCAATCTGGAGAAGGGGAAAGTAAACTATGGAGATTAATTGCAGCCATAAACAAGAGCATGCTGTCCCACTTCAGTGGAGGTCAACAATAACAACATTATTAATAATAATAATCATCGTAATAATAGAAGTATTAATAATAATCATTACAGTTAAAGCAAACGTTATAATTCACTACCATTAAAAAATGCACTGCTAATCCCACTGCCGAAACGAATAATAATTAAGATTTCATTTAATAAAATATGTCATTAAATAAAGAAATAAAAATAAAAGCAGGCCTGTGCTAAAAGGCTCAGTGGCCTTTGGCTGTTCAGATGAGACTAAAATGTCTTGAAATAAATGCAATATTTTTCTATATATTTCCCCTTTTTTAAATGCAATATCCTTCCAAGCTAAAACGTATAAAACAATAAATGAAAAAATAATTAAAAAAAATATATATCAAATAATAATGAAACAAAAAACACCGGTATGGTTTTTTGTATGCATAAGGTTTTTTTTTTCTCTGAATGACGGTCCTGACTCTAGTTCGTACCTTTTTTTTTTATCCACTTGTAAAAGTTGTTATAATCCTCATAATAACTGTGATCATTGTATGTGCCCCATTGGCTCCACTTCTCTTTAACTAGGCCATTTGATCAGGGATGGGTTTCCATGACGGATTAACAAAGAGTCCCCCCCTGAAATTAGGAGCAAGTGTGACACCTACCTGCAGAAGTTGGAAGAGTAAGAGGACAGAGAGAGGCTGCATGGCTACACCGACTACACACTGCACTGATATCTCTCTGACTATCTCTGCTGTGTGAACGGAGAGGGGGGGGGGGGGGGGGGGTGCTTTCCAAACACCACTGTTCCACATCTAACGCGCCATTAAAGAGACTCTACATTAATAGTATATAATAGGGCAGTATGTTCAAAATGCATGGTCGCGTCCCTTTTAACAGCTTTTCCACGCCTTTGGAAAATAGTAATGAGTTCTAAATTTGGCATAAAATCGAGCTCATTACCAGAGTTCACCACCTGATTGCTCTGCATAAAACAAGAAAGGTAATTGGGTTAAACGACTGCGACTCAGTGTTGTTATTATATCAGTATCCACTTCTGCAAACCTGCTCACGTTAAAGTAAAAAAATAAAAAAAGAGGAAGGCCTCTGTTGAATAGAGGGAAACAAATAAACCCATGTTAAACCAATGTATAAATAATTTGACCAATGTATCCAATATTTTACATTTTACAATTAAAACCTAGGAATATTTGCACCAACAAAAACTAAAACATTGTATTCTTTCGATATAAAACTATCCCCCTGCTGGATGTAGGCCTGTTCTTGTTTTTTTTCCCAGAGATCTCTCTTCACTCTTATTTTTAGAAGATGATTCCCACTGAAGCATCTGTCACGGTGAAAAGTTAAATTCATATTTCGTATGGATGAATTGGCCTTGGAGCCAATGAGACACATCATGACAGGCAATGCCAACATGCTCTCCCAAAAATAATCTTTGCACGAGTGTGTACATTTTTTTCCATAATTTACTTCAAAGATAGTGTGTTGTCCATTTTAAATACAAAAATGCTACATTAAATATACATGTTAGTCTTTCATACAAATAGACTCAGGCGGCTGCAGCGATTAAGACCATTCTCGTTACATTTTAGGATTAACCATTCAGAAATTAAAAATCTCAAGATAAGCATTTACTCAGAAAATAATGTTCTCAGAATTTTGCTTCATCATTGTTCATATGTTTCCTTTTTTTTTTTTTTAATGCAACCACAAAAAAATAAATAAAAGTCCGCGGTGAGTTGAAAATAGTCAGGTATTAAATGTTTGACATACCTTTCTTTAGTTCATAAGGGGAGTCTTTACAAAGATCTACCTGCGTTTGGCCTCTGACTTTCTGGCTCTCTCTTACCAAAGCCTCTGCTCTATTTAACACAGTCTGGTTTAATCCATTGAAATGTGCCGTGGAGCCCGTGGTCACCGAGCCGTGGTTACTGTGAAGATGTCCAAAAGTGCCCCCATAGTTCGTGTAGCCGGGGTAGAAAGGGGAGGTGTAGTACAGGGGCCGGGAGAGGACGGTGCTGTTGGGGAGCGGGCACTGAGGGGAGGACCGTGAAGGCGATGCGTTGTTGCCCAGTACTGCGCTCTGACCCAAACCGGGAAGAGCCTGTGGCGCGTCTCCGCTGCCTTTACACCTGTCTGAGGACGTGGCGATCTCCGCGAGGGACCAGAGTTTAGGTTTAGGGGCTGAGGGGGGCGAGTGGATAACAGAGGTCACGTTGCTGGTCACCGTACCCGTTGCCAGGCTCAAATCTGACGGCTTGTCTTGTTGCGCAACGATCTGGTTCCCTCGAGGCATCGCCGAGGGAGACGACGTGGTTGGTTTTGCGGAATCCGGCAGCAAGTCTGTAGTCCGCTCCTCCTGGTCTTTTAACTCCGAGTCGCTCAGAAGGGGATCTGTGTCTTTGCCATGGTTCTCCTCTTTAAATCTGTCACAGCCTATGTCCCCTGGGTTCAGCAGTTTATGATCTAAAGCACAAATAAAGAACAGAATTACGACCAAATAAGCGGAACATTCAAACGTAGATAAAACAGTAACATATGTGAGGCGGTGAAATCGGATATATAAAAATAATTAGGCTACTTATGCACGTTTCCCTTAGAAGCACTTATTGTGTGTGCAGTAAATCTCATCAGAAACACGTGTGCCAGCCTAAAAAAAGGTGGATGAACTCCTCTCCAAAATGATTACCCTAACTGTGCATGTGGTATGGTGGCTATTGATTTTAACAAATACATTTCCGGTATTTTATTTCGCAGTGATGATAAGCATTCAGCAACCGTTCAAATCCGTGATATAATTACCATACAAAGGCCATATTTTTTAGCGAGCAGCGGGCGCAGCACACCAGCTGTATCCTTATTATGCAGTTAAAGATAAATTGACTGCTAAACACTTTGCGTCACCAGCAATTTCAGCCCCTAAGAAGTCAAACGAGGGGAGTTCAAGGTGATTATTATTTAAAGCAATTGTCCCATTATAAATAATATACCACCATTAACCAGCAATCAATTTTGCACCCTGAATGGAAACGACTGCGATGAAAAATTGATGATTTTTTTTTTTTGCCTTTTATTTCCCTGCGCCACCGACCTGATTCTGTGTCTGTTGAGTCTCCCTTGTCTGTGGGTTTGTTTGGCTCGTCGTCGTCATTTTTCTCCAAATCAATATTCTCGTCCTCCTCCTCGTCCTCGCTCCTGTTCCGGGGAGTCCAGGTCATCTTGTTCTCCTTCTTTAGCCTCCTCCTGGCGTTGGCGAACCAAGTGGACACCTGGGTGAGGGTCATTTTGGTGATGATGGCCAGCATGATCTTCTCGCCCTTGGTGGGGTAGGGGTTTTTGCGGTGCTCGTTGAGCCAGGCCTTCAGGGTGGCTGTGGCGTCCCTTGTTGCGTTTTTACGGTAAGCTGGGTCACCATAAGGGTAGGTGCCCAAGGGTGCTGCGTAAGGGTGGTATCCTATCGAGCCAGCCATCCCCGTAGTGTGGTCATAGGGAGAGCCCTGGGACAAAAAGGGAAAAAAGGAAAAAAAAAGTGCGTAAAAGTTAATTCACAGTCGTTTTCCAAACTGCTTCAAAATAGTTTAACGGACATAAACATGGACACACACGCGCACACGTGCGTGCATGTGCGCGCACATAGACGCGTGCACACGCTCACACGCACGCACGCACACACACACACAACAGTTATGGATTTAATGAAGTAGTTCAAGTTTGAAGCAATTTCTATGAACTTTGTTTAAACTTGATTGGCGATATGAAATGTTTCATTGTCCTTTTAAAATTACTATTTACATAATTACAATATTCAGGGGCTATTTTACCTCCCCTTAAAATAGCACAATTTTCAAATATGATCACATATTAACATGACACACACCATTGGCCTATTATTTCACGTTTTGCTTCTTTTACTGAGTTACGTCTGTGCAGTAAAAAGGCCTGCATAGACACTCTGTTTAATTAGATCTTGTAGCCATTATTCACTCTCTAAATATACAGGAAAGTGAGAAACAATCCACATCTGTCTTTGTCAGGTGCTGCTGTATTTAAGTTTTAAAACTGGTGTAACAATTATCAGAAACAAATCCAACGACCGTAGCTGCCTTCACACGGCTCACTGTTGTGCGCCTATGAGCTTCGGTAAGGCTTTGCCCACACTTTCTCATAAAAACCACAATTTACCAAAGAACCATGTAATAGCACAGCACTCAGTTAAATTAGTTCTGTTTACACAACAACATGTTCACTGGACCTGACATTCTGTAATATATCCGTGCAGTGACGCACATTTCCCTCTTAATGACTTGGCACAGAAAGCACAGCGGGCACTGCTATAACGAGTTAATATCCTCGCTTTTAATTCCTCTTAGATTGAATAATCACCTTGAGTTTACTCACCACGTACGAGGTGAATGTGGCCGCTGCCGCCGCGTCCGCACTGTACGGTAAGTGGGAGTTGTACCCTGGCGAGGCGCTGGTGAACGCAGTAGATCCAGCATAGGGCGCAAAAGCAGATCCTGAAGAGGATCTCCCAAGTTCCTCGGTTCTGGGTCCCGATATGACGCTGGTGCTGTACGCAGGGCATGAATACAGGGCTAGAGAAGCGGACGGCTGGTACAAGTAGCCCTGAGGATACGCCATGCTGAAGCCCGGAGAGTGTGAGCCACTTAACTTGCGCACTTTCCCACCTTTATTTTCTCATGCGCTGCTGCCGGAGCTCATAGAGCCGTGTGTGTGTGTGCAGACCCGCTGCCTGTCCCCCCTTCTAAGTGTCAGTGCTGAAGGCAAAAAGTAAAAGCGATTAAATAAAGAGAGGGAAGGATGTCGGATGACTTTTTTTGGTTGTTGCCAGCCAGCCACTGCCCGTCGGATGTTTTGTCTCGTTTTGTTTTTCTCTTGCTCCCTTATGTGAGTTGCACCGTCGCTCTCATGCCCGCGCAGAAGTTTTTTTTTTACCCGTCGGACGGGGGCTTTGCTTGGGAAAATGTCCTGCCAAGATGCTAAGTTGAAAAATTGAGGATCCTGACGCCTATACGCTCCTCCTCTCGGGGTGTAGTCACCGAAGGAAAAGGCGAGCTTATGCTGGGTAACCACAGCCCTGCCCAAATCCATGCTCGCTCTCTCTCTCTCTCTCTCTCTCTCTCTCTCTCTCTCTCTCGCTCTCTCGCTCTCTCTCTCCCTATGTCCCCTTTCTCTCTCACTCGCTTTCTCTTTCTCCCTCACCCCCTCCCTCTCTCTCGCGTTAACTAACAATCCTCATTCTCTATTTCTCTATTTTTTTCCTCTTTAACAAGCCTCGTTGCAGTAAGTATCAAGTGCGCCTGGCAGCCCCCCTTTGGATGGCGACATCATGCGAGTCTGTCAACTCCCAACTCTTTTTTTTTTTTTTTTTTTTCTCAAATACGAAGCCGTCACTTTCACACTTGATCAATAACAAATCGGCTGTTGTGCCAGGATATGGGCTTGCAAGATACCGGCAGGAATTAAAAAGGCGCTCCACTGCTGTGCTCTTTTTTTGTTATTGTATCTCTGTGCGTAAAAAAAAGTCGTCATTTTAAGTATGTGAGATAAATCAACAGAATGACGCTCAGTGATCTCCGTGCGCCTTGTGTTAAAATCCGCAATGGGAGTTTTCAAACGGATTACTACGGTTGTGCACGTCGACTTTCTAACGCCAGACGAGTGTTGCATCGGTAAGATATGACAGCTGGAAAGTGAGTGTAAAATGTCGAAAACCTGCCGATTCACTTCATCAGAATAGTTCGTGTACGTAAACAAACTTTTGCTTTTATCAACATTTACATGCCGTGATTGTTGAGCTGTGCTTTGTCTGCGCACTCACGTGTGTTTGATCGATTTACTGCGGCGATTGGCTAAATAGTTTTTGCAACAGATCCTGGAATAAAGCAGGCAGATACACACTCCCAGAAAGTCATAAACCCTCAAGCCAGGGCAGATTAGTGCCAACTACACCAAATCCGCCTGGACCACGGGATGTAATCTCATTTGATCGCTGCAGATATGTTTCAGAGCTGAAATATCGGATAGCCTAGATCTATTTAATACGGCACATTATCGCAAATTACGCTTTAATTTTTAATCTGACGAAGGAATCTGTGAAGGAAAATGTATTATTATTGTTATTATTATTATTTTTAGTTATTATTAATATTATTGACAAATATTCTAATTAAAATATTCTAATTCGTATGTTAATTTAGCGTTTGACTAATGTTTAAAATAATTAAACTAGCATGCCGTTTTAAATATTATTCACTGAGCTTTTATAAATCTCAAAACCATTTTCATTCTGGTGATTGACTTTCCAGTTCAAGTCTCAGATAAGCCGAAAGGGATCGCTGTAGGCGCTGCTAAAGAGTGTATGCACACACTGTCACGTGTTTTTTTACGCTCTGAAAACCTCTAGAGAGCAAAGAGCGATGACGCTGGTACAGTGGGAGCCGACGCACACTTTGGAGGGGAGAGAAAGAGAAAAGAGAGGGGGAATTAAAGAAAGAGGGATGGCTACACAAAGCGACCCTACATTGTAGCCTAATCAGATGACAGTGATACGATGAGAGTCATTTCCACAGCCTTTTGTAGTGTTCAGACAGTCAACTAATTACTGGAACTTTTCTCACAACACCATAGAAGAACCAATTGAATCTGCTGGTACTGACAATTATCCTCCTTACGTATGTCACGCTGAAGCTTGAGAAAGGGGCTAATATTGTTGTCTTTCATTTGCAAGATGACAAGACTTAAAAAAAAAAAAAAAAAAAGTTTCACATTTTTAAAAACACCTCATCTTGTGTGATCTGTTGACAATAAAAACAGAGTAGGTGTTTTTTTTTTTTATGCGTAAAAGAAGATAAGAAAGTTAAAATGGGAGAGAGCCTGCGCTGAAGGCTTTGTGTCATGTGTCCATAATGCGTTTTGGTCCAGAGTGTGTCTCTGAAGTAGGAGGAGGACGCATAATTTGAGATCACGGAGCCTATAATAGGAGTAGGTTACGACGTCCACCTCTCAACACCGCTCTGATAATGGAGGAAGTGTAAGTATAGTTTTGCTCATGTTATGTAGAAAGATGCAACGTTTGTTTTTGGCGAGTAGAAAGTGTCCAAATCCGGATCTGAATCTGAACCTTAAAAAGCCTCCTTAACTTTGTCGTTTCTTCTTCGTAGTGGCTCGTTCTTTTCTTTTACTTTTTGCTTTTTCTCCATGAGAAAACGAGCTCGGTTTTTTACGCTTGGAAACGGCTTTACGTGGCGAAGAAGAAGAAGAAGAAGTGAATGAAAGATGAAGCACGCCACTTAAAATGCCTGAGGGAGCAAGTGTAATCTAAATTGGGTATAGAGGGTATTATTACACAACATTATGCGTTGTGGAGGACTAATTGCGCGGCTGGGCGAGTTAAAGAGTCAGTCAATGTCGAGTGGCGGACAGGTTTCTGGAGCGCACAAGGTCAGCTGGGCTGCTCCCAAGCCTGTCGTGGTATACAGGAGAAAAAAAAATGCTTGAAGTATTCATGGGATTTCTAACCATTCTAAATCTGTGTCCTAAACCGATTAGTTGACACCAATTTTTCTTTGATGTATTAGCTGAGGGCTTTTGCCACTTGGAAGCCAATTGAAATTCAAAACAGTTTTCGCTCCAAATGCTTTGGGGAGATCTGCTGCAAATAATGGATGTAATTTATTTTTGACCTTGCATTTTTTTCCCCTCCTTTTTTTGAAAAAAGGGTTATTAAATGATTAAACATATTTGCACTATGCTACTTGACTAAACAACTGGCATCCTGTACAGATGTTATTAGATGCTATTTGACTACAAAAGTCATTTTAGCTATTATTTTTCTGCATTTTAAAGGTGACAGGTTTGACATTTGTTGTTAACACAGTTTTGTTTGTATTTTAGTCACTATTACAAAAAAAAATTATTTGTTTTTTTTCTGCCTCAAATGTATTTAATAAATAATAATTGACGCTTTGTCTTTGCTTTGCATTTGTTCAGATCCGCAATGAAGGAAAACGCAGTCCTCTTAACAAACTCTTACGCACACACACTGTCGGAGAAACTTTAGCAACAATAAAATTAAAAATGTTTACAATCTGACGTTTTGACTATTGGACATGCACATAGGCTCTAATAAAGTGACAATATTTTATCTGTTTCAAAATATTTAAACAGCCTTTTATTTCCTTTTTTTTATGAAAGCTGTTATTGCCACACATCTATCACTGTTTGCAATGTTTATGTGATAAAAAGCACAACCACTCTTCACTTGTGCTGATTAACACATTTAGCATCAATTGTCTTTGAAAATCAGACAATTTCCATTTGCCATTAAAGCTTTCAGTATAGAGAATCTATTTCCTCATCTTCTTTCTGTTCATGTGATCTCTTTTTCTTCTATTGACCTGAATGAAGATGTATTGTGTGTGTGTGTGTGTGTGTGTGTGTGTGTGTTCAGTTAACTCCTGATAGGGCCGCCTGCGCTCTCCCTCCATACTCTCCCCATGATCCCCGCCAGGCTGAGTGGCAGGGCTCTGGATGGGCTAAGTGATGAAATGATGACCCTATTATGAGAAGCGATTCCAAAATGAGAGGTATCAGACAAAGATTGCACCCTTCTCTCAGTGCCTCGCCGGCCCCCTGCACCACACTGGCAGCTGTGCAGATGATGATTGATTTGCTCGGGATGGATCACAGGAAGCAGCCATTGATTTTTCAGTGTTTTATCAAAAAATACTTATTTACAGTTGTATCCATGCGCTGTAGTTAGACTCACCCCATATCCCCTTCTTCTAAACGGGGGGGTGGTATAAAGGGGATAATTCTCCCTGCTCCATGACATGACAAATGGCCTGTAATATTATTTCAGTATTGAGTCAATAGGCTCAGTGACTAAATGAATATTGATTGGATATAATGAAGCCTGAGTGTGACTGTGAGCTCTTAGCTGGAGTCTCCACTGTCAGCATCTTTACACTGATTTCAGACCATTTCCAACTGAGTGTTTGACACACAATACAGACCTGCTTCTACAGCTGGGACGAAATAAACCTCCGGTTAGTGAAAATCACAGATGGTGAATCCACACACTCAACATTCCCTTATTCCTCTCACTGGAGTGTACATGTATGTTTTGATTCATGATCTGAGAGCTTCGATGCCTAACTAGCATGTTTGTTTTGTAGGTGCTATAGGTGCCTGCCATATGGTAATCATCTAAATCCCATTCTACTTAAAGCTCTCGAGGCATGTAGGAGGTACTCCTGCAATGCCTTCATGAAGGTAAAGTGATACAACGAACAAATCAAATGACTAGCAGAATGCTAAAACCACAGTGTGGGAGCTGTGCCCCAGATATTTGCACTGACTTAATCCAATTGAAATAGTATGAGTGAGTTGCAGGGGCTCCCAGGTCTGTTGCTTGCTTATGTATGTGATGCATAATAGAAGTTGACGAGGTTGGTGATAGATCACAGCCCAGGTAATGTAAACACATTAATCCCTCAGGGTTCATGTGCATGTTCTATCTCTCTTTCTCATTCTATCACAGACTCTCTCTCTCTCTCTCTCCCCACACTCTCTCTCATTGATGACCCCCCCCCCCCCACTCCCCCCCATGCTCATCATCTTCCCTAAATGCGTTAGTGTAGCACAAACCAGAAGCCGCCTTAATCTGTCAACATGCCCTTTAATTGGAGGGAGAAAACAACACATGCTTCTGGTTGTGCCATTCCTAAGTGCACATGCCAAAGAAACACGGAGTTCATGGAAGAAGTGATCCCGGGAGAGCGGGGCATAATTAAAAGTATCTTTTAATAGGCTTGTAATGCTGAGCCTGACTCTTGTTGCCTTAAGTAGAGGGCAAACTCTGTGGCTGGAGACGGACATGTGAGGGGCTTCTGCTGAGGGAGCCTGTAAGCGATACGTCGCCTGGCCCGTCATCAGACATGCAGTCTCTGCCTCAGTCACCACACTTGGGACAACAACCGCTTCCCCCCCTCTCACGGCAGACACCTCGGCTCACCTATTCCCATGTTCTTTTGTTCCTCAAATGAGGGATTCTCCTCCACAACATCACCTCTCCTCCCGGGCCACTTTGGCAAGTTGTGTTCTACCTCCTACTCACAGCACAGAGAAATGGGACTGAGGGGTTGATTTGGGGCCTGCTACACTGTAATCAAATGAGACTGCTTAGGGGAGAGGAGGAGGTGGAGTATTATGTTCTGTTGTGCATTCCACTGCAGCATTGTTGCTTTTTTGTTTTTGTCGGGGCAGACTTTGATGCTGTATCCCCTTACCTTTGTAGTCCCGGCAGCCATGTTTCATAAACACAGAATGGAAACATCCTCAGCATTAGAAATTTAGATTGCCGCTTTCCTCCTGCCACTCCGCATTCCGCACGTGCCCAGTCGCATTCTCCTTCTCCCTGTGCTGAGGTATTAAGTTTCCTCTCCCATGCCTCTGATACATTTAAACATCTTACAATCATCCGTTTTCATTCAGTGTGTCTTGTATAATCTGTGGAAACAACAATGCCAACATGGCTCCACGTTCTTTTCTCTCTCTTGGTACTGACAGATTCTGCTGCCACTGTTTTGTTTCAGGACAATTGCACATGCAAAGAGCTGACTTGCCTGATATTGAGAGGGCGCCAGGTGTTTAATTTAGACCTTGACTTTATGATTGAGAGTACAATATAAATTTCCAGCTAAGCATCCTATAGTATTCGCAAATGTGTTATCACACAGGGAATAGGAAGCACTCAGTTGTCTTTGTAGTTAACTGTAAATCTCAATGGGATACAGCAGACTGCTATTCTAAATCTATCTTCACTCATCAAAACCCAAAGTGTTCAGGTCTGATTCCCATATTTTATTGTATTAATGCAGTCTCCATAATGTAGGGTATTCTCACTAGACTCATTTCTCATGTAATTGAATATTTAAATGTCAAACATTGATGAGAATCGTAGCACATAATGAAATTACCTCTGCAAAAGAGTTTGATTAGATATGTATTTTTTCTTGCCATTAGAAACCTTCCTCTCTTCACTTTGCTGAGTCTTCCTCCTTCTACTCATTTTTTTTTTTTTTTGAGAGTATCAGTTTTGTCCAACCATCTGACACACTGCCCTGGGTGATTGAGTCAGACGTGGAGCGCTGAATCGGAGATGCTCTCCTTAATGCCTGACACCTGGTGCAGATTTGGAGAGGATTGCACTACAGGTACTGTCTTACCTCTTCCCAACTCCCAGAAAGTCCCTGAGGTATTTCCTCGTCTGTCCGCGGCTGTGTTTGTTTTCTCCTCCGCTTTGCCACCCAACTCTCCAGCCTGTGTCGAAGTCGGCCCCTGTGTTGGGATTAGGGTGATGAAACGTGATGCCAATCATCCCTTTGATACATTCTACTCTGATTTATTAAGGTATTTTTTTAGGGCACCTAAAAGATATCAATAGGATTAAATTCTATTGCAAGTGTATCTCAGCTTTTCAACAAGAAGCAGCTCATGATTAGACTTCTGTCAGCAAAGAAAGAATAGTTTTCACAGTTAATACTTTCTAAAAACAGCTGAAGAAAACCATTAACTTTGTCACATTAGATGCTTTTCTTTAGGAGAAAAAAAATCAGCATCAAGAATACGTATTGATCTCAAAACATTTCCTATGAACATCATTAAGGTCCTAATCCCACATGTCTCTACCTTGTATCCATCTGTTCCTGTTGCATACACCCCCTCCCGCCCCTGCCACACTCTCTGTCAGGGTGTGCTTTACAACTGGACACGATACTCTGGAGCGTTGCTGCTCACCTTACAGCTTGCAGGCACATCTGCAGGCTGTGCTGGGACAGCGCTTCTAGCCAACACTAGCACGGCAAGGACATCAAAGGCTGGCAGCCCAGACCGCCCCACCTGAGCATGTTGATTGCGATGCACCGCAGTGTCCTCTGACCTGGGAATGGAGAGGGGTTTGTTTTGCCAAGTGGAGGTATTATATCCAGGAAGTGCTAAACAGGCTTGCATTTTAAATATAAAGTGGTTGTAATACAGCTTGAAAGCAAGACATAAATATCAAAGGTTTTGATAGAAGAGATATATCAAGATATGTGAAAAGTATACATCTTAAAGGATGTTCCAAACTCAAGAGCTTTTGGCCTTTTTAGGCAGTTTACAGAAAACCCAATTGGTGCGTTTACAAAATCATAATAGCTCAGTTGTGAAAGATACTCAGCAATAATGTAATAATCTTTCCTGGATATGAATAGTGAATTTATTTTGAGCATCGCTGAAACCCAAGCAAGTGCTCTCTCTGGAGCTTCATAGGCACACTGTTTATGTTGACACATGCAATTCTCTTCCTGATGCAAATGCAATCTAAACATTAGGCGAAGGGAAGGCAAGCGTGGCCCATAAAGGCTGTGAGCCCCAAACACTTTGAACAGACAACTATCACTAATCACTCCCAGAGCAGTGCGGCGTGTAATTACTCTGCCAAACGTTTGCCTTTCACAGCTTAGCACCGGGAGCCCTGACCCTGCGCTTCCCTGTCTTTCCTCACCAGTGTGCATGTGGAAGGGAAGGACCCCCCCCCCCCCCCTGCCACCCCCTTGACCGAGGGGATAGGCAAGCTGAGCCTCCCTCTCAATATTTAGAGAAAGAGCTGAGGAGGAAGGAGAGAGGGAGAAAGACAGGGAGGGAGAGGACTGAGGTTGGTGCTTCCGGCTTTGTGGGAGCCCATTTAAACAGGCTTTGAAACCCTAGCCATCCGGAGATCAGAAATAGCCTTATTGACTGCATGGGCCCAGAAGTGACTGAGCACGCAGGGTTCTTAGAGTTCACCCTTCCTCACCGCTTAGAACAGGAGGGGGGCGTCACATGCTAGGGCCATCTACAAAGAGACATTAATTTTACATCAGGAGAAAAATAATATTGTTCTGGCTATTTTTAGTGTCACGAGGTTGTGCTGCTGCATAATTTCTTGGTGATTCTTATTCTTTCGCAGGGTGAAGGCCGTTTGATTCTCCTCACCCTCCTTTCCCTCTGTCTTATTTACTTATATAAGTGATGCGGCTGTCAATCTGCACTGTGATGTGTCCTCTGTCTGGGTGAATGCTGATAAGATGACACAATGCAAATATGAAGTGTGAGGGAGCCGCTTTGGCAAGCAGGTAGGGGCGTGTGTAGGGACCGGGATCCCATAATGACTATTAGCTGGATTTCACAGACTGCCTCTGATCTCTAGCAATGACAGGGACCTTTATAAGAGGGTGGGTACTGCCCCTCCTAATAACTCGCACACATGCACCCAAAGGCACACTCGCAAAGGGGGATAATAAAAGACTGTGTAATATGTTATATGAAGTTCTATGCCATATAAATAAGTTCATTTTGGGGCTTTTTTTTATCACTGGTATTCTTCTTTCATCGAGTGATTTTTCACTTTTTAATTCGTGAATTAATAAAGGAAGGGCTTCATATTTTTAGCTGACACTGGTTCAATGGAAACAGACATTTAAAGCAGAAATGATCATTTCATCAAATTATAGACGCATAATGTTCCTTATCTTAATTTAACTACTAGTCGTCTTCAGCATATTGTCATGCACTCCACCACTGTTGTACAAGTTCCTTTAGACTTGCAGTAGCTTAAAGAGCTCTTTTGGTGTGCTGCGTGATCTTGTAAAGGCTTTCAGGGGCCCTCTTTTTTTATCACTGATGTAGTAATTTCACTTCATCAGTCAGTTGTGACTAAAAATACATCAGGGATTAGCTTCATGGCCAGACTATCTCACACAGCTTTGATAACATAATGGGGGCTGCTTGCTGGTGCTTACAGTCATCTGATATGAAGGTTCATAACATTCAAAACTGCACTTAGAATACTACAGGGTAAAAAAAAAAAAAGATCTTGCTGGAGTGTGATCTTTTTAAACTCTCGTGAAAATGATGTGTCTTCCCTTTTAATTCCTTTGTAGGAGCATTTTGCAAAGATGAAAACAGCACCCCACCCCCCACTCCTTCCCCTTTTCTATTCTAAGCAAATTAGCTATGGTCCTGGAGGGCAAAATGACAAGAGGTTACTGGAAGACTGTGTGTTTAATTAATTGAAAAATACTTAAATTGCTTTTACAGTTGTTTTGTGGAGTGAAAAAAGGGAATCCGTGTTGCCAGTACTCAACCATAATTAGCACCCGCGGGAATTAAATATTTAGCATTAGCTGTGTTGCAGCACTTAGGACACAAATTTCTATTTTAACTATGAAAGAGAGCCTGTCTTAAGTGCATGAGTCTGTGTGGACAGCTGTGCAAAGGGGAACAGAGCAGGATATTTCAGTGAGACACCCCAGTGGCATTCCGGGTCCTTCCACATCACATGTGTAAGAGATATGGCAGTTGTATTCCCCAGGGTTAGGCATTACTCAGAGTATTTAGTTTTCTAATTAGGCTGAGGGCTTTCGTCCATGCCTGCCACCACCATGGGAGCCAATGAGAATTTCCTCTCTTATGTGTCAACTCTCTCCCTGAGACCCAGAGAGAAAAAAGAGAAATTGAGGGAGGGAGAGAAAGAGAAAGCATGTATGAAAATAAGAGAGGGATACATACATGGTTGAGGGAGAAATAAAAGACCTAGGGAAAAGGCTTTGTTTATTCCAACTTTAATTACACATTGCCTTTAATGACTCCACTGGTGTGTTTGAGGCTGGAGAGAGAGAGAGAGAGAGAGAGAGAGAGAGAGAGAGAGAGAGGCTGTGGAGCCTTAATGATCAGTAGCCGTGGATGTCAGCCGAGCCGTTGGAGACTTAAAGTCCCTTTTGGTTTGGGCCTAGAGGCGACAGCGCAAATGGAGTTCATGCTAAGCTACACTAGACTGGACTCAAGGACTACTTCAGCGTCTGGTCAGCCTCATTCGCAGAGGGGGCCGGGGCCATTTGGAGGCATCAGCAGCTGACCGCAGCAACTGTTGGACATGTCTGTGTGCATCAGGTTACCCACTAATGAGAAGTAATAAGGGCTATCCCAACTATATAAGACTTTGATCTGCAGGCACACTGGGATTTAGACATTGACTTGGAGAAGGTACACCAAGACTGGAACTTGAATTTGACCTCAATTTTATGTATGTGCAACGGAGCGTGGCGAAAAAGCAAAACAGAACTAATTCAGAGCTCTAACTTTACTGTTTGGATGAACGTATCTGGAGTGCAACTTAATGCAAGCTCAACGGAAATGTTATCTCAGATTTGTCACCCACAGGGAGGGACACCGCCAATGCGGAACGCTGTCCAAATTCATTGTGGTCAAACACAGTTGCTGTCAAAATACTTTAGAACAGAGCAGACCGCTGCAAACACCGTATATCTTTCCAAGGCTTGGATCATGCTCTGGGAAAAGATACATTAACACATTACAGTGAAAACAGATGACTGTTCAGGATTAAATCACCGAATCATGTTCAATTAACACAACAGAACATGTTACCCAGTGTTATTTGTTTTGACACACAGTTCTCTAAGAATTGAACCACCTCAGCTTCAGTGAGGAATGTTAAAACCCCTTGTTCTGTAAAACAAATTCTCTGGATTATTCAATGCTCTGAGAACTCAAGTGGAAAAATCCATGCGTAAAATTACCGTCCATTAAACTTCAGGCAATATTTTCCTCCAGAGACAAATATGTTAATTGGGCCTCCTAAAGTAGCTCAATCCTCTAGTTATTTAATTTTCCCCCGAAAAGCCTTAGCTGTGCTGAATTCAAAGGGAATATGGGTGTAAAACTTTTCACACCATGAGATCGCCATGAAGTAAAAATAGCAGAAACAGGGAGAAATGGAGAAATGGAAAAGAGACACTGAATGTTACAAAGACGAGACATATTTGTTGCGCACAGAACTGAACTAAGCTTGAACTGCCAAAGAATCCCATTTCCATGACTGTCATGTCATCTAATTACTTCTGTGTGTTTTTCCCAGAGCCTGTGTGCAGCTCAGTTGCTGGCCCTTAGTCCTCCAGCAGCCTGGTCAAAAAGACATCCTGGCAGGGTCCCAGGGTGGATGCATCGCCCACGCACACTGCCCTCGCCAGCTCCCAGAAGTCTTTGTGGTAAACCACTGACCGTGCTGCTCCCCGTTTTCCTGCAAGCCAGCAAATAATGTGTCAGAAAAAGATTATTGATAGCCCGTAAAAGAAGAGCCAGAATGTTGTTGCAGCTCTGCTTCAACTTTACAGAACAAAACAAGTGCTTAACCATCAGTTTGAATGCTACGCTGCCTCTGAAAGAGCCCAGTGTTTATTTTGTCTCATTGTTGTTGTGTTTGGATAAAATGAGTTACAAGTGGAACATGAGCAGACAACAATAAGTGCTATTTGGTTGAAATGCTGCATCTTACATTTAAAAACCTTGTATAAAGATGGGCACCTTAGACTGCCTTTTTTTTTTTTTCAGAGGAAATGGAACATTTAAATTTCCGCCCTGCTCTTTTGAATCATCCCCAGTTTTTCCACATGTTATCAGACTTTGACAAACTTGTGCTCATCTGGCGTAAATGTGGCCGGAGTGGGTGATTCTCAGACACGAGGGAGAGTATATTTACAGAATTAACGACACACTCCATCCGCCACACAACAGCTGCCTGCTACACTTAGCTGATTGCGACGGCAGGCCCGCTCCCATTTGCGGAGCGCCGTGATTGAACAGTTGGGGCAGCTTTATGTGTGTTTAGCTGTCCTGATGCTAGAAATCAACACTGACACTCCCATGCAAAAAGCAAACACTCGTTCAGGCAGATTGACTGTGTTGGGACCGCTTGAGAGAAATCCAGCCCTTTGTTCAGCAGTTTTCCTTTTAAATGTTGATCGGCCATCTTATCGGCGTGTTAGCTTACCGGGAGGCAGTGCATGATGTGTTGCTGGGATAGAGCAAGGTTGGGCTTAGCAGTGATGCTGTTAAATGGGAGAAGAAGCGAGTGATTCAAGTGGATGTGTATATACAACACTGTTTTTCTGTAAAAACTGTGTTTATGTTCACTGCAGGCATAATTCACAGTGTGTGTTAAAGGGCTCTAGGCTATGCAGACGCACGACTGGCACACTATTTCCCCCTGTTGTGAGAACAAAAAATTTAAAAAATCCAAGTATGAGAATAAAACACACTATCTTGACACTTCACAATAAAGGGAAATGTTTGAATTACATGTCAAGGCTAAATTTTATTTCACACCCTACATTTGTTTGTTGCTATATTCTCAGTCAAATCCAGATGTCAGTAACTTATACAAAGCCAGACATAAGCAGAGTATCATAACGCATAATAGGAATAATGGCCCTTTGATTTTTGGATTTCCTATTGGAACACCTGTCACTTTTTGGCAAGGGCATATCCCAGCACCAGGTCTCCTTTGGTAGCGCTGGGGGAGGAGTGTGTGCATGTGTGTGAGAGTGAGTGTACGAGAGAGAGTTGAAGATGAAACAGCCGCCGCAGAGGCAGTGATCACACAGACAGACGGGGTGAGTGACAGACAATACCTGCTGTAAAATTCCCTCACATCTCTCCTGATCTGTATTCATAGATCTCGGCTGCTACGCACTGCAAACTGAAGCCCACACCAACGGGCTCTTTTGGCGCACCGCCCCGCTCAGTTTCACTCTTGCAACTCACTACACAGACCCCCTTTTTCTCGCCTTCCCAAAATATTTGCCGTCTTTTGTTCTTTGTCTAAATGATGCCTCTGATCACGGGGTGAAAGCTGAAAGGCGCTCTCTGACAAATATGGACTTTTTCCCATCTCTTCTAATGGCACCTAATTCTGCTCCTTCAAATGTAGGGCTCCCCTTTAAGTGTGTTCTTAGACTCGAATACCTCAAGAGATCTGTACTTTTTTTTGGTGTTTTTTTTTTTTTTTTGGCAGAGGACTGCTCCCTCTGCTCAGCATGATAAATGATAATCCTCAAATTAAATGTTTATTTAGCTTTTTTTTCACCTGCCGCCTGCACACATTATTCTCAAGTAACTCACTTTTCTGTCTTTGTTTCATCACTTTCGAGGAAATCTTCACACTTTTATTTACACTGTTTATACTCAGTGTAAGTCCTTCAAAAGAACTGAGGCTGGGCCATTATCAGCAGTATCTGAACTCTTGTTTTTGTGGTGTTACACCCCACCCCCCTTGATGACTGACTCCAGGACTGAAACTTCCTGAAACCTAAGCTGTGTTACAACAGAAACACACTCACTCTGAGGACACCACAACACAGGGGCTGCTCAAACTGGATTAGGTTTGTTGTGGCAGATCTAGGTTTCAGGTTTGACTTGAGTAATGTGTCGTTTAATTTCTCCGGGAATTGTTTTGACAAAACAAGTTAGCGTAAAGTCGGAAGTGTCGTCTAAAACAAAAAAAAAAAGGGTGTGTGTAGTGTGGTAGTGTGTTTTTTTCCCCCTTCACGCTCGTGTGAAGCATATGTCAGTCATCAGCGAAGTGTTAGACTGGAAGTGACATCAGAACCCTGGAGGGCTTGCACTGCGAGAGAGGCTTTTTGATATGATTTCTGAGAACAGAGAGTTTAGCGAAAAGAAAGGAGTTGCTCGTGTCTGTGTTGTTGGAGGAAAAAAAAATCGTTCTATACAAACAGTGGTGATGAACTGGAAGGTGCTCTGCTTCTTTTTGTACTGAATCTTTATCATTGTAGCTGTCAGCATAGCTAAATGCCATGATTTGTGTTGCCAAATTACACAGTGAGTGTGACAAGGGTAATTATTGTGAAGTTAGCGCAAACAGATGGAGAGATGTTTGTCAGCCATGATTATAATTACAATCATTCTATGATACTGAAACTGAATAGTGTTGTTTTTGATTGACCTGCATGTTGGAACCAATTTACTGCACTGCTTTGTATCTTTCCAACTTTCTAAACTGTACGTGCTGGTGTGCACTCAAGAGGCAGAAAAGTAGCTAACACTGACCACAAGTGGATAGTTTGGACCAAGCTGCTGATTGGCCGGAGCCTGCAGAGCTGATCTTTATCCTGGCTTGTCTCAGGCTCGAGGTGATGATGCCCACAGCAGCCAGAGATTGATGGGGGGCCAACACAAGCGGGGAGAATGAGCTCTGGCCTTTGAAGTCGTCCACATGGAGGAAAATTGATATATCAGTTTAAGCCCTGGACCCTATTAAAGGAGCCCCCGTCAGGTTAATGTGATAGCCTCTATGTTACCCTCGGACCCATTCAGGTCAGCCCTAATTCCTGCCCTCGCTTTCCGCAATCTCATTTTAGTTTCCCATCAGTAATGTTTTTCCATCAGAGGAGCACTGCTAGGGAGTATATCACACAGGCTAACGCTGGGCCATCTCTCTCCCAGAGTGATTTAAACCTCCAGCCAGCACGTTACTCAACCAGCCAGAGATTCCCATGGTTATTTGTACAGGTTGGGCAGTCTTTAAAGTGGGCTCTGTAGTGGTATACACCTCCCTAGACAGCACTCCTGCATTCCCTCTTATTTTTTACTGACTTCCCTCTGCACTCAGCTCCTCTGCCTTTAAGTCTGGCCTTCCGGAGATCTTCCCCCTGGTGCCCATGGTCAAACAGCTGAGCTGGGGCCCCTGGTCTGTGGGGGTGAGCCCTGTGATCATTCATTTTTAATTGCATGCAGAAATACATTTACATTAAAAATGCAGAGAGGTGTCTTTTTAATTCAGACACAGTGTATTCATTATTAAACCATTGTCTTGGAGGTCAGCTCACAAGGAATCATCTGTCCATCAGATTCAGGACGTTGTATTGCACCTTGGTCGGCCCGATCATCTGCACATTTTAAACACGTCTATTATTCACTTTGATTTTCTTCCTCTGTCATAAGTTATCTAGCTGCTCTGAAATACAGCATCAAAAAGAAATTCAACATCAGCCAAAAGACTAAAATTTATGTCATAAAGAGACAGCTGACAGCAGGGAAAAGCAGCAGAGTATTAGAAATTCAGAAGATGATCATTTGTGTGATCTTAATAAAGTTCACATTAAGAAGTGAACTCTGGCTCCACAGTCATGTTTCTGTCCTCTGGCTTTCTTTTAACTCCTTAAATAAAAACTAGGTATTTTCACAAGAAATAGAATAGTTCACGTTTTCTTAATCCTTCAATTTGAGTCCAGTTTTAATAGAATGCACTTTAATGTGTGGATCACATTTGAGAAGCAGGTTTAAGGTAAAAATGCTGTTTTGAAAACTCTCATTCTGTCTCTTTTAAGGAATTGTCAAACAAGCTTTACAAACCTAGAAAAAACCATGACAATTCTTCTGTTCTGTGAGTGGGAGTCATTTCATGTTATCAAAAACATTATTGTTAATAGGCCATACAACTACTAATGAAAAAGATCGTCCGTCGCCTAAAAAACAAAGAAACTGTGTTTCTAGTTTGTGACAAACGCAGTCATTCTCAAATGAAGTAAACTTGCAGTGTTAGTTGCTGTGGCAGTACCTCACACACTCTCTTCATGAGTGTGTTTGTGATTGATACAATATTTTGCCATTCAGCTTGCTCAGGGTCATGTTTTGAGAAATGAGTAACCGGTATGTCCTCATCTTAAAAAATGATTGTCATTGCCACATAACACATACTTTATCTTTTGGTACTACTTGTTTTTTTAGGCCCTCTTTATACCTTTACAGATCTCCATGTATTTCAAGCTGTATAAAGAAAGAAAGAAAAAGAGAAAACTCTCAAACAAATTTGTTTATAACACCGTCTTTTTTAGATCTACGGGCCCATGCATATTTAGTCTCGTCTGAGTCGAGACTGTTGAGATTAATCCCATGTTGTTCCTATTATTGGCCTCTCCTGAGACATTATGATTTGAATGGCTGTCTAAGCGCCATCAGATCCATCAATTGGATTCAAAGAAATGTTATCCATTACTCTCTCCAACCCGGCAGATGTTGAGGTTTTTGTAAGTGGAATTCCTTTATTATGTTAATACCACTGTTTTGTCACATGCAGCATTTCCATTTAAGAGGGGTGGAAAAATCATCAGATGGATTTGGCTCCCTCAATGAGAGATGTTTGACATTCAATGAGATGAGAAACATGGAACAACACATTTCAATGGCAAGTGGCATATGACAATCACAACGAGACGGCCCTTTGAATGAACAGAAGATCACAATATCATTGTGGCACCATGTTGTGTTTTTAAGACACTGCCTTGTATACATTTTGCATTGATTATGTGGGTTTGAAATATACAGGATACAAAGGATTGGGACATTTTGTAACAACAATGCCAGTTTTCTTTTCTGCTTTTTGCCAGGACCTGTTCTGATCATAAAAGCATCAAACACGCAGCCATATGGACATGAAGCCTTGAAGAAACAAAAGTGGAAAAAAATATATATTCAGCTGGTGTTCAACATTTTAAATGAAATGGCACAGAAGTACCTGTTCCTAGACACATGCCGTCGTGTTTGCACACCAGGGTGTGGCAGCGAGTGTGTGTAGGTGTATTCATGTGCATTATTTGCAAAGGAAACTCTTCTTAAATGTTTCTTTTGAAGCTTAAAAATGAATTCTAATTGACAAGAAGCAAGTCAATTTAGTACAGGTAATAATGAACCTAATTTAGTTAATAAAGTGGGTTTTATTTTAATGGCAGGCAGATATGTATGTGCATAATATATGCTTGTGTTTCTGTCTATCTAAGAGACTGAGTGCATGTTTGCTCTTCAATTTTGTGCATGCACATGTGCTGGATGTCTGCATATCTGCAAGTGTGTGTGCGTGTGTGCGTGAGTGTGTTAGTCGTCGGCTCAGAGGCATAGCGTGGGTCTGCATGAGGGAGTGTGGTGGCAGAGAACTCCTCTGATAGGCCAGATCCAAGGTGCACTGAAGCCTTTCGCATATATATGGAATTTTTGAATATCTAAACCATTATTTAGCATCCAAATCAGTTCTGCTTGTCTGACTGATGGACAATTCCAGTGTGACCCCGGTCTTTTTGCATGTGACCTATACTGTCGGGATTCTTGCATATTGTTTGGATGTTCACGTTGACTCCTCTCCCATTTTTTTTTCTTTGATCCTTTTAGCATGCTCTTTGTGTAGGAATTCATGAAATATTCATAGCTGGACTGTGGCTTTTCCATATCTTTATGTACAATTATTGGCAGGCGTCCTGTTATGTCGAGCCATCTTAATAGTAGGTATTGGGCTCGGTTAAGTGTGACTTCAGATTTTTCTGACAGTTTAGCCTGTCTGTGTTATGAATTGATAAGGTGGGGCATTATATTTGCAGATTGTGCAGCTCGGTTGCCTCTTTAGCCTACCATTAATATTGATAAACGCAAATAATATGTCTCACATGACTGACTATCTGCTTGGAAATATAGAATATGAGATATATGGTGTTATTGTTATTATTAGTAGTAGTATTATTTAATATTATTATTTTTTATTTTTTTATTAATAATATTTTTTTTGTATTCTCTAAAGCCCATGTTTACTAACCGTTCCTGAATTCCTGCTTTGGTCTCTCCAATAATCACCCTCATCATCTCCTTAATAGAGTCCTGATTTGAGCTATGCTGCTTGTGTCGATAATGCTAACAGGGTTAATAGTGTGTTCCTCTCCATCATGACCAGTGCTATTGGCAGTTGGCGTAATTGGACAGAGGATGTCATTATCATGCCCCGCGTGCAGCCGAGGATTTGAAGGAGCACAGAGGCCCCATGGTGTGGCCCTTGCTAAACACACTGCCGTCCTCTGGAGTTTCACATGTAAATACTGTCTATTCTCCCAGCATTTAATAACTGTTTCTTACAGTTTATTAATGTGCAAATGGGTGCGAGTGCTGCTCCCCCACCCCCCCACCCCCACCCTGCCGGCACAACGTGTGCACAGAGGCACAGAGCTGTTTAAGGAGAAGAGATTCACGAATCAGCCGGTGTGGAGCTAAGCCTGTGGCTCTCTCCACCAGGGACCCACTAAGAGTATTTAATTCTCTCTCTTCCCCTCTCCCCTCTTTTCTCTGGATGTGTGAATGAGACCTGTGTGTGTGTGCGTGTGTGTGTGTGTGTGTGTGTGTGTGTGTGTGTGTGTCTGCATGAAAGCCCATTACTTGTCCAAGAGTCTCCATGTTTTCTCATTTGTACCATTCTCCATAAGTTTCCCCGCTGCCTCTCGAACCCGTGAGTGGCAGTGGCTGGGTGAGAAAAATTGGGCTAAAGATGGGAGAGACATCAAGATACCGGTATCGTGCATAGAGTTTCTGCACTCACAGGGGCATACAAATGGGAAAATCTAAGGATAAAGACTCCCAGGATCCAGCTATAGTCATATGAATGCAAATAGGATTAAAGTGCCAGCTTTAGAGGCTGATATACAATTCACAGCTCTTATAGGAGTCTGGCTGCAGTCAGACCCCGAACACCATCCTCTGCTCCTGGAAAATGAGGATGTTTATGAAGATGGCTTTCTTGTCACAACACACACACACACACACACACACACACACACACACACACACACACACACACACACACACACATATATACACATACATACTTTCCCCCCCACTAGAAACAAGGCTCACTGTGATTAGCAGCTTGGATGGCTCCTCTCATTAGCATTCACTATCTCATCTTTCAGGTGTTTTTCAGTCAATATTAGTTTGATCTTTGTCTGGGGGATAAATGATTGGCTTGATGTAGCGTGCATTTGTTTTTACAAACCCAACAGTGAACTACAAAGGGCTTTTCATTCAGGTTTAGACAGCACTCGAAAGGGTTTTTTTTCCTCCTCTTTTTTTTACTTGGCTGATTTAACAAGCGTTTAAACCGAGTGATCTCGAAAACAAAAAAAAAGAAGAAAAAAATGTGTTTCATGCTGTGGCTGGCTCTCTCTGTTTCACAAAATGGTTAGTGAGTGCAGTCAGGGCCTCTGTGTCCATAACCTCTCAATGACTGCTGATCGCTATAAATATTACTTGACGTTTGGCTGCTGTTTTTCTTGTCAGAGGAGAGAATAACAAGGGCCATTCTGCTTCATATATTTTCACTCATTAGGTTCTCTTTGAGAAACTAAGCCTCGTCTTCCTCTCTCTCTCTCTCCCTGTCTTGCTTTCCTTCTCCCCCCCTCCCTCTTTGCGCTCGTAGCAGGGTTCTGTCAGAGACCAGGCCTGCTTTATCTCCATCCATGAAGTTAAGAAAGCTGGCAAAGCTGTAAATTTGGACGCCCTTCGTTAGAGGAGCTCCCCCGGCTGTAATTCATCTCAATCCTCAGCGGTCTTTAGTTCCCTTTCAGAGGCTGTAAAGTACTGCCTAACACTCACCGGGAGCTGGGGAGACAGGGGTACAGAGGGCCCAGGGGTTACCAGAGAAGGGCTTGTGTTTGAGGGGACAGTACAGGATCTGTGACACGTGGGGGTCAGGTGACAGACCTGGGGATGATATATGGACACTTGTGTGACACCGTGCTAACAAGACTTGCTTTTACAATGGGTCTCCTTTTCCCTTTTCCCTTTCTCCCTCAACTCCCCAGTGTCCATGTCTGTGTCTCGCCTCCAATTTTAAATCATCAGGTGCTATAATTCTTTTCAAATTCAATGCTCTGACAAGTGTCAAATCAGCAATAACAACAAAAGTGACTCAATTTAAGATTGGAATTGATTCAAAAGAAAATAAATCAAAAGAATTCTGATACTTAAACTAATGGATAAAAAAGAAATGATCGCTGTAATGATATATTTAATAATCACGTGTTGCACTGATTCTTTAGGTTGATCTTTAAACATTCCAAATATTTAAAAAATACTTTTTTATCATACACCAATAATCATCAATACATGAGAGAATACAGTAAATCACTTATCATCTAACCCTAACCCACTTTCAAAATGTAGAATTAAACCTTTTAAACAGTTAATCGATTTACCCTCATGAAAGTTAAACAGCAGGAGTTGACAGAGGAGTTGACAGAGGTTTTACCAAAAGACAAAGTAAACTTTTTTTTTTTCAAATAAGAAAACAACCTGTTTCAAATTCCACCATCTTTCTACATGATAAAACAACACATGCTTCTCTCTTCCTTTTCGTCCTGCAATGTAAAGCTCACATAGTCAACGTGCACAACTTGCTGCATTGTGTTTTGAACCAGAAGCAATAAGCTAATTCTATTTATGAGGAGATGACCAGACGTGCATGTGTTAGATCAGAGTGTGAACTTTGTGTAACTATGTTCTCTATTTATGCAGGCTGAAGAGGATCATCCCGTAAAACTCGAATTGGCTTTATGGCAGCCAGGCTTTATTTAGGGACGAAGGAAAAGGAATCGAGCCGGCTGTATCTGTGAGTGGGCGGGTTGTTGAGGTCTCATCTAATGGGGGAATCAGGGAAATGGGGGTGGGGGGTTACTGGGCATTAAATAGGTAGCGGGTTAAAATAGTACTTGGAGCGAGAACCCTTTATGTCCCAATGTCAGCACACGGGTTCCAGCGGGTTTCTTAAACTTCTCTGATTTGTGAGGGTTCATTTTCTTTCGCATCTATGTATACTATGTAAGGAAGCTAGCTAATAAACAGTACTGTAAAATTATACATTCATCACTGTCACCTGCCAGACTGCTTTGAAGAAAGTCCATGTGGGGTTAGATGGCTTCATGTTTTTATTGTACCAGTAACATCTGGGATCACAGTTGTGAGGTTAAAAGAGAAGGCTGCTGCTTTAGGTCAGAACCTAAAAATAGGACAGTCTTTCAGAAGCTGTGCCACAGGCAGCCAGGAAATGCTTTGATTTCTCTTCCCCCTTTTTTGATTTTATAAGAATATTCAATAAAGCCGCTGGATCTGGCAAACAGGTGGCAGAGCTTAGGTTCCTTCATAGTGCTAAAGCAAACTTCCCCTACATATTTTAGCATCTCAAAGTGCTGTAACTCATGCAAAAAAAAATGCTCCTCTCTTAACTTACTCAGACTGTATATGGAAAAAATGTGCATTCATTTTATTCTCTGATTAAATGTGGTCAAAGGTAGGCAATTTTTGGTAATGAAAAAAAGACACATATGCCCTCTGTTTGCTTAAAGTCTTAGCACGGCAAATCTGTAGCGTGAAGCGGCCCAGAATAAATGAGTAAGAGTTTACACTCCTCAGTGTGTATTAATGTGTGTGTTTGTGAGCAAGTGACGCACATTGTGCCTTGTCTAAGTAACCTGAAGCCGGGCTTAAGGGCCCACCTGTCTCTAGTTGTGGACAGACGAGGCCTGGCTGCCAGGCGCTCCATTCATCTCTACTGCTAATACTAATACTAATGCTAACATTAGTGCTAACATTAGCTACTGTTCTTGTTTCACCCTGTCAGCCTCATGCCATTCCCCTGGCATGAGCCAAAAGGGAGATGGATAGCCTACTTATGCTGATGGCCTTGCTCTACATTTATTAAATTAGGGCCTGGTAATAAATAAAATAAAATATGTGTATTTAATGATGCATTTTTAAGGGTTCTCGAGATCTTAAGGTATACTTTATAAAGCCCAGGAGGAAATCATTCCTGCATCTGACCCATCCTAACTATTAAGAAACAGTGGGCAGCTATAGTGAATTGCCAAGAGACCGACTTCAGTTATGACTCTTGTACATTGGCCAAAAGGACAAACTTAGGAAATTCTGATAGCTGCAGTAGCATGGAGATCTCATACATAACCTACATGATAGATTGGAACATACTCTGCGTGACTTGACCTTTTTGATGTGAAAAAAAACTGAGCGTGTTGCTGAATCCCACACAGGGGTTAGTGGATATATTCTCTTTAATCACAAAGAGGAAGCAGAAATCATTTTTAAACATGGCATGTAACCACCTTTTTTAGTTAGTATTTCAAATCTGTCAGCAAACACAATCAATTGAACACATTCTGCCGTTACTATGCAACATTAGCATTTATTTGTTGTTGTGTTTCGGGCACCTTATCATTGCGGGACCAATATCCACTAGCATCCTCTTTTAGCAAAATTTTTATTCACCACCAACTCATGAGCGAAATATGTTCTTTTAACAGCTAATCTCACCACTGCATTTCCCAGCACATAGTTAAACGTGTCTATCTGCTGTTTGGAGCTGAAATGGTAAAGTCCAGTAAAACTGTAGCTGAGTACGGCTCCCTGCTGCAGCAGAAAACAACACCTAACTATGACCCAGAAATCCTGACAAAGATGTATAAAGCAGATTAATTTAATAATTCTCTGCAGGTTCATTTCTGTAAGCGTATACTTGGATACTGTCACATTGTTTTAATATTTAATTCATCTGATGATGGCGGCTTCAATTCAACAAGAAATACTTGCTTACTATGGCTAGTTTTGCTGCTTGTCATACCATACATTTTGTGATTTTTATTTCTAGTGTTTTTGGTAACCAGCTCACATCATAAATCCACATAAGAATAAAATGGGCTGCAAATGTGTTGAAAGATAATTAGAGGTGCAGCTACAGCCAAACTAATTAAGTTTTAAAGCAGGTGTGACCTTCTTATGAAGGAATGAAAGACAAACAAACAAACAACACGCAGATCTTTTTCTTTATATATAATAAATCAAACTTAAATGGGGCTTTAAACTAAAGCTCTCATCTGTTTGTAGGGGAATTTTCCAAATTAAGTGTTCAGGGCAACAACATGTGCTTTAATTTGCCTCTAAAATGGGTTGCATGGTGAGATTCATGGTTATGTCTTAGTGTTAACTTTAGCTTGTTCAGTTTTTTCCTGTGTAATTACAGCATGTTTTCTTTTGGCAACATGCTTCCTGGAATTAGCAAATGAATGTTTTAACCCCGGTGAACTTCCACAGTGTTTCATGCACTCCCTTCCCCATTACATCGTATGGCTCTGGAAATGAACACAGCCGCTAATGACCTTTAGCATCACTGGCAGGTTTTAAGTGTGATCAGTGAGTATATGTTTAAACGTGTTGTCCTGCGCCTCAGGAGATTACAGTAACGATACCAATTAGCCCAATCTCATTAGCCAGCGAAACTCCACTGAGTCACACAAATTAAGGACCCTCTCTAATCTGTCAGTCCTAGGAATGGTCTCGTGCCCTCCGTGTGTGTGTGTGTAAGTGTATGTCTGACAGAGAATGTAAAAGAGAGACAAAGAGTGTGGTCTTTCTTTTTGTTAACTATGGGTTTATGTATGACCTATTAACTCTGAATGTGTGTGTATGTGGGGGTGTGTGCATGCAAGTGTGTAAAGCTATAAGCTTAATTACCAGTCAAGGATCAGACACAGCTTCCATACGTAGACCCTCCCTGTTGCACACAAACACAGCAGCACACACACACACACACACACACGCACACTTAAACAAGAGCAGCATCTAACGTTTGTATGTTTGGACATTTTCCCCACCTTTTGATTAATTTATGAATTCTTGAAAGAGTGAGGCTGCACTCAATCCCAGGTTTAAAAGCTTCATGTTTTCCTCTCTTTCTGACACACACACACACACACACACACACACACACACACACACACACACACACACGCACACACAGACACACACACACATACACACTGACAGACACACACATACTGTCTGTGTGTATATATATATATATTTTCTTCACTATTTTTAATTAGTTGTTAAACAACTGTACATTTACCTGAAGTTTAATTGGTTTCATAATCATTTTAATTTAAAAAAATGGAGATATTCCATGAACATTTTTTTAAAACATAATAACATGTTTAAGAATAAGACATTTTAAAATAGACTCCACTCTATTCTCCCCCCCCCCCTCTCTCTCTCTCTCTCGCTCTCTCTCTCTCTCTCTCGCTCTCCCTCTCTCTCTCCAGGCCCCCCACATCTGATTAGTGTCTATTAAAGATCAGAGGGGTGAGGAGGAAGTGCCCTGCTGATCTGGGTGATGAGTGCTGTGTTATCTTTGGAGGAGTTTGGCCGCCCCGCTGGCATGACACAGAACCTTATTACTGTGTTACTGAGTATATTAGAGCACCCTTGGAACAGGTTGGTTTTCAACCCCAGCAACATGAAAAAAAAATACTTTTATTTACTTTAAAAATGGATAATTAATTTGGGAATAACCCTTGTAAATCCTACTGTGGTAAGTGATCTGATTAGCTTTGCACAGTGGTGAAGTAAATGAATTCAAGCATTCTCAAAAGAGGTAGAGCTACTTTAAATGCTGGAATTTGCTGCTGTCTGGGCACTGTGTGGTGTTTTTCAAGTAGTGTATGCCTATAACCTCAGCTCTAGGAAAAAAAGTAAAATATTGGTTGTGATGTCACAGTTCACTCACACTGAAGGCCTCATAAGCAGCAGCTGGAATAAAATGGCTTTTTCACCCACCATAAAAATCCATAATGACAGTCACCCATATGTAAACACTTTAATTAGACAGATGTCCTAACATACTTGGCCTGATAGGAAGCTGTTTCCAGTATATTATATGCAATGATGATAGTTCTGATAATCTACCATTTTACTAGGCAGTTGGAAGGCTGAATTAATTTGATATTCTATATAAAACAACTGTCTGGCTGCCTGCAGCTCAATGTGTTTGTTACGTCCATGATACGAATCACAGTCATCTTTAAATTCAGTTATTTCATGATTAGTGACACAGAGTTGCTGATCTTTTTTTTTAATCACATAGCAAGTGTTTTATTTTTTCGTGTTCCTTTTAGTGTTTCTACATTATTGGACTTTCACTGTCACAACAACACATCACACTGTTGTTGTAGAAACTGTTATAATTTACCATTTAAGAAAGCTTACACCACTGCTGTAAGTCCCACTAATGCCAGTTAACCCTGTGTTTCCCCTTCTCTCATGCTTGGTCTCATTAGGTCAGGATTAACAGGGGATTACTGTAGCCATGGGCTACTTGCTCTTTAACACTAATATCTCCAAGAGATGCTCCATAATTTCATTTTGAACGCCTCAAATGACTTGAAACAGGCGGGGGTATCTGGGCCTTGGCAGCTAATCAAAGAAAAAAAAACTCAGGGAATAGCTTTGATAGGGGAGCACTTTCCACTCGCGCCTTCGTGGAAGCCGTGTTTATTTATCGTCCTTGGAGGCAGGAAATTAAAGCTGGCGTGTTTAGTGTAATTGGTCATTTTGTGTTATTCACATATCATCAGGCCTCCACAGATTAGCACTACCTGTTATTGCAGAAAATAATTTCTTTGAGCCAAATGACTTGAGGGATGAAGGGTATTATTCTGTCTTCGTTATTCAGTTTTCTTTTTTTTTTTGTCTCTTTCTTGCTTTATTTGCAGCTTGGTTTTTGAGGCCAGAGGAGGGGGGGGTGGAATGAGTGAACACCGGGGCTCACAAGGTGTGTATGAAAGTGTGTGTGTCGTTGTGTGCATGAGAGAGACACATCAAACTGAATTGACGAACACACGGCCACTTGCTTCAAGGGCCTGTGACTATCACGACATCAGATCCAAGTATCTTATGATACACACACACACACACACACACACACACACACACACACACACACACACACATGCACACACAGTCTGTCACACCAGCTCAATTGAAAGCCTTTTGGTGTTGTTGTAGGTGTAGTTGCTGCAGCATCTGTTGCTGTTTGTGCTGTTGTTTTGGGTGAGATCTGTATCCGAAAAATAACAGAGCAACCTCCACAAAATGTCTATGATTGATCACTGTATTCTGCCATCATATTCTGTTGCCTTATTCACTTGACGAAAATCAAAACACTTTGCTTTCAAAAATCTCAAATATGGAGAACGGTGTCAGGAAGTAAATTGGCATCTTTTCTGTTTGTTTGTGTGCCTTGTAACTCCACCTAACAGCCACCAGGCCACAAGACAACAGAGGAGTGATTTCAGTAACACATCTGAAGTCAAGCAGCAATATAACACCGCCTGCCAAAATGACACTCAAGTGAGCTGTAATGACTACATTGTTTTTACTGCCTCTCTCTCCACCCATCTTCTAAGCAGCAGGCAAACGCACCATCGTAAGCTAGCAGCACATCGCAGTCTGTGTGCTCTGAGAACTTAAGGAGTTTTGAAAGTTAAAAGAGGGCTTTTCTTCTCCCTGATCCTGTCGTGATGTTTCCCTGGCTGTCTTTTGTGTTGGAGTGCACCAGACGATGCTATTATGTTAGAGGTAAAGTAATATGACTGTGACAGGCTTCAGTATCCATTTGAAAAGCGCATTTGGAAGACAGCCTCGTGTAGTGCAACGCCTCCCTTTAAGAAATGCACTTTTCCCTTATGCACACTTTCAAGAATCTTGTTAAACACAAAAGGAGCAGCACCTGCTTCTGTGGGACGAAGTGGAGGGGGGGGGAAGAGAAAGGAGAAAATAACTTTCAAAAAAAAAATATGAATGTACTTGCCAGGTATATGAATGTCGAGTTGAATTTGGTGCAAAGCCTGAAACAGTGCAGTTAAAGAGCTTAAAGGCTGACCTTGAAAAGTCTGCCGTCAGAATCGTGTTAGTAGACCTGCTTCTCGCCTGTCAAGGTACGGTAGAATCACGACATTGTTTATTCACTTTGATTTGTCAGGGATGCATGCAAGAGTATTGACAAAAGATCTCTCCTCACTGCACCGTCTGCCTGTGCATCCCCTCTGTATATTCATCGCTGTGCCATGTGCCCCACATTTGTGCCCGTGCAAGGCCCTTTATTGATGTACCCCCTCCTAATTATGTACCTCTGCTAGTGGCACTTAGGGAAACATTGATGAAATGTTTTATTTTAAGGGTCAGTGCCGCCTATTAGAATTAGTGCCGACATAGGCTAAGGCGTTTGTCATGCGTGTCACACATCGCTCTCTCTTCAAGCCCTGCCTCCCCCCTCATGTGCACTCCATCTGGGGGTGGGGTGGGGTGGGGTGGTGATGGGGGATGCTGTCCATACGGGGGCTGTGGTCCTCTCAGTGTGGCACATCAAACTCTATAAAGGGAATCATTTATGTGCCACTCCCTATTACTGAACAGCATGGAGACAGCTAATGAGGGCCAAGGCAAAAGGAATATATCCACCACTTTGCTGTTAGACAGACACTGGCAGCAAAAGAAAAACCAGGAGTCTTCAGGGAATCATTGTTTTCAGGGGAAAAAAGGGAAGAACAAAAGGAGTCTGTGTGTGTGTGTGTGTGTGTGTGTGTGTGTGTGTGTGTGTGTGTGTGTATGTGTGTGTGTTTGCGTGCGCATGTGTGTGTTTTTCTCACACCCGCTTCATCTATCAGTTTATTTATTTCATTCTTCACCCGCTAGCATTGTACTTAAGCTACAGTAACAGCTTGAGGTGAAGATTCTGCAAAACACACATCGTTTTGCACGTTTTGTGTGTGTGTGTGTTTGTGTGTTTTATTTTTGTTCCTTTTTCCCCCCACTGGTGAATTTATGATTTACAGTGATGACGGAAGTAAGTATGCGCGAGTTAATGTGTAAATAAATGTATACCACACATTGCGGATGCTAATGGACACCTAGGTATACCCACGTATGTTTGCAGTGCACATGTATGTGTAGGTGAACTCACACATGCACAAGAGGGTCTAGTGGTGCTGATAAAAAGGTAGCTGTGACATTTCCAATTTGCCATGCACCAGCCCACTCCATTTTCTTCCCTGCTGCCTCTTACATGGTAGAGTAAGCCTCTAGGATTGACAATAATTACAGCCTGCATAAAATGAAGAGGGTAATATGAACACAGCTTTGCCATAATTGCCTTTTCATTATTTGCTAACAGTGAGCTATTCAGTCATAAGAAAGAGATTGCATAGTAATTGGCTGACAATGGGAGGCTGAGGCTCTGTTCAGAGGCTGTGGTAATTTTTGTGTTGCTGTGAAGGTTTTTTGAGGGGCTTTTTTTATTTAAAATCTGAAGCATTAAACTGTAATTTAAAACTACAATTTCCAGCATGAATGAAAATCTGGGTATTAACATGAGCTCCTATTTAGAGTGGAACATCCTATTAGCAGTATTAGCACTATTTGGTAACTTTCCATATGGGCCGCCTCTCAGCCCAAATGGGATTTGAGACAGCTTTGTTTCTCTCTCAGTCAGTCTCCACGCGTCAACAACACAGGCTTGTTTACACTGGTGGAAATTTCCTGTGTAACGTGTGTATATGCAAGTGTGTTTGTGGTAATTGAGGGTTAGGGAAAAGTTTGACAGGCTGTGGCACACAAATACACAGAACGCATGTGCTCGGTCCACACATTACAAAAAACACACACCACCATGTGCACACGTTACACACACATCAAAATGCTGCTCAGTTGTATTTAAACAGAAAAATAGGTGGACAACAGTATTATATTTGTTAATATGGGAGATACATATGTTTGCACCCAGGCAACATGAAAGTAGACGTATCAAACATCCAATCATTTTTCAAAACAATCCATCTCATATATCTCACATGTTAAATCACGTAGGATTTGCTGCATTGCAAAGGGAGTCATGATGTCAATTTGACCAAACAGGATTTTGAGGTTATGCCTGAGCCTCTTGAGAGGCTGCAACAATATGATGTCAAGGACAATAAAATACCACTGCAGAGTCTGTTGTCTGTGTGTGTGTGTTTGTGTGTATGTAGTAAGACAGAGCAATGCACAAGTGATGATTTACAAACATAAAAAAAAACTATCTCAGATCAGAAAGAATTGAGGTTATCATACATCGTTCATGTCCTATTTTATAACTCTAATTTTGGAATACGGACACACGCACACCTTGAAGGCTCTTCAGTGAGTATAAATAATACATATTTGTCTCTGCCTCACCTTCCAAATGTAGCGGCTTAGTCTAGAAATGTATTCCTTTGCCAATTACTTGCTAGAAATGTCACGAGTACAATATTTCTATTGAGAACTGAAACTAATTACTAATTTTTTTTTTTTACCTAAACCAAACTATCAGCTGCAGTACAACAGGGATTTTAAACTATTGTTGTCAACTGTTATTGGAAGTATAAAACAATATTTGCAAAGGTTACATGTTCAAAAACATCAATGTTTGAAATAAATAACACTTTACACTAGAATCAGAATAAGAAGCAGTACTCATTAGCTTTACATACACTCCAAATGTGTCCCGGTGTTAAAGTGCACAACAGTCAACAGAAATAGAATAAAAAAAGAAAACAGGGGGAAAAAAGCATTCCTCATATAGTGGAGAATCTGACAGACAACTGAATGAAATAAAAAGTGCAAATATAAAAGAATTCTACAAAATAAAATTCAAAATAGTTTAATATTCATATATTATTGTAGATGCTTAATTTGCTAACATAGCATGCATAAGATGACATGAAAGCAAGTCTATATATGATAAAAAATATTCAGATAAATGATTGTATTTGTGTTCACTTGCATATCTTATGATATCTAGTGTAACTAATTAACCTGGCCCTGCCCACATAGTCGTCTAACATGCATGACACATTGTTACTGAATGGACAGGAAGGAATGATTCTGCAGAGAGAGAGAGACCCAGTCCGTTTGGTTTTGGATCTAAAGAACTGAATTTCCTGTGAAATGACTGTTTGTGTCCGAGCCAGGTCGAGGCAGCCTTTTCTTTATTTGGAACACGCCTGGCTGGCACGAGACAACTCAGCAGCCCTCTCCCTCTCCCCTTTATAGACATCTCTTCCCACTCAGACCTTATTCTTCAATGTAGCTAACAAACCCTCCAGTCAATCAATATTTATCTTATATAGTGTGCCGCTCCTCAGGAGCCATAATCGTTTAGCTCAAGTGCTTGCATGAGTGAGAAATAAATTACATTTACAGTGCTATCATTGAGGGCCTGATGTTTCCCAGGCATTAGCGGATATTTAGAGATGGCCGAACGTGGTAGGACATTAAAGAACAAGGCTGAAGGAGATTGATTAGATGAGCAAACAACAGGCCAAGCAGATGTAGAGTGTAAGTGGAGGTTAATATGATTGCTGAACTGAAGAATTATCCATCCAAGTCACTTAAGCTAATATTGACTCTCAAGTTTTTGGTTTAGTTAAAAATAAGTGATGTAATTCACTCAGGGTGGCGTCCGGCCCAATTCACCTCCTGGAATTGTTTTTTAAATGTATTTAGTTTTTCATAAAGCAATTTGATTCTCTTGTAGAAATGTTCCTCATCTCGAAATATTTTGCTTCTTTAAAGATAAACTATATATATTGATTAGGTCTGAAGTAGTACAGTTTGCGAAAAAATAAAATGTGCTGCTTGTTTTTTATTCCAATACATATGTCAATATTTGTATTAATATCAGATTGAACTAAATTTAAAGAAATAGGAGCAATGTAAAAAATGAATTTTCTGAGATCCTGTCACCAGTAATTTGATGTCCATAGTCGTAGCCTCTGCATTGTCTGGTAGTCTACAGTATGACTTATCCCTCTCTACTCCTGGGAACTTAACAGTGGAGCACCAGCCAGCCAGGTGCTTTGTTTGTTTGAGGTGTAAGTTGGTGTCATAATTATCTAACACCATGGGGTTGCTGCTCTTATTAGTAATTAGCTCCTACCCAAACTGATTGGTATGGAATCCTCCGCTCATCCCTTTTAATGTTTAAACATTTACTTTGTGCTTGAAGGATTTGTTTGTATATATCTTGCGTGTGATGAGCGCTTTTCAAGTAATTGGCTCCTAGGGGACAACACTTTCTAACAGTTAAAGAATAATTACAGCCCTATGAAATGTTAAACTGCCCCGACTGTCTTTTTGCAGGGGCTTAATTGCGTGCAACAAGTAAGGCAGGCTTTTCATTTTGTTCCATCACAGGAACGGACTGAACTCTCATGGAAACACACAGAAATTTTGTCGAGTTGTAAATAGCTTCTCATATGGTAATTTTGTAGGACACCAAAGCAGTATGAAAGGCGAAGCTGTTATTGAAAGCGATGCCGGCAGTTTTTTTTGTTTTTTTTTATGTTGTGGAAAGGCAAAGCAAGGGCTTGGTGTCTGTGTTTTTATGCTCTAATGGACGTTTGCATATATTCATTATAAGAGAATCCTTAAAGAGGGAAAGACAGCATAAAATACCTTAAATAACGGGGCGTTTGCTGTCCATGGCTCCATGGTTGAAAGAGTTTGTTTATAGCCATCCACTGTTAATACTTTATTCAGATACATTTACGCAACGCTATATTAATGTTTGAGCAGTTTTGTGTGATTGTAGTAGTGAAAAGTAATCACTTGTTTTCAAATCTGCTTTATGTTAATGTTTAAAACTCTTCTTGTGTGTGTCAGGCATGTTTCTGAATTTTCAACTTCTCTTGCATTCTAACAAAATTCAGTTTCAATACAATATGGTGTACGTCTGCGTATATTTTTATTTTGTCTACACACTTTTTCCAGTAAGTGAAGACAATAGTTAGGAACACCAGATTAATATTCCGGTATTATTGCACTGGATATTCACAATGCAAGATAAATGATGTGGTTCTTCTGAGCCCCAGGGGTGCAATAGGTCAGCCCATAGGTGATATTTTCACACTTGCATAAAGTGGAGATTATTCAGATAAGCTGTCAGTGCATGGCAACAATGAATATGAATTGAGCCATATATTTTCATATATTGTGTCTTTGAGTATTCATTGCATTCTATATGTAACTACTGCCGTACCTTGGAGCCTCAATTTTGACTGTACATTTGATGTAAGTGTCAACATTGCTTTAATGTCTGTCCTCGAAACTTGTTAGTCTTGAATTATAATGACCTAAAAAAAAAATCTCTCTGCATATACATAGACTCGCCTATGCCCTGTGTATGCACTGCATGTTTCTAACGTTCACCAACATGTTGACACCATGTATGAATTCTTTCTTTTCCACAAACTGCTGTCACTCCACATGCTAATGATTTAATGTTTGGTGTGTGTTTATGTTTTCCCCACTGTGTGCTGAAATAGTGTGTTTTATTGATTTTGATCCAGCGGGTTCTTGGCTAAATGCACCATTGATTTAAGAGGAGTGGATGGGCGTTGCGGTCTGCATGCCTCACATTCCGACTTGAAATACAGTCCCGCTCT